>NC_090440.1:601565959-602214084 GCF_031143425.1 Pleurodeles waltl | reverse complement strand
GTTCCGATCGTGCATAAGGTGAGGAGTGTACCGGTTGTTCTGAGAGAGGCACTGAGAGAGGAATTATTAAGATTGTTAAACTTAGGTGTGATTGAAAGAATAGAAACTTCAGAGTGGTTAAGCCCGGTTGTTTTGGCCCGCAAACCCAATGGAAAATTAAGAATGTGTGTGGATTTAAGAGATCTTAATGAAAATATATGGATTGATAGACATCCAATTCCAAACATTAATGAATTGTTGTGTGGAATTCAAGGGGGTGAAGTGTATTCAACATTGGACCTCTCAAATGCGTATCATCAAATCATGCTACATCCTAATTCTCGTCATCTCACGTCATTTGTTACTCCTGAAGGGGCTTTTAGGTTTGTACGCATGCCATTTGGGCTTGCATCTGCTTCGGCAGTTTTTCAGAGAGTTATGCAAGATCTGTTGGGAGACATGAAATGCGTTAGGTTTTTTCAGGACAATGTATTGGTTTGGGCAGAAAATATGTATGAGCACGATCGTATGTTAAGTAAGGTATGTCGTGTTTTAGAGGATGCTGGGTTAACGGTTGAACCGGACAAGTGTAAATTTGCACGTCAGAGCGTGTAGTATCTAGGACATACGATTTCTGGAAATGGTGTTAAGCCTAAGGTCAGTTTAATGGAAGCAATTGAAAAAGCACCTAGGCCGACTAATAAAGATCAATTAAGGTCTTTCCTTGGGCTGGCTGAATACTATGCCAAGTTTGTGAGGAACTTTGCCGATATTGCACAACCTCTGAGGATGTTGATGAAAACAAATCAAAGGTATGTGTGGTCAGAAGAATGTCAACAAGCGTTTGCCAAGTTGAAAAAAAACATTGTTGATGCTGTTGAATTGAATCCGTTTGTGTCACATTATCACACGATTGTAGCAACTGATGCTAGTATGTATGGACTAGGTGCTGTGTTGAAGCAAGTGCATGATGGGAAAGAGCGGGTGATAGCTTTTGCTTCACGTACGCTGAAGGGAGCTGAGGCAACGTACTCGGCTGTAGAGAGAGAGGCTCTTGCTTGTTGGTGGGGCATACAGCATTTTAGAAATTACGTTTGGGGAAGGAAATTTGAGTTGCATACTGATCATAAACCGTTAGTAGATATTTTCACTACTTCAGGAGCATCTTCAAGGATTGCAAAATGGTTATATAGATTGCAAGAATACACGTTCACTGTGAAATATGTTCCAGGGGTAATGAATGTCAATGCCGACTGTCTTTCTAGATTGCCATTAGAAAATATGTATGTAGATGAAGAAGAAGACTGGATTGTGGCGAGTATTTAGGACGTGAAGATAAATGCTATAAATGAGGAGGAGTGGGTGAAAGCAGAAATGAAAGATGCGGAGTTACTAGCAGTGAAAAAGAATTTGAACAAATGCTGGTCTGATATAGGTGATGATGTAGATTCGGTAAGGAATTACAAGAATGTATGGTCGGAATTGTCGATTCAGAATAACCTGGTTAGAAGAGGCGACAAGTTAATTGTACCTCGTGATTTGAGACAGAGAGTACTGGAAATATTGAACAATGGGCATGGAGGCATGTCAGGTATGAAAAGGAAAGCCAGGGAGGATTTTTGGTGGCCGGGAATGGACAGGGAAGTTGAAAGATTTGTCAGAAACTGCATGAGTTGTGCTTGCAGTGACAAAACACATTTGTGTGAAAAAACACCTGTGGTACCAATACCTTTTCCTAAGAAACCATGGCAGAAAGTGGGAATGGATATGTGTGGGCCGTTTGTATTTGGTGATGGAGCAAAACAATTTGCTTTAGTCATGATGGATTATCACTCAAAGTGGCCAGAGGTTAGTATGGTGAGGAATACGAAGTCTGATGTAGTGATTGAATTCTGTGAAGAAATTTGGAAAAGGGAGGGTTATCCAGAAGAGATTGTAACGGATAATGGCACGCAGTTTACGTCACAAGAATTTGAAAATTATTTAGCGGAATGTGGTGTCAAGCACGTTAGGTCTGCTGTGGCACATCCTAGAGAAAATGGATTGGTTGAAAGATTTAATAGGGTTTTAGGTGATAATATTCAACTCTCACTACAGAACAATTTGAACTGGAGATCTGAAATAAAAAAAAATGTTGTGGAATTATCGCACTACTCCACATTCAACAACTTTAGAAACTCCGTTTGTGTTATTAAAGGGTAGGAAGCCTTGTACGAAAGCCGTTCCTGGATGGATGGGAAGAGCAGGAAAGAGAATGTGCAATGTGAAAAGTGTCTTGTCGCTTGTAGAAAAAAAACAAGGGAAATATGACGAGAGATGTCTGGGAAACTTTAAAGCATGTCATTTTGTTGTCGGTGATTGGGTGCGTACTAGGTTGTGGCAAGGCACGAAAAAGGGTCTGTCTAAGTGGTCTGAACCTAAACAGGTGGTCAAGGTAAAGAAATACAGTGTGGTGTTGAATGATGGAAAGAAGTGGAACATGGTGGATGTAGTTAAGTGTTGGGCTAAGGAGATGGAGATGTGGGAAAAGCAGGTACAGATGGGTGATGGTCATGCTGATAGGTGTTTTAGGAAAGGGCTACAAAGAGTAACAAAGAGACCTGAATATTTGAAAAACTACTATACTGAGTAAGGTTGATGTTCAACTATATATGTTTTATTTTATTTATAGAAATGTATTATGAATAATCAGTTTTCTTATAGTGTTGAATTTGTTGTTATTGTAAGGGGGGAGATATGTTGTATTATAGTGGTGTTAGTTAAGATTCTATTAGTGCTTAGCAACTTGTGGAATGTTGAGTAGAATGTGAGGTGGACTCAGTTAGCTGCTGGGATCTGCCAGGGTTGGATGTATACACCTGGAATGGAATAAAGAAGATATACTTAAGGAACGCCGTGTCTTAGGTTCCTTTAGTATTTGACATATTTTTTCCCAATGAACAAATTATATTTATATCCTTTACCACTGCCTTGCACTCGTAAGAAACTCAAGTCTACTGTAGTGAGTATAACTTTTCCCCGAGGCAATTACAGATATTTACAGGTTAACAGTTGGCAAAACAGCATTCAAAACTCCAGAAAAGGTCTAAGAAGGGTTATCACAGTCAGAATCCACATTACAGGGCTCTTCGAGAAGGAAGGTTATTCAACATCAAAACCTTTACCTAATACAATAATCTGAGATTTAGGGCCGTATTTATACTTTTTTTAGCGCCGCATTTGCGCCGCTTTTTGACGCAAAACGGCGCAAACCTACAAAATACAATGGTATTTTGCAAGTTTGCGCCGTTTTTGCGTAAAAAAACGACGCAAATGCGGCGCAAAAAAAGTATAAATACGGGCCTTAATGTATTAAAATACTAATCACCATGCTTTAACAAAGTGTAACAACAATCCATAGTTGAAGGCTTTTGGCTTTTATATATGCTTTTTGCAATAAATAAGTCAGGCCTTCTGCATTTTTCCTAATGTTTTATAATAAATAGATCAGACCTAGGGCATCTGACATATGACATTTGCAGATTGTCAAATTACCTAAAAGTATCCTACCACCCCTTCTTATTTTGCCTTGGTGTAATCCTACCAACCTTTTCTCAGGAAGGGCACTATGGTCATTCTTTATGGACCCTCGCACACCTTATTAGTGTCATGCTTCATCTTCCGGTTGCACCCCAGTCCCTAAAAACCTAAGGTGCGCTCAACCAGACCCCAGGGAGCACTTTGGATATTGTTCCTAAACTAACTGGGACTATAAAACTATTACAAATACCTACATTCCCCTTTAATGTTGGGTGCAACTGCTACGATTAAAAACTACTACTTGGATATTATCTTAGGGATATTATCTTAGGGGAGTGTTACTACCCCTGTACCCTACTGCTGTATTGACAGCTTTAGTCCTTCTAAACAACCATATAAAGGTCCTAGGGTTTCATCAGGACTGCTTTCATTCAATGCCCTGTGTTTGTATGCAGTATTTCTGCTGTCCTATCTATTGTTTAGGTCATTCAAACATCCTTTGTGATTACACAAAGAAATGTTTGTATAGTCATTCATTGATGTATAGAGCAGTCCTACTAGCCTATCCTTTGACTGGAGAGGCCCCTATTGCTGCCCTCCCCAATGTGTAGTCACACCATATACGGGCTGGTGGGGCATGTCCCTGTTGTCACACTCACTCCAAGAGTAGCGTGCCCCTATTTGCCTAGGGATGCCACTATTCACATGTGCCGAATAAGCATAAGTGCTCTTCTTGTGAAAAGCTGATAGAATTATAATAAGGCAAAAGTAGAATACTTTTAGGTCATTTGATTATATACAGGGGGAATGTATCCTGCAGGTCCCTGAGAAAATTGTCCCCCTCCCCTTATTGACATACACAAGTGGGTCAGGATAATAATCTCTTGATTGTCACCAGAAACAACTCAAGCCTATTGTACTAAGCATAAGCTTTCCAGTGAGACATAAATTTCACACCAACCACTGTTTTTCAATGGAAGCACGGAAAATCTACCCAAGCAAATGCTTTAGGAAGGATGATCCACATGTATGAAGAACCAAATCCCTCTCTCATTAATGCTTCCTCAAGCTTTGCTTCTGTTGACCATATGCGAACTATTGGGAGCTGGCTGTCCAGCCTTATCTAAGGAGGTCATTTCTTAAAGGTAAAATCAGCACTTGAAATGAGGATTGTTTATTTTAGGTTTTTAACTGCTAGAAACACTGCAGCACACATTCATTTTGTTTTCAGCTTTATTAGCTGGGGTGGCAGAAGCAGAAAAGTAGGATTTCTATCTTTTTACCATTAATAGCACATTTGTTTGGAAGCATCCAGCACTGGATTGCTTTGAAAGATCCAGTGATAATGACAGAGCTGTGCTATTGCCTTCTGTTCTCTTTAGCATCCCGAAGGCACTACCAGTTGGAGGCTCTTGGTCATTTCAACAGGAGCCTCGGGTACAAGAGAAAGAGAGCAGATGACAGACATGAGCTCAGAGGAACTGTTCAGTCTATTGCCATGCTTTGGGCAATTTCCAAATGTCACCTGTTGATAAGGAATGATTCTAGCTATGCCAAGGCCAGGTTTGGGATGGTAAACTTCTCTCTTAATTTGTGAGCGTGAAGATGGTGATTAAGCGCATGTTTTGAAGGCTGCAACATACACCCAGGAGCATGAGAATGACTGCTTGGCTTTGATTCAACTCCTCATGAATAGATTACCAGATGTCCACCAAGAGAGCTTTGGTGCACAACCCCCTTTTTAAGAGGCCGAAGAAGCTTGTGTTGACAGAAAGGGCAGAGACCAAAGCTGGAATAGGCACAAGTGATGAGGAGGAGAGATTACTGCTTTTATGGCAACTAAAACCAAAGCTGCAGTGAAAAGCCCAAAGCAACAGAGGCTCCGATAGCATCCCTGGAAGTTATGTTCTTTTTAAGAAATCTGAGCTCCAACAGCACACGGGGGGCACTTTTTAGGTTTTATCTACTTTTGTGGCTGTAGTGGATACTGTACATACAGTTCTCTGTCTTTCTCTTTTAAGTGGGTATAAAACAAGAAGACAATAGCATTCCTTCCGACTCAAGTTTAAGGTGAATATTTCTTGAAGGGGTGCAAGCGCACTTTCACACGGGGATGAAGTGGCAGCTCGGAGTCCGTTATTAATCCATGACATCAGCACGCAACGTGCCAGCAGAATGCAGTCATGTGTTTTGACTCAAGACAGAACGCCGCAGGCTGAGCCAAGGTAAATATTAAAGCATGGAAAGATCTGAAATCATCTCCACGACATAGCTGAGCACTGTGGAGTGGGCTGATATAACCGTGCGATAGTCACCTAATTAGGAAGGTTAAATACCGGGAAACAGCTGTCCCCCGACGTTGTTGTAAGAACAGTATCCCCCCTCCACCGTGACCTCCTTCTCCACGGATTCCCTCACCACAAATGCCAACATTTTCAAGCAGAAGTGGCCTATATTGGGGCAGAGGCAATTTAAGAGGAGAGACACTCAAAATAGAGACATTTTGGCTTTCAAAATCGAGAGCCTTCCACCTCACCACCCTGCAACATTGCCCTTCATCTCTCCAAAGCCTTCCTAGCGCATGTGTATTTCTTTTATAGCGCTCTTATTCCAATTTATATCACAAACATACAGAGACAATTTAATAATACGTGTGGAAATCAGTGTGTATTAAATACTTACCTGCCAACTTGTAAACTCTGTGCAGTGGTTTCCAGCCAGTTTCTCCTGCCACTGTGTGAATTCGGCTCCTAACCACATGGTCATGTGAAAGGAGCCATAATCATGTGAAACATGGTGGCACTGTGTGAGATGGCAGATATGGAAATGTGACATAAGACAATGAAGACTACAAGGTTTAGGAGTTACATGCCAACCATACTGGTACATTCCAACTCTTTGATGCACTTTCATAGCTCACAGTGCTATTTTAGGATTGCGACTTGTGAGCCACAAGTAACAAAAGGATTGCTGTGACTAAAGCAGTAACCAGGTGATTTATCTACATACAACTCTGTGAACGGCATGTTACAGCAGGCACGTTAACCGTCTGTGCTATTTTATGGTGAGTTCACATTGCTACTAGACAAAAACTGATCCTCTCTGCAGAAGGTACATTAATCACCAGAGTTTTCTTGACATTTTTATTACTGCCTGAAACTTGCTGGGTGCTAACGAACTCTGCAGCAGGTGCCTTTGATCCCATGATACAGTTCTAAATACAGCGACTCTCTCCCCTGAGCTAGGCATCCGGTGTTGTTGCACCCGTCGCACCACCCTAAAGCTGGCCCTGGGGAAAGTTGACGACTGAGTGTGCAGGACTGATCCTGTGACAGGACCCAAGTTTGGGCCGTAACTGGGTCCCTGTTTACAGCAGGATAGGACGACAAGTGGCATGGACTCTTCTGCTAAGTCTGCCAGCAAAAGCAGTGAAGGACAGAGATTTAAGGGCACTGTTTCGGCCCATGTATCATGTGAATTTTAAAGAGTGAGTCCTTTAATTCATTTTAAGTGAGTTTTCTCCACTCACTATAAACCTAAGGAACACATCCTTGTAGACGTAGCTCACACTGTGAAGCTGTCTCGGGCGGTTCTGAGCACCACTTGAAATACCAGAGTTCACAGTTAGGGATGCCACCTTTTCCAAAGAAAGATACCAGCCATCTGTTCACGTTTTAAGATTTTGCAAAGGCCCAGAAGTGATTCTTAAGCTGGGCTGTCTATACAATAGTCTGTATTCACTTTTAACATGACCTTTCAGTCTTTGTTTACTTTAATTATCAGTAAGGGATCATTAGGCAGCTATGGGACACACCTTAAATACTTTTCATCTAACATTTACTTTTTAATGTATGTACTGATAAGAAGAAAAATACCGGTTTTAGGTGGTTTTCTAATTTTTGAAAACAGCAGGGACATTAAACCACCAGTCATACTGATAGAAAACCAGCCAGGTGGCAAACATATGCACCTATGCTCCCCCTTTGTATTTTCAAAGCAGACATTTTATGCACAGCTCCAATATTTTGTACAGTATAGTAGAGGACAATCAGAAAAGAAAACAGAAAAAAACAATACAGAATAAAAATCAAGTAGAACGGTCTACCACAGTGTTTTCTAAACTGTGAGTGGGTCACAAGGTAATCTTTGGTGGGTCGTGAAAGTCCAAGCAATAAGTAAAGATGCCTTTTAATCCTATGTTCCTCTCACATTTGTTGCACTTCATAGACAGAGATCAAATGTCAGACTATGTCTTCTGCCAAATTGATGCTTATGTGTTTTCTTTAACGTGGGGATTGATGTTTACAAACTTTTTGCACTTCACAGTCAGAGAAAAAGAGTATAGTGAATTATCTGACAATCTTGCTGGGGTACAGGAAGTGTGAAGGGAAAGAATTTAGGATGTAATTTTTTTGTAAAATCTGTAAATGAACTGTGCACATTCAGCAGTTAGGAGGGCAAAAATGAAGCACATTCTTTTGTAATTCCGAAGTGTGATGGGAACAACACTTTAAATAGAATCAAAACAAATATAGATACTTTACTTTATGCTGCACAAATAATAAGTATTCACTGAAATCCAATTTCCACACATTATCATGTGTGTATATTATAGTTTTAAAAGTGATACTGTATGTCTGTGCACATTCAGTGCTCATTGTAATGTAAAATGTGCTGTCTGTAAATGAGTGTCCTCCCAGATGATACTTTAGTTACATAAAAAAATCACCCACCTGGGGAGGGGTGTGGCCTGGACGGGCAAGATGGAGAGTGCGCACTTGTGAGCACCTGTGTGGTTCCACTGATAGACCAGTGCCCTGGGTGCTGCTGCGGCCAGATGGGACGTGTGGAGCTTGATGAGCTCCCCGACAAGCCGGTGGCTTGGCGACAAGACTGGAAGGGGACGCTGGCACCAGGCCATGATGCTGGAGGACCGGGAAAGGAAAATTACAGCCCAGGAGTAACAGGTGGGCACTTGTGTGCCTTGTGGATGGTGACCGTGGCAGGAAGACCCCCTCCGACTGGCCAATCGATAATGCTGGGGCAGGGGTTGGGATAGAAGGACGAGCTGCAGCGGACTGCAAGCTGAGCCTGACTACCTAGTAGAGGAGGAACAGGCTGGAGCAGCCCTGTGGTTTCCAAGGGCGGGGTTAGGTGGACTGTGGTTTCATGAGGTGGGGGAGCTGTGCTGGATTGAGCCACTGGAGAGCGTTGTTGATGCAGAGAGACCTGGTCAGGCCCAGAGCCTCCTTGTGGGTCCCCCCTGGACTAAGAGTGAGTTGGCTCCTTTCTGCCTGTTTCCACACCCACCCTTCCCTTCCAAAGGGCTGCTGGACTGAACAGGGCAGCATGCCCAGATACATTACTGCGCTGGCACTTGTGATAGGAGTCAGCCCCTTGCCCCAACCAAGTTTCATGAGAACATTATCAACAAGGCAGCCATGTGGCCTAAAGTGAGTGGAGTCCGAAGCCCGTCTGCAGGAGGCAGACTGCTCGTGCTGCTCAGGTGACTCACAGTGGGGCAAGCGGGTTGGACCCCCCCCTTAGAACAATGGTGACACCCTGCAGAGGGTGGCTGTATGGGGGAGCGAATCCAGGACCTTACCAGAGCTGGCATATTTCAAAATTAACTGAAGCCATAGACCCAAGGGGGGTGGGCCAGGACAGGGCCCAACAGGCCCAGACCAAAATGGAGAAATATACAGTACAAGTTGAAGGAGTAAAGGGGGCCCAAGTGGTGAACAGGAAGCCATGGCCCGCTGAGCATTGCCAACACACCGGTGATCCTGCAGCCATTCAGGACTGTAAGGCAGCATTGGAGACTAAAAAAGAGGAAGCTGGTGTAGATATGGCCTTACTGCACCAAGATCTCCGTCAGACCGTGAACCGAGTAGCCAAAGCGGAAGGTAGGATATTGGAGCTGGAGGATAGGGTGAGGGGTCTCTCCTCAGATTTACCTCGTCTTTCACATAACACCAAGGATGCTGAAAACAGAGCCCAACAACTATCTCCACTTCATAGGCTTTCCAGAGGGAGCTGAAGGTTCGGCCCCGGAAACCTTCCTAAAACAATGGATCTGCTGCTGGATGGATGTGGAGGATCTGTCAATTTGTTTTATCCTTGCGAGGGCCCACAGGTCTTTGACCCAGAAACCTCCCCAGGATCCCCTCACATCCTATGATAGCAGTATTTCTGAACTATTGAGATAGCAATGCTATCTTGAGGGGCACAAGGGCAAAGGGGCACCTGATGTTCCAATTCGGCCATATCATGATATTCCCTGGCTAAACTCAACAGGTCTAGATTAGGTCTGGGCAGTGTACGTTGAACTCCACAAAGTGACCAAAAACATTTGCCACGCTACGTGGAGTTCCACAAGTGGCAAGGTGGGTTGGGCCATGCCGTTTGTGCTGATTGTTAGCACCAGGTGTTTGTCCCGCACTGAAAAATCAGTGTGAACGGCACCACACGTGGAGCAAGAGGGCGCTGCTTCTTTTCTGCCACTCGGGTAGATTTTCTACTCGAGTGGCACTTCCCTCAATGCGAACGGAAGGTTTCTCAACGCCAGCGGTAGCAACCATCTGCGACCACGTGCGTTGAGACACCTGGCTGGGAGGTGGTCTGAGTAAGCTTTTTCCCACTTGCGCTCGCCAACCTATCGTTGGTGAGCGTGAATGAGGAAAAAACTCTGCTACACAGAGTTTTTCAGAACTCGGAGTGTGAAAAACTATGTAAGCTCCACGAGCGGAGCAGAGTTCACCGTCCACCCCTAGTCTAGATATGAGGCACATCCTATAACCAAGTGAAACAAAAACTTCATAATATGAATTTATCCTATATGCTTCTTTATCCTACCCAGTTGGGAATAATCCATGACTCCAAGTCCATATTCTTTGGCACCCTGGAGGAGGCTTGGGCCTGCCTTACAGAACAATGACCCCTGACCATAAATCAACCCCTGTGGTGGCAGCCAGCCACTCCCTAGAAGGCAGGGGGCAGAGGGGATGAAGGAGGCATGGTGACGGAAATATGCTCGACGGCAACAGGGGCAAGTCGGAAGCTGATGCCTCTATGGTGTCCGAGGGGGAGGGGCAGGACCAGCACAAGACCGAAGGGCCCATGGACCAAGATGGGCTCCAAACCGACTCTGCCGAGGGCATGTCCAAATGCTCATGACAGGATCTTAATGTGGGTTGAGACTTTTTCCTTGCACAACAGCACCAATGTATCCTATGACAAGATTACTAGACCTGGTTCCTTGGCAAGGCGGTGGATGGGTGAACCGTCTAGACCATTTAAGTACATCAATCCCAGGTTACCTCTGATTTTATATTAAATTTGGGCGACAGATGCTTCTTCAGAGTGGAAATTATGGAGAAGTGGGAGTTTGGAGATACAGGTTTTGTTCTTTGTTTGAGATTTTGTTAGCTGTGTGATTTGTTTTGTTGTTCTAATAATTCTGGGTGCAGCAATCAGTCCTGACTTACCACACATGTTCCACTCTACATTCCTGTCTGCACAGCCCCAACTGGAACTCCCCATTAGTGGGGGTGGCCACCACATACTGGGACCCGGGGCTGTGGCATCGGTCGCGGTTGTTGCACTTCAGCGGGGACCACAGCTTTGGATGCAGGTAGTGGTGTGGAGTCGAGCAGCTGTGCAAGTTCTTGAGATGTCTGGAGTCAATGTACCTGGTTATTCTTGTTTTCATCAGAACTCACTTCCAAGATCCCAGGAACTGGGTTTGATACCACTTGGCAAGTCAGGACTCTCAGCAAGAAAGCCCAGATGTTGGCAGATGAAGTCTTTGATATCCCTGAGACTTCTAACAGGAGGCAAGCTCGGTTCAAGCACATGGAGAACTTCAGAAAGCAGGATGTAGAAAGCAAAGTCCAGTCCTTTTACTCCTGGGCAGAAGTAGCAGCAGCAGGTCAGCACAGCAAAGCAACAGGCACAGTGGCAGGTCCTTCTCAAGCATCCATCTCTTCTACCTGGCAGAATGTCCTCAGTCCCAAAGTGTTCTAAAGTTGTGGGGTCAGCAGTCCAATACTTATACTCATTTCTGCTTTGAAGTAGGCAAACTTCAAAGAAAAGTCTTTATAGTACACAGACCCTGCTTCTACCTGTCCTGGCCCCAGACACACTCCAGGTGGTTGGAAAATGCTTTGTGTAAGGACAGACACGGCCCTATTCAGGCACAAGTATTAGCTCCTCCCTCCACTCCAGCCCAGGAAGACCCATCAAGATATGCAGGACACACCTTAGCTCCCTTTGTGTGACTGTCTAGAGTGAATTCACAAACAGCCAAACTGGTAGTCTGACCCAGACAAGTATTCAGCAGCCAGGCAGAGGCACAGAACGGTTAAGCAAGAAAATGCCCACTTTCTAAAAATGGCATTTTCAAACTTACAATCTAAAAACCAACTTCACCAAAATATGTATTTTTAAATTATGAGTTCAGAGACCCCAAACTCCAAATCTCTTTCTGCTCCCAATAGGAAATTACATTTAAATGATATTTCAAGGCAATCCCCATGTTAACTTATGGAAGAGATAAGCCTTGCAGTAGTGAAAACTGAGTTTACAAGTATTTCACTATCAGAACATGTAAACCACACAAGTACATGTCCTACCTTTTAAATACACTGCCCCCTTCCTCTGCCCATGGGGCTACCTTGGGCCTACTTTAGGGATGCCTTATATGTACTAAAAGGGAAGGTTTGGGCCTGGCAGGTGGGTACACTTGCCAGGTCGAACTGGCTGTTCCAAACTGCACACACATACACTGCAGTGGCAGGTCTGAGACATGTTTACAGGGCTACTCATTTGGATGGCACAATCGGTGCTGCAGGCCCGCTAGTAGCATAGGACTCATAGGGCCTGGGCACCTCTGGTGCACTTCACTAGGGACTTACTGGTAAATCATACGACGACACCTGGACTGACGTTGCTGCCGGATCCCGCGACGCCACCTGCAACAGAAGCCGTAGTCCCCGCTGGAGTGCAACGACCCCGCAGGCCCGACGCCGCCACAGCCTCACTGAAGTCCATGACTCTGAGTTCTGAAATACGGTGTCACCAACGTCCGTGACAACTGTTTTTGCTGCACAACGCCGTGACCGCCAGATATCCACCCAGCCGGAAGTGCGCGGATCCAACACTTCAGAACCACACCACCTCACCTCCACAGCAAGGACTTGATGCCTCACACCAACACCTCCGCTCGTTCGCTTTGCAGCACCAGAACCAACCCCACAGTGGATCCAGCGACGCCTCAATCCCTGACTCCGTGCACCGGATTGTTTCCTCATTTTCACAAGGTACTGTGCAAATCCGTGACCGGCACCTTTGATGTTGGATTGTTGGAAACGATTCCGTCACGACTCCGTGATATCACCAAATTGAAGCATTTGTGTTTCTATGCGCTATATTGAAGTTTAATCTTTAAAAAATCATAAGTTTGCTTCTGTATGTTGTTTTTTTGTCATTCTTGTCTTGTTGTACTCAGATAAATATTGGGTATTGTTCTAACCTCATGTTGAGTTCTTTTGTGGTGTTTTCACTGTATCACTGCGTATGTTGGTACAAATACTTTACACATTGCCTCTGAGATAAGCCTGACTGCTTGTGCCAAGCTACCAAAGGATGAGCAGGTGTTATCCTAGGTGTGTATGTCCCTAACCCTGACAAGAGTGAGGGTCCCTGTTTGGACAGAGTGCAAACTGACTGCCAACCAGAGACCCAATTTCTAACAATTGTTATATAAATAATAGCTTTAAATATATCATTGACAATGCAAACATTTTGCCTGCACACCTCAGTTTTAAAGTTTATATTAAAGATGCTCACTCTTACTATTAAATACGTGCTTTTCATTGTAGGAAAATGTACTCAATCCCTCAAAACAAAAGTTTATCAGTGTTCTAAAAAAACACAATTTCTGTCCCAAAGCACTATTCTTTCATTTTTTAGCAATTGTATGTTTGGAGTCTCAACATGGTTTGACATTTTTATCAATTCCTCAAATTTACTAGTGCCACACATGGATAGATTATAATTTGCATGTCCACTAATCATCATGCTATGCCATGTCTACACCTAATATGTCAAGAACAAGACTGTTATACCAGGACCAAAATTACACTAGGTAGGTACATCACACAGTCATCATTAAACATACTTGCAAGCACTCTTACCCCAGCTCTCATACACACATTTGCACACACTTACACAGACAGACACACAAACCATTCAAGACATATAGATATAGGAAATAGTTTATAGATCTCTGTGAAATGTGGTTTTCAGCATCATAATAACAATCCTCAAACCATTCTGCAGAGTGTTAACACTGTCAGCACTACTAGGAATATGTGGCAAGGTTTTATAAATTATGCTGCAGTGTTATCCAAATTATGTGGCACAAATTTAAGTTTAAGTGGCATATTCCCTGGCAGCATTTTAATCTGTTGGAGGTGGAAACAGTTTTGTGAAATCTGTAAATTATGCATCTAATGGGGCAAATTTCATGTCAAGTGCTGTAAATCCATAATCATATGGTAAACGTTGCAGTTACAGAATTATATAAAGCTACTAACCCTCATTATTACCCATAGTTTTATCAACAATTTCTTAATAAAAGGCACACAAAACCTAAACATTCTGATTCAAATTAGTACCCACTGTTAGCTGCATTTTGAATAAAATAGCTCTTTCAAGCTACATCCCACAAAATAACTAAGTATTATAAAAAGACATAAAGGGTAACACATAAAAAGGCCCAGTACTGCCATTTCCAGATTCTGGCAACATTCACAAGCCAGAAAGCCAGAAAGCCATAAAACCTGCAATGTTGGACCAAATAACAAGTTGCCCGTTACATCTTCTCTCTCTCTCTCCCCCTCTCTCTCACTTTCTCTCTCTCTCACTGTGGCACAACATAATAAACCACACATATGTATATATATATATATATATATATAGGGCCAGATGTAGCAAGATATGCTTTTGCGATTCTGAAATTGCAAGTCGGTGCGACTCGCAATTTCAGAATCGCAAAAGCATATGCAGAATGGTGTCTCAGACACCTTCTGCGACTCGCTATGGGGTCGCAAAGACCCACCTCATCAATATTCATGAGGTGGGTCGCATTTTGCGACCCCATAGTGAGTCCCTGCACTCACAGGGATGGTGGCCTGCTGAAGTCAGCAGACCTCCATGTCTGTGACTGCTTTTTAAATAAAGCAGTTTTTTTTTTCATTTTGCAGCCCGTTTTCCTTAAAGGAAAACGAGTTGCAAAATGAAAAAAATACCGAAACCATTTGGTTTCGTTTTTTTCAGAGCAGGCAGTGGTCCATAGGACCACTGCCTGCTCTGAAAAAATATTTTTGGCGACATTCACAAAGGGGAAGGGGTCCCATGGGGACCCCTCCCCTTTTGCGAATGAGTTACCACCAGTGTGACACTGGTGGTAACTGCGAGTTGCTTTGCGACCGCATTCGCGGTCACAAAGCAAGTCTGAATTGCGATGCAAGACGCAAATAGGAAGGGAACACCCCTTCCTATTTGCGAGTCGCATTCACAAATTGCGAGTCGGTACCGACTCGCAATTTGTAAATGTGCATTGCGGGAGGCCGTTTGCATGGCGCAAATTGCGATTTTCGCAATTTGCGACATGCAAACGGCTTGCTACATCTGGCCCATATTCTCTTAAAAATACAAAGATAACAGGGATGTTATCATTAGGCTCAGATTTTAACCGTACCAAAGCATAGAAATTCACCAGTTATAGTTAGAGTTACCTCAAGTAACTATAGCTCGTGCCCTAAGGTAACTAAAACTCATGCCCCCACCATGCACAGTTTTTTTGCCAAACATTTTACAGCAAATATTACATTGATAATATCGATGATGTTATGAAAGATGGCATGTTTGCCATAATTTGTGGGTGTAATTGGCAGTGCATGGCGAGGGCATGAGTTATAGGTACCTCAGGGCATGAGTTATAGTTACTTGAGGTAACTCTAATTATAGCTGGTGAATGTCCATGGCTTGCTACATTTAAAATCTGAGCCTAACTATAACATCCCTGTAAACTTTGGTTTTTTAAGTGAATTTCAATGTTTTTTTTAGGTCGAGCATAAGTGTCCGACCTCTTGTATACTTTTACGTACACTCATGTGGGCTTCCAGCTATTTCATTCGTTAGTTTCAGTATCATTTAAAAATCCTTGCTTGCTAGTGGTCAGTCATGCCTCTTTGTCCCTCCTTCTTCTGTTTGGGAGCAGGGACATACTACTGTACAATTACACTTTGCCCTGTTTATCTGGTCTGTAGGGGACTTTTTTTTTTACTTTGTTTTCTGCTCCTGTCCAGGGAAGCTTCCCTTTTCATTTGCAGAGCATTCTTGCTCTGAGCTTAGGTGTAAACAATGCTATAAATGAGGCTGTTATCGTAGTCACATTTGGTCTTTGTGGGCTCCCTGCATCCTCTCCCTGTTGCCTGGCTCCCGCCATTCCTTGGCTTGGATTTTCTTTACCAAGTGTGCCTGCCTGTGGTTCTCAGGGCAGAGGATCACTTGTAATTGCTTATAGCCTAGGCACTCAGCTCTACCAGGGCTCCACAATCCTTAGGGGCAGGGCCCACTTCTCCTCCATACTGGGATCCCACTCATGCCATAAACCCATACACGCTGTCTGCCAGAGCACCTTAGTTCACACAGTCAGTAGACACTGCTGTTCCAGTACTGGGACCTCGGGCACAGCTCCATCAGTGCACCTCAGTTCACAGACTCCAAGCCCCTCAGCCGTGCCTGTGCCAGAACCCCACACACATTATCTACCAGAGCACCTCAGTTCTTACAGTCAGTACAATCTGCTGTTCCAGTACCTGGACCTCGGGCGCAGCTCCATCAGTGCACCTCAGTTCTACCCCGGAAAGGTCACCTCCTTTCCTATACTGGGACTCCGCTCACATACAGTTCCATTACAGCAGCTCAATTCTAATTTTCAGTTCCACTGCGAAGTCAATACTGGACCCAAAAGAGCAAAACACAGCTTAGCCAGTGTACCTCAAGTCTAACACTGGGAACCACCACAGCTCTGCCAGAATCCATCAATTCCAACATTCAGTGCACGTTTGTTCTCAGTACTACGGCTCACACACACCCCTCACTTCTGTGGTTCAGAGACAAGGCCACTCCCGTGCTGGGGCCACTTGCAGCTTCACCAGGGCACCTCCAGGCTAACACTCGGCAACACTGGCACGCCCATATTAGGTTCCACACATATCTCCATTAACATACCTCACTTCTGACCTTGTGTGCCCGTTACTATTCCAGTACTGCAGCCCACATGCAACTCTATCAGTGCACCTTATCTCTAACCTGCAGCGCCCCATTATTCCAATACCAGGAATTACACTGCACTCCGTTTCTCATTCCTCACCCGCTGCCTTTCTGTTATTCCAGCACTGGACACAGACACAGCTCTGTCTTTGCCCCCAATCCTGATCTGTAGCAACCCAATATTGCTGTATTGGGGTTCACATAGAACTCTGCCAGACCTTGTGCCCAACACCCCTAAACAACCAAAACCACAATGTGCACAGCGCTTTGGCCGTGCACTGCAGTAGATGGCTGCGGGTTCTCTGGGTGTGAGAGTAGGTGTGAGAGGGCGTATCTGTGGGTGAGAGTGGCCGTCAGATTGTCTGTCTGGGTGTGAGAGTGCATACATAAGTGTTTTACTGGGTGCACCAGTGTGTGCGCGGGTCTGTGAGTGGGTGTGTGAGTGCCCGAGTGGGTCTTTGTGTGGGTGCATAAGTCTCTGAGTGGGTCTGGGAGTGGGTGCGTGAGTGTCTGAGTGGGTCTGTGAGTCGGTGCGTAAGTGTCTGAGTGGGAGAAATTGATTGAATGAGAGAAAAGAAAAAGAAGGGGAGAGGGAAACAGATGGTATTCTTTGAGGCTTTATTATCTCATACCTAGAATGAGAAATTTTTGTTCAATTAAAAATTTACAAAATTATTTATTATTTTAAATAAAATAATTTTTTTATTAAAAGAAAAAAAGTAAATTAGTCCAGCTGGACTCAAACTACCCAAATCTCAGTGTAAAGGGACAGAGATTAAAACAGCCGGACTTGCTTTAACGGTTGTTTGCTGTGGCTTAGCTGCAGCGCTGTAGCTAAGCCACAGCAAACAGCTATGTACCGTGAGTGGGCAACCCGGGACGTAGCAGGAGCCGGCCCTGGGGGGTAGTGGTCACCAGAGCCATCAGTGGCTCCACAAGGGGGCCCCCCTCCAATATTTACATGGCCCCAGGGGCTGGTGTTTCCCAGGGCTTGGGGGTCCCATAGCAACCCCCTTCCTTTTTTGAAGATTTGCCCCAGGGGTGGTGGGCCCCGGGGCAGCAGGGGGGGTGCGCAGCCCACCGCACCAAGTACCATGGTGCCTCGGGGGTGGTGGTCCCCGGGGCAGCAGTAGGGGGGTCGCACGCTTCCCCCCCACAAATACAGTGCATTTTTCCACACGGGTGGTGGTCCCTGGGGTGTTGGGGGGGCCAGAGGCCCCCCACATAATATTAGCTCAATACCCCTGGGAGGTGGTGGTCCCCGGGGCAGTTGAAGGGGACCAGGTGGCCCCACACACATTACATGAAAGCTCTGGGGAGGTGGTGGCCCCAAGGCAGTGGGGGGAGGCACAGGCCCCCTCTATTCTAAAAAATAAGCCTTGGGGAGGTGGCGGTCTCTGGGGATCGAGAGAGGCTCAGGAGGCCCCTCCTGCTTTTTTTTTTTTAAAAGACCCCGGGACTTGCCCCACCTGGGGGCAGTAGACTAACGAAGCACAGGAGACCTTTCTTTGCCTGGATTTTGGATTTTACGAGCAGAGTCGCAGATTGACCACGTGTCAGCTCGTAAAATAAGAAAATGCTTTTTTAGCCCTTGTGGGGGCCCTTTGGGACCCCACCACCAGAACTAAGGGATCAGTGTGTTCGTACCCTGGCCCTTTTGTTTTTTGATTTTCTTTTTGTGTGGGACTCGGCTTCAGCCGAGTCCCAAGATGGCTGACAACACTTTAACAGCTTCTGTTGTTGAAGTGTTATAAGCCAATCAGATCTCTGCATGAGATCGGAAGGGGTCGCAAATCCTTCACATCCCTAGATATACAAATGTGTTTTCCCTTTAATTTGTCAAAAACTACTGAACGGAATTACACCAAAACATAAAAAGCATATAAATGCTTTATATGTAAGCAGGCAGGTCGCTTCTTGCGCCGCCTACACTTTGCCGGTTTGCATCTCTTTCTACTTTAAAAGCCCCTGCCACTGCATCCCCGCGGCCCCTCCCCCCACCTCCTCTCCGTCCGGTTTTCCTTTTTTAAAAGCCCTGCCACTACGTCCCCGTGGCCCCTCCCCCCTCCCCCCATCTCCTCTCCATCCGGTTTTCCTTTTCTAAAAGCCCTGCCGCTGCGTCCCTGTGGCGCCACCCCCCCAGGCTTCCCATTCGCCCAGCCCTCCCTCCTCCCAGCTGCATCTCCCTCCCTCCTCCCCATTTATGGCAGCCGCGGCGCGGACGTGCCGCTGGTGCGCCAAAGGCAAGTCCGTCTGTGCCCGTCCGCGCCAAGACCGCGCCCAGCGCCAGTCCCCCTGGCCCCCTCAGACAAATCTACTCCCCCCTCATCCTCCACTCACTCAACCCAGGCCCTCGCCCCACCTGCACCATTTCCAGCACCACACACACTCATGGCCCCTTCACCTGCTACACCTGTCATTTCTCCTGCTCCTCATCCCTCACACCACACACCAACCATTGCGACCCCCTCAACAACAAACACAACACCCCCAACGCCATACTCACCTGCTCTGCCCCCACCCCCACCAACCAGCCCCGCTGCACACCACCCCACAACCAGAACACACCCTGCAACACCCTCATGCACCACACCAACACCACCCACCACAACCACCTCAACTGCCTGCTCCTCAACACCCGCTCCCTTCACAAACATGCCATAGAACTCTGGGACCTCATCACATCACACTCACCCGACATCGCCATCCTCACGGAAACCTGGACCAACCCCTCCTCAGAACACGACATAGCCATCGCCACCCCCAAGGGATACAAACTCCAATGCAAAGACCACCTCAACAGGCCAGGTGGTGGCATCGCCATCCTACACAGGGACACCATCAAAGTCACCACCAGCTCCCAAGACACTATCGACAACACAGAACACATGCACTTCCTAATCCACATTAACAACAACTCCACCCTCAGAGGTACACTAATCTACAGACCACCAGGACCATGCCCCGCCTTCTGCGACACCATCGCCGACACCATCAGCTCGCACGCCCTCACCTCCACAGACTACATCCTCCTCTGTGATTTCAACTTTCACTTGGAGAACCTTCAAGACCACAACTCAACCTCCCTCATATACAACCTCGGACTCAAACAACTGGTCACCGCACCTACCCACTCAGCAGGACACACGCTCAATGCAATTTTCACCTCAAGCCAAAACATAGCCTACACCCACACCACCGAACTCCACTGGACTGACCACCACTGCGTCCACTTCTCCTTCACCAAACCCCCCACTGACCACCTCAACACACCACACCCTACCGCATGTGGGACAAGATCCCCACAGAACGCCTGAACTCCCAAATGGCTCACAACCTCCCCCCCACCAACGACCCCAACGCAGGAGCACACAACCTCTCTAAATGGATCACTACCTGCGCAGACACACTAGCCCCCTCAGAAAACACATCGCCACCTGCAATATCAAGAACGCGCCATGGTTCACCCCCGAACTCCAAGACTCCAAGCGCAAATGCCGCCAAGCGGAGAAAATATAGCGACAAGAACCCTCTACAACCAACTTCTCCACCCTCAAAACTACCATTCGCACCCATCACCAACTCATACGCACCACCAAAAGAGATCACTACAAGACACGCCTTGACAACAACTCCCAAAACAGCAAAGAACTCTTCACCATCATTAAAGATCTAGCCAAACCCAAAGCCAGCAACATAGACCCCACACACACACAGCCCCTATGTGATGCCCTCTCCAACCACTTCCACCACAAAATCCTGGACATCCACAACAGCTTCATACCACACACACCCACCACACACACACCTCACTCACCCAACTCAACCCCCACTCATGACCCCTACCACACTCACCACATGGGCCCCCACCACACATGAAGAAACCGAAAAAACCATGAACTCCATCCACTCCGGATCCCCCTCTGACCCCTGTTCTCATCGCATCTACAACAAAGCCAGCCCAACCATCGCCCCCATACTCCGCGACATAATCAACTCCTCTTTCGACTCCGCCACCTACCCAGACCCCTGGAAGCACGCAGAAATCAACACTCTCCTAAAAAAAAACAAAGCCGACCTGGAGGTCCTCTCCAACTATCGCCCCATCTCCCTCCTCCTTTTCCCCGCCAAGAAACTAGTCAACACCCGTCTATCCCACTTTCTCGAAGAAAACAACACTCATGACCCCTCACAATCCGGGTTCCACAAGAACCACAGCACGGAAACCACACTCATCACATGCACTGACGACATGAGGACCAAAGTCGACAAAGGCGAGACCGTCGCACTCATCCTCCTAGACCTCTCCGCAGCCTTTGACACTGTCTGCCACCACACACTCCGCACACGCCTCCACAACACAGGAATTCGCCACAAAGCCTTAGACTGGCTCACCTACTTCCTCACCCACCGTACCCAAATAGTCCGCTTTCCACCTTTCCACTCCACCACTACCAAGATCATCTGCGGAGTCCCCCAAGGGTCCTCCCTCAGCCCCACACTCTTCAACATTTACATGATCCCCCTAGCCAACATCCTCCTACCACACGGAATCACTATCCTCTCCTACACAGACGGCACCCAACTCATCCTCTCCCTCCCCCGCAACTCCACCACCGCCAAAACCAACCTACACGCTGCTCTCCTCGACACCGCCAACTGGATGACAACTAACCACCTCAAGCTTACCTCCAACAAAACCGAGATCCTCATCTTCGGCCCCAGCAAAACCATATGGGACGACTCCTGGTGGCCCACCGCCCTAGGCCCGCACCCACCCCCGCAAACCACGCACGCAACCTCAGCATCATCCTGGACCCCTCCCTCTCCATGACACAGCAAATCAATGCACTAATCTCCTCCTGCTTCCACACACTCCGCACTCTAAAAAAATCCTTCAAATGGATTCCCCCAGAGACCAGGAAGACAGTCACCCATGCACTCATCAGCAGCAGACTAGACTACGGTAACACCCTCTACGCCGGCACCACACTCAAACTCAAACGCAAACTCCAGAGAATCCAGAACACAGCCACATGCCTCGTCCTTGGCCTCCCCCGCCACAAACGAATCTCACCACACCTCAAATCCCTTCACTGGCTCCCCATAGACAAGAGAATCACTTTCAAGATCCTCATCCACGCACACAAATCCCTCCACAACACCGGCCCGACCTACCTCAACGAAAGAGTGAACTTCCACACTCCCACCCGCAACCTCCGATCAGCCGGCCTCGCACTAGCTACAGTCCCCCGCATCCAACAAACCACCACAGGAGGCAGGGCCTTCTCTTACCTCGCCCCCACAACCTGGAACTCCCTCCCCACCAATCTCCGCAAAACCAAAGACCTCCTGCTCTTCAGAAAAAACCTCAAGACATGGTTGTTCGAACAGTAAACCCCCCGCACTCCCCCCCCACAAGCGCCTTGAGACCCTCACGGGTGAGTAGCACCCTCTATAAATTTTTTGATTGATTGATTGATATATATATATATATATATAAGATTATATTACATGTTTCCATTATGATTTTTGATTATCATTTTTATTTTGGGATGTAATTTTGAAAAGAGAATTTTTTTAAAGAGAAAAATATAGAACATAATAAGTGAAATACCAAACGTTACCTGTTTGGTTGTTAGCAGAACAAAGAACAGAACAATCTTTAATTATATAGTTAGGAATGTGAAATTTGAAAAATAAACACCCTTTGCTTTGATTAAAAGAAAAAGCATTCTGTCTGTTGAAGGGAAAGATTGTTCAAGTATGTTATCTTCAAGGTGCAGCTCACAATGGCCACTGATCTGAATTACAATGTTTAGGTTTTGTTGAAGATTGTTGAATGGTCCGAGCCAAGAGAATTATTTTATTCTGTGACTGCAGCATGTACGTCATAATAATGGATTAACATGTCCCACAATGTTTTTGTAGCTCAAATGAGTAAAAGTAATACTACAAAAGTGCAGTACAATGCTGCAAATTTTGCCTAATTTGCCATTTCATGCTGCATAAAATAGATAACTTTTACCCATAATTTGGTCATCCCTTGCTGCATAATCCGGTGTATATATATATATATATTTCTATTCACTTAAAAAATGAAAGCTTGATGGTACATTATAGTTAGGCTTTGAATTTACTTGTACAAACCCATAGAAATTCATCATTTATAGTCAGTTATTTTTCTCAAATATAACTCGTGCCCTATGGTAACTATAACTTGTGCCCCCGCCATGCACAGTTTTGTCTTCAATAATTTGAGTGCTGCTAGCGCGCCTGGTCCTTAGTAAGTAAACTTACAAAGGGACACGTATAGGTCGATTAACTTTTTGAATCGCATGGAGTATCCTAGTCATGCAGTGATTACTGGACCAATAGTCAACAATAATAGATCAATATCAACCACTCAAGAAACCAAAAGGAAAACCATATTAATCAGATATAACCATCACTCATGAAAAAGGTTAATGATTTTTATTCCCTATTGATTACAATTCTAATCAAAATCTTTATTTACTTTTCTTGTATTCATTAATACTTTATTAGTCATCGCAAAATATTATTCACCAAAAGAATCACAGGCGATCAAAGCTATTCATTAATCAGCAATTATCAACATTAATGGAGTATTTCAGCAAAACAATTCCTTCAGTCTATTGTCACTGTCAAACGTCTCCACAGTCACTTACCTAACAAAGATTACTATCAGCATGTGGTTCTTCATGCAAAAACAATTTTGTCAAAAACATTAATTTGGAAAAAAATCTATCTAAGAGAGAGATTCTGAATAACAGCGCAGTTGGTACCTAGAAGAAAAGGCACAATTAATCAGTCACATTTTCATAGCTACCTATCCAAGATGGATCAGCAACGAGTCAGTCTTCGTCCCCAGGTCATCAGTAGTCAGCAAAGTATCAGGCTCACAAAGAGCAAGCCCAATTATCAGCACTTCGGACAGTGTCTCCTGACGTCATCAACTTTCTCCTCTCTGTTCTGATTTTGTCCCCTTGTCATGACTTTTTATTAGGATCTCAGTCCCTCCCACTAATTGCTAATTGGTCAACTTTATCAGAAATGATGACTCTAACCTATAGTTTTTGTTTACCGCATCTACATGTCTATTTAGGCTTCAAGTTCCATTAATTTGATTGGTCTTTCTAGTGATGAAAACATCATCCAGCTCTTCAGGTAACAAAATTGTTGCATTTGAGTCTTTGGTCAGTGCTTCCATTGTTCAAGTCCTGGGAAAGTACATTTAGCCTACACTACACATAATTGTATCAAATTGTCTTCATCATCTCCTGTCCGCTGGTACATTTGCTGAATTTTCTAGCAGAACCATCTGAACTCTGCACAGTTCAAGGTCCTTCGTTCCAGTTACCAGTCCTCGCAAGCCTCGCCGAGTCTCCACGTTATAAGCAGGCAAGGCCCAGTGAAACCAGGCCTTTGGTTCGGCTAAGTTAAGAATGCGAATTAACACAAAACATAGGTTATACATCCAGTTATGATATATTAATACATTTTACATATAATTTTCTCATATTTTAGCATCTTTTTACTACACATTGTGACCACTCCCCGTGGGCACATTTTGCTTACGCGTTATTTTCTAATATCTTTTTTCACTTATTAGATTTTCTTCATTAATAAACACACATTAGTCATTAGAAATTTCTCCATTACCATATCTGCTCCATCACTGCTAATGTTTCATTTATATTTTTAATGATGTTTTTGAAGTTGTCATGGGTGCTGCAATATCTGGGGTAATGAACAGTGCATGGTGAGGGCACGAGTTATAGTTACCTTAGGGGGCAAGTTATAGTTACTTAAAAAAAAATATCTATAACTGCTGAATTTCTATGATTTTGTACGAGTAAATTCTATTCTGAACCTAACTATAATGTCCCTATAACCTTTGTTTTTTTAAGTGAATTTCTATGGTTTATTTTTAATTCTATTTCCTAACTACAATGTCCCTCAAACCTTTGCTTTTTTCCAATGAATATATAATATATATATATATATATATATATATATATATATATATATATATATATAACCTACTGGCAGTCGCCAGTAGGTATAGTTAGGCCATAGTTTCCATAGAAAAAGTGTTTTTGACTTGGCCGTATCTTTGGCGCAGTTTGACAAATCTTCATTAATTTTTTTTTTTAATGCGTTAAGTTGGATCCTGTTGTGCATGGAAAGTTTCAGGGTAATCTGTCAAACAGGGGCCGAGAAAAAGGAGGGGGAGGGGTGAAACAAAGTGGTTTTCCATGTTAATTTCCATAGACATTTTAGACATGGCTGCAACCCAAACAGCTGGACGAAACTACACCACATTTGGCAGAAAGGTAGCTTTTGGTCCATAGATCACACTTTTGGGTATTTGATGTAAATCCGTTCAGTAGGCCCCTCTCCCCCCCAAAAAAAATTATATTTAGGCTGGGCTCCAAGGGATGGGGTGAGGGGAGGGGGTCCCGCTTATAAATTCAGCAGTTATAGTTAGAGTTATTTCAAGTACTATAACTCGCACCCTAAGGTAACTAGAACTCGCGCCCCCGCCATGCACAGTTTTTTCATCACTAATTTTACTGCTAATGCTTCATTGATATTTGTAATGATTATAAAAGTTGTCATTATTGCTGTAATATCTGGGGTAATTAGCAGTGCATGGCGAGGACACGAGTCATAGTTACCTTAGGATACTTGATTTTGTGCATCAGAGGACATAGGGCCAGATGTGCAAAGAAATCTGTTCACGATTTCCTAATTGCGAATCTTTGCAATTTGCAATTAGGAAATCGCACACAATGATGCACTTATGTGTCTCTGACACATTTAGTGATTCCCAGTGGGTAGCAAATGGACCTACCTCATCAATACTCATGAGGGCGAGGTAGGTCACAATGTGCCACCCATTGGGAATGGCCAAAAATCACAGGGATGATGACCTGCTGGGGTCAGCAGACCACCATGTCTTTCATTACTTTTTAAATAAAGCAATTTTTTTAATGCAGACCGTTTTTCTTAAAGGAAAACGGGATGCGTTTTAAAAAGAAAAATGAAAAGTTTTCTTTTCATTTTTTAAGATCAGGCAGTGGTCCATAGGAAAAAATATTTGCACCCATATTCACAAAGGGGAAGGGGGCCCCTTCCCATTTGCAAATGGGCTATCACTAACTTGATGTTGTAGTAAACTGGGAATGGATTGCCACCTCATTTTGGTCACAAAACATTCTTACAATCCACTGCGAGTTGCTATTGGGAAGGGACGCCTTTAACACACCCCTTCCTAATAACAAATCACAATCCCTATTTTGTGATTCTGTAATATGTTAGCGAATCACAAAATAGGGTTTGTACATTAAAAAAGGCTTTTTGGGGTCACAAACGGCCCAATTCTGCGAACTGGGCCGTTTGCAAGCACAAAAAAGCTTTGTTCATCTGGCCCTATGAGTGATATGCAGCAGTGAGCACAGACGTCCACATTCTTGATGACGATTCGTAAATGATCACATAGGGGGTGATTCTAAGTCCGGCGGGCAGCGGAGGCCGCCCGCCAGACTTCCCCCACCAAAATACCGCTCCGCGGTCGAAAGACCGCTGAGGGTATTTTGGGATTTGCCCTGGGCTGGCGGGCGACCGCCAAAAGGCCGCCCGCCAGCCCAGGGCAAATCAACCTTCCCACGAGGACGCCGGCTCAGAATTGAGCCGGCGTAGTGGGAAGGTGCGACGGGTGCAGTGGCACCCGTCGCGTATTTCAGTGTCTGCAAAGCAGACACTGAAATACAAAGTGGGGCCCTCTTACGGGGGCCCCTGCAGTGCCCATGCCATTGGCATGGGCACTGCAGGAGCCCCCAGGGGCCCCGCGGCACCCCCTACCGCCATCCTGTTCCTGGCGGGAGACCCGCCAGGAACAGGATGGCGGTAGGGGGTGTCAGAATCCCCATGGTGGCGGAGCGCGCTCCGCCGCCATGGAGGATTCACAGGGGCAGCGGAAAACCGGCGGGAGACCGCCGGTTTTCCTTGTCTGACCGCGGCCGAACCGCCGCGGTCAGAATGCCCTGCCGACCCTGGCCCCGGCGGTCTCTGACCGCCGGGGTCAGAATGACCCCCATAGTGATGTGAAAGCCCCGTACAGCACAAGTGTATGTATAAGTGTTGGTCTGTGTACATAGGAGCCTTTGTGTCTGTTTTGCCTGTGTACATTAGTGTATGTATGCTTGTTGATCTATAGCAAGTATAATAACCACCCCTCAATGAGAGAAAACACTGCCCCCCATCCCTAATTCGCAACGTTTGTTAGATTTTAACTGAGAAAGAAGAAAATTCAGCCCTAGATGTTTTTAAGATCTAAACAAGGACCTCTAACTGTAAACCAACACTCCCCTTCACCACTAGGCTTTTCTTTCTAAACAATGGTTTCATACTTTCATTACACTGACTATTAAAGGTTTGAAAATACCACTCCCAGCTCCGGAACGAACTGACTTTGTATAGAGAGTATTAACGGAGGCACACAACATACAGCCACACAGACATCCATTGATCACACTGTTAACAGGCGTGAGTGGGTGCCTGTATGTTATTCTGTCTGCATCGGTGGTATTGGGCTCTACTGTGTACATATGTTATACAAGCCGTGCGTCTTGGCTTTGTCACGCTTGTTATTTTATGGGAAGAGAACAGATGCAAGTGGTGTATTCTTCTTTGCACTCCTTTCGTACACATTTAAAAAATATAACTGCAACAGCATTGTTAATGGTACATTCGCTTCTCATGATTTCTTTCCGGCCTGAATTCATCCTGGTAGAGGGGGCAGCAGACTGGGACGAAATGCTGGGGAGGAAGCTTCGGGAAAGGCCACATGGAAAAACAATCAGGATATGTTCATGAGCGCAGGGAGATTGCAGTTACTATGGAATTAAGCATTAAGAAAGCAGGCTGGCTCACAGATTGATATCTTCTTCCTCCATATCATTCTTAAAATGATCACCGATCCACAGACTCCACTTCAAATGTTTACGGAGGTTCCATGCCAGAGAAAGAGGTAGAATTAAGAGATTTCAGAGGCGCAGCTCTTGCTCTCGCTGGCATTGCATGTTGAGCTGACGGCCAGACTCCTACTCACCAGCTTGGCTGCGACCCTACTGCTACCGCTGACCCACGATGCCCTCCCTGCCTCGCCCTTTTATAGTAGGACTGCGTCAGTCATAAATATTCTAACAGAAGCATAGTGCACATGCCTAGCCCAATCTGTTAACCCTTACAACGGTCGTGCAACAAACCAAGGCTCAGACTCTGAGAATCAGTGACAATATTTTGTTTTAACTGTTTTGTTTTTAAATCACACGTTTTTCTTGTCTTTTGGTAAAGCACAGCTAGTAGACAGAAAACTGTTAGACTGTCCCGATCAGATATCCGGTGGCCCCGGGAAGGTGTGGGCTCTGGGCATGTGCCCATTTGCCCATGCCTTAAAAAGTCTCTGACTCACCTACCATCCACGTCTTGCAGTCAGTACTTCTGATGAGTTGGAGAGGCCCAAAAGCAGTGTGTTCACTCTTCATGCCACCTTGCTGCCTTGCCCTCATTGATGGTAGTGAAGCTCTGCATGCAGCGGTAATGGTTTTCGAGCCCAGGCACGTATGAGTGATATTAGTATCATCCAGTGCGCCCGGGTGTGCACAGCAACCTCAGTCAAGCCCCCTTGCCTCAGTCTCTCCCACTGCCTCACTCTCTCTCACTGCCTCACTCTCTTACTCTGAAGGAGATTTAAGGTTCTTTCGGTTTGACAATTGGTTACGCAGCCAGGGCGTAGACAACAGATCACATGTACTATTTACGATGTAAAATTTAACTATCTTTTGAAACAACAAGGTCCGCAGCTTTCATTTCGGTGAGGGGCCCAGAGCACATTAAGGCCTCTCTTGGCCCCGCTCGGCCCCCCGTGGCTATAGCTGTGTACGCAGATGATGCGCTGCTGTTCCTCTCTCTAGCCGCCAAGACGTGGCCTCGTTTGATTCATATCCCCAAAACCTCCGACCTGAGAGTTAACTGGGACAAGTCCCTCCTGGTGCCCATACTGGGTGACTTCAGGACGAAATTTGACAGCATCCCAGGATTCCCATTTGCCGCCTTAGCTTTCTCTTCCTCGGAATACACATTTCATGGGAGCTGGGACTTACCGGGAGCCTTAATCTTTGTCCTCTTGTGCGGAAGGACCGAGAGGATATATCTCGATGACATAATCTCTCCCTAAACCTTATGGTTAGAATAGCCTTTTATAAAATGATGATCCTTCCAAGGATACTTTATGTTCTTCAAATCTACCCTCTCCAAATTCCACAGGCCTGGTTCAACTCTCTGGCTAGGGTGACCACCTGGGATTGAGGCAAATTCTGGACAGGACTGTAAAAAATTCAGGACAAAGGGTCAAAATTCAGCACAAAAATTCAGGACAAAGGGTCAAAATTCAGGACAAAAATTCAAGAACAAACGTCAGTTTTACAGACACATGCAAGAGAGGCCATGCCTCACTATGTTGTCAGTGCATTTATTTACTCTTTTTTAACATAGCACTATTTATTTACTGTGGTCTTTTTGTGATTGCCTCCTGGTATGCTACATTCAGGTGTCACATTACGTCCTTGTTTAGTAGTAAATTAATGCCCTTTCAGTACTGTGGAAAGCCCATCCCCCCTACCCAAACCTACCCGATCTTTCTTGAAGAGAAAGTAACAGCAACATTTTGATTATGTTTCTGAACATTTTAAAACCCCTGGCAAACAGTATGGGAAACATTAAGGTAATTAACCTTATGCTAATTTAAACAAATTGATCAAAAACACCTGGCTTACCCCAACCGCCCATGGACTTTCCACCTAATTTTTTTTAAAGAGGCTGGGCAGATGGTGTGGCGACAGTCTCACACCTAATGTCAGGATAAGAGGCACCCATAACTTGTCTGTAGTCTCACTGCGCTAGAGTGTATGTCTGGGACTCTACATTTATCTCAGAAATGGGAGCCTGGACTACAAATCAAAGATAATAAAAGAGGAGGATGAAATTGAGATCAAATGGGAGATCCTCAGCAAGTAATTCAAAGCGTTGTTGCTAATAACTGGATAAATAAAGAAGAGAAGAACAAGGTGGGACAATTCCTAAAATCAGACAAGATGGATCCACCAAGACTATTCAAAGGTACTGGGTACCTGGGGAAATGTCTCTGCACACAGGAGCGAAACAGAAGAGGCACTATCAAGTGGTCGAACAAGCAACACCCATCCACCTTGGCAAACTCTTCTGGTGCAATGGTCCGCTGTTAGTGCTTGTGAAGGATGAGCAGGGGGCAGACCCCTTGCAAGGTTGTGCAAGGCAATTGCCTGCTTTGTCCATGTCTTTAAATGGTTTTGAAATTGAGCAAAAGCCAAACTAGAGATCTGGGTTATCCTTAAGTGTCAAGTACACATAGAATCTTCAAAATATTTGGGATGTAAATTTTACAAACAAAATGTACAAATTTTAAAATGTAATTAGTGTTTCTTAAACATATGGCACTGTTTTCCCCTTTATATACAATACAATTAGATCTCAGATTGAACTAGGAACCAGTTACCTTTTGATATCTAGTGATTAAGATCTACCATTCTTACACTGATTTCCAGGATGAAAATCTCGGCAGAGCGAATGGTCACTCGAAGCCCAGTTTGCTTTTTGGTCTTCTCTTCTGCTTTCTTTAGTGGGCCATGTGTCACTAGTGAAGATGGTGTGCTACCCCAATGATAGTATTATTTTGCAAACCTTCCCCTGCTCGTCCTTCATTCCTTCTTCAGACAGGCCACACATCTGATTTGGTTGCTGCGTTGCCATTGGGTAGCTCTTTCCACTCTAAAGTTACCTGTGACTGTGGGTGGATTAGGTCTTCTGGACTTAGAATGCTATTATTCAGCTGCACAGGTCCAATGGGTGGCTCGCTGGCTTTCTGCCCACCTCCCTGCATTAGATTGGGTTACCAGTAAATACTTTTAAGGAAGGCTTAATACACTGCTCCTTGTTTCCTACTGACCATTCCATGGATCTCCATCTGGGGTTATCATGTACAGCTTTCTCTTGCCCTGCCAGAACCTGTAAACTCACTGACCTGAAGAAACCCTATGCACCTGCACTACCTTTGCTAAGCCTTCCCACCTGCACACTGCACTGGTCACCACTGTACTCCACACCACTCTGCTCTGTACTAGTGCATTCTGCACCAATACACTCTATTCTACTGCACTCTATGCCACTCTACCTTGCCCAATGCCACTCTATGCAACTGCACTCTACACCAGTGCACTCTAAACAACTGCACTGTGTGCCACTGCCCTTTACTCTGAACCACTGTACTCTATGCCACTGTTCTCTATACCACTCTACACCACTGCACTGACACTCTACTCTGCAACTCTGCAATCTACACTACTCTACTCTATGCCACTGAACGCTAGGCACTATACTCTACACCACTCTACAATAATCCTCTCTGTACCACTCTACACCACTGCACTCTATGCCACATGAGTCTACTCTGCACTCTGACACTGCACCACTCTGCATTACTGCAGTCTCTGCTACTCCACTGCACTCTATGTAACTCTACCCCATGCCACTCTATGCCACTGCACTCTGCACCAATGTACTCTAAACAACTGCACTGTACTCCACTGCCCTCTACTCTGTACCACTGTACTCTATGCCACTCTGTGCCACTCTACATCACCGCACTGACACTCTACTCTACAGCGTTGCACTCTCCACCACTGTACTATACACCAATCTACTATGTAGAACTGCATTCTATGCCAATGCACTCTATGCCACTGCACTCTATTCCACTCTACTCTGCATCACTCCACTCTACAGCACTATACTCTACTCTGCACCACTCTACACTACGCCACTGCCCTCCCTGCAACGCAAGTCTACTCTGCAATCTATGCCACTGTAACACTCTACACTACTGCTTTCTCTGCCACTCTATTGTATGCCACTCTACTCCACTGCACTCTACTCTGTCCCACGCTACTCCATGCCACTGCACTCTAAACCACTGCACTCTACGCTAACGCACTCTAAACAACTGCACTGTACCCCACTGCACTGTACTTTGCACCACTGTGCTCTACGCCACTGCTCCTATGCCACTCTACTCCACTCCACACAACTATGCCACTAACCTTAAGCCATGCTTAACAGCAGCTACTCTGGTGTATAACATGGCTAATGGCTAAAACACATTAGCAAAGACAATAACTCTTTCGTAGACGAGACCTGTTGGCTTTGCCAATGTTTGTTAGTACTATGAGGTACAGAGGTCGCTGAAAGAACTGTGAAAAATACAATTACATCATAATAAAAGCTGCTACAAAATGCGTAAATACATTTCGGTTAAATAAAAAAAAGCGCTTCTCAAATACAGATTTGAATAATATACAGTTTATACCTAGTACTAAAAAATTTTATAACACTCCATTAAAACCACACACTCCACAGCTCACCTTGGAACACCATTACAATCCCTCTCTAAAAGAAATATCTTTGCCTCCAGAAAACTTCCAGTGACTCCTTTTAGCAAAGTCAATGCAGGTTTTCAAGCCCCTTTGTATTTGCAGATTTACCAGTTGCACACATTTGCATGTCTTTAGGGAAGGTGACACCCTAGCAAGAGGGTCTGATTCTTATCTGTCTGCCCCTCCCTCCCTCAGAGCACAAGAGACTCCCTGCCTTTGAAACCTGCTGGGGAAACTAATCGCCCGTAATTTCGCTCTACCTTCCCTTGTCCATTTGGTGAAAGGCTAAAATTACGGACAAATGCCGTCTGTTAAGCCTTTCATCACGGACAACGGACGGCAGGGCGAAATTACGGACAGTCCGTGAAATTTACGGACGGGTGGTCACCCTATCTCTGGCTGCCATAGGAGGAAAGTGTATACGAACACACAAACCGTGAGAGTGAATTTTGGCAAATGAGTTTGCTTTGTATACGAGGGAGGGCTGCCATGTGGGACATTTGCCTCTACTGCTGAGCAGCCAATCTGCTGACCATCAATGACTGGATGCATTGTGAATCCCACTTACCAGGGAGAATGTTCTCTCCTTTATTTGAATAAAGTGAGAGGTTTTCTTTACTGCACACCCATCATAACAACCCTCCCAGAACTGACTCATGTGGTCTTCCGGGTTTGAAGAGTGGTACTGAGGTGGATAGGCTAGTACCACAAATTCACAACTAAGACTCCTTTATGGGATGGCCGATAACTTGTTGATGTAGTGACTGTATAGGGATATCACGTCTGGGAGATGTCTGGGACAGGGACCATATCAAGGATTTTCAAGAGTTAAGCGCAGACCTCCAAATATCCGGTTCTTTCATTACCTACATCTTCAGCATGCAATACTTGAATACCAGGGAGATTTGGATAAAGTCCCAGGGTGTAGTCCACTGGAAGGCCATTTGCTTACGGGTCAGCTGGGGCAGGGTGGAATTTCAAAGATTTACAAGACCTCGCTATCAAACTCCCCAGATCGGATGGGTCTTTTAAGGGAGAAATGGGAGGGATGGGTAGGAGCCCTGAATGAGGCCAACTGGCAGGACACGTGCATGGTCCCCCCGTGTTGGCAATCTCTGAGAGGCTCATACATTTTTAACTTTCTTCACCAGGCATATCTCACACCCCTTCGACTGTGGAAGGCCGGAATCTGTGCTTCCCCCACCTGCAACAGATGCCAGTATCCCAGGAACTGGGCTTTTACCATATGGTGTGGTTGTGCCCTGTTATCTGAACGTACTGGGGCAGCGTCCTATCTACTTTAGCCCACGTGGTGGGGATGCATATTGAGGCACACCCTAGAATGACGCTGCTGGGCATACTGAATGATCTGGGTGGTACTCAGGGCGATAGGATACTGGTGGGACTAGGCACATCGGTGGCAAAAAGGGATATAGTAAAGCAGTGGAGCTGCTCTGTAGCCCAATCTATAGCAGCATGGATAAATGGTATGGACTAGTGTGCCAAGATGGGGGAAACAACATATATGGCCAGGGGATGTCCCCGTAAATATGAGAAAGTTTGGAATAAAAGGTAGACACACTACATCCTGGAGTGGTGAAGCTGGAATGGAACTGTAATATACTGTTTATCCGTAGGATGCTACAGTGGGGGTGAAGGGGAGCAGTGACTGGGTTGTACCTTGTACATGCTGCTTCTTACTGAAGAGCAACTAGTTGTATTGTTTTCAATAAAAATGTTTCTATGAAAAAAATCGACCACCTCATGTCTATTAAGGGTAGGTGGTTTGCAAACTTTCGGCGTTCTAAAAAGTGGGTGGTGGTTCTAAAAGGTTAGGGAACCAGGCATCTACAAGGCAGCCCAGAGAAGTTATGAGTAAAGTTTCATTTGGGCTTGGCAGTAAATGGTAAATTGGTGTAATCTTGAGACGATTATTTCTGTTGATATTCGTTGATATACCATTATTTAGTTCTTGATTGATCATTTTATCCTCTTCACTATCTATATTATTTCCTCCTCGGTATCGCTGTGATCAATTTATCAGACCTTTCTCTCCAGTCACGTAAGCCCTCGGCGACTTTATCATCTGTGCTTACCAGCTGCATTCTCAAATTCTCTTCAAACAGCCATTTAGTAATGGAGTGGAGTCATTTTTCGCACGAGGGGGCTGTAATTTGTAGCCAAATAATATTATGTGTCCTTTTGTTCATAGGAGGGAGAGTAGTGCTGTCCTTCATTTTCCCCTTTTTGGTTTTGGGAGTAATCCTAGGAGACAATTTCGTGTCTTACATCTTAATACCCCTGGGATCGCTGTTCTCTGGTGTGATATCACTCTAGCTCAGTAGTTAGCCACAACTCTACATCTCTACACCATGTGTATTACGACAGCATTGACTGTTGCACATGTAGGAAATACTTCCGAATAGTCTGGTAGATTTTGGTCATTATCCTGGCGTTAAAATATGCTGTCTGTATACATTTATTGTGGTTGAAGCGGAATCTGCTGTTACCTGCCTCCAATCTAACGTTTCTCACTTTCTGAGTCTGCCAGCTGCATTCCCAGTATTTAATTTGAACCAGTGGTTGACGGGGAGGCCACGTCACTTATATTTGGGTACTGGCACTTATTTTCCTCAGTTTCTTGAGAGTAAGAGAGAGAAAAACAAACGTATGGGCAAGGGGAAGGAAGAGAAAGTCGGCAAAACCATCACAAAGGGAGTAAGCAGGGACCTGCAAAAGTGAGTAAAAGGGACAGATAGTGTCTGGTATAGGATTAAAGGGACATGAGGTGGTTTCATGACTGCACAGCCTTCATATTTGGTGCGCTGACCTTTAGTACCTGCGGCCATGGACGTCTGAGCAGAGCTTTGGTCACCTGCACTCATTGTCACAAATTAAGCAGTGTGTAGTCCTAAATCATTTGCCTGCTTTGATTTTAAAAATAGTACTTCTAATGGTCAGTCCCTTTATAGGACGTTGTACAGTATTGTCAGGGGTCTACTCCCGTTTCCTTAGGGCATGTAGATCTTGTAATGTATGATGTTCTCATGGTCTACCGGGGAATCCTACCCATATACATCTTACAGCGCTTGTCAGTTACATTTATTGTATAAACTGGCCTGGTCTAACACCAAATTGTTTGAGCTTTGGCAAACATGAGAAACGTTTCACCTATATAGAAGACACCCATCTTAGCTTTTCCTCCACTTCTCCAGTTGTTTACATTTGTCGGTTGCACTGATAAGCCTTGATTTTACATCACATCAGTTCTTAAAATCTGGACCTTCTCAAGGCACAGGCTTGTTCGCACACTACCAGAAGCATCCCAGGATGTCACGTGCTGACTCCGAACTGAGACAGTCGTGCTAAGCTCCTGCATAGCCTTTGCAACCCTCCCATCAATTGTCTCTTCCATTGCTCAAACAATCAGTGTAGGTGGGAATGGCACTTGCAGAAGATTCTGTGCTCTTCTCACTTTCATTAAATCTGCATGTAATCCTCTAAGCGCAATCACTCTTGCCATCCAACTGCATTGGCTTCACTTTCCTCGGTGTCTGAGACTCTACACGTGAGTAATTAGACGCAGTGAGAAGCTCAACCATCTTGATTAACTGTTTTGAAAGCGTTGACGTCTAAATGAGGCGCATTTGGCTCAAAGATCAGCAAACTCAATGTATCATTCCATCCTTCCTCAGCCAACCCTTCTGAGGCCATTGGTCGACTCTGACAGAATTTGTAGTCAAAATGGAAATCCAGGGGTTACTGCATGAAAAGGCACATTCACAGGGGTCCATTTATGGCAATTCTCTGTTCAGGGTTGTTCAGTTTGAGGATAACGTTTTCCCCAGTCCTAGCCCGGACTTTCATCATGCCAGCAGCAATTTATGGTGATGTTCTGCTTCTAGGGACCATAAATCAGATGACCTAAAGCTTGGACATGCTTATCATTATAGGTATTAGGCTTGTCCTGTACATGCAGGAATGCTTTGCAAAGAGTTACAGACAAATGTAAAGCCGACAAGTGATAGAAGCGGTAGCTGGTTCAGCATCCCTTAAGTCAGCAAAACCTTTTCATTCAGGATTTCAAACCCACTTGACAGAACCCTTGTAGTGGCTACACTTCGCCTCCTAATTATTTCATATTCCTTGTATGAATATATTTATTTTCATAATTATATGAATGTTTGTTGTCACCTTCAGTGTTTTATAATTTTACTCTCTTATGTTTTTATTGTAGGACAAATTATTTTGTTTAGTCATGCTGACTGCAATTGTCTCCATGTTATACATTACATAAACGTCAATCCTAGCCCTTCCGGGCATCGTCTCCTTCATAAAATGCAATTCACATTGGCTGTCATCAGACTGATCCAGCCTTCTTTATGTAGTTTCAAATAAACCAATAGTTTCTTTGCTTTAGCCGTTAGGAGTGTTATTTTATACTCGTTTTGATGTCTCCATCTATCTTCTCATTTGTACCTGTCACCTTTGTTTCCTGGGTGCCAAATTCTTTTTCACCATTGCTGGATGTAACATAGCTCTTTTCCAAATTTCTTGCTACTCGCACCTTTGACAACTATTCAATTGAGAAAAAATATCTCTGTTTTCTCCACCAAACAAAACAGAAAAGCCTACAATATAGAATGCACCATAATTAATGCATGAATATAATGCATATATTTATGAACTGCATATAGGGATGCGGGTTACCTTTCAGTTACTTCAAATTACTCTAGGAACAAATAATATATGATTAGGCAGTAGAGGTCCTCCCAACACGTGAGGCCTGTTTTGTCTCACCATGTATGTATCCTCACTACACAGTCAGTGCCTGGTGATATCTACTCATTTGTCTATGTACACTGCATTGCTCAGCTGGGCGACCCACCCCATAGAGCAGAAGAAAAACTTTGAAGGACTCTCCCCGACGAGTTATGAAAGGAAAAGGTTAGCAGGATAGTGAAGAATTGTTCTCTGGTCAAATCATGACTCTGGAAGAGCCTAATTTCCTCTTCCTGTTTGTAGCTTTTGATTTGTCCCGTTTGGCAGAAAACGTCACTTCTGCTATGTAGTGCAGAGGCAGAAACACCCCACTCTCATACATAGTTCTGTGCATGGATGTAGAAAGTAGGAGAAAAGGGAGAGAAAAGGGAACAACATGCGTATGATTATAAATGCCTTCCTAATAGTACCACACAACACTTTCCTGTGAAATAACACATTGGGAATATAAAAGTGTAAAATGTGTAAAGTGATGTAAGGACAATAAGTAGTACTCCTGTATGCTAGATGTGGGGTGCTCTTTTCTACACCTAACTTCACTATCTGTGAACTGAGGTGAGGAAAATCCATACATACTTATCCTTTGATATTTTGTAAGTGCTGTTCTACTTTGTATTTACACAGCATTTACTATCCTTCATAAGGTGTTAAAGCGCTTTGCTGTGAGTAGCATGCTATTTTTGATCTCAAGAATAGAGGTAAATAGTAGATTAGTAATAAGTGGTTTTCCTTGTGGATTACGTGTGTTCATTTTATGTTCTTTTAGAACTTGTGTGTTTAGAGAAGGGTAAGTACTAACGGCCCGATTATGAGTACTGCGGTCTTGGGACCACTGCACCAACATTGGCTGTCCGACCACCACATCCTCGGCGGTCTGACCAACCAATTACAATGGTGGCAGTCAAACCCTCACAAGACCACCAAAACCGCTGCTCCTGACCCACCGCGGTGGTGGCAGTAGAGACAGCTGCGGGCAATTGAGGAGATGCCGGCAGAGGTACTGCCGTGTGCATTCCGACCCGCCTTTCCACCAACCTTTTCATGGCAGAGACACTGTCTTGAAAAAGTCAGCAGAAAGGCAGGGAAAGGGCCACAGAAGGGGCCCAGGACGAATATGCCTGTGTCTGGGCATTGTACTGCCCCCCCTGCCAGCATTGTTGGTGCACGCACTGTTTGTCATGCATGACATGGTGCATGACAACAGTGCACTTGACTTGCTGGCTGCGCAGTCAGTGCAGCCAGCATTGGTGTCTGCATGCTCTTACAGCCGGAGGCAATGCTGGCTGCACTGACTGCACTGCCAGCCCCACGAGATGCCATGATGCAGCGGTTAGGATGCCGCCAGCTTGGCAGCATCTGCCGACTGCTGGCTGGCGGTCCGACAGCCAGTATCACAATCGGGCCCTAAGTCATTATTGGAAGTAGTGAACATGTTGATTTGGTGAAAAAAAGGAGAGGGACGTTTGAGAGACGGATGTCTGGGAGTTCATAACAGTTAGAAAGGTTTGGCCTGAGTCAGAGAGAGGAAAGATGGGGCAAAGGTTGAAAGAAGTATATTTTTTAACAATACTAAGTTATAGTTACAAGAGATAACTGTAACTGGTGAATTTCTGTGGGTTTTTAAAATGTAAAATGTTATGTTGTCACTGAAATGTACACCTAATTTTAACGCTACTTTAACCTTTGTTTGGTACCTGCAGCCTGCGGTTTGTTTCGCAGGCCCTGGCCACACTCAGGTAAATTTACTGACTTTGCCAGTCACAACACCAAAATATAAAAAGTGGACCTATTGGCTTTATCAAAGGGTCAGCTTAACAACATATATAAAGCAGATTCACCATGTACCTATCACTAAATATTTTTGCTCAACTGTATATTTCAATAATTTAGACAATCCAAATTTTAACAACAGTGATTATTATAACACATGAGAAAAATGCTTGGTGGTGCTCCAGCCTCTACAAGGGGCACCACAAGCATGAAAATGTTGTATATTAAAATGCCCTAGGCCATTATGTAGCACTCCTCAGGAGCAGTGAATAATAAATTAGCAGCTCCTGTTACTCATTTATTATTAATTTTCATGTTTTTTTTACATTTCTTTTGAGTGTTGCACTGACCACTATGTTTATTATGTGGACCCCATTCCCCAGGGCTTTTTTCTTTTATTAAGGGGAGGGAGCATGTGACCCCGCACCCATGCCCTGGGTCCTTACTGGCTTGGGCAGGGCATGCACCCCCCTTTTACTTTTATGTTTCAGCCTCGGGATGGGGTCACTGGGGCCCTTGCCAGCTTAAGGAGGGGGGCCACGCGCCCTTCCCCTTAATGTTTATGTTTCTGCCCCTGGGGTCTTTGGAGGCTCAGGGAGGGGGGCCTCGTGCCCCTCTCCTTTGATTAAAATGGCAGGCCACAGGTGATGGGGTCCAGTGGATCAAAATCTGCTCAGGGAGGAGGGCCCCATGCACGCACCCCCTCATCAATTAATTAACAAATATATTGAAATACCCCCCCCCCGGGCCTTGGCACACCCTGGTCGTCATTTTAATTTTTAAATGGCAGCAGGCATTTTACTTTTTTCCCATGAACCTCCAGTACTCCTGTAGAATCGTCGGAATTTTTGTTTTTTTATTTTGTCCCTAGGGTATTTCCCTCTGGGACCCTCCACACAAGGGCTGGGGGCAGGGTATCCCTTACATTTTTTTTAGGCTGCTTCAACATTTTTGTTCATGTTGCATCCAGCCAATCAGAGCACTTGCTCCCGCAGGTACCTCACTCCTTCAGAGCCAAGATGGTCCAAGGGGGAAAAAGCCCCCTCAGCAAATCAGAACACTCTATTTTTTTAAGTTTGGCTTGTGGGACACTTGCAAGAGTACCCCGGACCCAACCACGAGATATACATATAGTTTAATACCTTCATTTCTCAAAAACTACTGAATGAATTTACACCAAATGACAAAAAGCACACTTTTTGAACCAAGATTTAACTCTCTGCCAAATTTACTGCAATTTTGTTCAGCTATTTTTGCTGTAGTCTTTTCCCAAAATCCCTTTGGAAAGTTGAAAGGGATTTTGTGCTTTAGGACCTCCCCTTTTTCTCTGCCCCAGCTTGACAGATCACCCCAAAACTTTCCATAAAGAAGCCAGGAAAAAAGAGCACCTTTTGGAACATTTCATGAAGTTTTGTCAAACAGTGCCAAAGTTATTAGCAAACCAAAGAAGGCATGTCCTATGGAAACATATAAATATATTACCTACTGGCTGCCCTAGTTTCTATAGAAAAAGCATTTTTTTACTTTCCTATATCTTTGGCGCCACTTGACGGATATTCACACAATTTTCCCCAAACAATTGAGGCTCACGTCAGCTGGTGTCTGGAAAGGTTCGGAGTGATCTGTCAAGTGGAGGCTAGGAAAAGGGGGGGCATAAAAAAGGTGTGTTTCCCATGTTAATTTCCATAGGGAGTTTGAACAGGACTAGCACACAAACCTCTGGACGGAATGGTAGCTCTTAGTCCAGAAAGTGCCCTTTTGTTATTTGGTGTAAATCCATTCAGTAGTTTTTGAAATATTTAAGAAAAAACAAATTTGTATCTATAGGGACGCGGTGGCTCCACAAACCCTCCCATTGATCATGCTGAGATCTGATTGACTGCTAACGCTTCAACAAGAAAGTGTTGACAGCCATCTTGGGACTAGGCTTTAGCCGAGTCTCAGAAAAAAAGATTTAAAAAAACAAAAAGGGCTAGGGTAGGGACACCTTGACCCCTTAGTTCTGGTGCCGGGGTCTTACAGGGACACCACCAGATCAAAAAAATATATTTTTAAAAGTTTTTGGCAGGCACCATGGCGGATCCACGGATCTGAAAAAAAAAAACAAGCGCAGCTGCCTATACTTGTTTAACTGCGAGCCCCCGGGTGGGCCAGATGGCCTTCCCGCAGCCCCAGGGGCCACCACCTCCCTAGGGCACAAGTTCTATTGTTGTGAGGGGCCTGAGCAGGCCCCCCACCAGCCCTTGGGAAAGCTACCTCCCTAGGGCCAATTTAACATTGAATGCAGGCGCCCTCCCCCCCCACAGCCCCAGGGACTGGCACCTCCCCAGGGCTAATTTTAAAAAGGATAGGGTGGTCTATTAAAGAACCCTAGGCCCCAGGGACCACCATCTTCCTGCGACTATTTACACTGGGGGGAAGCCACTGATGCCCCTGGGGACATCTTCGTCAGCTACACCAAGTAAGAGCAACCACTTCACTCACAGCGAGGGAGAACTGTCAAACAGATCTCCCTTGCTGCGAGTGGAGGTTTCCTCTGTTTCCCTGCCCATGGACATACAGGCCGGGAAACGGAGAAAACATTGCTCTCACAGAAAGGGAGGTGATCTAGCAGGTCCTTCTCTGTGACAACAATGCCAGCTTCCATAGGAGGCGAGGAGCTGGTTGGGACTGCGGGGGCCTTCAGGATTCCACCACGATCCCTAACATTGTGACTTGGTACCCTGGAGACACTCAGGTCACACGGCCAGGCCCTCCTCTCCAATAACAAATTCAATAATTAGGCCGCACTCCGGTGATGGAGTCCCCAGGGCCATGATTGGCTTTGGTAGGGGGACCATGCACCTCCCCCAAAAAAGAATTATTTAGGCCGGGTGATGGGGTCCCCAGGGCTGGGATTGAACTAGGGAGGGGACCGTGCAGCCCCCCTCCCAAAGAAATAATAATATTTAGGCCATGATCCGGAGCATGGGGTCACGAGTTATAGTTAACTTAGGGCACAATTATAGTTACTAGAAATAACTGTAACTATAACAGGTCAATTTCTATGGGTTTGTGCATTTCCAATGTGAGCCTAATTATAACATCCCGTTAACCTTTGGCTTTTAATTGAATTTCTATATTTTTTTACATTTTGTTTCCTAAATATAACATCACTGTAACCTTTAGTTTTTTCTAATGAAAATATAGATAGATAGATAGATAGATAGATAGATAGATAGATAGATAGATAGATAGATAGCTCTTAAGACCCCATTTGATAATACTTTTGACCGATTTGTCCCTCAGTGATTATTCTCTCCTATATGTGATCTGAACTTTTCTAGTGGCTTTCTCTCCAAATAGGACGACATTTCTTATTGAATATTGCTCTTACAGCTGCATGATCTCTAGGATGAAAAGTAATAAATGTACCTGTACTAACTTCTTGGGCCTTGGACTTCTGGTCCCTAAGGAGGGATTGTTCCCTTTTTTATCATATGAGACTGTAATCAGGGCTGAATTGAGCATTTGCTCCACATATCCCCCTGCTATGAACCTTTCTAGCATGTCTCTTCCACTGTAACATATTATTCCTGTGAACTACAAATTCTTCTACCCCTGAGGATGTTTTCTTCTTGTATGTAGGATTTTTGAGATGGGAAGCCGTTCTTGAGTGCTGATTTCTTTGCTGTATGTATTTGGTGATTTTCTCCCTAATGAAGAGTGGTCCTTTAACATATAGGCCCTCATTACGACCCTGGCGGTATAGAACCGCCAGGGCCGCGGGACGCGGTGGCACCGCCGACAGGCCGGCGGTGCCCCGCGGGGCATTCTGACCGCGGCGGCTTAGCCGCGGTCAGTAAAGGGAAACCGGCGGTCTCCCGCCGGTTTCCCGCTGCCCCCAGGAATCCTCCAAGCCGACTCCCCCTCCCGCCATCCAGTTCCTGGCGGTTCTCCCGCCGGGAACCGGATGGCGGGAGGGGGAGTCGCGGGGCCCCTGGGGGCCCCTGCAGTGCCCATGCCAATGGCATGGGCACTGCAGGGGCCCCCGTAAGAGGGCCCCAAAATGTATTTCACTGTCTGCTTGGCAGACAGTGAAATACGCGACGGGTGCAAATGCACCCGTCGCACCTTCCCACTCCGCCGGCTCGATTACGAGCCGGCATCCTCGTGGGAAGGTCCTTTTGGCGGCCGCCCGCCAGCCCAGGGGAAAACTTGAAATACCCGCCGCGGTCTTTTGACCGCGGCGCGGTATTTTGGAGGGCGGAATTCTGGCGGGCGGCCTCTGCCGCCCGCCAGAATCAGAATGAGGGCCATATTGCTTTGTAGGTTGAAGGTGAATCATCTGACAACTGGTACATGTCAACAGCATTTGCACAAGTACGATACTGAATAATACTGTTCTTGTGTACTTGATTGAATAATGTTCATGCTGGTAAACTGTAATGAAGCATCTTCGTTAAGATGTTTATGTTTAAGATAGCGAGAGAATAGGTGGAATGTACGGCAAGAATAAGAGGGAGCTGGGGAATGCTGTGATCATCAGTTGCTTGGATCGAAATAATGGATTGCAGGACTTGTTGCATGGAATAAATAATTCTTGCTTGCTCCTACCGTGTCTCTGTTGCATTTTACCAATGTGCCTCTTTTGCAGTACTTTACCTTAACCAGTGCAGGGTTATAAAGGCAGGGAATGTGTGTATTTGTGGCTTTACATGTAGGAGTAGTCTAGCAGCAGCATTCTGAATTCTCTGTAATCTTTTCATAGTTGATAAAGGTAAGCCATGGTATTGATATAGACCATCAGTGTAATCCAGTTTTGATAGGACAAGAGAGATGATAGCTTGAACCTTGTGGAGGAATCATTGGTGTGGGAAGATGCACTGTAGTTTTAATTGTGACAAAGATTGATTTGATGACCTTATCCAATTGTGCATTCGTTGACAGCTTGGCGTTGATGGTAAATCTGAGCTTTCTAACCTCCTTAGATATTTCTGCCAGTGGTCCTAGATCAGGATTCTCCAACGAGTAGCTCTGTAGCTACCTACAAGTGGCTCTCCTGTCTGAAGTCCAGCCTACTAAATTAGAAGTCTTTGCATGTTTAAATTAATATATGTACACCAAAATTGACAAGGGTATATTTAAGACAAAAATGTGTGTATTTTCAAAACTCTAAAGCTGATGTTGGAGAATAATTGTTAAATTTCCAAAATAAATATAAAGCTTATTTCTGAATGATAAATAATGTTGTACACTGGGGCTAAGTACTACTAATATTAACCTGGTGGCATGGACATTGCATCTTTGATTGTTATGTATTACCTAAGTAGAGGTGTTGCAGCCTGAAATAGCATTTTTAACATTGCTTCTGACAACCATGTCTGATGTATGAGGTGATCACTACTGGTATTCTTGCACACGTTGGTCATTAATGTAATCATGCCTGATGTGGTCACTATTGCAACTCTAATCATATTTTTAGTTTGGGATGATTTTCATTGAACATAAGTACCTTTTATTACAGAAAAGGTTGAAGACCTGAGGTCCTAGATCATCAGGCCAGGTACTGAGAGGGTCATGGTTTTTCCAGTCAGTACTTCAGTTTTGGAGGGATTCTATTTGGGTCAGCTCTTTGTCATTCATTCATTAGTCAATGACCCGTATGCAGCTGAAGATTTGTGATGTTGCAATGTCCTTGGAGCTTTCCAGTTTCAGAAGTATCTACGAGTCATCTGCACTGCTATAGCAGGAGAAGTCTAAATACTTCATCACAAGTGGTAATGATTTCATGTAGCCTTTGAAAAGCATAGCTGAGATGATTGAGCCTTGGGGGACTCCTCAGTGTTCTCTTGTTATGTAGAGAATGAAGAACCTTAGTAATATATGTTCCACTGTGTAGCTCCAATCTGATCCAAGTGAGAGCTGTGCCCCCATTCCAACTTCCTCAAATCTTTGGATTAGTGTGTCATGATCCACTGTGTCAAAGGCAGCTGGAAGGTGCAAAAGAAGAAGACCGAAATCCGGTTCTGGCCTACTGTGTTTTTAAGATCATCCCAGATTAATATTAGGGTGGATTCAGTTCTTCTTCCTGGATAGAATCCAGTTTGGAAATTGGAAAGTATGGAATTGTCTTCCATCAATTGTGACATCTGGTCAAGGGCTGCTCTTTCTATAAGTTTGCCCAGGAAATGTCCATTTGCTATGGGCCTGTACTTGTCAGGGTCTTCATTGTCCAGGTTAAATTTTCTCCATGTGTATGTAAGCCTTCTTTAGGTCTCCTATGAAAACTCCTGTTATTAAGAAGTTGTTGATGAGTGTTCTGACTGGAATGACCACTGAAGTTGTAAAATAATTTTTTTGAAGACTTGAAGTGAACAAGGTTCAGAAGGGCAGCTGGCTGGCTTGCTAGCTTTGATAAGATCCAGAAATTCATTTGGCAATAGTTCTTTGAAGGAGTGTCAAGGGTGTGTTTGCCTATCCATAGAAGGTTTTGTTTAAAATTAGTTCTGGTTGTTGTTTTTTTTGTGTTAGTTAAGTAAGAATCCAACATGTTTGCTTTAGTTATGTAAAGATTTGCCAGTTTGTCACAAAACACTTGAGAAATGGGATTGGTAGCTTCTGTGCATTTTGGGTTACGGATTTCTGTGAGTATTCAGTATAAATCTGAATTTGTAACTCTTTGTATTGTGAATTCTGCTGAAATAGAATATTTTTGTTTAGCTTTTTTGATTGCCTATTTGTATATTCTGTTATATGTGTGTAGGTATATCTTGTATTGAGGGTTGCTTGTTTTGAGCCATTGAAGCTTTGCAACCTGTTTTTTTGATCTTTTTAATTCTATATTTATCCAAATTTTGTGTTGTTTTTTGTTATGCATAGATTTCTTTGAACAAATTAAGTGATCAAAAGGTTCCTGGAGCCATCCATAGTGTGCTTGTACAGAAGATATTGTGACCAGATCTGTGTTGGAGGTAATTAGGATTTCTGGGTCCTTCAAATTCAGCTTGTACTACAGGTTGATATGGGTAAGACGTGTTTAGCTGGGGTGAGTTGTGGTGTCTTGTTTTGTAAGGCAAAAAGATAGAGATCTGACCATATGACCAAAGTAATCCTTTGAAATGTGATTAGGTATGGGCTGGTGGAGATGATATCTAATGTGTGCCCTGCGATGTGTGTGGGATTGGGGATGAGCTGGTGCAGGTTGTGTATGTCTAGGCCAGTGAGAATAGTGTGGCATATTAGGTTTGTCAAACCATATGTTGAGGTCATGTGATGATTTGTAGAGAAGGAGATGAAAGTAACTTGAAAAGGTTTAGGTAGAGTTACCTCTGACAAGTAGGGCCTCATAACCTTATAAAGAAACATTCTCAGCTTCGGTGAACTTTTTATTGTTTCTTTAAATATGATGGTTAAGCTGCCTCCTCTTTTGCCTATGCCATTTTGTGTCATAGTTTGTTATCCTGGTGGGACAGCTTTACGCAATACTGGTGCCATGTGTTCCTCCAGCCATGATTCAGGTATGAAAAGTAAGTTACGTTCTATGTCTATCAATAGTTGTGGATGGTGTGCTATTCTTGGTGTTAACAGTTGCAGGACAGAGAAATTGTTGATTCTGTTTATCATAATCTTCCTTCAAAAAGGCCTAGAAGACATTTTGGGGTGTGCATGTGTGGGTGGTGATGTGTCTGGTTGAAACTGAGGGGTGGGGTTGTGGAGTGGAGTTGTGTGTGAAAGGTAGTGTTGTATAGCTATTTTAGCCATGTTTTAGACATGCTGTTTTAGCTTACTAGGCCTGCTGCTGTGCACTTTAATCCAGTTACATTTTATTCAGCATTGCTTTATTTTTCTAGCAATAGCCACATTTGCAGTGCTGTTTTATTTTCTTTATCTCATTATACTTTCGCCTAGGAAAGCATCACATTCCTAGTAGGACATTTATTTCGCTTTGTGCTTTCTCGAAGGCTACTGTCAGATAGGGTTGCCAACAAACAGGGTATGCTGTGTCTCCAACATTCAAAGAAAGCACACACGTGGGGACTATGTCTCAAAATGTCAGCTGTTTTATTATAAAAACACCCCATGGTCCTAGACACTTTCGAGGGAGATTCGAGTCAGATGACCGCGACTGTATGCTGATTGCTTCGCTGCAGCTACTTGCTTAGATGGCCGGACTCCTGATACACATGGGGATGGTGTCTCTCTAGACTATAGGCTTCTTCCTCTAAGTATGAGGGATAATGTACCCCCAAGGGGGAAACCTGAAGGGCAGATTAGGCTTATTACGCTGTGCTCCAACATAGTGTAGGTAGGAGAAACATATATATCACTCCTAATGACAGTATGGTGGGACTGTTCTTGTGTTTTACTCTGCTAGTCACCTGCTTGCTTTTATTGTGTTTTATCATCCTAGTTATTACAATACATGCCTTTTTATTCAAGATGAAGTTACTTCAATAAATCCGTATTGAACTATATTCTGCCTCTGTTGTCTTTGCCCATTATGAGACTTTCGGTAACTGAAGAAAGGGATGGGATCTGATCGACCACTATTCCCCTGAGGAGTCTTTCTTGTCATGCGCCCGATTGCCACAATAATCTCGGCCAGAGATGAGGCATTACTAGTTAGCCGGAGAACCCGGATTAGGCCGACAGGCTTCATGTGGTGTGGAATCATACTTAGTTCCCCCAGTCCATGCGATCCTGTCTCCCACATCCAGTAGCCTCATTAGCATAGTGAGAACCTACGCAACAGTAGGCTTGTTGTGTGATAGGCAGGGGGATGCAAGGTTATGAAGAGTGTTGTACAGTTGCTTTTGCAAATGTTGAAGGTGTATGGGTTTGGGGTGGTGGTGGAGAATAAGGGTTGTGTTTTATAGCTCTGAATTTGGCAATGGATGAAAGACGTATGAGTGAGTGTTGTGGATTGAGTGAGTGGAGTATAGTTTGTATGTAGAGTGTGAGGTAGGGATGGTTTAAAGGCATGTTAGTTATGTTCATATTCAGAGAAGTGTGAATGTGTGTAGGTTAAATGGGATGGTTGGAATGTGTGAGATTATATTCAGACACATTGTATGTGCGTTTGTTTTTGTTTTTGTGGGGTATTTTTATCTAGTACTTTTGTAGTGACTTAAGCTGTAGGATTTAAATATAAAGGATTGGTGAGTTGTGTATGTTGAAGGAGAAGGGAGTGGTAATGAGTGTGAGAGAAGAATCTCTGTACAGTATGAAAGTGGGTAAACAGGGGTTTTGAGAGATGGTTGTAGGCGGTCTAGTGGGATGGCTTTGCCTTATTGGAGGAGGAGGGTGTTGAACAAGTATTGTCATTGGTCTTGTGTGAGAAGAAGAGTATAACTGTGTGGTAAAGATGTATGATACATAGTTGAAGAATGATTTAGAGGGGTGGCAATCACAATGGTAGGAGTAGACAGAAGATAGTGGAAGAGTTTTGTTTGGAAAGGGTGGGAGTTGGTGAGGTTGAGGGTGTGTATTTTGTGGATTATTGGTATATCAGCAAACTAACTGTGTATTTGATTGTGTTGTAGTCCAGAGTTGTGGTTTTTGTGGGCGTGTGTGGGTGTAGAGGTAGCAGGATATGTAAAAGTGTGTTATTATACTGGGTGGTGTTTGTTGAGTGAGATTTTTGAGTGGATTGACCTTGTCTGTTGGTAGAGAGAGGAGTGTGTTTGTTCTGTCCTTGTGTGTGTGGCTGTGTTTGTGGCTGTTTCATGGAGTGTGGCTGTAGATTGCAAAACAGGTAGAATCTCTTACTCTTGGCCCTTCCCAGCCCAAACAGGCAATTGCCCTTGTCCTCTTCACCCTTAGCCTCAACACCTAAGTTAAGATTCATTGGGCTTGTAAAGGCTGGAGGGGAGGTCATGTGACCCTTTCTCTGATTTTTAGTATCATCTGCAGGTCCAGCCAAGTTGTTGCCTACAGCCACCAAATGAGTGCTTCTGGAGGAGGGGTGTGTTCAGTTTTCTAATCCACAGGCTGTGTTCAGCTTTCTAATCCAGAAGCAGTGCCTCGATATTCTGTTCATGATATTAAAGTCCCACTATATTCCCTTCTTGATATTTAGGAAGCACACCCTAAGACTTGATTTCAGGATCCCAAACGTGCACTCAATGATGACTCACACACATTTGTGTGTACTTTGTGGTATCTCTGTTGGGGCACGGTGATTGGACACCAAAATGGGTGATGAGAGGTTTTGCAAGGCTATGCCTAGCATCACTTGCAACAAAGATGCTATATTTGTGTTGAATTGGTTCACATAAGTATGCTGCTGAAAGTCCATACTTACATACAATCAATGTTACTTCCTGGGTGTCTCGGAATGGGGTTATGAGTAAATATCTCTGTGAAGGCATTCCCTAGGCATGCATGCAGAATGATTGTGAGTTAGGTAAACTTACCTAGTAGCCATACATCACTTACATTTCCTGCATTCAACTGATGTGCAAGAGCTGACTGTCAGAAATGTAGCTATTGTGCTTTCACCAAAGAAATGCAGTGTACATATCAGTGAGTCTCCTCTGGCATGAGTACTGCTTGTACATTTATGTCAGTGGTGCCTGTTGCAGAAATGATGTTCTCTGTGGCCTGATGCTTCAAGTGCCACATGGGGCTAATCAATGGAACTGATGACCCAAGGGAAGTGGGCAAAGAGATACAAATTTCTTGATGCCCATTACCTTTCCACCAATAACTGTGGCATGGTGATATGGTGGTGTACTGGTCTGATGATGTATCTCAGAACCTGACAAAAACACTGTGACATGCAAGCCTGTGAAATGCCCACTGTTTTCCCAGTAACCCTCTGGAAAGAGCCATTTGCCACAAAGCTGATATAGTAGAAGTGAGATCCTGCTCCCAGTTCACAACCAAGGTCAAGGATCACTTTAGAAAAGAACATGCCACTACTATTGCCTTGGACAAAAAATAGTATTTCTATGGATGCACATTCTCTGTCTTCTCCTCAATTAATTGTTCTTCAAAATGAGGAACAATGTGATAATTAATTAGAACATTTTATTTTATACAAAATTCTATTAAATAAAACCATTTATACAAAATTGTATCCAAAAAACAATATTAAATACCTATAAAAACAATACTGTTACATTCAGTATTAGGTTCTACAACATTTTTGAGATCATGGTATGCTAACCTATGATATTTGTGACCCACAATATTTTTGATTCAATATTTTGATCAAACACCTCATCAGAGAAGAGGAAAGATTCCAGCAAGGGTATCCAGAGGTGATTCCTGTAGACATTTCAACTGCTGGAAACAAAATTCAAGGTAAAAACAGTACCATAGATACATTATGAAAAATAGGGAAATAAATGCATTGTAACACATGCATCACCTGAAATGCCTCTCTTAATACATGATTCAAACAGGAACTGACATCAAAGAAAAAGACTCTGGTTCCTCTTGGTTTACAAACCTCTGATGGAATTTCATGGATAGACTACCACTTTGGAATGGGCAAGGTTTGGCTGTGCCTCTTTCTTGAAATTAATTGACTCTTTTTGCCACATAAAGAAAAAGCTTGTCTGTTATCCTCAGTCCCACTACCACTTTTCATGCCTGCACTCAATGCAGCATGCTGACCACCCCTCTGATAGCCACAAGTGCAAAGACATCAATGCTATCTATGCTTTGCTGACAGTTAACTATGTTCTAAGTGTGACATCTAACTATATCCTTCCTGAGAGCACAAGGTCAACTCCTTCTCTTGGACAAGTATAAACTGTGTTAAGCTCTTGGCACTGTTCTCAGTCCCAGCATAGTTCTCACCATTCTTGTAGGATATGTGCTACATGTGTAATTGGTTTGCTCTGTTGATATTTACGTGGTTGTATTACAGTACCTGGGAATAACCATGTATGGTGTATGACTTACTCTACTTGGGTGGAGTACATTTGAGCCTGTCCGATATGCAATGCCACTGGAGTAGATGTGGGTGAAAATGTGATGGGTAGAAGATGTCCTGCTCTTTTGTAGGTGGGTGTTTGTAGTTGCATACCCTTACTTATGCCCCTCCTTATTGTTCCCTTTAATACTTCCATTTTGGTTGTATTAGATAGCCCCCATTTTCCAGCAAATCGCCCATGCTCCTCCCATATCTTCACCAAAAATGTATACCAATGTATACAGCATTCTCAGCACCTAAAATAGCAGGTGTGAGAAGAGATCTCTTTCTGAACCTGAATGAGTGGCATTTCCAAGTATTTTAAGTAATAATAACGGCCACTATTTAATGTACTAAAATAAAATTTTGTGAACAGGCCCATAACCTTCCATCATCAAAGTGAGATTAGAGCATGTTACTATGGGCCTCACTGACAGCCTTCGGTGGGGGTCGGGCCGCTGCACTCTAGGCGGTCCGAGCACCACATTATGACCCCAGCGGTCGGACAGCCAGGGGACCGCTGTCCCTGCCAGCAACATGGTTCCCGAAGGGCTGGTGGCAGTCAGAGCACTGCTATGGCAGCGCTGGTCACGCCCCAGCTATACTGATCACTATGTCGGAGGCAGTGCAGAGCCACCCTGCCCACCACCCATGGAATGAGTACTGTCTGCTTTGCAGACAGTGTGCATTCCGAGGGTGCTGTTGTGCTATGGCATTGGCCTTGGCTCCCTTAAGGGAGCCGAGACCAAAATCCTAGCACTGTTCCCGCTGGGCTGACCGGTGGGAACGTCATAATACGATGTTCCCACTAGTCAGCCCGGTGGGAACATCGTAATACGACTGTGGTTGAGGCCGCCGGGTTGACATCAGTCTCATCCCCGCAAGTTGCGGTACGCTCATTCGACCACCAAACTCGTAATCAAGCCCTAAGTCTGTAAAGGACCTGTTGGAAAATTAAAATTTGGAATATTTGACCACCATGGAACACCTCTAAAAGGCTTCTTGGTAGAAAATATTGAAAGCCAAGATGTCATAGCAACCCTTTGTAACTTACATCAACTACGCTGCTAGAAGGACAAAGGTGCTCAAGCTGGACAAAAGCGTCTAAGCGTAGCCAAAGGTGAGTGCCTCCAGATCGTCATGATGGTTCACCAGGATAAAGACATCAACAGACTCTGCATAGCTCAAACCAAATGAAATACGCAGCAATGCTGAACATCTTCCAAGAGTTACTATATATGCAAAATGGCATTGTCATGCAGAGCCCATCATAGAGGGAATAATGCAGCTGGCACATGTCAGTCACCAGGAAACGAAAAACACAAAGATCTGTACACAGTAGGAAGTATGGTTTAGATGGGAGTAACCCCTAAAAGGTGGACATGCCTTCATTGGGTTTGGTCTGTCAGGCAGCTGAACAAGATGATTTTCCAACTTTTGTCATCAATAAAGCACGAAACACAAAAAGTGAGAAAAGGTCAGTGTTGCTCTCTGCATTGCTCATGCCTCATGACATCTGTGTGCTCTTGGGGATACATTCTCCCGACTCTGTGAAGTGGGGAAAGTTCTCTCCAAGGCTACTTCTGTTACATCCAAACTGGAGAAGATGTTGACAACTTATTGACTACTCTAAAATAAAAGGATGGGCAATGTGCTGCCATTTCAGGATGGTGAATTTCACAAGAAACAAGATACCCTCATCATCCACTAATCCTGATGATGTTCCACTGGTTCCAATTTCTCATAAAGTATCTGAAGAGACTTCACCCTTTCATTGGTTGCATACCAATTAACATGCTGCTATAGTAATCAGTAGTAAAACCATTCCACCACAGCACCTTGCTAGAGCAAATTCTAGAGAGATGGGAGGCTGAAGGTAGAAAAGCAATGATGAAGTGACAAAATAGCAGGGAGCCCAAGAGATATCCATCTTGGGTTACCAGGTGCTTTCCAAAAGGCAAGTTCCATCTACCTTGTAAATCTCCCTCTTTGGAAGTAATATGAAGGTGTTTAGACAAAACATTAAGGGCCTTATTACAAGGCTGGTGGTCACAAGACCACAAGCCTCGTGCTGGCGGTCGGACCGTGACAGCTGTGGCAGTTCGACTGCCACATTACAAGTTTGGTGGTCGGACTGCCAATCGACCACCGTCTCCGCCAGGATCTGTGATTCCAATGGGTTGACGGCAGTCTTGGTTGTAATCAGCTAGGGCAGTGCTGAACTCAGTGCCGCCCTGCTGATTACAACCTTGTTCTCCGCCAGCCTTTTCAGAACAGTTTCCCCACCATGAAAAGGCTGGCAAAGAAAACATGCAGGGGGCGCCCCTGCCCAGCACCATCAGAATGTGCACTGTCTGCTTTATAATGGTCCTCCTTTGTGCTACGAAATAGCATTGGCTCCTTTAAGGGAGCTGAGTGCTATCTTGCAGCAACGTTTCTACTGGTCAGACTTGCAGGAACGCTCTATTTCAAGGTTTCCGCCTGTCAGCTAGGTCAGGCAGGCCGAAACCTTGTAATAGGGCGGGGGAGCCACCGCCATAGTGGTGGCATCCTGCCCGCTAGTTTGGCGGTCCCGTGTTGGGACCGCCAAACTCATAATGAGCCCCTAAGTTTGAAATATTTTGATGCCAGAATACTGCTGCAAGAATATTGTGATGTAGAAAATATTTGTGACAGGCATAATAAAGGTAAGAATACGATTTTTGGTGTAGTTTTTATTATCATTTTTTAAATATTGTGGTAAATAATATTGTTGTAATATGATTTTTTGTATATATTTTTGAATTTTCACAGTGTTATTTTAGAAAATTGTTAAGTATGTTATTTGTTCTTAATTTAGCTTTTATGTTTTATACTGTATATATTGTTCTGAATTTTATAATAATTTAAATAAAAGTAGAATTTGAGAATATTTTTTTTAAAGATAACATTTTTTGTTTTTAAGATATCAATTTTATTTTCATTTTTTAGCTGTGGGATGAGGGAGGTATAAGGAAAAAGGCTGGGGAATTTATTAAAAATGTGTAAATGCGAATAAGTAAATATTTATACATTTAAATTAAAAATATTATAATTTTAAAATCTAATATTACATTTTAGATATATTACTATTTATTATCTATGAAACAGTGTAATATTTGAATGTTATTAATTGATTTTATAGTATTTATTTACATTTGTAAATAATGTATATCAAGAACAATTATTATATAAGATTAGTTAATAATTTTAACTTTGGTTAATTTTTGTTATAATATTTTTAATGTAGAATTTTTCTCATCAATATTATTTTAAAAATAAAAAAGATGATTTTACTTTCCTAAAATGTATTTTTTGTTAATTCGCTTAATTTCAGTTAAAAAAAGCATAAAAGCACATATACAAATGTACAATAAATATATAATTAAAACAATACATAAGGTACAAAACATAAAAAGAATAAGAAAGGATATATTCCTTTACCAGAATAAAAGAGATAATCATGATAATCAAACAGTAACCCCTTCAATCAAAAAACAAAACCCTAAGTTAAAATGTCCTTGTATAAAATCACAACATTCACAGAACAAGACATCAATAGTAACACAGCCCTTGCATGTCTCATCTGGAGCATCACCAACACATTAAACTATAGCTAGGTCACAGCTCAGACTTCCTGCTCTTTGCAGATGATCCAGACTTCTTGCAAAAAGTTAGCTATACTAATGACAACCACCTCATATGTGTCTGCTTTTAGTATCCTAAGAACGGTCCCAAGGGTTCGTATGCATAGAATCTTACACATTGGAACAATCCACTTCCTCCTTGGAAGCCTAAACGCCACAGAAAAAAACAAACAAAGTGTAGAGTTGTTTCAGGGGCACTGCCACAAGCTGGACAGACAGTATCAAGGGCTCTGTTTCCTCCCTACCTCACTGTAAACTCTAACTGCATTGTAAAAGAAATAGGGTACAGGCCCAGATCTTCCGACAAGGGAGGGGTTGGGGTACTAGATGGAAGATTGGTTAGGTGCTTAATAAACTTACTCTCAACCACTGATAACTCATTTGTAGCAGAGTAACCCTAAATACATAAAGTTTGACACTCACTCAAGTAGCATATTATAGGCCCATATTCTTGGTTGCACATATTTGTGGGGATTAAACACCATGTACTTGGTCTTGCCTGCAATCAGCTCTAGACCGCAGTGTGTACAAAGCACTAAAAAGTGATCCAGAATTGCTTGCAAGCCTGTTGGGGTTTTTGAGTTAAGGAGGGTTTCATCCGCGAGTAGCAGCGCTGGGGTTTTCGTAGCACCAATCCTAGGGGCATCATTGTTTAGGAAGTTTAGGGTTTCTGCAAGGTCATTAAAAAGTGAGACAAGGGTCAGAGCTAAAACTCAGCCCTGCCACACTTTCCTTTCAATTCTAAACTTATTTGATTGTCTCCCAACCTCACTCAAGCTTGACTATTGTCATGGATTCTTATTATTACATCAAAGATGTTTGTTGGTACTCCCATGTTCCAGAATAATTCCCACAATTTACACCTATCAACTGAATCAAAAGCTGACTTACGGTAAACAAAAATGACGTAGAGGTGGCCTTTCCCTAACAATACTGTTTTCCAGTAAATCAGGTTAAACCTAAATATTTGAACAAGGGTGTTTACTTTTGGTCGAAAACCGCTTGCAAATCTGTGACTATTCTATTCTGCTGGGCCCAGTCTGTTAGTTTCCACAAGACCTGTTGGCAAAAGATCTTCTGGATGCCCATATACTAAATTAATCTGCCTATAGATCCTGGGATCATCCCCTTTAGTTCCCAAAATCATCCCGCTGACCTTTCTTATATATCTGGACAATCTCTGTTTTGTGTCAGGATTCAGGTTTTGGACCCCCACACATATTTGCCTTCGATAATAAATTTAAACAGGTAGCCCAAATGTCAGGTTCAGAGGCAAGAGATCTAAAGGGATGCAATGCAGGCCTGGATCTTTAGTGGGAACAATTAATTCTAATGCCTCCCGAGGGTCAGCATAGTTCATTGCGAGAGCTTAATTGCCCCGATGGGTTAATCAAGTGGCATCCAGTTCTTCCTTTGCTAGTTGGCATATTATATTATCTTTAGCTGAATACAGCTCTATGTAGTGTTCAACCCACTTAAGTGGTTCAACATGAAAGGCTACGGAGTTTGTCACTGACCGGCTACCATGAGTGGCAATGTCCCAAACTGCTTTTGAATTCCCCTTCCTTGCTGCATGCATGCCCAAACTCCCATCTCCCTGGCATTTGTGGCTAATTTGAGCTCATTCTTGTACGTTTTCCGGGATTCTGCTGTGGGCTTCGGCCTTGATATGACCCAAAAACAAAGCTTTTGCTGCCTTACATTTATCATTGTACCATGAGAGCTGTTTCGGGCCACCTCTTACTGGTTACCATAATTCCCTAGAAAATAAGTCCCTCATGACAGAAAATAGGTCCTCTTGGATATTTATAATGAGGGTAGGGGCTGCACCTTTATCAAACAATTTTTTCATCTGTGCCATAGCACATTTTCATAAATCTGTTCGAGGATCTTGGGATGGGCCTGAACATAGTCCCATTTTAGGGCCTTCTTATTATTTGAAAGGACAACGTCCCCCAGAAGTCTCGGCTTTTCAAGTACTGGATAGGGCTTGAATAAGCCTATCATTTCTAACTTCAGGGCATTATGGTCGCTGTCCCCCCTCTGGATTACAGACATATCGCCCAAATAGGCCCAGAGGTTAAAGGATAGAAACCATTTCTCAAAGTGATACCTAACAGCTGTAATGCCAGGGCCAAGCATATATTACCCTTCTGAATACCTAACTCTGGGATATTCCATGAGGCATCCTCCACCTCAGAAATGGACAAAAGTTCAGTGGTTCCAATGTCACATTAAAATCCCCAGCAACTAGTGTTGAAGCTGTGTGGAGCAAAAACTTTAATAATTGTCTAAAGCAGCAAGAGTAGGTGATTCCCTGTTCGTTCCCAAGAACTTGTTGTAAACATTGTAAAGATAGATACTGATGCCGTCTGTACACAATAAAAGGCCTAAAAGATCAGATGTTGAACCCCTCAATAACGTAATATTTTAGGCCAGTGAATGTCTTACCCAAATCAGCAATCCCCCAACCAGGCAACGTCTTTCCTGGACAATGGCAGGACAAAAAGAAACTTGAATATCCACATCGGTAACAGGCATTGGGGGACCAGGTTTCTTGAAAAACACATATATCATGTTCATCAATATATAGACCCCAATCAGGGTCTATTAAATTCACCTTGATCCCAGCTAGATTCCATGAAAGGAGGCTCCACATTTTTTTACTGCACTCTGGGGGCTATTCTGGGGGGGCCTTCTGCAAAGCCGGAAACTGATTAGGCCCCTGGACAGCAAGTCATTTGCAAGCGTTCAATGAGACTAATGGAGCAGATCTATTTGCAGTGACCACCCTACCATGTCCAAGGGGCACACACTCCTGCTTCCCCGGGGCATTCATTAATGGATCTTACATTGTAGGGACCAGCTCTGGTGTGCCTGTAAAAGAAACCAAGGGGAAGGGTTACAATGGAAGTTGGGGGGTAGACAGATCCAGGGCAACAAACCAAAGCCAAAACACTAACAGAAAACAAAGGACAATTAAAATTAATTATTACATAGCCCCCTTCAAAAGATTTTGGCACCTTCCCAATCCAGTTCACCCTCCTGACCAGGTTAATCCAATCACCAACCTCCCTCCCAAGCGACGAGTACAATTGCAGCCAGTTCATGACTTAATTCCTCAACTGGTCGTGTTCTTCCATTACCCCTGCTTTTAATGGAGGCACATTGCCCAAAATGACAACATAGGGTCCTGCTTCCTGAGGCAAGTTGAGGTGGACCGGTCTTGCGCTATAACTGCTCTTCCCCCCGAGATTACTGTAGCATTGGATACCAAGGGCCCCATTGTATACCTGGCCGCAGGGGCATACCCCAGTTGCGGCCAGCCTACTCGGGCTCTCTGGCGCCAGTTAATGGCCTATCCTTCTCATTATGGTTCACTTGATTTGACAGTTCCAGACATCCTGTCCTTGGCTGTAATGAGGAGCAGTCTTGGATAACACCATATTGGGCAAACGCAGCCTTATCTCTCCTCCTGAACGTTGGCACTCACAATGGTGGAGCTACAGGCTGCGAAGAAGGGGGAGATACAGAAGTAGGCACAAATGGGTCCTGTGGGATTACGAATGGTAGCCAGTTAGAAAGTTTTGGTTCAATGTCAGAGAGCCTTATAAGTAATTGTTCCAGTTTGCCATCCAGGGTAGCAATCAGTTTGTTAAAAAAAATCTTTGAATGGAATATCCATTTTTGAAGATTCCACATGGGGACCCAAAGGTGTTCCCCCAGGGATATTTAGACTTACTGTTAGGGTCCATTTTTGTTGTCTTCCTTCCACCGACTTCACCCTTATCCAGTACCGCCTCTTCACTGCCATGTGGAACTACAGTCTTTGGAACCCCCATGTAACAGCCAAGATCACTAGTGGAAGGGAAACAACTCAGAACTTTGCTTCCCCTAGGCAACTCCTCAAGCCCCAACGCTCCTGTGAGATGGACAGAGTCAACGTTAACTGGAGGAGCTGAATGGGCTAAATCAGGGAATGAAAGGGATAGCAGACGTTCAGCCAGTTCAAATTCCTTACTTACTAGCCCTTTGTGAAAATCCATCTAGGGACGTGGGAGTGGGTGTACAAGGTTTAGAGGAGCTTGCAAGCTGCTTTCTCCTCCCCATTATTCAACAGAGGTAGATGTTATACCAAGGTCCACAAGCCTTGGGCTGAAAGGTAAATAACACAGAAGCTGAACCAGTACGAGGACAAAACAAAACAAATGCAAGATAAAGAACAAAAATACTACCAATTCCATCGTTGGGGAGAAAAAAGGTGTTGCCCGGCCTCCTCTGGGTGATGACAGGCAAAGACGGGACTGGTCTTGGTCCAGACACAGGCCCGGGCGTGCCCCACGCTGTGGTAGAGATAACCACTTTAACAGCGTATACCACGGGCAAGAGCGTGTTGCAGCCCCTCCTCCTGGAGAAGGTCTTGTGGGCCAAGAAGTCCGCTCCTCCACTGCCTACAAACATCCCACGCTGCGGTAGAGATAACGTGCTTTAACAGTGCGCAGCGCGAGCAAGAGCGTGTTGCGGTCCCACCTTCTGGGCAAGGTCTTGTGGGCCAAGCAGTCTGCTCCTCCACCTCCCTCAAACATCCTGACTGCAGGAGAGATAACATGCTTTAACAGCATGTGGCACAGGCAACAGCGTGTTGTGGTCCCTCCTCCTGAACAAGGTCTTGTAACCAGGAAGTCCACTCCTCCATCTGCTACAAATGTCAATATAATATAATATAATAATATTTTTATTTTAGAGACTTCTTGAAAATTATTTTGTTTTCAAATTGTAAATTTAAAATATTGATTTGATAATTTAATAGTTTAATGGGTTGTATTATAATTTAGGAAAATTTATTTAATTTTGATTTAAAATGAGTAAAAGTATTAATTGAAGTTATAAAATGTAATTGAAAATATTATATGCTAGAACTTATAGAAAGAAAATGTACCAAATGTAGTGAATATAAGCCCTTCGATATCCAACACCGTCCGTAGTGTAGTATACTTCCTCAAAATGGCTTAGGGTGGAGTGGGAATAGTAAATCTGTCCACCTCCTTCCCTAAAAATGTTTTGCTTGGAGTGGGAATAATGGATTTTACCCCATTAATGTCCAACACATTTCTCAAAAATGGCATAGATTGAAGTGGAATAGTAAATCTGAACCCTTGAATGTCATAAATTGGAGTGAAAACAGTAAATCAGACCCTTTCCATGGCCAACACCTTCCATAGTCTAGTTTCCTTTGGAGTGGAAATATTAAATCTCACCATTTCCACGTCAAACACCTTCCTGAAAGTAGCTTAGATTGGAGTCTGACTAGTACGTTTGACCTTCTTCAGTGTCCAACACCTGCCTCAAAGAAGTTTAGTTTGGTGTCCTAGTTGTAAATATTATCCCATTGATGCACCGAATATTCAGCAACATGGCTTAGATTGAACTGGGTATAGATAATGTGATCTCCTTCAATGTATAACACCTTCTCTAGTGTAGTTTACTTTGGAGTGGCAATAGTAAATGTAATTCCTTTAATGTTCAAAATGTTCCCCAAAATGGCTTAAATTGGAGAGGGAATAGTAAATCTGACCCCTTCAGTGTCTAATATCTTTCCAATTGTACTTTAGTTTGAAGTGAGCATAGTAAATCTTACTTATGTATTGTCCTGAAATAGTTTACATTAGAGTGAGAATAGGTAATATTATCATGTAAAGTGTAATTCACTATGAAAGGTTTTGTAGAGTAGAGTAAGAATAGCAAAATGTATTTATTATATTATTATAGGGTTGTTTTATTGGTGATGTCTGTAGTTTCTGTGTTTCGACAAAATTGATTTTAAGATATATTTTATGTATACATATTTATAGTAATTGAAACGCAGATTAATGTACTTTATTTTGTACACTTAGCTTTATTTTCAAAAAAGAAAAAAGTGGTTAGATTATTGTTTAACATATTTCTGCATTAACATCATTATGTACTTATTTTTAAGTTTTCAAGCATATTTTAACGTGGCAGACCAAGGTGGGGTAGTGAACCTCAAATATTCAAACCAACTGTCTATCCAGCCCGGTGAACTCCCTCCATCACGCACTGGGTGAAGAAAAACAGCCTTGGTGACTCCGGCTTGCTGAAGTGAAATTTATTTAAGCATCACGGGTGAACTAGGAAATATGTTTTATGAAATGCGTCGGGTTTCTGATGCCTAAATAAACTTCACTTCAGCAAGACAGAGTGACCAAGGTTGTTTTTCTTCGTCCAGTGCGTAATGGAGGGAGTTCACCCGGGCTGGAGATATATATATATATGTATATAAAAAAAGAAGTTGTCCTCATGTGAAAGCGCACCCCCAACAGGTTATATAAACGGGAAGAAAAAGCGAAGCCAGCAACTCACAGTGAATTCTTTAAGCAGTTTCATTATTCCAGGCCTTAAGTTATAAAATCATCTCTGGACACGTGTTTCAAGGTCAATCCTTTCTTCAGCAGAGAAAAATATAAAAGTGTTTCACCCTCGTAGGTGAAGCCAGTGCTGGAAGTGTTCCAGGCATTTATTTCTTTCTGAAAAGACCGGCATGGCTTCAGCTTGTCTAATTACAGGCACCTGATTAGTCTCTTTGAATACCAGTCCGCCCCAGTGGGCCTCTCAAGTGAGTAACAGTGCATGCTGGTTGTGGTGGTCCTGCAATTTTATCTTTTTGCCCCAAGTGGGTTGCTGGAGCCAAACGAAATAATGAACCAAAGTTCAAAACCTTTGTAGGCGAATCCAAAGTAAAATTGTCAGATTTGCTGTGAATATCCCCACCTGACTGCTCTTATGTGACAATCCATTTTTAGTCACACAGACCTGCTAAGATATGCAGTGGTGCTGCTTTCCCGACTGGACAGGCAGGTTAAATATAAAAAACGAAGTTGTCCTCATGTGAAAGCGCACTCCCAACAGGTTATATAAACGGGAAGAAAAAGCAAAGCCAACAACTCACTGTGAATTCTTTAAGCAGTTTCATTATTCCAGGCCTTAAGTTATAAAATCATCTCTGGACACGTGTTTCAAGGTCAATCCTTTCTTCAGCAGAGAAAAATATAAAAGTGTTTCACCCTCGTAGGTGCAGCCAGTGCTGGAAGTGTTCCAGGCATTTATTTCTTTCTGAAAAGACCGGCATGGCTTCAGCTTGTCTAATTACAGGCACCTGATTAGTCTCTTTGAATACCAGTCCGCCCCAGTGGGCCGCTCAAGTGAGTAACAGTGCATGCTGGTTGTGGTGGTCCTGCAATTTTATCTTTTTGCCCCAAGTGGGTTGCTGGAGCCAAACGAAATAATGAACCAAAGTACAAAACCTTTGTAGGCGAATCCAAAGTAAAATTGTCAGATTTGCTGTGAATATCCCAACCTGACTGCTCTTATGTGACAATCCATTTTTAGTCACACAGACCTGCTTCGATGTCCAGTGGTGCTGCTTTCCCGACTGGACAGGCCGGTTAATTATCAAAAACGAAGTTGTCCTCATGTGAAAGCGCACTCCCAACAGGTTATATAAACGGGAAGAAAAAGCAAAGCCAGCAACTGGCTGCACCTATGAGGGTGAAACACTTTTATATTTTTCTCTGCTGAAGAAAGGATTGACCTTGAAACACGTGTCCAGAGATGATTTTATAACTTAAGGCCTGGAATAATGAAACTGCTTAAAGAATTCACAGTGAGAAGACAGAACAAGTAAGCAGCCACCAGTTCGCTAGGCAGTCTGCCTCATGGGCTGTAGGCGAGCCGGTGTCAGAGACCACCGCGGCGGAAGGGGTCAACACATTCCTACAAGCCATCCAGTCTTCGCAGCTGGCAGTTGAGACCAAGGTTGGCAAGGTACGAGAAGATGTGGGCGAGCGGGCGGCAGTGGGACGCATTACAGAAGTGGAAGGCCGGGTCTCCCAGGCAGAAGATGAAATCGTGGACCTCAATGCCAAGGTCGCCCAGCAGCTGACCCGCACGGGGGAGCTCCACCATAGAGCAGAAGAGGCGGAAAACCGCTCCAGGCATAACAACCTGTGCTTTGTGGGATTCCCAGAGGGCATGGAGGAGAATGGTGCAATAGATTTCCTGGAGAACTGGATTAAATCATGGGTCCCTGCTCAGAGACTCTCCCCTTGGTTTGCGGTCGAACAGGCTCACAGGGCCCTGATGCCCTGGCCCCCGCCGGGTGGACCTCGGTGGCCAATGATTGCTAGATTCCTTAACTTCAAGGATCGGGACGTTATCCTTAAGGAGGCCAGAGCGCAACCGGACCTCCGCTGGGACAATAACAAAATCCTTATTTTTCCAGATTACACTTGCGAGGTTGAAGCCAGACGCCGTTCCTATGAAGGAGTTAAACAGAAACAGAGCACTGCAATTGACTTATATGCAACTCTTCCCGGCACACCTTAAGGTCCTCATGGTCGGGAAAGCTTTCTTTTTTGACTCGCCGGAGACCGCATGGGACTGGCTTACGGAAGAACATCGAGTGATGCGGCGAGGCCCCCCCTGACCGGGAGATGGCCGCCCAGTGTCGGGCCCGGCGGTACCTCGGATACACGGGGAGGGCGCAGGCATACCCGTTCCTGCCGGAGGAGACAGAGTGGCCCGGGCGGTGCTCCCGAGGGACGACTGAGACAACTGAGTTCAAGCCCCTCTGGGGGCGGAAATATGTCAGGAGACCCCAGCCGAGGGGGCCCAGCCATGGCTTCGGAGGGGGAGCGCCCCAGCCAGTCCCCCCTGCTCCCCTGAACCTGACCCACGGATGCATGGTGTTGCGGGGAGGCCGGGATGGGGATATGTTCCCCGGCATGGGGTGCAGAGCGGCAGGGAGCCAGATTGCAGAACTCCGACTTAAAGGAGGGGTCCACCACTCCAAGCTTTCAGTTGACACGTTGTTGGCACTGTTTAGGGCGACAGATGCTTCTGGGTTGGAAGTATGGGTTGGGGGCAGTTGGGGGGGTCATGTGGGTACAGTTAACTACAGTTGTTTACCATGGGGTTTGTGTTGCGTTTTTAGGCCCTTGCTAAGTTGGTCGTGGGGGAGCACCCAGACAGGCACACCTCTTACAATACTATTATCACCTTGCGCAAGCTAGAGCAGACTAACCTGCGGGTCCTCTCCTGGAACGTAAATGGGCTCATCAACAAAATTAAGCGATCAGCAGTGTTCTCCTTTATTTGTCGTTTTGCCCCATCCATAGTCTTTCTCCAGGAGACACACCTGCTGGGTACTAGGGGCCATATGTACTAAAGCATTTTCCCATAGACACACAATGGGTAAAATCCTTTGGTACATCTGGTCCTAGGTGTCCTATGCTCATGAGGGGGGCTACGACAGAGTTTATCATGCAGGGTTCTCTAGGGGCACAGCTGTTTTGCTGCACCGCTCCCTGCCCATGGTGGTGACGATCACCCGGTCTGATCCACAGGACTGATACGTGGTAGTCACTGGGCTTCCTGGGGGGCACCCAATCAATATACTCAGTATCTATGCCGCCTTGGGCGCACAGGGGCGGCTCCTCGCGCTGTTTAGAGACGTGGTGGCAGGGATCCCCCCGGGTCTCACCATATTCGGGGGGGATTTTAACTCTGTTCTTCACACGGAGATGGACACGGCCAGACCCTCGTCTTCAGGCCAAGTCTTCGGGCGACTGGGCTGCGTAAATGAGTAGAAAGCCTTGGTCTCTGTGACGCGTGGCGGACTTGGCATCCCCATCGGCGGCAATACACCCACATGTCGGCGGCGCACCACACCCACGCCAGGATAGATCTCTTTTTTGTGCCGGTCCTTGATGTTCCCCGAGTTACGGGAGTGGAGATACTTTCTCAGGGGGTCTCAGATCATGCGCCATTACTTCTTCGTTTAGATGACGTTGACGCGGCCAGACGCCCGATGTGGCGACTCAATGCCTGGTACCTGCAAGACAGTGATTACACCCAGGCTCTTGGAGAGCACCACTCAGACTACTTTACCTTTAATCTCGGGTACGTATCATCCCCGGGTACGATCTGGGCTGCCTGTAAGGCCACTCTTATGGGACATGCTAAGCATCTCCTTCGGGTGCGGGAGCGTACACTTCTTCAAAAAGTGTCGGCCCTTGAGGCCAGAGCTGTGCGTTTAGAGGGCCAGCTTACCGATTCCACATCTTCATCGATAATACAACAGTTAGCCCTAGTTAGGGAGGAGATTCGACACACTACTCTTGAGGCAGCGAAGCACATGTGGCGAGCGTCCGTAGCCCACGTATACGGGTGGGGGGACAAGAATGGCAAGCTCCTCCACTGGCTCGCCACTGGATCAATGGCGAATAGAGTTGTGGCAGAGGTCGATGACGACGCCGGCGTCTTTTCCCGGACGCTGTACGAAATAGCACAGAGTTTCGCCACCTATTACAGGAAGCTCTATGAAGAGCGGCCCAGGCCCCAGGTCGAGAGAGAGGCCCCCTTGTTGGAGGAGGTATCCTTTCCAGTGATTTCGATGATGGACACACAGGATCTTGACGAGCCTCTAGGCCTTCATGAGGTTGAGGAGGACATATCGGAGCTATCTGCGGGGAAGACGCTGGGCCCTGAAGGCTTCCCGGCTGAGCTCTACACTAAGTTTCATGATATCCTTACCCCCCACCTGCTCACCATGTTCAAAGAGGCAGAAAGAAGGGGGAATCTCCCTCCCGGTCTGGATCTGGCCACCATAGTGGTGATCCCGAAGACTAGCACCCCCTCGCGATGCTGTGCGGCTTACCACCCCATCTTGCTGCTTAACACCGAACATAAAATACTATCCACAGTCCTAGCTACTAGATTGAAAAGGGTGTTGCCCTCATTGATCCATCCGGACCAATGCGGCTTTATGCCGGCCAGGAGCACCAGACATTGTATTTGACGACTACAGATGGCCCTGGCCAACCGGAACCTGTTGACCTCTCCACTGGCACTTCTCCTTCTAGACTTTGAGAAGGCCTTTGATACAGTGGACTGGTCTTACCTTCAGCAAGTTCTGTTGAAAATCGGGCTCGTGCCACGGTTTCGAGCCCTAGTAGGACTCCTATACTCTAATCCAACGGCCCGAGTGCAGGTGAACGGGGTGGTGTCTGACCAGTTCCTTATCCACCGGGGTACACGTCAGGGATATCCCCTATCCCCACTCCTGTTCTCCCTGGCGATGGAGCTGCTGGCGAAACTTATCAGGGAGAACCCCTTGGTTGAGGGCTGGTCTTGGCCTACTGGGAGAGAAGACCGCATTGCACTATATGCAGATGATTTGCTCTTGTTCCTAGCCAAGCCAGCTAGTAGCGGTCCTAGAGTGATGAAACTGCTGGACCTGTTTGCTGAGGCTTCTGGCTTGATGCTTAACCCCGGTAAGTCTCTCTTGATTCCACTTTACCCGACCAGGAACTGCTTTGGCTGGCAGAGTACCATTCCTATCTGACGCAACAGCTTCAGATACCTGGGCGTGCAAATAGCGTTGTTGCCCCAATTGGCGTGGTCCCTTAATGTTGAACCACTAACCCGGAGAGTCAAGGAGGACCTCCAGAGATGGCGGTCTCTGCCCCTCAATATCTTGGGCCGGATAGCGCTCTACAAAATGATGGTGCTCCCTCGATACCTCTATCTACTCCAGAACTACCCCTACCATATCCCTAGGAGATTTTTCAAAGAAATGGAGACCGTAGCGCAACGGTTCCTATGGTGCAATTCCCGCCCTCGACTAGCATTTTGCTTTTGCCAGGGAGATGTGTACGAGGGTGGCTTGGGGATGTCCAACCTCTGACCTTATTACCTTGCAATGCAGCTACTGGTGATTAATGACTGGCTGGGGGAGGCTGGTCGGACCGCGCCTACCAACTAGAACTATTGACACTCGACTTTCCTAGTTTGATGGGGACGCTAAATGGCTATCCCTTGCCACGCAAACTCCCAGAGGTGACGACGGTGGTACTGATGGGGTGGAGGGCTGCACAGAGAGAGACGGGGTGGTGGTGTCGTCTCACGCAGCAGACCCCGCTGTGGCAGGGAGCATGGCTAAAAGATATCTCAGCACTTGGGGGGTTTCATAAGTGGGACCTTATTGGCATATCACTGCTTGGAGATGTCTGGGCAGGATCACACATGTGGTCCTTCCAGGAGCTTCAACAGCAATTCTCCCTTACTCACTCCCAATTCCACAAATACCTGCAACTCCGTCACGCACTGCATGTGCAAGTTCAGACTGGGACGGTCCTCCCTGAGTTCAGCCCAGTTGAGGCCAAGACGCTGATGGGGCACTTGGGTAAAGGGGGAGTATTGCGCATATATCGTACATTGACAACACGCACAGCACAGACCCTTGACGAGCTTCGTTGGCGATGGGAGCGGTGGGTGGGTCCAGTAGATGACGACGACTGGAGGGACGCCCTGATGGCCCGAGGACGTTAACCATGACTTCCCGACTCCGGGTTTTGCAGACTTATTATCTCCATGCGGCCTATCTTTCCCCTGCGAGGCTCCGTAGAATGGGCCTCCGACCCAAGCTGACTGTCCGCGATGCACAGGCCCGGATGCAGATTTCTTCCATATGGTGTGGACCTGCCTGCATATTGTATCCTACTGGCGGGCAGTGGCGACAGAGATCACCAGGTTCTTGCTGGTGGAGATGGAAGCTGCCCCGGTACGCATCTTCTTGGGGGTCCTTGAGGGGGTGGGTTCCAGCAGAGCAGATCGGGCCTTTGTCGGAACGGCCTGTTTAGGGTCCAAGAGGGATATCACAGCGAACTGGAAGTTGGAGACGGCTCCAGCGCTAGGAAAGTGGCAAAGGGGAGTTGACTAGTATGCTTAGCAAGAAAAACTCATGTACGAGGCAAGGGGCTGTCCCAATAAGCATAATAAGGTGTGGGGGAATGGATGGAGACCTGGGGGGAGGGAGCGCCGATATGGGGTAGTATACGTTGGTAACTTGCATTGTCTTGAATCCTCAAAGTCGTTTCCTGATCATGAGACTTTGCTCTATTTTATGCTACTGACTGATGGAGTGCTTGGTTTGTGCGGCTCCGCTACGGCCTGTTGGGCTTTATGCTGTTGTTATATCAACTCAATAAAAATGTTTATCAAAAAAGACCTACTTTCTAAATAAAAAGCCTTTTTTTTTATTTGCCTATATCTTTTGCGCCGCTTAATGAATCTTCATGAACATTTCCAAAGAAATTTGCCAGTCACTCCAGTTGCTTTCTGAAAAATGTTGGTGTGATCCCTCCGTGGGGACTTAGAAAAAGTGGGAAACCAAAAAACTTTTCCCCATTCATTTTTCCATAGGAAAAATTGAACGGAGAAACTGCTGGATGGAATTACACCAAATTTTGCAGAAAGTGACCTTTTTGTCTTTTGGTGTAAATCCGTTCAGTAGTTTTAGAGAAATTAAAGACAATCCAAATTTGTAAATCTAGGGATGCGAAGGATTTGAGACCCTTCCTGATCTCCTGCTGAGATCTGATTGGCTGCCAACACTTCAACAAAGAAGCCGTTGAAGTGTCGTCAGCCACCTTGGGACTCGGCTTAAGCCAAGTCCCAGAAAAAAAAAAAACAAATATAAAAGGGGCCAGGGTACAAACACCCTAACCCCCCAGCTCTGGTGCTGCAGTCCCAAAGGGACACACCCAGGGCTACAAAACATTTTTTTACATTTTCGCTGAGATCCAGCATCCCCCAGGTGGGCAAAGTCCCAGGGGCATTATTTGTTTGTGGGGGGACATCCCGGCCCCTACTGCTGCATCGGGGACCGCCACCTCCCAGGGGTATTAATGAAAGTTAAAGCAGGGGCTGCCTGGCCCCCCACAGCCACACAGACCACCACTGCCCTGGGGCATTTATGTAATTGTTTACTCGGTGCTAAATTCATTACTGTGGGGGATGCCCATCAGCCTCCCCCACAGCCCCAGGGAGCACTACCTCTCCAGGCCATTTATGATATTCTGTGTGGGGGCCATGTCCCCTCTCCTCCTCCCCCGGCATCCCCAGGGATCATCACCTCCCAAGGGCTATAATAAAAAAGTGATAGGGGTCTGTTTTGGACGCTCAGGCCCAGGGACCACCACCTCCCCAGTGCTCCTCTCATTGGAAGGGGTCCTGGTGGCCCCCCTCATGGAGCCACTGATGGCCCTGGGGCCCGCCACCCACTAGGGCTGGCTCCTGCTATGTTCCAGGAAGCCCACCCCTGGGGCATAGCTTTTTTCTGTGGCTTGGCTGTAGCTTTGAAGCTGCAGCCAAGTCACAGCGAACAAAGTCCGCTTTTTGACAGCAGGATCTGTCAAACAGGTCCCACTGTCAAAAAGCAGACTTTTTATCTCTGTCCCCTGCACGCAGATATGCATGCAGGAAACAGAGAAGAAGCTTTGCTCCAGCAACTAGGCAGCTGCTGTTAAAAGCAGCTGTGTGCTTGCTGGAGCAACGGGACCCCGGAGGAGGCCTTGAGGCTCCCCCATGGTCCCAGATAGCCTGTAAAGGGCTTAGTAAAAAAAAAAAAACTTTAAAAGTAGTGAGGGGCCGCGGGGTGACCTCCAGGCTTCCCCTGCGGTCCCTGATAGCCCATAGGGGCATATTACAAAATAAATTTAAAATAGTGAGGGACCGCAGGGGATACCTTGGTGCTTCTCCTGCGGTCTCTGATAGGCCATAAAGTGCTGCAAAAAAGAAGTAAAAAAATGATAATTAGATAGCTCGAGTGTGAATGTCGCAGAGTGTTGATGGTTTGAGTCCAGGTGTCCCTGGTTGTTTCACTCCTTTTTTTTATTCAAATGTTTAAGGCTTATACTGAAAGGTGATCTTACTCTTTTTATTTGACAAATACATTTGTTTTTTAAATTTGTGCTGAAATATCTCATTCTAACTATATCACCCAGCAAAGCCTAAAAACTATCTCTCTCCCTCTCACTCTCTTTCTCTCTCCCTTTCTCTCTTTCCATCTCTTTCTCCCACTCAGATACTCACGCACTCACTCACAGCCCCATTCAGACTCTCACGCACCCACTCACAGACCCACTCAGACTGTTACACACCCGCTCACAGAGTCACTGACACCCTCATGGACCCACTCACAGGCATGTGCAGACACTGAGCACCCACTAAAACAATGATATACACACTCTCACATCCAGACACACACTCTCACAGCCACTCTCATCCCCAGATACACCGTCTCACACCCAGTGAGGCTGTGGCCTACTGTAGGAAAGTACCATCTTGACTGGCATGTTACCCCCATATTTCACTGTATATATGTTGTTTTAGTCTATGTGTCACTGGGACCCTGCGAGGCAGGGCCCCAGTGCTCATAAGTATGTGCCCTGTATGTTTTCCCTGTGTGATGACTAACTGTCTCACTGAGGCTCTGCTAACCAGAACCTCAGTGGTTATGCTCTCTCTGCTTTCCAAATTGTCACTGTAGGAAAGTACCATCTTGCCTGGCATGTTACCCCCATTTTTCACTGTATATATGTTGTTTTAGTTGTATGTGTCACTGGGACCCTGGTAACCCAGGGCCCCAGTGCTCATAAGTGTGCCTGAATATGTTACCTGTGTAGTGACTAACTGTCTCACTGAGGCTCTGCTAATCAGAACCTCAGTGGTTATGCTCTCTCATTTCTTTCCAAATTGTCACTAACAGGCTAGTGACCATTTTTACCAATTTACATTGGCTTACTGGAACACCCTTATAATTCCCTAGTATATGGTACTGAGGTACCCAGGGTATTGGGGTTCCAGGAGATCCCTATGGGCTGCAGCATTTCTTTTGCCACCCATAGAGAGCTCTGACAATTCTTACACAGGCCTGCCACTGCAGCCTGAGTGAAATAACGTCCACGTTATTTCACAGCCATTTTACACTGCACTTAAGTAACTTATAAGTCACCTATATGTCTAACCTTTACCTGGTAAAGGTTAGGTGCAAAGTTACTTAGTGTGAGGGCACCCTGGCACTAGCCAAGGTGCCCCCACATTGTTCAGAGCCAATTCCCTGAACTTTGTGAGTGCGGGGACACCATTACACGCGTGCACTACATATAGGTCACTACCTATATGTAGCTTCACCATGGTAACTCCGAATATGGCCATGTAACATGTCTATGATCATGGAATTGCCCCCTCTATGCCATCCTGGCATAGTTGGCACAATCCCATGATCCCAGTGGTCTGTAGCACAGACCCTGGTACTGCCAAACTGCCCTTCCTGGGGTTTCACTGCAGCTGCTGCTGCTGCCAACCCCTCAGACAGGCAGCTGCCCTCCTGGGGTCCAGCCAGGCCTGGCCCAGGATGGCAGAACAAAGAACTTCCTCTGAGAGAGGGTGTGACACCCTCTCCCTTTGGAAAATGGTGTGAAGGCAGGGGAGGAGTAGCCTCCCCCAGCCTCTGGAAATGCTTTCTTGGGCACAGATGTGCCCAATTCTGCATAAGCCAGTCTACACCGGTTCAGGGACCCCTTAGCCCCTGCTCTGGCGCGAAACTGGACAAAGGAAAGGGGAGTGACCACTCCACTGACCTGCACCTCCCCTGGGAGGTGTCCAGAGCTCCTCCAGTGTGCTCCAGACCTCTGCCATCTTGGAAACAGAGGTGCTTCTGGCACACTGGACTGCTCTGAGTGGCCAGTGCCACCAGGTGACGTCAGAGACTCCTACTGATAGGCTCCTTCAGGTGTTAGTAGCCTATCCTCTCTCCTAAGTAGCCAAACCCTCTTTTCTGGCTATTTAGGGTCTCTGTCTCTGGGGAAACTTTAGATAACGAATGCAAGAGCTCATCCGAGTTCCTCTGCATCTCTCTCTTCACCTTCTGATAAGGAACCGACTGCTGACCGCGCTGGAAGCCTGCAAACCTGCAACATAGTAGCAAAGATGACTACTGCAACTCTGTAACGCTGATCCTGCCGCCTTCTCGACTGTTTTCCTGCTTGTGCATGCTGTGGGGGTAGTCTGCCTCCTCTCTGCACCAGAAGCTCCGAAGAAATCTCCCGTGGGTCGACGGAATCTTCCCCCTGCAACCGCAGGCACCAAAAAGCTGCATTACCGGTCCCTTGGGTCTCCTCTCAGCACGACGAGCGAGGTCCCTCGAATCCAGCAACTCTGTCCAAGTGACCCCCACAGTCCAGTGACTCTTCAGCCCAAGTTTGGTGGAGGTAAGTCCTTGCCTCACCTCGCTGGGCTGCATTGCTGGGAACCGCGACTTTGCAGCTACTCCGGCCCCTGTGCACTTCCGGCAGAAATCCTTTGTGCACAGCCAAGCCTAGGTCCACGGCACTCTAACCTGCATTGCACGACTTTCTAAGTTGGTCTCCGGCGACGTGGGACTCCTTTGTGCAACTTCGGCAAGCACCGTTTCACGCATCCTTGTAGTGCCTGTTTCTGGCACTTCTCCGGGAGCTACCTGCTTCAGTGAGGGCTCTTTCTGTTGCTCGATGTCCCCTCTCTCTTCAGGTCCAATTTGCGACCTCCTGGTCCCTCCTGGGCCCCGGCAGCGTCCAAAAACGCTAAACGCACAATTTGCAACTAGCAAGGCTTGTTGGCGTCCTTTCGGTGGGAAAACACTTCTGCACAACTCTTCAAGGCAAGAGGGATCCGTCCACCAAAGGGGAAGTCTCTAGCCCTTTTTGTTCCTGCAGAAACCTCAGCTTCTTCTGTCCAGTAGAAGCTTCTTTGCACCCGCAGCTGGCATTTCCTGGGCATCTGCCCATCTCCGACTTGCTTGTGACTTTTGGACTTGGTCCCCTTGTTCCACAGGTAACCTAGATTGGAAATCCACAGTTGTTGCATTGCTGGTTTGTGTCTTTCCTGCATTATTCCTCTAACACGACTACTTTGTCCTTAGGGGAACTTTAGTGCACTTTGCACTCACTTTTCAGGGTCTTGGGGAGGGTTATTTTTCTAACTCTCACTATTTTCTAATAGTCCCAGCGACCCTCTACAAGGTCACATAGGTTTGGGGTCCATTCGTGGTTCGCATTCCACTTTTGGAGTATATGGTTTGTGTTGCCCCTATCCCTATGTTTCCCCATTGCATCCTATTGTAACTATACATTGTTTGCACTGTTTTCTAAGACTATACTGCATATTTTTGCTATTGTGTATATATATCTTGTGTATATTTCCTATCCTCTCACTGAGGGTACACTCTAAGATACTTTGGCATATTGTCATAAAAATAAAGTACCTTTATTTTTAGTATAACTGTGTATTGTGTTTTCTTATGATATTGTGCATATGACACTAAGTGGTACTGTAGTAGCTTCACACGTCTCCTAGTTCAGCCTAAGCTGCTCTGCTAAGCTACCATTATCTATCAGCCTAAGCTGCTAGACACCCTATACACTAATAAGGGATAACTGGGCCTGGTGCAAGGTGCAAGTACCCCTTGGTACTCACTACAAGCCAGTCCAGCCTCCTACAGTCACTAACAGGCTAGTGACCAATTTCACCAATTCACATTGGCATACTGGTACACCCATATAATTCCCCAGTATATGGTACTGAGGTACCCAGGGTCTTGGGGTTCCAGGAGATCCCTATGGGCTGCAGCATTTCTTTTGCCACCCATAGGGAGATCTGACAATTCTTACACAGGCCTGCCAGTGCAGCCTGAGTGAAATAACGTCCACGTTAGTTCACAGCCATTTACCACTGCACTTAAGTAACTTATAAGTCACCTATATGTCTAACCTTCACCTGGTGAAGGTTGGGTGCAAAGTTACTTAGTGTGTGGGCACCCTGGCACTAGCCAAGATGCCCCCACATTGTTCAGGGCAAATTCCCCGGACTTTGTGAGTGCGGGGACACCATTACACGCGTGCACTATACATAGGTCACTACCTATGTATAGCGTCACAATGGTAACTCCGAACATGGCCATGTAACATGTCTAAGATCATGGAATTGTCAGCCCAATGCCATTCTGGCATTGGGGAGACAATTCCATGATCCCCCGGGTCTCTAGCACAGAACCCGGGTACTGCCAAACTGCCTTTCCGGGGTCTCCACTGCAGCTGCTGCTGCTGCCAACCCCTCAGACAGGTTTCTGCCCTCCTGGGGTCCAGGCAGCCCTGGCCCAGGAAGGCAGAACAAAGGATTTCCTCTAAGAGAGGGTGTAACACCCTCTCCCTTTGGAAATAGGTGTTATGGCTGGGGAGGAGTAGCCTCCCCCAGCCTCTGGAAATGCTTTGATGGGCACAGATGCTGCCCATCTCTGCATAAGCCAGTCTACACCGGTTTAGGGATCCCCCAGCCCTGCTCTGGCGTGAAACTGGACAAAGGAAAGGGGAGTGACCACTCCCCGACCTGCATCTCCCAGGGGAGGTGCCCAGAGCTCCTCCAGTGTGCCCCAGACCTCTGCCATCTTGGAAACAGAGGTGTTGCTGGCACACTGGACTGCTCTGAGTGGCCAGTGCCAGCAGGTGACGTCAGAGACTCCTTCTGATAAGCTCTTACCTCTCTTAGTAGCCAATCCTCCTTCTTAGGTAGCCAAACCTCCTTTTCTGGCTATTTAAGGTCTCTGGTTTGGGGAATTCTTCGGATACCGAATGCAAGAGCTCACCAGAGTTCCTCTGCATCTCCCTCTTCACCTTCTGCCAAAGGATCGACCGCTGACTGCTCAGGACGCCTGCAAAACCGCAACAAAGTACCCAGATGACTACTAGCAACCTTGTATCGCTTCATCCTGCCGGCTTTCTCGACTGTTTCCAGGTGGTGCATGCTCTGGAGGTAGCCTGCCTCCTTTCTGCACCAGGAGCACTGAAGAAATCTCCTGTGGGTCGACGGAATCTTCCCCCTGCAACCGCAGGCAACAAAAGACTGCATCACCGGTCCTCTGGGTCCCCTCTCAGCACAATGAGCGTGGTCCCTGGAACTCAGCAACTCTGTCCAAGTGACTCCCACAGTCCAGTGACTCTTCAGTCCAAGTTTGGTGGAGATAAGTCCTTGCCTCCCCACGCTAGACTGCATTGCTGGGCACCACGTGATTTGCAGCTCCTCCGGCTCCTGTGCACTCTTCCAGGATTTCCTTCGTGCACAGCCAAGCCTGGGTCCCCTACACTCTAACCTGCAGTGCACAACCTTCTGAGTTGTCCTCCGGCGTCGTGGGGCTCCCTTTTGTGACTTCGCAAGGACTCCGGTTCACTCCTCTCACAAGTGCCTGTTCCACTACTTCTCTGGGTGCTGCCTGCTTCTGTGAGGGCTCCCTGACTTGCTGGGCGCCCCCTCTGTCTCCTCATCCAAGTGGCGACATCCTGGTCCCTCCTGGGCCACAGCAGCATCCAAAAACCCTAACCACAACCCTTGCAGCTAGCAAGGCTTGTTTGTGGTCTTTCTGTGTGGGAACACCTCTGCAAGCTTCTTCACGACGTGTGACATCCATCCTCCAAAGGGGAAGTTCTTAGTCTTCTTCGTTCTTGCAAAACACCAAGCTTCTTCCATCCAGTGGCAGCTTCCTTGCACCCTCAGCTGGCATTTCCTGGGCTCCTGCCCACTCTCGACACTGTCGTGACTCTTGGACTTGGTCCCCTTGTCTTACAGGTACTCAGGTCCGGAAATCCACTGTTGTTGCATTGCTGGTGTTGGTTTTCCTTGCAGAATCCCCCTATCACGACTTCTGTGCTCTCTGGGGGTTGTAGGTGCACTTTACACCTATCTTACAGGGTCTTGGGGTGGGCTATTTTTCTAACCCTCACTGTTTTCTTACAGTCCCAGCGACCCTCTACAAGCTCACATGGGTTTGGGGTCCATTCGTGGTTCGCATTCCACTTTTGGAGTATATGGTTTGTGTTGCCCCTATACCTATGTGCTCCTATTGCAATCTACTGTAACTTTACACTGCTTGCATTACTTCCTTTTGCTATTACTGCATAATTTTGGTATTGTGTACATATATCTTGTGTATATTTCTCATCCTCATACTGAGGGTAATCACTGAGATACTTTTGGGATATTGTCATAAAAATAAAGTACCTTTATTTTTAGTATATCTGTGCATTTTGTTTTCTTATGATATTGTGCATATGACATCAGTGGTATAGTAGGAGCTTTACATGTCTCCTAGTTCAGCCTAAGCTGCTTTGCCATAGCAACCTTCTATCAGCCTTAGCTGCTAGAAACACCTCTTCTACACTAATAAGGGATAACTGGACCTGGCACAAGGTGTAAGTACCTCTGGTACCCACTACAAGCCAGGCCAGCCTCCTACATCTACCATCACCGTGCACGGCCAAAGGGCTGTGCATAGCATGGGGTTGGATGGTTAGGGGCGTTGACCGTATGGTCTGGCTGCAATCCAGGTATTGCGGGCAACCTCCACTATGCATGGGTGAAGGCCATGCATGGTGCAAGGTTGGGTGCTTATAGGGGTTGGCCTATGTGGGCAACTGCCACCATGGATAAACGTATAGTAATGAAAATTACCACGTGTTAAAAAAACATAGAAATTCACTGAAAAAAACAAAGGTTACAGGGATGTTATAGTTTGGAAATAGAATTTTAAAAAACATAGAAATTAACTTAAAAAGACAAAGGTTACAGGGACGTTACAGTTAGGCTCACATTTTAAACGTACAAAACCATAGAGATTTACTAGTTACAGTTAGAGGTATACCTCAAGTAACTATAACTCGTGCCTTTAGGTAACTATAACTCGCACCCTTGCCATGTACTGCTAATAACCTCCCAAATTACGGCACTCATGACATCTTTGATAACATCATTGACAATATCAATGTAATATTTGTAGTAAGATTTTTGACAAAAAAACTGAGCATGGCATTTCTGTTTCTATGAATCTTGGTTAGCAGGCAAAGAACAGGTAAATGGGGGGATTAATTATGTAAAAATACAGTCTTCTTCGAATTCCAACAGACCTTTGTCTTACCAGTCCTCCAACTTGTCCCAGTAGCAAGAGATACTACTGCCATATGTTTCCCTGCTAATCACCTCATAGCATTCCTTGTTATTGAGATGCTTCTCTGCTTCCTTAACGTACATGTCTCTGGGTAGTATCACTATGTTGCCACCTTTATCTGCAGGATAAATAATGATATTCTCATCATTAGATAATGTACCAATAGCTTGTTTCTGTTCCTTGGTCAGATTGTCTTTTCTGTATATATTTCCTTTTCTCAATTTGTTAAGGTCTTTTACAGTTTTATCATGAAAACTATCTATGGCATTATATGCCATCTGGGGAAGAAAAGTAAAAGTTCGTGAAAATTACACAGAGTCATACATCATATGTGATACCCAATGATTCCAGGAAATGTGGGAAATTGGTGTGGATCGCAAGATGGCGCTGTGTTTGCAATCTGCTTTCAAAGTCCTTTTTTTATTACTGAAGGCTTTATTACAAGTTGACCGGTTGAACTGCCACAACTCCATACAGTGGTGGTGTGGCGGCGGTCAAGCCAGTGACCTCACCCCCATAGTATTATGATGTTTCCACCGTGCTGACGGGTGGAAACCGTCGCATTATGACTTTTCTGCCGGTCAGACCGGTGGAAACAGGGTGGCGGCATTGTCCTCGGATCCCTTGGTGAGCCTAACTATAACGTCCCTGTATCCTTCTTTTTTCAGTTAATTTCTAAGGTTTTTTGCTTCTATTTCCTGACTATAACTTCCCTCTAACCTTTGGTTCTTTCAGTGAATTTTTAAGGTTTTTTTTCTAACTGTAACCACAAACCTTTGACAGTAAGTGTGTGAGTGAGTGCATAAGTGTCTGAGTAGGTAGAGTAGGTATGTTAGTGGGTGTGAGTATGTCTGAGTGGGACTGTCAGTGGGTGCATGAGTGTCTGAGTGGGTCTGTGAGAGAGTCAGTGAGTCTCTGAGTGGGTCCTTGAATGTCTAAGTGGGTCTGTGAGTGTAGGAGGCTGGCCAGGCTTATAGTGGGTACCAATGGTACTTACACCATGGTACTTACACCTTGTGCCAGGTCCAGTTATCCCTTATTAGTAGATTAGTAGTGTTCTAGCAGCTTAGGCCGATAGAGGCAGCTGTAGCAGAGCAGCTTAGGCTGAACTAGGAGGCATGCAAAGCTCATACTATCCCACTTATATCATATAGGTACCATATCATAAGAAAGACAATACTCAGAGTAACTAAAAATAAAGGTACTTTATTTTAGTGACAATGTGCCAAAAATATCTCAGAGGATATACTCCCTTAGGAGGTAAGTAAAATACACAAAATATACACACAAACCAAAATCAGATAAGTAAAACAGTCAGAAAGTAGTGCAAACACTGTAGAATACAATAAGATGCAATAGGCCTAGAGGCAACACATACCATATACAAAGAAAGTGGAATGTGAACCACAAATGGACCCCTAGCCTAGTGTAGTGTGTAGAGAGTCGCTGGGAGTGTAAGAAAACACTAAGGGTATCCAAGGTACCCCACCCCAAGACCCTGGAAAGTAGGAGTAAAGTACTACTATTTCCCCAGAAACACACTAGAGGCGTGATGGGTGATTTTACAAAGACCACAACAAACTGCAAAGCACAGAAGATGGATTCCTGGACCTGAGGACCTGCAAAGGAAGGGGACCAAGTCCAAGAGTCGTGAAAGTGTCCAGGGGGGCAGGAGCCCACTAAACCCCGGATGAAGGTGCAAAATGGCTGCCTCTGGATGGAAGAAGCTGAAGATTCTGCAATAACGAAAGGTGCTAGGAACCTCTCCTTCATGCAGAAGATATCCCACAGAGTGCTGGAGGATGCTGAGTTGTTTCCTTGGTAAAATACAACAAACAAGCCTTGCTAGCTGCAAGAGTTTCAGTTGAAGAAAAAGGGTGCTGCCCAGGCCCAGGAAGGACCAGGATGTCGCCACTTGGGAGAGGAGACAGAGGAGGCCCTCAGCAATGTAGAGAGCCCACACACAAAAAGGCAGCGCCTGCAGAAGTACTTTAACATGGGTTCAAGAAGTCTGAACACGGTAGTCATCTCAACACTGCAAAAGAGGGTCCCACGAAGCCGGAGATCAACTCAGGGAGCTGAGCATTACAGGACAGAGTGCTGGGGACCTAGGCTTGGCTGTGCATGAAGGATTTTATGGAAATGTACACAGAAGCCCTTGTAGCTGCAGTTCACACGGTGCACAGGATTACTGTCTGGAGAGGGGAGACAAGGACTTACCTCCCCAAATTTGGACCGTTGGACCAAGGGATAGCCTGGGTCACTTGGGTTTACCACCTGTGTTCCAGGGGCCACGCTTGTCAGGATGAGAGGGGTCCCAGAGTACCTGTGACGCTGAAGTTTGGTGCCTGCTGGAGCAGGGGGAAGATTCCATCGACCCACGGGAGATTTCTTCATGGCTTCCAGTGCAGGATGAAGGCAGGCAGCCCCCACAGCATGCACCACCAGGAAACAGTTGCGAAAGCTGGCAGGATTAGGCGCTACAATGTCGCTGGTAGTGTTCCTGCCACTTTGTTGCAGTTTTGAAGGCGTCCTGGAGCAGTCAGTGGTCGATCCTTGGCAGAAGTCGTAGAGAGAGGTCACCTAGTCAGGTAAGCACCTATCAGGAGGGGTCTCTGATGTCACCTGCTGGCACTGGCCACTCAGAGGCCTCCAGAGTGCCCTCACACCTCTGGATCCAAGATAGCAGAGGTCTGGGACACACTGGAGGAGCTCTGGCCACCACCCAAAGCATTTCCAGAGGCTGGGAGAGGCTACCCCTCCCCAGCCTTTAACCCTGTTTTCCAAAGGGAGAGGGTGTGACACCCTCTCTCGGAGGAAATTCTTTGTTCTGCCTTTCTGGGACTGGGCTGCCCAGACCCCAGGATGGAAAAACCCTGTCTGTGGGGTGGCAGCAGCGGTACCTGCAGAGAAAACCGCAGAGAACTGGTTTGGCAGTACCCGGGGTCCATAGTGGAGCCCTGGGGATGCATGGGATTGGCACCCTGTAAGGAAATGCCTCCTTTGCATGGTTACCCCCTGACTTTTTTGCCTTTCCGGATGCCAAGTTAGGATTTGAAAGTGTGCTGAGGCCTACTAACCAGGCCCCAGCACCAGTGTTCTTTCCCTAAACTGTACCTTTGTCTCCACAATCGGCAAACCCTGGCATCCAGGTAAGTCCCTTGTAACTGGTACCCCTGGTACCAAGGGCCCTGATGCCAGGAAAGGTCTCTAAGGGCTGCACCATGTCTTATGCCACCCTAGGGACCCCTCACCCAGCACAGACACACTGCTTGCCAGCTTGTGTGTGCTGGTGGGGAGAAAATGACTAAGTCGACATGGCACTCCCCTCAGAGTGCCATGCCAACCTCACACTGCCTATGTCATAGATAAGTCACCCCTCTAGCAGGCCTTACAGCCCTAAGGCAGGGTGCACTATACCACAGGCGAGGGCATAGGTGCATGAGCACTATGCCCCTACAGTGTCTAAGCAAAACCTTAGACATTGTAAGTGCAGGGTAGCCATAAGAGTATATGGTCTGGGATGCCAGTGTACATTTTATTGTGAAATGCACCCAGAGGGCATCTTAGAGATGCCCCCTTAAAACATACCAGACTTCCAGTGTGGGCTGACTAGTTTTTGCCAGCCTGCCACACACCAGACATGTTGCTGGCCACATGGGGAGAGTGCCTTTGTCACTCTGTGGCCAGGAACAAAGCCTGTACTGAGTGGAGGTGCTTCTCACCTCCCCCCTGCAGGAACTGTAACACCTGGCGGTGAGCCTCAAAGGCTCATCCCCTTTGTTACAGCGCCACAGGGCATCCCAGCTAGTGGAGATGCCCGCCCCTCCGGCCACTGCCCCCACTTTTGACTTTTAGAAAACCTCCATCTTGCAGATGGAGGATTCCCCCAAAAGGATTAGGGATGTGACCCCCTCCCCACCGGGAGGAGGCACAAAGAGGGTGTAGCCACCCTCAGGGCTAGTAGCAATTGGCTACTAACCTCCCAGACCTAAACACACCCCTAAATTGAGTATTTAGGGGCCCCCAGAACCTAGGAAGAGAGATTTCTGCAACCTGAAGACGAAGAAGGACTGCTGACCTGAAGCCCCGCAGAGAAGACAGAGGGGGTGATTCTAACCCCGGCGGTCTTAGACCGCCGGGGCCAGGGTCGGCGGGAGCACCGCCGACAGACCGGTGGTGCCCCGCAGGGCATTCTGACCGCGGCGCTTTGGCCGCGGTCAGTGCAGGAAAACCGGCGGTCTCCCGCCGGTTTTCCGCTGCCCGTTGGAATCCTCCAAGGCGGCGCAGCTTGCTGCGCCGCCGAGGGGATTCCGACCCCCCCTACCGCCATCCAGTTCCCGGCGGTCCGCCCGCCGGGAACCGGATGGCGGTAGGGGGGGTCGCGGGGCCCCTGGGGGCCCCTGCAGTGCCCATGCCACTGGCATGGGCACTGCAGGGGCCCCCGTAAGAGGGCCCCTAAATGTATTTCACTGTCTGCTGCGCAGACAGTGAAATACGCGACGGGTACAACTGCACCCGTCGCACGGCTTCCACTCCGCCGGCTCGATTCCGAGCCGGCTTCATCGTGGAAGCCTCTTTCCCGCTGGGCTGGCGGGCGGCCTGAAGGCGGCCGCCCGCCAGCCCAGCGGGAATGTCAGAATTACCGCCGCAGTCTTTCGACCGCGGAACGGTAACCTGACGGCGGGACTTTGGCGGGCGGCCTCCGCCGCCCGCCAAGGTCAGGATGAGGGCCAGAGACACCAACTGCTTTGGCCCCAGCCCTGCCGGCCTGTCTCCCCGCTTCAAGAAAAATTGCAACAGCGACGCATCCCCCGGGGTCCAGCGACCTCGGAAGCCTCAGAGGACTACCCTGCATCTAAAAGGACCAAGAAACTCCAGAGGACATCGGCCTTGTTCCACAGAAACTGCAACTTTGCAACAACGAAGCAACTTTTAAAGACCACAAGTTTCCCGCCGGAAGCGTGAGACTTTCCACTCTGCACCCGACGCCCCTGGCTCGACCTGCGGAAAACTAACTCTACAGGGAGGACTCCCCGGCGACTGCAAGTCCGTGAGTAGCCAGAGTTGACCCCCCTGAGCCCCCACAGCGACGCCTGCAGAGGGAATCCAGAGGATCCCCCTAACCGCGACTGCCTGCTTCAAGGAACCCGACGCCTGGAAAACACACTGCACCCGCAGCCCCCAGAACTTGAAGGAACCGAACTCCAGTGCAGGAGCCACTCCCAGGTGGCCCTCTACCTAGCCCAGATGGTGGCTACCCCGAGGAGCCCCCCTTTGCCTGCCTGCATCATTGAAGAGACCCCCGGGTCTCCCCATTGAATCCTATTGCAAACCCGACGCCTGTTTGCGCCCTGCATCCAGCCGCCCCTGTGCTGCTGCGGGTGTACTTTTTGTGCCTGCTTGTGTCCCCCCCGGTGCCCTACAAAACCCCCCTGGTCTGCCCTCCGAAGTCGAAGGTACTTACCTGCTGGCAGACTGGAACCAGGGCACCCCTATTTCCATTGAAGCCTATGTGTTTTGGGCACCACTTTGACCTCTGCACCTGACTGGCCATGAGCTGCTGGTGTGGTAACTTTGGGGTTGCCTTGAACCCCCAACAGTGGGATACCTTGGACCCAACTTTGAACCCTGTAAGTGCTTTACTTACCTGTGAACCTAACCAATATTTACCTCCCCCAGGAACTGTTGATTTTTGCACTGTGTCCATTTTTAAAATAGCTTATTGCCATTTTTGCCAAAACTGTACATGCTATTGTGATGATTCAAAGTTCCTAAGATTCCTGAGTGAAATACCTTTCATTTAAAGTATTGTTTGTAAATCCTGAACCTTGGTTCTTAAAATAAACTAAGAAAATATATTTTTCTATATAAAAACCTATTGGCCTGAAATTGTCTTTGAGTGTGTGTTCCTCATTTATTGCCTGTGTGTGTACAACAAATGCTTAACACTACCCTCTGATAAGCCTACTGCTCGACCACACTACCACAAAATAGAGCATTAGAATTATCACTTTTTGCCACTATCTTACCTCTAAAGGGGAACCCTAAGACTCTGTGCATGCTATTTCTTACTTTGAAATAGTACATACAGAGCCAAATTCCTACATTGGTGGATCAGCGGTGGGGTACAAGACTTTGCATTTGCTGGACTACTCAGCCAATACCTGATCACACAACTAAATTCCCAAAATTGTCATTAGAAACTGATTTTTGAAATTTGAGCTATTTTCCTAAATTTTTAAAAGTCCTGCTAGGGCCTTGTGTTAGTCCCTGTTAGCATTTCTTTTAAAGTTTACACGTTTTGTAAAAGTTTGGATTAAGTTCTAGAGATAGTTTTAGATTCTTAAAACGTATTCCAACTTTTAGAGAAATAATGTCTGCTGCAGAAGAGATGGTGGTGGAGCCCAACCTCACCCCTTACCTGCATCTTAGGATGTCAGAGTTAAGGACTCTCTGCAAAATCAAAAAGAAAAAAACTGGTTCAAACCCTACCAAAGTACAGCTCCAGGAGCTCTTGGCAGAGTTTGCTAAAAACTACCCCTCTGATGATGTCCTCTCAGAGGGGGAAGCTAGTGATGTGGAGGAGAATTTCCCCCCTCCAGTCCTAGTTAGGGAGACCAGGGTTTCTCCAACCCTGACTCCAGAAGTGATAGTCAGAGATGTTGCTTCTCTCACAGGAGAGTCCAACAGCTCTGGAAGCATTGAGGGCAGCCTCAATGAAGATGACCTCCTGTTAGCTTTGGAGAGACAGCTCCTAGCCATAGAAAGGGAAAGGCAAGAGATGGGCTTAGCTCCCATCAATGGTGGCAGCAATTTAAATAGGGTCAGAGATACTCCTGACATGCTAAAGCTCCCCAAAGGGATTGTAACTAAATATGAAGATGGTGATGACATCACCAAATGGTTTACAGCTTTTGAGAGGGCTTGTGCAACCAGAAAAGTAAACAAATCTCACTTGGGTGCTCTCCTTTGGGAAATGTTCACTGGAAAGTGTAGGGATAGACTCCTCACACTCCTGGAAAAGATGCAGAATCCTATGACCTCATGAAGGCTACCCTGATTGAGGGCTTTGGATTCTCAACTGAGGAGTACAGGATTAGGTTCAGGGGGCTCAAAAGTCCTCGATCCAGACCTGGGTTGATTTTGTTGACTTCTCAGTCAAAACACTGGATGGTTGGATTAATGGCAGTGGTGTAAATGATTATGATGGGCTGTACAATCTGTTTGTGAAAGAACACCTTTTAAGTAATTGTTTCAATGATAAACTGCATCAGCATCTGGTAGACCTAGGTCCAATTTCTCCCCAAGAATTGGGAAAGAAGGCGGACCATTGGGTCAAGACTAGGGTGACCAAGACGTCCACAGGGGGTGACCAAAAGAAAGGGGTCACAAAGACTCCCCAGGGGAAGAGTGTTGAGACATCCAAGGGTAAAAGTAAAGAGTCTTCTACAGGACCCCAAAAACCTGCTCAGTAGGGAGGGTCCAAAGTCTCTTCACAATCCAATTTTGGGTACAAGGGTAAAAACTTTGATCCCAAAAAGGCCTGGTGTCATAGCTGTAATCAGCAGGGACACCAAACTGGAGACAAGGCCTGTCCCAAGAAAGGATCCAATTCAACTTCTACTCCAGTTAGTACTGGAATAGCCAGTCTCCAGGTGGGATCAACAGTGTGCCCAGAGCAAATCAGGGTTCACACTGAAGCTACATTATTTTCTGAGGGTGGGGTGGACTTAGCCACACTGGCTGCCTGGCCCCCTAATATGCAAAAATACAGGCAGCAACTCTTGATTAATGGGACTAGTGTAGAAGGCCTGAGGGATACAGGTGCCAGTGTCACAATGGTGACAGACAAACTGGTTTTCCCAGGACAATACCTGACTGGACAAACTTATCCAGTCACCAACACTGACAATCAGACTAAAGTACATCCCATGGCCATGGTAACTTTAGAATAGGGAGGGGTCACTGGCCTGAAACAGGTGGTAGTCTCCTCAAATATCCCAGTAGACTGTTTGCTTGGAAACGACCTGGAGTCCTCAGCATGGGCTGAGGTAGAACTCAAAACCCATGCAGCCATGCTGGGCATCCCTGAACTGGTGTGTGTCAAGACAAGGGCACAGTGCAGACCATAGGGTGAAAAAGAGGTGTTGGAGCCTGGAATAATGGCCCAACCCTCCAAGAGAAAAGGAAAGAAGACTGGGGAACCAGCTTCAACACAACAAAAGAAAAAGAACCTCTCTTCCCAGGAAGAAGTTCTGCCCTCTGAGGGAACTGAGCCCATGGAGTTGGAACCTTATCAGGTTGAACTCTTAGGCCCAGGGGGGCCCACAAGGGAACAGTTGTGTAAGGGGCAAGAGACCTGTCCCTCTCTTGGACGCCTCAGGCAGCAAGCTGCTGAGGAAACCAAAGGAAAAATCACTGGAACACATAGGGTCTATTAGGAAGATGGACTCCTCTACACTGAGGCAAGAGATCCCAAACCTGGTGCCACTAGGAGAGTGGTAGTGCCTCAGGAGTTTAGGGAGTTCATTCTGACCATCGCCCATGATATTCCACTTGCTGGGCATTTGGGACAAACCGAGACTTGGGAGAGGTTAGTCAACCATTTCTATTGGCCCAACATGTCCCAGAAAGTAAAGGAGTTTTGTGTCTCCTGTGCCACCTGTCAAGCCAGTGGTAAGACAGGTGGCCATCCAAAGGCCCCCCTCATTTCACTTCTAGTGGTGGGGGTCCCCTTTGAAAGAGTGGGTGTGGACATAGTTTGTCAAATTTAACCTCCCACCGCCTCAGGGAACCAGTACATACTAGTAGTAGTGGATCATGCTATTAGATACCCTGAAGCAATTCCCCATAGGTCCACTACTGCCCCTACAGTAGCCAAAGCACTCATTGGTATCTTTACCAGAGTGGGATTTCCTAAGGAGGTGGTGTCTGACAGGGGTACCAACTTCATGTCAGCATACCTGAAGCACATGTGGAATGAGTGTGGGGTGACTTACAAATTCACCACACCATACCATTCACAAACCAATGGTGTTGTGGAAAGATTCAACAAGACATTGAAGGGCATGATCATGGGGTTCCCTGAAAAGCTCAAAAGGAGATGGGATGTCCTCTTGCCATGTCTGCTTTTCGCCAACAGAGAGGTGCCTCAGAAGGGAGTAGGGTTTTCCCCCTTTGAACTTCTGTTTGGCCATCCTGTAAGGGGACCACTAGCTCTTGTAAAAGAAGGCTGGGAGGGACCTCTTCATGAGCCTAAACAAGATATAGTGGACTATGTACTAGGCCTACGTTCCAGGATGGCCGAGTACATGGAAAAGGCAAGTAAAAACCTTGAGGCCAGCCAACAACTCCAGAAGATGTGATATGACCAAAAGACTGCTATGGTTGAGTTTCAGCCAGGGCAGAAAGTCTGGGTTCTGGAGCCTGTGGCTCCCAGGGCACTTCAGGACAGATGGAGTGGCCCTTACCCAGTGCTAGAGAGAAAGAGTCAAGTCACCTACCTGGTAGACCTAGGCACTAGCAGGACCCCTAAAAGGGTGATCCATGTGAACCGCCTCAAACTCTTTCATGACAGGGCAGATGTAAACATGTTAATGGTTACAGATGAGGACCAGGAAGCTGAGAGTGAACCTCTCCCTGATCTCCTCTCCACTGACCCTAAAGATGGCTCAGAAGATGGAGTGATCTATTCAGACACCCTCTCTGGCCAGCAGCAAGCTGACTGTAGGAAAGTCTTACAACAGTTTGCTGAGCTATTTTCCCTAACCCCTGGTCAGACACACCTGTGTACCCATGATGTGGACACAGGAGACAGCATGCCTGTCAAAAACAAAATTTTTAGACAGTCTGACCAAGTTAAGGAAAGCATCAAAGTGGAAGTCCACAAGATGCTGGAATTGGGAGTCATTGAGCACTCTGACAGCCCCTGGGCTAGCCCAGTGGTCTTAGTCCCCAAACCTCACACCAAGGATGGCAAGAGAGAGATGAGGTTTTGTGTGGACTACAGAGGACTTAATTCTGTCACCAAGACAGATGCCCATCCCATTCCAAGGGCAGATGAGTTAATTGACAAACTAGGTGCTGCCAGATATTTAAGTACCTTTGACTTGACAGCAAGGTACTGGCAAATAAAAATGGCACCAGGAGCAAAAGAAAAGACAGCATTCTCCACACCTGATGGGCATTATCAGTTCACTGTGATGCCCTTTGGCTTAAAGAATGCCCCTGCCACCTTCCAAAGGTTGGTGAATCAAGTCCTTGCTGGCTTGGAGTCCTTTAGTGCAGCTTATCTTGATGATATTGCTGTCTTTAGCTCTAGCTGGCAGGATCACCTGGTCCACCTGAAGACGGTTTTGCAGGCCCTGCAAGCAGCAGGCCTCTCTATCAAGGCTTCCAAATGTCAGATAGGGCAGGGAACTGTGATGTACTTGGGACACCTTGTAGGTGGAGGCCAAGTTCAGCCACTCCAACCCAAGATCCAGACTATTCTGGACTGGGTAGCTCCAAAACCCCAGACTCAAGTCAGGGCATTCCTTGGCTTGACTGGCTACTACAGAAGGTTTGTGAAGGGATATGGATCCATAGTGGCATCCCTCACAGAACGTACCTCCAAGAAAATGCCTAAGAAGGTAAACTGGACTATAGAATGCCAACTGCCCTTTGACACCCTGAAACAAGCTATGTGCACAGCACCAGTTCTAAAAGCTCCAGATTACTCCGAGCAGTTCATTGTGCAGACTGATGCCTCTGAACATAGGATAGGGGCAGTTTTGTCCCAAACAAATGATGATGGCCTTGACCAGCCTGTTGCTTTCATTAGCAGGAGGTTACTCCCCAGGGAGCAGCGTTGGAGTGCCATTGAGAGGGAGGCCTTTGCTGTGGTTTGGTCCCTGAAGAAGCTGATACCATACCTCTTTGGTACTCACTTTGTAGTTCAAACGACCACAGACCTCTCAGATGGCTTATGCAAATGAAAGGTGAAAATCCAAAACTGTTGAGGTGGTCCATCTCCCTACAGGGAATGGACTTTATAGTGGAACACAGACCTGGGCCTGCCCATGCCAATGCAGATGGCCTTTCCAGGTTCTTCCACTTAGAAAATGAAGACTCTCTTGGGAAAGGTTAGTCTCATCCTCTTTCATTTGGGGGGGGGGGCTGTGTAAGGAAATGCCTCCTTGGCATGGTTACCCCCTGACCTTTTTGCCTTTGCCGATGCCAAGTTATGATTTGAAAGTGTGCTGAGGCCTGCTAACCAGGCCCCAGCACCAGTGTTCTTTCCCTAAACTGTACCTTTGTCTCCACAATTGGCACACCCTGGCATCCAGGTAAGTCCCTTGTAACTGGTACCCCTGGTACCAAGGGCCCTGGTGCCAGTGAAGGTCTCTAAGGGCTGCAGCATGTCTTATGCCACCCTAGGGACCCCTCACCCAGCACAGACACACTGCTTGCCAGCTTGTGTGTGCTGGTGGGGAGAAAATGACTAAGTCGACATGGCACTCCCCTCCGAGTGCCATGCCAACCTCACACTGCCTATGGCATAGATAAGTCACCCCTCTAGCAGGCCTTACAGCCCTAAGGCAGGGTGCACTATACCACAGGTGAGGGCATAGGTGCATGAGCACTATGCCCCTACAGTGTCTAAGCAAAACCTTAGACATTGTAAGAGCAGGGTAGCCATAAGAGTATTTGGTCTGGGAGTCTGTCTACACGAACTCCACAGCACCATAATGGCTACACTGAAAACTGGGAAGTTTGGTATCAAACTTCTCAGCACAATAAATGCACACTGATGCCAGTTTTATTGTGAAATGCACCCAGAGGGCATCTTAGAGATGCCCCCTGAAAACATACCCGACTTCCAGTGTGGGCTGACTAGTTTTTGCCAGCCTGCCACACACCAGACATGTTGCTGGCCACATGGGGAGAGTGCCTTTGTCACTCTGTGGCCAGGAACAAAGCCTGTACTGGGTGGAGGTGCTTCTCACCTCCCCCTGCAGGAACTGTAACACCTGGAGGTGAGCCTCAAAGGCTCACCCCCTTTGTTACAGCGCCACAGGGCATCCCAGCTAGTGGAGATGCCTGCCCCTCCGGCCACTGCCCCCACTTTTGGCGGCAAGGCTGGAGGAGATAATGAGAAAAACAAGGAGGAGTCACTGGCCAGTCAGGGCAACCCCTAAGGTGTCCTGAGCTGAGGTGACTCTGACTTTTAGAAATCCTCCATCTTGCAGATGGAGGATTTCCCCAATAGGATTAGGGATGTGACCCCCTCCCCACCGGGAGGAGGCACAAAGAGGGTGTAGCCACCCTCAGGGCTAGTAGCCATTGGCTACTAACCTCCCAGACCTGAACACACCCCTAAATTGAGTATTTAGGGCCCAAAGAACCTAGGAAGAGAGATTCCTGCAACCTGAAGACAAAGAAGGACTGCTGACCTGAAGCCCTGCAGAGAAGACGGAGACACCAACTGCTTTGGCCCCAGCCCTACCGGCCTGTCTCCCCACTTCAAGAAAAACTGCAACAGCGACGCGTCCCCCAGGGTCCAGCGACCTCTGAAGCCTCAGAGGAGTACCCTGTATCTAAAAGGACCAAGAAACTCCAGAGGACAGCGCCCTGTTCCACTGAAACTGCAACTTTGCAACAAAGAAGCAACTTTTAAAGACCGCACGTTTCCCGCCGGAAGCGTGAGACTTTCCACTCTGCACCCGACGCCCCCGGCTCGACCTGCGGAAAACTAACTCAACAGGGAGGACTCCCCGGCGACTGCGAGCCCGTGAGTAGCCAGAGTTGACCCCCCTGAGCCCCCACAGCGACGCCTGCAGAGGGAATCCAGAGGCTCCCCCTGACCGCGACTGCCTGCTTCAAGGAACCCGACGCCTGGAAAACACACTGCCCCCGCAGCCCCCAGGACCTGAAGGAACTGAACTCCAGTGCAGGAGCGACCCCCAGGCGGCCCTCATCGTAGCCCAGGTGGTGGCTACCCCAAGGAGCCCCCCCCTTTGCCTGCCTGAATCGTTGAAGAGACCCCCGGGTCTCCCCATTGAATCCTATTGCAAACCCGACGCCTGTTTGCGCCCTGCACCCGGCCGCCCCTGTGTCGCTGAGGGTGTACTTTTTGTACCTGCTTGTGTCCCCCACGGTGCCCTACAAAACCCCCCTGGTCTGCCCTCCGAAGTCGCGGGCACTTACCTGCTGGCAGACTGGAACCGGGGCACCCCTATTTCCATTGAAGCCTATGTGTTTTGGGCACCACTTTGACCTCTGCACCTGACCGGCCCTGAGCTGCTGGTGCGGTAACTTTGGGGTTGCCTTGAACCCCCAACGGTGGACTACCTTGGACCCAACTTTGAACCCTGTAAGTGCTTTACTTACCTGTGAACCTAACCAATATTTACCTCCCCCAGGAACTGTTGATTTTTGCAGTGTCCATTTTTAAAATAGCTTATTGCCATTTTTGCCAAAACTGTACATGCTATTGTGATGATTCAAAGTTCCTAAGATACCTGAGTGAAATACGTTTCATTTAAAGTATTGTTTGTAAATCTTGAACCTGTGGTTCTTAAAATAAACTAAGAAAATATATTTTTCTATATAAAAACCTATTGGCCTGGAATTGTCTTTGAGTGTGTGTTCCTCATTTATTGCCTGTGTGTGTACAACAAATGCTTAACACTACCCTCTGATAAGCCTACTGCTCGACCACACTACCACAAAATAGAGCATTAGAATTATCTCTTTTTGCCACTATCATACCTTTAAGGGAACCCTTGGACTCTGTGCATGCTATTTCTTACTTTGAAATAGTAGATACAGAGCCAACTTCCTACACACCCCAATACCAGATTTGGCACGGGGGGACAATTCCATGATCTTAGACATGTTTCATGGCCATATTCATAGTTACCATTGTGAAGCTACATATAGGTAGTGACCTATATGTAGTGCATGCGTGTAATGGTGTCCCCGCACTCACAAAGTCTGGGGAAATGGCCCTGAACTATGTGGGGGCACCTTTGCTAGTGCAAGGGTGCCCTCACACTTAATAACTTTGCACCTAACCTTCAGCAAGTGAAGGTTAGACATATAGGTGACTTATAAGTTACTTAAGTGCAGTGAAAATGGCTGTGAAATAACGTGTGCGTTATTTCACTCAGGCTGCAGTGGCAGTCCTGTGTAAAGATTTGTCTGAGCTCCCTATGGGTGGCAAAAGAAATGCTGCAGCCCATAGGGATCTCCTGGAACCCAAATGCCCTGGGTACAGAGGTACCATATACTAGGGAATTATAAGGGTGTTCCAGTGTGCCAATTGAAAGTGGTAAAAGTGGTCACTAGCCTAGAGTGACAAATTTAAAGGCAGAGAGAGCATAAGCACTGAGGTTCTAATTAGCAGAGCCTCAGTGACACAGTTAGTCACTACACAGGTACACGCATTCAGGCCACAAACTATGAGCACTGGGGTCCTGGCTAGCAGGATTCTAGTGAGACAGGCAAAAAACAAACTTACATACATGTCAAAATGGGAGTAACATGCCAAGCAAGATGGTACTTTCCTACACAACCCCCCCCAAACGAGGGACAATAAGGCTAACCTTGCCCATATGAGTCTTCATCATCTAAGTGGAAATATCTGGAGAGTCCAACTGCATTGGAGTGGGTACTCCCAGGTCTATGTTCCACTGTATAGTCCATTCCCTGTAGGGGGATGGACCACCTCAACAATTTAGGGTTTTCACCTTTCATTTGTTTAAGCCATAATAGAGGTTTGTGGTCTCTCTGAACAATAAAGTGAGTACCAAAGAGGTATGGTCTCAACTTCTTCAGGGCCCAGACCACATCAAAGGCCTCCCTCTCTATGGCAGACCAGCGCTTTTCTCTAGGGGTCAACCTCCTACTGATAAAAGCAACAGGTTGATCCTGGCCCTCAGTGTTAACATGGGCTTTTTAGGACAGGTGCAGAGCACATGGCCTGTTTGAGCTCATCAAAAGCCTTTTGACAGCTAGCTGTCCATAATACCTTTTTAGGCATCTTTTTGGATGTGAGGTCATTATGAGGGGCAGCAATGGTGCCATAGTTCTTAATGAACCTCCTATAATACCCTGTGAGGCCTAAGAAGGCTCTCACGTGGGTTTGAGTTGTAGGGTGAGCCCATCCCATAATGGTTTGGATTTTCCCCTGCAGTGCAGTGGTGCAATCTGTTCCCCAATTACCATGTGGCCAATATAAACCACTTTCCCCTGCCCTATCTGGCACTTTGAAGCCTTGATAGTGAGGCCTGCCTTTTGCAGGGCCTCCAAAACTTTCCACAGGTGGACCAGGTGATCATCCCAGGTGGAGCTAAAGACATATCATCTAGATATGCTGCATTAAAGGCTTCCAATCCTTGGAGGACTGTATTCACCAACCTCTGAAAAGTGGCAGGTGCATATTTCAATCCAAAGGGCATAACAGTGAACTGATAGTGCCCTCCCATGGTTGAAAATGCTGTTTTAGGTTTAGCATCTTCTGACAACTTAATCTGCCAATACCCTGCAGTTAAGTCAAAAGTGCTTAGATACGTGGCAGAAGCCAGTGTATCTATCAGCTCATCTGCCCTGGGTATAGGATGAGCATCAGTTTTGGTTACTTGACTGAGACCTCTATAGTCCACACAAAACCTAATTTCCTTTTTACCATCTTTAGTGTGAGGTTTGGGGACAAGTACCACTGGGATAGCCCAGGGACTTTCAGTAGGTTCAATCACTCCCAGATCTAACATTTTCTGTACCTCTTGTTTAATGCAATCTCTGGCATGGTCAGGCTGCCTATAAATCTTACTTTTGAAAGGTAAACTGTCTCCAGTGTCGATTATGTGCTCACACCAGGTAGTTGTACCTAGGATCAGTGAGAAGAGGTCAGAGAACTGATCTAGGAAATTTATGCAGTTGTCCTTCTGCTCCGCAGTAAGGCAATCTGCAAGCACAACTCCCTCCACTAAACCATCAGCTTCAGTGGTGGAGAAAAGGTCAGGGAGAGGGTCACTCTCTTCTTCCTGTCCCTTATCAGTGGCCATGAGCAGGGTTAAGTCAGCCCTGTCATAATAAGGTTTTAGGCGATTGACATGAAGCACCCTAAGGGGACTTCTGACAGTGCCCAGGTCTACCAAATAGGTGACCTCACCTTTTTTCTCCACAATGAGATGGGGTCCACTCCATTTGTCCCGAAGTACTCTTGGGGTCACAGGCTCCAATACCCACTCCTTCTGTCCTGGGTGGTACTGGGTCAGGACAGCCTTCTGGTCATGCCATTGCTTTTGGAGCTCTTGGCTGGCCTGAAGGTTTTTACTGGCCTTTTTCATGTACTCAGCCATTCTAGATCTTAGGCCAAGTACATAATCCACAATGTCTTGCTTGGGAGCTTTTAAAGGTTGTTCCCAACCCTCCTTCACAAGAGCAAGGGAACCTCTTACATGGTGTCCAAAGAGGAGTTCAAAGGGGCTAAAGCCCACTCCTTTTTGGGGTACCTCCCTATAAGCGAAAAGGAGGCATGGCAACAGGACATCCCATCTCCTCCTGAGTTTTTCAGGGAGTCCCTTGATCATGCCTTTGAGAGTTTTATTAAACCTCTCAACCATTCCATTGGTCTGTAGATGATAAGGAGTAGTGAACTTGTAAGTTACACCACACTTCTGCCACATAGCCTTGAGGTATGCAGACGTGAAGCTACTATCTCTGTCTGACACCATTTCCTTAGGGAAACCCGCTCTGGAAAATATTCCCAGGAGGGCCTTTGCCACTGCAGGGGCTGTAGTGGTCCTTAAGGGAATAGCTTCAGGGTACCTAGTGGCATGGTCCACTACCACATGGATAAATCTCTTTCCTGAAGCTGTTGGAGGGTCAAGGGGGCCAACAATGTCAACCCCTACCCTTTCAAAGGGCATCCCAACCACTGGGAGTGGGATTAAGGGGGCCTTAGGTGTGCCACCAGTCTTGCCACTGGCATGGCAGGTCACACAGGAGCAACAAAACTCCTTGGTGTCCTCTGACATATGAGGCCAGTGAAATAATTTAACAAGTCTGTCCCAAGTTTTACTCTGGCCCAAATGCCCAGCCAAAAGAATATCATGAGCCAAAGTCAGAAGAAACTCCCTATACTGCAAAGGGATGACCAATCTCCTGGCAGCTCCAGGCTTAGGGTCCCTTGACTCAGTATAGAGCAGGTTGTCTTCCCAATAGACTTTATGGCTATCAGTGATATCCTCATTCTGCTGTTTGATAGCTTGTTGTCTTCAGCCCTCTAGTGTGAGACAGGTCTGCTGTGCCACACTCAGCACTTCTCTAGCAGGCCCACCTGCACCCAAAAGCTCAGAAGTGTCTGCTGCCAGCTCATCTGGTGTAGGTTCTGCACAGGGAGAGGATTCCTCTTCCTCAAAAGGGGAATTTTCTGGAGAGGGAGGAATAGTGGGCAAGGATTTACCCTTTCTACCCCTAGCTGTTGAGAGCACTTGGTCCATTCATCCAGGATCCAAGTTTCCCTGTCCTCTTTGCTTCTGGGTGTGAGCCCTTGTGAGAGCAAAGATATGCCCTGGAATGCCCAGCATTGCTGCATGAGCCCCCAACTCCACTTCAGCCCAAGCTGATGTCTCCAAATCATTGCCTAGTAAGCAGTCTACAGGTAAATCAGTGGCTACCACAACTTTCTTTGGACCAGTACCCCCCCAGTTGAGATTCACAACAACCATGGGGTGGCTAAGAGTGTTGTTATGAGCATCTGTCACTTGGTACTGTTGACCAAGTAGGTGTTGTTCAGGGGCAACCAGTTTCTCAATCATCATAGTGGCACTGGCTCCTGTATCCCTGTAGGCCTCAACCTCAACACTATTTATTAGGGGAAGTTGCTTGTACTTACCCTGTCGTAGGGTGGCTGAGTAAGTACACCAGGCTTCACGTTTTCTGTGGATACGTATATTTTATTGTTCAATTACAGAGTAGTTTTATTGGGCTTTGTTTCTTGGCAGGTAAGAATATGGTTGTTTGTTCGTAGAATCGTTCTTTCGTCTGAATGTTAATTCCGTCTTCTTCTTTCTCTTCCTCTTCAATAGGCCTCTCGGGAAGCATGTGGGGACAGAAGAAGAGTCACGGTAAGTGACTTTTTAATGTCTTTTCTCTCTTTCTCTATCTCTTCTCTTCACTGTGGGCTCAGTACTTATTCTCTCTTCCTTTCTCTGCCTCTGCCTCTTTAATGTCACACTTCTTTTTCTCTTTTCCTTTCTTTTGTTCCTTGGCTCTTATCTCTTCCTTTTTCTCCTGGGCTTTCCTATGTCTTTGTTTTCCCTGTCCTGCTCTTCTTCTCTGAGCTGGTTTCTGTTAGCCACTTGCTATCTCTTTCTCTTTCTGTCCTTGGGTGCTTGTGTGGCCTATTACTTCATCAACCTTTGTCTTCTGTTCCGTTTCTCGGATCTCTCGGTGTTTTCTCCTTCTTTCTTCTTTTGATACTCTCTTTCTCTTCAGTGCTGGTTTTATCTCCCCTCCCTACCCTTTCCTAACTCTAGTCCCACCCCGCTCGTGCCCGTGTTTTCCGTGCCAAAAAACCTCGCCAGCTCCCGGCTCCCCCCCCCCCTTTTCCCAGTGTTGAGTTTCGTACCTGACTTAGCCACGCTTCTCCTGAAGCGTGGCAGGTCCTAGGCGTGTGCTCCCCAGGGCCAGCAGTCATCATCAAGGGGTCGGGATCGCGAGGGTATCGGATCCTCCGAACCGTCTTCTTCCCAGTAACGCCGGAAATCTCCTGCTACAGCTCGTTCGTGCTCTTCTCCCGTTTCTGTCGTCCTTTCGCCGGTCGGCTCCTCCTCTGGAACGGACACCCCAGCATTATTCCTGCGGTCCTTATAATGGTCCCTCCTTCCCGCGAACACTGCGGGGAACCAATAGGGAGGTCGGCTCTGCAGGGTGTGTCCGGGACACCGTGGGCAGAGTCAGCACAAGTGTTAGACATGTGTGGGTCGGCGCAGTCCGGCCCTTCACAGACACTCCCCCTAGAGAGCGGCTGACGGTGACGCACGGGAGCCGGGTGGCGGGACAGGTAATCTGCATTCAGCATGAGGCGCCCTGGAGAGTGGAGTACCTGGAATGAAAAGGGTTGCAAAGAGAGAAACCATCTTAGAACCCTACCGTTCGTATCCTTGTTTCGAGAAGCCAAGTGAGAGGTGCATGATCCGTAAGTAGAGTGAAAGTTCGCCCACTGAGATAATAGCGCAAAGACTCATTAGCCCACTTAATGGCCAAGCATTCCTTCTCAATGGTGGGCTAGTGTGTTTCCTGCGGGAGTAATTTCCTACTGATGTACAATACAGGGTGGATAGAGCCGTCTGCTTGGGTTTGTGAGAGCACCGCCCCTAGTCCCAGATCAGATGCATCAGTCTGTAAGAAGAAAGGGTTATGGAAGTTTGGACAGCATAATACCGGATCGGTGGTTAAGGCCTTTTTGAGAAGGATAAAACTATGAAGGGCCCGTCCGGAAAAAAGAGGAGAATGTTTTAGGAGTAGTGTTTTTGAGTAGATTGGTTAGAGGTTCAGCTACCGTAGAGAATTGTGGGATGAACCTTCTGTAGTATCCCACAAGACCGAGGAAGGCACGTACTTCTTTTTTTGATTTAGGAACTGGGATTTGTTGAATGGCTTCTACCTTCTCTATTTGTGGACGGACTAGCCCCTGTCCCAAGACATACCCTAAATATCGGATGGATGTAAATCCTAGTCTACATTTCTCGGGGTTAGCTGTTAACTGGGCTTCCCTCAACGCTTGTAGAATGGCCCTCAAGTGATGGAGATGATCAGTCCATGTCTGGCTATATATCACTATGGGCCTCATTACAACATTGGCGGGCGGCAAACGCCGCCTGCCAAGTTGTAACCGCCGGGCGGCCGCCAATGCAGCCGCACTCCCGCGGTGCCCATTTTGACATCCCCGCTGGGCCGGCGGGCGGAAACCAAGTTTCCGCCCGCCGGCCCAGCGGAGATGTGGGTCGCAACATGGGAGCGGCTCCAAATGGAGCCGGCGGTGTTGCGGCCATGCGACGGGTGCAGTTGCACCCGTCGCACTTTTCACTGTCTGCACAGCAGACAGTGAAAAGCTGCATGGGGCCCTGTCAGGGGGCCCCACGACTCCCCGTACCACCAGCCTTTTCCTGGCGGTTCAAACCGCCAGAAAAAGGCTGGCGGTCGGGGACTAGTAATCCCCTGGGCAGTGCTGCTAGCAGCGCTGCCTAGGCAGATTATCACCGCCGGGGCAAATGTGGCGGAATACCGCCGGCCCCGGCGGTGCGACCGCAGCGTTTCCGCCGCGGTTGTAATACCCCAGGAAGCACCGCCAGCCTGTTGGCGGTGCTTCCGTCATTTTAGCCCTAGCGGTCTCGTACCGCCAGGGTCAAAATGACCCCCTATGTCATCGAGATAGGCGGCAGCGTATGACTGGTGAGGATGTAGTACCGTATCCATTAGTCTTTGGAAGGTGGCGGGGGCTCCGTGTAACCCAAAGGGTAGAACAGTACATTGGTACAACCCGGAGGGAGCCGCGAAGGCGGTCTTTTATTTGTCTTCTGTTTTTACAGGGATCTGCCAATATCCCTTCGTCAAGTCTAAGGTTGACATGTACCTGGCTTGTCCTAGCCTTTCTAACAGTTTGTCAATCCGGGGCATTGGGTATGCGTCGAAATAGGTTAGTTCGTTTACTCTTCGGTAGTCCACACAAAACCGAGTACTCCCATCTGGTTTTGGGACCAAAACAACTGGTGAACACCATCTTTATAAGCATTTATGACCTGTAAGAGGGTAATTGTTTGTGGCTCTGGGAGTGTGGTATCGATCTGAGGTCTGGAATCTTCCTGGTTAGTTGGAAGGGAGGGGTACGGGATATCCTCGCTGTTATCAGTAGTGATATGTTGGATTGTTTGGGCACTAACGGGTTCTTGCCATTTTTTTAGTAAGTTTATGTGATATATCTGCTCCCTACCGTGACCATGAGGGACAGCTAATTTATAAGTTGTGGGATTGATTTGTTCTATCACTTTGTACGGTCCCTGCCACCGTGCTAATAATTTATTCTCACTGCTGGGAAGGAGAACCAGTGCTTTATCACCCACGTTTAGAGTACGAAGTATGCTTCTAGTGTCGTACCCCTTCTTCTGTTTTTCTTGGACTTCTTGAAGACAGGTGTCGGCCTTTTCCCAGACCTGATGTAGGTTCTCCCTTAAATCTTTTGTATATGTAAGGAGATCTTTTGTCTCATTCTCCGTCTCTTCCCATTGCTCGGCTATTATTTCGAGCAGAGTCCGGGGTGGCCGACCGAATAGGAGCTCAAACGGACTATGTCCTAGAGACGTTTGAATATGTGTACGTATCGCGTACAATACCAGGGGTAATTTTTTCCCCCAATCTCTGCCATCTTCAGCAATGCTCTTCCTGAATAAGGACTTAATAGTCCGATTATATCGTTCCACAAGACCATCGGTTTGTGGATGATACACTGATGTTCTGATTTGTTTTATCCCCAAGGTCTTACTTACTTACCCATAAGTCGGGACATAAAAGGGGTGCCTTGGTCGGTTAAGATCTCTTTAGGAAAGCCTACTCTTGAAAAGAACTCTATCATTGCTTGGGCTATTACTTTCGTGTGCATGCTGGGGAGGGGAATAGCCTCGGGATAACGGGTAGCGTAATCAACCAGTACGAGAACATACTGTCTACCTCTACTGGATGGGTTGAGAGGGCCGATGATATCCATGCCTACCCGGGAAAAAGGGGTCTCTATAATCGGGAGCGGCTGTAATGGAGCCGGAGGTTGTGTAGTGGGATTATACAATTGGCATTTTGGGCAGTTTGAACAATACTTGCGTATATCCCCGAAGACCCCGGGCCAGTAGAATCGCCAGAGTATTGCCTCCTCGGTCTTCTCTCTACCTAGATGCCCTTCCCCTTGGTCCCCATGAGCCAACTGTAGGACTTGTTGTCGGTGACTACAAGGAACTAGTAATTGTTTCTGTCTACCATCAGTAGAGTGAGGAAGTCTATACAAGAGTTGGTTCTGAATGAGGAATTTCGGTCCCACCCCATGATCCTCGTCCTGTAAGGCCTTTTGCCATGCATTCTTTAAGGAGGGATCGTCCCTCTGGTTTTGTCGGAAATCTCCTGCTATAGTATATACCTTGCCTATGGCTTCTGGAGTCGTCTTGCTCTTTTCCCCGTCTTTTATCAGGTATTGTTGTCGTTGTAACCTTTTCTGCCTTTTGCTTAGGTGAATTCTAGGTTGCTGACTACCCATCTTCCCTGTGTCATAGGGTACTTCTTTCCACCGCATTTTCATAACATGTTCATGTCCTGCCTTGGTCAGTAAGAGGTACAAGGCTGCATAGTCAGTCCCTATGATAATATCCTCTTCTAAGTGGGGTAGCACCCCCACCTTAAGTGTTTCTTGTTCTCCCCTCCATTGAAAGGAGATGACCGCCATAGAATAATATTTCTGGTCCCCATGGACACAGGCAATCAATACTTGTGCCTGGGGTATCTCTTGACCGGATTCCACCAATTCCTGATGTATAACACTTTGGCTGCAACCTGAGTCCACCAAGGCCACCTTTTCCCTTCCATTAAGAAGAATAGGGAGGGTATATGTAGGTTTGGTTTCCCCGGCCCAAAATACTCTTCCTTTTGTGATTCCAATTTCCATTGGTTCTTCCATGTCCTTTCTCTGGGGGCAATACCGTGCTATGTGGCCCTACTCTGAGCAGTGATAACACTGAGGCCCTGTTGTGGGTAAAGGTGATTGCAGAGGATGAGGTATCCGTACTCTGTCAGGCTCGTGGGTCCCTGAGGGTCTTAGGGTGGCTCCCTTTCCTACACTGGGACGTACAGGAGAGGGGATTGGGATCCTGCTGGGAGTTGCTCTAAAATCAGGAGTCCGATGAAATGCGCAGGCTAACTCTATGGCTGTCTCATTGCTCAGTCCGTGGTGTTGACGAACCCAATTACGGGTAGTGTTAGGCAGGGCATCTAAAAATTGTTCTAATACAATCACATCAAACATCTCTTCTCGGGTCTTCTCGGTGGGATGCAACCATCGGCCTGCAGCATGTTGTACCCTATAATACAGTGTACGCGGATTCTCCTGGGGTATCCACTTCATATGGCGGAATTTGGACCGATAACTCTCGCAATCAAGTCCCACTCTCTCTAGGATGGTCTTCTTTATTTCTCGATATGGGAGCGTACCTGAAGGATTGATGGCTTGGTGAGTTGCTTGAAGTTGTCCCGTCAGTAGCGGGGCAATATACTGGCCCCACTTATCCTCTGGCCAATTAGCCGAGCTCGCCACTCTCTCGAAGTAAAGGAAAAAAGAGTCTGGATCTTCCTATTCCTGATATTTTTGTAAGACACTACTTGGTACATTAGGATGTACCTTCGTGTGGGCTATTGTTTCCGTTAACTTTCCCAGGGCTGTTTCATGGACTAGTTGGTTGTTAGCCATGATTGTGGCTTGGCTCTTAAGGGCTGTTTGTAGGGCCTCGCGTTCTTCTCGAGCGTCTTTCATCTGTTGTTCCCACATTAACTGGAGGTGACGTTGTCCTTCCGCTAATTGTGCTATAACATCCGCCATTGTGGGTTTTTCTTCCATACTGATGCTGTTTGGGTTCCTAAATCCCACTTCTGACACCACTTTGTCGTAGTGTGGCTGAGTAAGTACACCAGGCTTCACGTTTTCTGTGGATACGTATATTTTATTGTTCAATTACAGAGTAGTTTTGGTGGGCTTTGTTTCTTGGCAGGTAAGAATGTGGTTGTTTGTTCATAGAATCGTTCTTTCGTCTGAATGTTAATTCCGTCTTCTTCTTTCTCTTCCTCTTCAATAGGCCTCTCGGGAAGCATGTGGGGACAGAAGAAGAGGTACGGTAAGTGACTGTTTAACGTCTTTTCTCTCTTTCTCTATCTCTTCTCTTCACTGTGCTCTCAGTACTTATTCTCTCTTCCTTTCTCTGCCTCTACCTCTTTAATGTCACACTTCTTTTTCTCTTTTCCTCTCTTTTGTTCTTTGGCTCTTATCTCTTCCTTTTTCTCCTGGTCTTTCCTATGTCTTTGTTTTCCCTGTCCTGCTCTTCTTCTCTGAGCTGGTTTCTGTTAGCCACTTGCTATCTCCTTCTATTACTGTCCTTGGTTGCTTGTGTGGCCTATTACTTCATCAACCTCTGTCTTCTGTTCCTTTTCTCAGATCTCTCGCTGTTTCCTCCTTTCTTTCTTCTTTTGATACTCTCTTTCTCTTCAGTGTTGGTTTTATCTCCCCTCCCTACCCATTCCTAACTCTAATCCCAACCAGCTCGTGCCCATGTTTTCCGTGCCCAAAAACCCTCGCCCACTCCCGGCTCCCCCCCCCCCCTTTTCCCAGTGTTGAGTTTCGTACCTGACTTAGCCACGCTTCTCCTGAAGCGTGGCAGGTCCTAGGCGTGTGCTCCCCGGGGCCAGCATTCGTCATCCAGGGGTCGGGATCGCGAGGGTATCGGATCCTCTGAACCGTCTTCTTCCCAGTAACGCCGGAAATCTCCTGCTACGGCTCCTTCGTGCTCTTCTCCCGTTTCTGTCGTCCTTTCGCCAGTCGGCTCCTCTGTTCTCCTCCTCTGGAACGGACACCCCGGCATTATTCCTGCAGTCCTTATAATGGCCCCTCCTTCCCGCGGATACTGCGGGGAACCAATAGGGAGGCCGGCTCTGCGGGGTGTGTCTGGGACACCGTGGGCAGAGTCAGCACAAGTGTTAGACATGTGCGGGTCGGCGCAGTTCGGCCCGTCACATACTCATATTAAGGGGACAAGCAACCAAGGTGGAAAAATCAATACCACCATCAGAGACTAAAACAGCCTCTGTGGTCTCCCTAACAAGACCAACCCCAACTACATTACCAATGGTGAGCTCAGCTACACCTTTTGATTGGCTATTTGTAGGGTTCTTCCCACCACCACTGCTCTTCCTATGGGCACTAGAGGACGCAGTTGCGGTTGTAGTAGTGGGAGCCTTGGTGTTTTTCTTTGGACAAGTGGGAATACTTGCCCAATGGCCTTTACTTTTACATAAATAACACCATGGCTTCTTTTGATTGTTTGAAGAGGATTTGGTCCCACCTTCCCCAGAGGATTTTTGTGGGCCCGATGAAGACTCAGAATTATTTTGATCTTTGCCCCCACCCTTGTCAGAAGACTTACCATCCTTCTACTTGCCATCCTTGACACCAACTGTATGAGCTTTTCTGCTCACTCTTGTTCTGTCCCATTTGTCTTCCTTCTTTCCCAATTCTTGGGGAGAGGTCAGATCTGAGTCTACCAAGTATTGATGTAACAAATCAGACACACAATTATTCAGAATATGCTCTCTCAAAATAAGATTATAAAGGCTTTCATAGTCAGTCGCCTTACTGCCATGTAACCATCCCTCCAAGGAATTCACTGAACAGTCTATAAAGTCTGTCCAGTCTTGAGAGGACTCTTTTCTGGTATCTCTGAACTTTATCCTGTATTGTTCAGTGGTTAAGCCAAATCCATCTAAGAGTGCATCTTTCAAAACTTTGTAGTTGTTGGCATCACTCTCCCTGACAGCAAGGAGTCTGTCCCTACCTTTGCCAGTGAAATATAGCCACAAGATAGCAGCCCACTGCCTTTGAGGGACCAACTGTACCATACAGGCCCTCTCAAGTGCAGAAGACCACTTGTTTATGTTACCCCTCCCCCCCCCATCCTTGTAAGGGGGACAATCTTATGCAGGTTTCTTGAATCTGTTTCTCTAACAGGATGACTATCAAGAATACTGCTGCTGCCACCATGGGGAACTAACCCCAACTTCTGTCTTTCCCTCTCTACATCTAGAGACTCCCTGTCTAAGGCCAACTGCTGCTGTCTCAGCTTCAGTCTGGCCTCTTTCAACCTCAGCTTTCTGAGTTCCCTGTCTAGGGTGTTGTCCTCAGGGTGGGAGGCTTGGGAATTCTCTGACACAGAGGTAATGTGGGAATGGGCAGAAGTGGACATTTCTCTAACTACTTGAACTCTAGTTACCTGGCCTTTTGGAGTGCAAGGTGCCCTACTAGTGTGTGACCCCCTCCCACTACCAGCTTCATTGGTTGGCCTGTTAACTGAAAGGTCTTTGGAAGTACCCTCCCCAGTGTCCTCGGAGCCCTCCCCTGATTCTACCTGGGTACCCTCTTCCTCTACCTCCTGATCCTGAGTTTGACCAGTCTGGTTCTGGTCACTTTCAAGGAGAAGGCTAAGAAGGAGATCTTTAGTAGGGTTCTTACCAATTCCTAAACTCCTTTCTATACAGAGACCCCTCAAACTTTTAAAGTTTAAATTGTCATAAGATGTCTGCACAACTTTGGGAGTGGCCTCTACTACAGACATAGTTGAAAGAAAGGGTTTAGGGGAAAGAGAAAAAGTTTAGAAAACTTTCAAAGAAAAGAGAAAAACTTTTTCAAACTTTTCTGAAACTTTTTAGAAAGTTTTTAGAAGGAAAGTAAGACTGTTTAGCTTAACTGTGTATATATCTAAGTATTTAGAATATGGTTTTCTTATGAAAAGCACCATTGACAAAGTGGTAAAGCAGTTACAAGTACTTATCCCACCGCTGACACCAATGTAGGAAACTGGCCTGGCTTAGAGTGGGTACCAATGGTACTTACACCTTGTGCTAGCTCCAGTTATCCCTTATTAGTAAATTAGTAGTGTTCTAGCAGCGTAGGCTGATAGAGGTAGTTATAGCAGAGCTGCTTAGCCTGATCTAGGAGACATGCAAAGGCCCTACAATACCACTTGTATCACATAGGTACTATATCATAAGAAAGACAATACTCAGATTTACTAAAAATAAAGGTACTTTATTTTAGTGACAATGTGCCAAAAATATCTTAGAGGATATACTCCCTTAGGAGGTAAGTAAAATACACAAAATATACACACAAACAAAAATCAGGTAAGTTAAACAGTCAGAAAGTAGTGCAAACACTGTAGAATACAATAAGATGCAATAGGCCTAGGGGCAACACTAACCATATACTAAGAAAGTGGAATGCGAACCACGAATGGACCCAGTAGGAGGCTGGCCTGGCTTGTAGTGGGTACCAAAGGTACTTACACCTTGTGCCAGGTCCAGTTATCCCTTATTAGTAGAATAGAGGTGTTTCTAGCAGCTAGGCTGATAGAAGGTAGCTATGGCAAAGCAGCTTAGGCTGAACTAGGAGACATGTAAAGCTCCTACTATACCACTGGTGTCATATGCACAATATCATAGGAAAACACAATACACAGAGGGGGTCATTCCAAGTCTGGCGGGCGGCGGAGGCCGCCCGCCAGACTTCCCCCTCCGAAATACCGCTCCGCGGTCGAAAGACCGCGGAGGGTATTCTAAGTTTTTCCCTGGGCTGGCGGGCGGTCGCCAAAAGACCGCCCGCCAGCCCAGGGAAAAACTCCCTTCCCACGAGGATGCCGGCTCGTAATCGAGCCGGCGGAGTGGGAAGGTGCGACGGGTGCTGTTGCACCCGTCGCGTATTTCACTGTCTGCCAAGCAGACAGTGAAATACTTGTAGGGGCCCTCTTACGGGGGCCCCTGCAGTGCCCATGCCAGTGGCATGGGCACTGCAGGGGCCCCCAGGGGCCCCGCGACCCCCCCTACCGCCATCCGGTTCCCGGCGGGCGGACCGCCGGGAACTGGATGGCGGTAGGGGGGGTCGGAATCCCCTCGGCGGCGCAGCTAGCTGCGCCGCCTTGGAGGATTCCAAAGGGCGGTGGTACACTGGCGGGAGACCGCCAGTGTTGCCGGTCCGACCGCGGCTTTACTGCTGCGGTCGGAATGCCCTTGGGAGCACCGCTGGCCTGTCAGCGGTGCTCCCGCGGTCCTCCAACCCGGCGGTCATTGACCGCCAGGGTTGGAATGACCCCCAGAGTTACTAAAAATAAGGGGACTTTGGCCCATATTTATACTTTTTTTGTGCCGCGTTTGCACCGCTTTTTGACGCAAAAACGGCGCAAACTTACAAAATACAATTGTATTTTGCAAGTTAGCGCCGCTTTTGCATCACAAAATGACGCAAATGCGGCGCTAAAAAAGTATAAATATGGGCCTTTATTTTTATGACAATATGCAACAAGTATCTCAGTGAGTACCCTCAGTAAGAAGGTAAGTAATATACACAAGTAATATGTACACAAACCCAAAACAGGTAAGTAAGAGTCAGAAAAGTAATGCAAACAGTGTTGAATTACAATAGGTTGCAATAGGAGAACATAGGTATAGGGGCAACACTAACCATATACCCCTAAAGTGGAATGCAAATCACGAATGGACCCCAGACCTATGTGAGCTTGTAGAGGGTTGCTGGGACTGTAAGAAAAGAGTCAGGTTGTCCAAGATACCCCACCCCAAGACCCTGAAAAGTAGGAGTAAAGTACACCTACTGCCCCAAAAGAGCACAATAGTTGTGATAGGGGGATTCTGCAAGAACAAACACCAGCAATGCACTGACAACGGATTTCTGGACCTGAGGACCTGCAAGGCAAGGGGACCAAGTCCAATAGTCGCGACAGTGTCCAGGGGGGGCAGGAGCCCAGGAAACCCCGGATAAAGGGGCAAGGAAGCTGCCTCCGGATGGAAGAAGTTTGGAATTCTGCAAGAAAGAAGAGGACTAGGAACTTCTCCTTTGGACGACAGATGTCCCACATCGCTATGAAGCTTGCAGAGGTGTTCCCACACAGAAATACCACAAACAAGCCTTGCTAGCTGCAAGGGACGCAGTAGAGGTTTTTGGGTGCTGCTGAGGACCAGGAAGGACCAGGATGTCACTTTTTGGAGGAGGACACAGAGGGAGTGCTCAGCAACTCATAGAGCCATCACAGAAGCAGGCAGCACCCACAGAAGTACCCCAACAGGCACTTAGAAGATTAGTGAACCAGATTCCATGCGAAGTTACACAAGAGGGTCCCACGACGTCAGAGGCCAACTCAGAGGGTTGTGCACTGCAGGACGGAGTGCTGGGGACAAAGGCTAGGCTGTGCACAAAGAACATCCTGGAAGAGTGCACAGAAGACAGAGCAGCTGCAAATCACGCGTACACAGCTTTGCAGTCTAGCATGGGGAGGCAAGGACTTACCTCCACCAAACTTGGACTGAAGAGTCACTGGACTGTGGGAGTGACTTGGACAGAGTTGCTGTGTTCCAGGGACCACGCTCGTCAGGATGAGAGGGGACCCAGAGGACCAGTGATGCAGTCTTTTGGTGCCTGCGTTAGCATGGGGAAGATTCCGTCGACCCACAGGAGATTTCTTTGGAGCTTGCTTCTGGTGCAGGGTGAAGGCAGGCTACCCCCAGAGCATGCACCACCTGGAAACAGTCGAAAAAGCTGGCAGGATTAGGCGCTGCAATGTTGCTGGTAGTCGTCTTGCTACTTTGTTGTGGTTTTGCAGGCATCCTGGAGCAGTCAGCAGTCGATCCTTGGTAGAAGGCGAAGAGGGAGATGCAGAGGAACTCTGGTGAGCTCTTGCATTCGTTATCTGAAGAATTCCACAAAGCAGAGACCTTAAATAGCCAGAAAAGGAGGTTTGGCTACCAAGGAGGAGGATTGGCTACCAATAGAGGTAAGAGCCTACCAGAAGGAGCCTCTGACATCACCTGCTGGAACTGGCCACTCAGAGCAGTCCAGTGTGCCCCCAACACCTCTGTTTCCAAGATGGCAGAGGTCTGGGACACACTGGAGGAGCTCTGGGCACCTCCCCTGGGAGGTACTGGTCAGGGGAGTGGTCACTCCCCTTTCCTTTGTCCAGTTTCACGCCAGAGCAGGGCTGGGGGATCCCTGAACCAGTGTAGCCTGGCTTATGCAGAGATGGGCACCATCTGTGCCCATCAAAGCATTTACAGAGGCTGGGGGAGGCTACTCCTCCCCAACCCTTCACACCTATTACCAAAGGGAGAGGGTGTAACACCCTCTCTCAGAGGAAATCCTTTGTTCTGCCTTCCTGGGCCAGGGCTGCCTGGACCCCAGGAGGGCAGAAACCTGTCTGAGGGGTTGGCAGCAGCAGCAGCTGCAGTGGAGACCCCGGAAAGGCAGTTTGGCAGTACCCGGGTTCTGTGCTAGAGACACGGGGGATCATGGAATTGTAACCCCAATACCAGAATGGTATTGGGGTGACAATTCCATGATCTTAGACATGTTGCATGGCCATGTTCGGAGGTACCATTGTGATGCTATACATAGGTAGTGACCTATGTAAAGTGCACAAGTGTAATGGTGTCCCCACACTCACAAATTCTGGGGAATTTGCCCTGAATGATGTGGGGGCACCTTGGCTAGTGCCAGGGTGCCCACACACTAAGTAACTTTGCACCCAACCTTCACCAGGTGAAGGTTAGACATATAGGTGACTTATCAGTTACTTAAGTGCAGTGGTAAATGACTGTGAAATAACATGGATGTTATTTCACGCAGGCTGCAGTGACAGGCCTGTGTAAGAATTTTCAGAGCTCCCTATGGGTGGCAAAAGAAATGCTGCAGCCCATAGGGATCTCCTGGAACCCTAATACCCTGGGTACCTCAGTACCATATACAAGGGAATTATATGGGTGTACCAGTATGCCAATGTGAATTGGTAAATTTGGTCACTAGCCTGTAGTGACAAATTTGGAAAACAGAGAGAGCATAAACACTGAGGTTCTGGTTAGTAGAGCCTCAGTGACACAGTTAGGCACCACACAGGAAACACATAGAGGGCACATACTATGAGCACTGGGGCCCTGCCTGGCAGGGTCCCAGTGACACAAGGACTAAAACAACATACATACAGTGAAATATGGGGGTAACATGCCAGACAAGATGGTGCTTTCCTACACAACCCCCCCCCCCCCAAACGAAGGACAATAAGACTAGCCATGACCTGATGAGTCTTCATTGTCTAAGTGGAAATATCTGGAGAGTCCATCTGCATCGGAGTGGGTACTCCCAGGTCTATGTTCCACTCTTTAGTCCATTCCCTGTAGAGATATGGACCACCTCAACAATTTAGGGTTTTCACCTTTCATTTGTTTTAGCCAAAGTAGAGGTTTGTGGTCTGTCTGAACAATAAAGTGAGTGCCAAACAGGTATGGCCTCAACTTTTCAGTGCCCAGACCACAGCAAAGGCCTCCTTCTCTATGGCAGACCAACGCTTTTCTCTAGGGGTCAACCTTCTGCTGATAAAAGCAATAGGTTGATCCTGGCCCTCAGAATTCAGTTGTGATAAGACTGACACTACCCCAATTCAGATGCATCAGTTTGAACAATGAATTTGTTGGAGTAACATGGGCTTTTTAGGACAGGTGAAGAGCACATGGCCTGTTTGAGCTCCTCAAAAGCTTTCTGACAGCTAGCTGTCCATAACACCTTCTTAGGCATTTTCTTACTTGTGAGATCATTAAGAGGGGCTGCTATAGAGCCATAATTTTTGAATGAATCTCCTGTAATACCCTGTGACGCCTAAAAAGGCTCTCACCTGGGTCTGAGTTGTAGGGGGAACCCAATTCATGACTGTCTGGATTTTCCCCTGTAGTGGTGCAATCTGTTCTCCACCTACCAGGTGGCCCAGATAAACCACTTTCCCCTGTCCTATCTGGCACTTTGAGGCCTTGATAGTGAGGCCTGCCTTTTGCGGGTCCTCCAAAACTTTCCAAAGGTGGACCAGGTGCTCATCCCAGGTTGAGCTAAAGACAGCAATTTCATCAAGATATGCTGCACTGAAAGCCTCCAACCCTTGCAGGACTGTGTTCACCAACCTCTCAAAGTGGCAGGTGCATTTTTCAAACCAAAGGGCATCACAGTAAATTGGTAGTGCCCTCCTATAGTTGAAAATGCAGTCTTTGGTTTAGCATCTTCTGCCAATTTGATCTGCCAATACCCTGCAGTCAAATCAAAAGTGCTAAGATACTTGGCAGATGCCAGTGTGTCAATGAGCTCATCTGCCCTGGGTATAGGGGGTATAGGGTGAGCATCAGCTTTTGTTACCTGATTGAGACCTCTGTAGTCTACACAAAACCTCATCTCCTTCTTTCCATCTTTGGTGTGAGATTTTGGTACAAGCACCGCTGGGCTAGCCCATGGGCTTTCAGAAGGTTCAATCACTCCCAGATCCATCATTTTCTGCACCTCTTGTTTAATGCAGTCTCTGACATGGTCAGGCTGCCTATAAATCTTACTTTTGACAGGCAGGCTGTCTCCAGTATCAATTGTGTGTTCACACCAGAATGTTGTACCTGGCACAATTGAAAAGAGGCCGGAAAATTGTCCTAGGAGATTGATGCAGTTGTCTTTCTGTTCTGCAGTCAGACAATCTGCTAAAACTACTCCCTCCACTAAGGCATCTGCTTCAGTGGTGGAAAAGAGATCAGGGAGAGGGTCACTCTCTTCTTCCTGTCCCTCATCTGTTGCCATGAGCAAGGTGAGAACAGCCCTGTCATAGTAGGGTTTCAGGCGGTTGACATGAATCACCTTAAGGGGACTCCTGGCAGTGCCCAGGTCTACCAAATAGGTAACCTCACCCTTTTTCTCAACAATTAGATGGGGTCCACTCCATTTGTCTTGGAGTGCTCTTTAGGCCACAGGCTCCAATACCCACACCTTCTGTCCTGGTTGGTACTGGATCAGAACAGCCTTCTGGTCATGCCATTGCTTTTGCAGCTCCTGGCTGGCCTGAAGGTGTTTACTGCCCTTTTTCATGTACTCAGCCATTCTGGATCTTAGGTCAAGTACATAATCCACAATGTCCTGTTTAGGAGCTTTTAAAGGTTGTTCCCAACCCTCCTTCACAAGAGTGAGTGGACCTCTTACAGGGTGCCCAAAGAGGAGTTCAAAGGGGCTGAAGCCCACTCCTTTCTGGGGTACCTCCCTGTAAGCAAAAAGGAGGCAAGGTAACAGGACATCCCATCTCCTCCTCAGTTTTTCAGGGAGTCCCATTATCATACCTTTGAGAGTTTTATTAAACCTCTCTACCAGTTCATTAGTCTGTGGATAGTAAGGAGAGGTGAACTTGTAGGTAACACCACACTCCTTCCACATTGCTTTCAAGTATGCAGACACGAAGTTGATACCCCTGTCTGATACTAACTCTTTAGGAAAACCCACCCTGGAAAAGATTCACAAGAGGGCTTTTGCCACTGCAGGAGCTGTAGTGGTCCTTAGAGGAATTGCTTCAGGATATCTTGTTGTATGGTCCACACCCACCAAGATAAACCTATTGCCTGAAGCAGTAGGAGGGTCAAGGGGGCCAACTATGTCAACCCCTACCCATTCAAAGGGCACCCCAACCACTGGAAGTGGAATTAGAGGGGCCTTTTGAGTGCCACCAGTCTTGCCACTGGCTTGGCAGGTCACACAAGACTTGCAAAAATCTTTAGTGTCCTCTGACATTCTAGGCCAGTGAAACAAGGGGACAAGTATTTCCCAAGTTTTAATCTGGCCCAAATGCCCAGCCAAAGGAATGTCATGTGCAAGAGTTAGGAGGAACTCTCTGTACTGCACGAGAATGACCAATCTCCTGGCTGCTCCAGGTTTTGGGTCCCTTGCCTCTGTGTACAAGAGGTTGTCCTCCCAGTAAACTCTATGGCTGTCACTGACATCCCCATTTTGCTGTTTGACAGATTGCTGTCTGAGACCCTCTAATGTGGGACTGGTTTGCTGTGCCACACTCAGCTCTTCCCTGGCAGGCCCCCTCCACCCAAAAGCTCAGCAGTGTCTGCTGCCAGCTCATCTGGTGAAGGTTCTGCACAGGGAGGAAATTCCTCTTCCTCAGAAGGGGAATCATATGTAGAGGGAGGGATAGTGGGTAGGGATTTACCCTTGCTACCCCTAGCTTTAGGGAGCACTTGGTCCATTGTTCCAGGATCCAAGTTACCCTGTCCTTTTTGCTTTTTGGCCTGAGCCCTGTTTAAAGCAAAAATATGCCCATAAATGCCCAGCATTGCTGCATGAGCCTCCAGCTCCACTTCTGCCCAAACTGATCTCTCTAAATCATTCCCTAGTAGACAGTCTACAGGTAAATCTGAGGCAACCACTACTTTCTTTGGACCAGTAACCCCACCCCCAGTTGAGATTCACAACAGCCATGGGGTGGCTAAGAGTGTTGTTATGAGCGTCTGTCACTTGGTACTGCTGACCAAGTAGGTGTTGTTCAGGGTGGACCAGTTTCTCTATCACCATAGTTACACTGGCGCCTGTGTCACTGTAGGCCTGGACCTCAACACCATTTATTAGGGGAAGTTGCTTGTACTTATCCATATTACGGGGACAAGCAACCAAGGTGGCCAAATCAATGGCACCTTCAGAGACTAAAACAGCCTCTATGGTCTCCCACAAGACCAACCCCAACTACATTGCCAATAGTGAGCCCAGCTACACCCTTGGACTGGCTATTAGTAGGTTTCCTACCACCACTGCTATTAATAGGGGCACTAGAATTTGCAGCAGGGGTTGTGGGGGTGGGAGGTTTGGTGTTTTTCTTTGGACAACTGGAATCAGTTGCCCAATTGCCTTTGACTTTACACAAATACCACCAAGGCTTTTTAGGTTGATTATTGGAAGAGGATTTGGACCCACCACCCCAAGATGATTTTTGTGGGCCTGATGAAGACTCAGTATGTTTACTTTTGTCCCCACCCTTGTCAGAAGACTTACCATCTTTCTTCTTGCCATCCTTGTCACCCCTTGTATGAACTTTTCTCTTCACCCTTGTTCTGACCCACTTGTCTGCCTTCTTTCCCAATTCTTGGGGAGAGGTCAGATCCGAGTCCACTGGGTATTGGTGCAACAAGTCAGACATACAGTTATTCAGAATATGCTCTCTCAGAATAAGATTATACAGGCTTTCATAGTCAGATACCTTACTGCCATGTAACCACCCTTCCAAGGCCTTCACTGAACAGTCCACAAAATCTGTCCATTCTTGAGAGGACTCTTTTCTGGTGTCTCTGAACTTAATCCTGTATTATTCAGTGGTTAAGCCAAATCCATCCAAGAGTGCATCCTTCAATACTGCGTAATTATTAGCTTTACTTTCTCTAACAGTAAGGAGCCTATCCCTACCCTTTCCAGTGAAAGATAGCCACCAAATAGCAGCCCACTGCCTTTGAGGGACCAACTGTACCATTCAGGCCCTCTCAAGTGTAGCAAACCACTTGTTAATGTCATCCCCCTCCTTGTAAGGGGGGACTATCTTGTGCACATTCCTGGAATCATACTCTCTAACAGGATTACTATCAGGAATACTGCAGCTGCCACCATGGGGTCCTAACCCCATCCTCTGTTTTTCCTTCTCAATGTCTAGGGATTCCCTATCTAAGGCCAGCTGTTGCTGTTTAAGCTTCAGTCTGGTCTCTTCAGCCCTCAACTTTTTGAGTTCCCTTTCTAACAAGTCATCCTCAGGGTGGGTGGGTTGGGAATGCTTTGACACAGATGACAAATGGGAAACTTCAGAGGGGGACCTGTCTCTATCTGTCTGGACCCTGGTAACCTGGTCTCTAGCAATAAAGGATGCCCTACTGTGATGGGAACCTCCATTACTACCAGCATTACTAGGTGCCCTGCTAGGGGGCAGACCCTTATCAGAACCCTCCCCAGTTTCCTCAAGGGGTTCCTCTGAATCAGACTGGGAAGCTTCTACTAACCTCTCATTGGATGGGGCAGACTGGTTCTGGTCATCCATCATAAGCATGTAAAACAGAAACTCTTTTGTAGGGTTCTTTCCTATAACTAAACCTCTATGTAAGCAGAGAATCCTTAAGCTCTTGTAGTTCAAAATGTCATAAGCAGCATTGACAGTTTTGAGAGTAGAATCTACCACAGACATGATAGCAAAAGGTTTAGAGATAGGGAGAAGAGAGAAAAAGTTTCAGAACTTTTTAAAGCTCAGAGAAAAAAAAACGTTTTCTAACTTTTAGAAAACTTTAAGAAACTTTTCAGAACTTTGTAAAAAATGTTTTAGAAAAGAAAAGCAAACTTTTTGGTTTAAGTGTACATACACTGAACTGTTTGGTATATGATTCTCTTATGAAAAGTACAAAATGACAAAGTGGTAAAGCAATTACAAGTACTTATCCCACCGCTCGCTGCACCACCAATGTAGGAGGCTGGCCTGGCTTGTAGTGGGTACCAAAGGTACTTACACCTTGCGCCAGGTCCAGTTATCCCTTATTAGTAGAATAGAGGTGTTTCTAGCAGCTAGGCTGATAGAAGGTAGCTATGGCAAAGCAGCCTAGGCTGAACTAGGAGACATGCAAAGCTCCTACTATACCACTTATATCATATGCACAATATCATAAGAAAACACAATACACAGTTACTAAAAATAAAGGTACTTTATTTTTATGACAATATGCCACAAGTATCTCAGTGAGTACCCTCAGTAAGAAGGTAAGTAATATACACAAGTTATATGTACACAAACCCAAAACAGGTAAGTACGAGTCAGAAAAGTAATGCAAACAGTGTAGACTTACAATAGGTTGCAATAGGAGCACATAGGTATGGGGCAACACAAACCATATACTCCAAAAGTGGAATGCGAATCACAAATGGACTCCAGACCTATGTGAGCTGGTACAGGGTCACTGGGACTGTAAGGAAACAGTCAGGGTGTCCAAGAGACCCCACCCCAAGACCCTGAAAAGTAGGAGTAAAGTACACTTACTACTCCAAAAGAGAACAATAGTCATGATAGGGGGATTCTGCAAGAACAACAAACACCAGCAGTGCACTGACAACGGATATCCAGACCTGAGGACCTGCAAGGCAAGGGGACCAAGTCCAATAGTCGCGACAGTGTCCGGGGGGGCAGGAGACCAGGAAACCCCGGATGAAGGTGCAAGGAAGCTGCTTCTGGATGAAAGAAGCTTGGAATTCTGCAAAAAAGAAGAGGACTAGGAACTTCTGATTTGGAAGACAGATGTCCCACGTTTCGATGAAGCTTGCAGAGGTGTTCCCACGCAGAAAGACCGCAAACAAGCCTTGCTAGCTGCAAGGGTTGTGGTAGAGGTTTTTGGGTACGGCTGAGGACCAGGAAGGACCAGGATGTCACCTTTTGGAGGAGGAGACAGAGGGGGCACTCAGCAATTCAGAGAGCCCTCACAAAAGCAGGCAGCATCTGCAGAAGTACCCCAACAGACACTTAGAAGATTAGTGAACTGGAGTCCATGCAAAGTTACAAAAGAGGGTCCCACAACGTAGAAGGCCAATTCAGAGGGTTGTGCACTACAGGACGGAGTGCTGGGGACCCAGGCTAGGCTGTGCACGAAAAAAATCCTGGAAGAGTGCACAGGAGCCAGAGCAGCTGCAAATCACGCAGTACACAGCTTTGCAGTCTAGCGTGGGGAGGCAAGGACTTACCTCCACCAAACTTGGACTGAAGAGTCGCTGGACTGTGGGAATCACTTTGACAGAGTTGCTGTGTTCCAGGGACCACGCTTGTCAGGATGAGAGGGGATCCAGAGGACCAGTGATGCAGTCTTTTGGTGCCTGCGTTAGCAGGGGGAAGATTCCGTCGACCCACAGGAGATTTCTTCGGAGCTTCTGCTGCAGGGTGAAGGCAGGCTACCCCCAGAGCATGCACCACCTGGAAACAGTCGAGAAAACTGGCAGGATTAGGCGCTACAATGTTGCTGGTAGTCGTCTTGCTACTTTGTTGCGGTTTTGCAGGCGTCCTGGAGCAGTCAGCGGTTGATCCTTGGTAGAAGGTGAAGAGGGAGATGCAGAGGAACTCTGGTGAGCTCTTGCATTCGTTATCTGAAGAATTCTCCAAAGCAGAGACCCTAAATAGCCAGAAAAGGAGGTTTGGCTACCAAGGAAGGAGGATTGGCTACCAAGAGAGGTACAAGCCTATCTGAAGGAGCCTCTGACTTCACCTGCTGACACTGGCCACTTAGAGCAGTCCAGTGTGCCCCCAACACCTCTGTTTCCAAGATGGCAGAGGTCTGGGACACACTGGAGGAGCTCTGGGCACCTCCCCTTTCTTTTGTCCAGTTTCGCGCCAGAGCAGGGCTGGGGGATCCCTGAACCGGTGTAGACTGGCTTATGCAGAGATGGGCACCATCTGTGCCCATCAAAGCATTTCCAGAGGCTACTCCTCCCCAGCCCTTCACACCTATTTCCAAAGGAAAGGGTGTAACACCCTATCTCAGAGGAAATTATTTGTTCTGCCTTCCTGGGCCAGGGCTGCCTGGACCCCAGGAGGGCAGAAACCTGTCTGAGGGGTTGGCAGAAGCAGCAGCTGCAGTGGAGACCCCGGAAAGGCAGTTTGGCAGTACCCGAGTTCTGTGCTAGAGACCTGGGGGATCATGGAATTGTCCCCCCAATACCAGAATGGTATTGGGGGGACAATTCCATGATCTTAGACATGTCACATGGCCATGTTCGGAGTTACCATTGTGACGCTATACATAGGTAGTGACCTATGTATAGTGCACGCGTGTAATGGTGTCCCCGCACTCACAAAGTCCGGGGAATTTGCCCTGAATGATGTGGGGGCACCTTGGCTAGTGTCAGGGTGCCCACACACTAAGTAACTTAGCACCCAACCTTCACCAGGTGAAGGTTAGACATATAGGTGACTTATAAGTTACTTATGTGCAGTGGTAAATGGCTGTGAAATAACGTGGACATTATTTCACACAGGCTGCAGTGGCAGGCCTGTGTAAGAATTGTCAGAGCTCCCTATGGGTGGCAAAAGAAATGCTGCAGCCCATAGGGATCTCCTGGAACCCCAATACCCTGGGTACCTGAGTACCATATACAAGGGAATTATATGGGTGTACCAGTGTGCCAATGTGAATTGGTAAATTTGGTCACTAGCCTGTAGTGACAAATTTGGAAAGCAGAGAGAGCATACACACTGAGGTTCTGGTTAGCAGAGCCTCAGTGATACAGTTAGGCACCACACAGGGAACACATAGAGGGCACATACTATGAGCACTGGGGCCCTGCCTGGCAGGGTCCCAGTGACACAAGGACTAAAACAACATACATACAGTGAAATATGGGGGTAACATGCCAGGCAAGATGGTACTTTCCTACAGACCCCTAGGCTAGTGTAGTGTGTAGAGGGTCGCTGGGAGTGTAAGAAAACACTAAGGATGTCCAAGGTACCCCAACCCAAGACCCTAGAAAGTAGGAGTAAAGTACTACTATTTCAACAGAAAAACACTAGAGTCGTGATGGAGGATTTTGCAAAGACCACAACAGACTTCAAAGCACTGAAGATGGGTTCCTGGACCTGAGAACCTGCAAAGGAAGGGGACCAAGTCCAAGAGTCGCAAAAGTGTCCAGGGGGCAGGAGCCCACTAAACCCCGGATGAAGGTGCAAAATGGCTGCTTCCGGATGGAAGAAGCTGAAGATTCTGAAAATACGAAAGGTGCTAGGAACTTTTCCTTCATGCAGAAGATGTCCCAAGGAGCACTGGAGGATGCAGAGTTGTTTGCTTGGCAAAATACTGCAAACAAGCCTTGCTAGCTGCAAGAGTTGCAGTTGAAGAAAAAGGGTGCTGCCTGGGCCCAGGAAGGACCAGGATGTTGCCATTTGGGAGAGGAGACAGAGGGGGCCCTCAGCAACGTAGAGAGCCAAACACAAGAAGGTAGCACCCGCAGAAGTACTTGAACACATGCTCAAGAAGTCTGAACATGGCGGTCGTCTCAACACTGCAAAGGAGGGTCCTACGAAGCCGGAGATCAACTCAGGGAGCTGAGCATCGGCGGACAGAGTGCTGGGGACCTAGGCTTGGCTGTGCACAAAGGATTTTGTGGAAATGTGCACAGAAGCCCTTGTAGCTGCAGTTCACATGGTGCACAGGATTACTGTCTGGAGAGGGGAGGCAAGGACTTACCTCCTCCAAATTTGGATAGTTGGATCACTGGACAGTCTGGGTCACTTGGGTCCACCACCTGTCTTCCAGGGGCCACACTTGTCAGAATGAGAGGGGTCCCAGAGTACCGGTGATGCTGAAGTTTGGTGCCAACTGGAGCAGGGGGAAGATTCTGTCGACCCACAGGAGCTTTCGTTGTGGCTTCCAGTGCAGGATGAAGGCAGGCAGCCCCCACAGCATGCACCACCAGGAAACAGTCGAGAAAGCTGGCAGGATTAGGTGCTACAAATTAGCTGATAGTGTTCTTGCCACTTTGTTGCAGTTTTGTAGGCGTCCTTGAGCAATCAGCAGTCTATCCTTGGCAGAAGTCGAAGAGAGAGGTGCAGAGGAACTCTGGTGAATTCTTGCAAGTCATTATCTAAGAAAAAGCCCACTGGGGAGACCCTAAATAGCCCTCAGAGGAGGATTGGCCACCCAGTCAGGCAAGCACCTATCACGAGGGGTCTCTGACGTCACCTGCTGGCACTGGCCACTCAGAGGCCTCCAGAGTGCCCTCACACCTCTGGATCCAAGATGGCAGAGGTCCGGGACACACTGGATGAGCTCTGGGCACCACCCAGGATGGTGATGGACAGGGGAGTGGTCTCTCCTCTTTCCTTTGTCCAGTTTCATGCCAGAGCAGGGATCTGGGGGTTCCCTAAACTGGTGTAGACTGGATAATGCAAGGAGGGCACCATCTGTGCCATTCAAAGCATTTCCAGAGGCTGGGACAGGCTACCCCTACCCAGATATTAACAGCTATTTCCAAAGGGAGAGGGTGGGACACCCTCTCTCAGAGGAAATTCTGGGTTCTGCCTTCCTGGGACTGGGCTGCCCAGACCGTAGGAGGGCAGAACCCTGTCTGTGGGGTGGCAGCAGCGGTAGCTCCAGAGAAAACCCCTGAGAGCTGGATTGGCAGTACCCCGGGTCCATAGTGGAGCCCTGGGGATGCATGGGATTGGCACCCCAATAACAGATTTCGCATGGGGGGACAATTCCATGATCTTAGACATGTTACATGGCCATATTCGGAGTTACCATTGTGAAGATACATATAGGTATTGACCTACATGTAGTGCACACGTGTAATGTGTCCCCGCACTCACAAAGTCCGGGGAAATGGCCCTGAACTATGTGGTGGCACCTTTGCTAGTGCATGGGTGCCCTCACACTTAGTAACTTTGCACCTAACCTTCAGCAAATGAAGGTTAGGCATATAGGTGACTTATAAGTTACTTAAGTGCAGTGAAAATGGCTGTGAAATAATGTGTGCATTATTTCACTCAGGCTGCAGTGGCAGTCCTGTGTAAAGATTTGTCTGAGCTCCCTATGGGTGGCAAAAGAAATGCTGCAGCCCATAGGGATCTCCTGGAGCCCCAAAACCCTGGGTACCTAGGTACCATATACTAGGGAATTATAAGGGTGTTCCAGTGTGCCAATTGAAATTGGTAAAAGTGGTAACTAGCCTAAAGTGACAAATATAAAGGCAGAGAGAGCATAAGCACTGAGGTTCTGATTAGCAGAGCCTCTGTGACACAGTTAGTCACTACATGGGTACACACATTCAGGCCACAAACTATGAGCACTGGGGTCCTGGCTAGCAGGATCCTAGTGAGACAGGCAAAAACAAACTTATATACATGTAAAAATGGGGGTAACATGCCAGGCAAGATGGTACTTTCCTACAGTGAGTAGGACTGTGAGTTGGTACATGAGTCTCTGAGTGGATCTGTGAGTGGCTGCATGAGCTTGGAGGGTCTGTGAGTGGGTACTTGAATGTCTGAGAGGGTCTGTAAGTGGGTGTGTGAATGTCTGAGTGAATTTGTGAGTCAGAGCTTGAATGTCTAGGTGGGTCTATAAGTGGGTGCCTCAGTAACTGAGTGGGTCTGTAGTAACTACATATGTCTCTGAGTGGGTCTATGAGTGGGTACATGAGTGTCTGAGTGTGTGTCTGAGTGCGTCTGTAGGTGGGTGTGTGTGAGTGTCTGTGTGGGTGTGTCAGTAGTTGTGTGAGTGACTTGGCCACAAAGGAAAGGCTGCGCTGCCTCCCCCCTCCCCTATTCAATGAAAGCCGGGCCCCGGGGGATGGGCTATCTCAGTGCAATGGAACTGATAACGAAAACACAGAATGATGAAAAAAAAGACTACATACAACAGCATGCATTGCAGCAGTCTCAGAATGGTCTGCCTTATTTGTAAAATACAAATGAAATGAGAGTAGATTAATTAATGGACATAACATTGCTTTAAGTAAACAGTTACCGAACACTGCACTTTTTTAACTAGAGGTTAATGCACTGCACTTGAAATCACTGCACTTTCATGTTATTTGTATTTTCTTAACAAACTACAACTTCCAGTTGCACAGGAGGCTAAATGGGAAATGCAGCAGAATCAATGTGAAGGGACCTAAACAGTAAAAAGGGACTGTCACCTTAGCCCGTGATCAAGGTCTTGAGGAACCAAAAAAAACTCATCAGGTTTTCGTTTGTGTTGTATGAGCACTAATTAAAAAATCTGAATCTACTTGTGAGTGTGGACTCTTTGTTACGGTGTGTAAAATTTGAAGCTACTGTAAGAATGTGCATCCTGTTTGGGTGGTGTTTGTTGTGTGTGTGAGTGTGGCCATTTGTGTGTCTTGGGGGCTGGGAGGTGGAGGTGTTGGGTGATGTGGTAGTGGTGGATGTGCGTGTGTCTGTTGGGGTGGTGTCTGTGGGTATGCTGGATGTTGTGGATCTTTGTTTGTCTGGGTGGTGTCTGCGGTTATGCTAGATGTCTTGGATGTTGGTGTGTCTGTTGAGGTGGTGTCTGAGGTTATGGTGGATGTGGTGGATGTCTCTGTGTGTTGGGGTGGTGCCTTTGGGTATTGTAGATGTGTCTGTGAGTGCTGTGCTGGTGTCTGTGTGTGTGGTGGGTATGGTGGAATTGTCACTGGCTGTTGTGGTGGTGTCTGTGGGTATGCTGGATGTGGCATGTGTGTCTGTGGAGGTGTTGGGGTTGTCCAGTGAAGTGTTGGCTGATGTGGTGTGTGTAGGTATATGCGGGTGTGTATTTTGGTGTTTGTGTCGATGTGTGCTGCTTTTGTGTTTTGAAGTGGGTGCATGCGGATGTGTCTGTGTGCTTGGGACAGCTAGGTGAGTAGGAGATTTGGTTTGGGAAGAGGGAGGTGGAGGGTGGAGGAATATGGGGTGTGACTGCCTGCTGTCAGTGAGGAGGCCAGGGCCTGAAAAGATCTCTGTAAGCCAGGCATGTTTCTATGAATGCCTTCCAGGAAAGCATTGGTCTGCTGAGGTTGACGGGCCAACCCCTGGATGGCATTCACAATGGCAGTCTGCCCCACAGAGATTACCCTCAGGAGGTCAATAGCCTCCTCACTTAGGGCAGCAGGAGCAAAAGGGGCTGAGGGTGAGGTGCATGTGGCAAAGGAGACACCCACCCTCTTGGGTAACCTGGCATGACCAACTGGATGGGGAGCAACAGGGAGGGTGGCGATAGAATTGGGAGTGGCAGACAAAGATGGTACAGGAGCAGGTCCTGATGGGTCCACCACCACTAGGGAGTGGCCAACAGAGGAAGAATCAGATGATGATGTCATTGATCCCGTCTCCTCCTTGGCACTCACCTTCCAGGCTACTGGGTCCTTCCGTGTCGGTGGTGTCATCAGTGGAGGTACAATGGCCAGATTTTTCCCCACTTGGTTGTGCCCTGTTTCTCTTGCTTGCTTGGACTGATGCTGTATAGACAAAGAGGAAAAGGGTCACCACAAGTTCTTGAATACACTTGAACAACAGCTGTGATTAGCAAACATTACCATGACATCAGGTAGGCCCCAGCAACATACTGCATCAAAGTGCCTCCTACATGTACCATGCATGCCAGCTGAACTGTTAACAGTTGTCCACAGGAAAATCAGGATTACAGACAACTCCAATTGCTTGGCTGACTTTGTTCAATCATAGTAACCATTGAACACGTAGGAGACCACAAAACCTTCAAGGCTTTGCCTCATGGATCATAGCTCAGTTACCTGTTGCCACACAGTAGAAGGCCAATGCCCATTCATTCCCACAGATCTCACACAAGGTCATGCAGACATCTATTTGTCACATACAGAATGACACAACAATAGGAATGATGCTCCAAAAACCTGCCATGTTGCCAACAGCAGTACAGTGGCCTGGAGAAGGTGACATGGAAAACTCATGCCATACTGGAAACATATCACCAATGCACCCTTTACCATGTGCAATTTGTCTTAATGGAGTTATGGAGGTAGTACTAATGTTGCTCAGATATGCTACACATTTGGCATGGAAATGGACACTGTCAACAAAATGTGCAAATTGTCAGGGGGATATGTCTTGACAATCCACAACACAATAAATCAGCAAGCCCCAAGGAAATCAACACTTCTGTCTGGCACCCCTTACACTGATATACTCTGATTGCATGAGTAGGTGCCAGTGGTCCTTTGTATGTTGGAGAGGCACAGAGGTATGCAAGTACTTGTGGAAGACCCTCAACATGTTGCTCAATGGGAAGCTACAACACTGACACCATTTTGGTCCTGCAAACCCAGATGTCTGTGGATGAATGGTTGCCCCCAACCACATGTGATTCCATCTAAACTAGATGATGCATGCCAACAGTCAAGTAAAAAACCTTCCCCATTACACATGTGCAGAGCACTTTTCCACATGATGCCACATCAATGTCATGGAAATGCACATTTGGGTAAAAGATCTTGTCATACCTGTCATGTCCCTCATTGCTACTGCAGTTGTACATGCCAAATGACATGGTATGACGGATGAGGGTTTGAGTGAGCCAACAATAAATGATGACACATTCATGTCTGTGGCACTACATGAAATGTAGCTCCATTGCAAATGTCCTATTGAAAATGCAGGTTGTCATGCACATATCTGTGTTGGAATACAGTCATCATCCCATCAACACAGGTAGACCATACATGAAACAGAAGTGCACACATTGGGGGTCATTCTGACGCCGGGGCCAGGGTCGGCAGGAGCACCGCCGACAGACCGGCGGTGCCCCGCAGGGCATTCTGACCGCGGCGGTTCGGCCGCGGTCAGACTAGGAAAACCGGCAGTCTCCCGCCGGTTTTCCGCTGCCCTACAGAATCCTCCATGGCGGCGGAGCGCGCGAAACAGGATGGCGGTAGGGGGTGTCGCGGGGCCCCTGGGGGCCCCTGCAGTGCCCATGCCAATGGCATGGGCACTGCAGGGGCCCCCGTAAGAGGGCCCCACTTTGTATTTCAGTGTCTGCTTTGCAGACACTGAAATACGCGACGGGTGCCACTGCACCCGTCGCACCTTCCCACTACGCCGGCTCAATTCTGAGCCGGCGTCCTCGTGGGAAGGTTGATTTGCCCTGGGCTGGCGGGCGGCCTTTTGGCGGTCGCCCGCCAGCCCAGGGCAAATCCCAAAATACCCTCAGCGGTCTTTCGACCGCGGAGCGGTATTTTGGTGGGGGAAGTCTGGCGGGCGGCCTCCGCCGCCCGCCTGACTTAGAATCACCCCCATTATGTCAAAAGAGAAAGGGTCACATGCTAACATGTTGGCAAAAGAATGTTGGCAACAGTGATGGCACTGAAATCATGTCAATGGACATTCCACACTTACCAAGTGAAAGTATAGTTCTTTATCTCCCCCCAAACAACAATGTATGGCCTGTCACATGTATGATGGCCATCTTCACAATAAAGACAGTAGTTAGACACCAGCACTGGTCACACACTGAAGACAAGTGTCCTTTAGGGGCAGATGCCCATTTATTCATTTGACCAGACACATACCTGAGGACAGTGATCCATCATTTCTTTTGTCTTTGGCCTGTAAGACTCAGGAGTAGTGGTCCGTAGCATGGAATTTACACCCACTACAACAACAAACATTACTTGATTTATCAATGTACACAGCCATGTGTTGTCCCTGGAGAGCAAATTGTTTGTGTACTGTAGACAGTTGTGTCCTAGGTCCCTGCACCTATAGGCAATGCACTTCAGTACACACCACATCACATATCTACACATACAGTTACTCATCTACTGTGTCACACATGGCTCATCCCTAATCGTCAGAGGGAGATGTCAGAACCTAACATATTAACTTGGCAATGTGACTGCCAGGAATATGCCCCGTGCTCACCCCCTTGTGGCTGCTGTTCTCCCATCAAACGCCCATCAAGGTCAGAGTACACCACAGCCAAGATGTGGGCCATTAGTGGGGGTCATGGTCCGATGTGCACCCCACCTACATTGGAAGGACAGCTCCAGCTGGACCTCCGTGATCTTCCAGGCCCAGCATCTCAGGTCCTCCAACCTCTTGTGACAGTGGGCACTCCGCCGACTGTGGAACCCCAGGGTCTGCACCTTACAGATGATGGCTCTCCATATCTCCTTCTTCTGATGGGGGATTACCTGGATGGATGCAAGAGACAAATCAAGCGATTACAATCACACACATGTCAGAAACACCAAGAAAAAATGGTCAGTTTGCCCACACACCACAAGTGTGAAGCACACATGCCAATAAGTACAGGGGCATGACTACAAACGTTTGTATCCATCCGCAGACTAATGCACTACCCTGCTCATGTCTTTCAATGACTAAGCAAGCCTACTGACATCAGGTAGCTCATACTCCAGCAACATGTACTGCGATGTGAGCCTAATGAAACACTACACACCTTTGTGGCTTTTGAAGGGTAAACTCCTTAGGCCTGATTGGACCTATACATTTCCGCTCTGCGAGATTGGCTCACTGCATACAGTCCTTCAGGCAACTTCCATACGAGAGACTTCACCCTTACACTTGAGTGACAATGAAGGGGCTGACATGATGGGTAAAGAAAGTATTTTCCCTGTACATATGTGGACATGTAGCCTTCCAAATGCAGACCCATGCCACTTCGGGGTGGGGGATGTTGTGATATGTTCCTGTACTCCAGTCCAACAGAATACAACCACATACACAAATCCGCCAGCCCAAAGGACAGTGATAAAGTGGAGGTCCCAAAACCCACACCGTTACGCAAAAAGAACAACGCCCATCACATTATAACCCACAAATCACCACAGCAGACATTCATCGTCAGTAGACCTTTGGCGGTACATACCGCCGCACTCAGAATGGACACCAACATACAAAACAACACCACATTGGCCTATACCAAAAACTCACACCTGACAACCATATACACACCACACCCACACACCCACACCACTATAAAACACACACCCACATTAACCACAACCCTTTACCAACAACTATTGAAACCAGGAGACTGAGAAGAAGAGCACAGAGACAACAAGACACACACACCAAATACACCCATACACCCCTCACGCACTCCACATCACGCACCCCACCACATTACTCAACACACCCTCACCAACACACATCACACAACAACCATGGCACCACAAGGGCACCCCCATTTCACTGAGGAGGAGTTAAGGGTCATGGTGGAGGAAATCGTCAGGGTAGAGCCAGAGCTCTTTGGAGCACAGGTGCAGCAGATATCAATAACAATCCTTTGCATCTCCAATAGGACAACTGAGATTGAGAACTCCACAAGCAGACACTGAACGCCACAACACACAAATCACACACCCAACCACACAACAGCACCTTCACCCAGATCCACACAACACAACACACCACTCACAACACACCCCATAGCACCTCCCAAGCACCCACGCTTCACAGAAAGGGAGCTAAGGACCCTGGTCAACGAGATGCTGAAGGTCGGGCCACAATTATTCGGGGCACAGGTCGAGCACACACCCATCGCCAGGAAGATGGAGTTATGGCAGACCATTGTCAACAAGGTCAATGCAGTGGGACACCATCCACGCACGAGGGACGACATCCGCAAGAGATGGAACGACCTGTGCGGGAAGGTGAGGTCCATGGCATCCCAGCACAGCACAGAAGACTGGGCTGCCTCCACCAACACCACCTGACTACACAGACTGGGAGGAAAAGGTACTGGCCATCCTGCACCCTGAGGGCCTCACTGGACTCACTGGAGGAATGGACTTGGGTAAGTCGTCTACAATTACCCCATATCTATCACACCTGTAATGCATGCACCACCCCACCCCTCCAACATCCACCAGAACCACTACCCCACCCAGGCCACATTCACAACATTCAGTCACCCTGCATGCCCACAATGCCACCAACAGGCCCACATACCTACCCCTGTGCAGAGCTACCTACCCCTGCAAGGAATCACAAAGGCACTACACCACCACCCACAATGCACCTCCACATCCTAAGCAAAATGCAATGGCTACCTCACAAAGGCATTCCTACTTTGGAAGGGTGTTGACTTAAGGGAAAGAATGGCACTCAAGGCTACGAGGTAAGTATGAGTCTTAGCATAAATTATCATACGGTGCACTCTGAGAGGACCACACCCCTGATCCCCAACTGTGTGGCAAGCCAAACAATGATATATAAACAAATAAGAGGCACTCGTTAAATACACAGTTGTATAACAATGAGTACAGAAGGTATCCACTAAAGTCACTGCGATTGTCCTTTGAAAGAAAACACCATGCTATGTGTTTTTAGGATGGTATGAGATACAGACAAAGAAATTGAAGAGGCGAAGCAGTCTCTAATGTAGTTCCTCTTGAAATTTAATCACAATGTTCAAACTCAATTTAGTCAGTTACTCAGCAATACTGCCATGAGCCACAATCTTGACAGCTGTTATGTTCCATTCAAACCCCACAGCCAACACGTGTTTCGTCCATCAACTTCATCAGGGCTGAAATTTTACCAAACAAAATCCACATAATCAAATTTGGACAATCATCAAGTACCAAAAAGAATTTCATAAACCCGTCACCACACCAGAACGTGGGATGGATAGATGTGAGCTTCTAGTGAAGCAAGTGCTATGAAGTAAAATACACGCTATAGTGTACATGCCTGTGACAATATCACTGAATGTAGACACAAGCTGGAAAGTTCCCCAACAAAAACCTATTGATATGAGTCCAAACGTGTCTCAAATAGTTGTGGTGTACAAAGACTAGAACTATAATGCTAGAAGGGAAAAATGAAAATAATATTCATCTTAAATGGCTAAGGTTACTTAGTATCAGACAAGAACCAGGAAGTAGATGTGAAAAAGATATATGTGAAGCCTGCCAGTATTCATGCAAACTGACAATATTGTGAAGTCAGGAATAATCAGTAAAAAAGAAGATTACCTGTAAGGCAAATCAGCCGTGAACCTCAAATCTTGAAATAATATAAAATAGGTCATCTATTTGTGAGCTATTATAATGCTCATCTCCAAAATACACTCCGTAATTTGGCCATCCCAATCTGTTAAATAATACGTATATTTCTAACTCAGTGATACTTCCAATAGTGTAACTCGTAAATGGTGAAAAATATTAAAACCGTGGCCAAAATTGTAGCGCAATTATCAGAATGGCCACTATCATAAATATCCCAAAAATAAACACCTGACAAAGGAATTCTCAAGCGACTATGGCTAAGACGACTTCTGTTGTGTTCACGAGTACGCATCGGTCTCGCGTCCCAACGCTGCTTTATCATCTCAGCTGATGGTAGTGGAAAGAGGACTGTGAGAACTCCTCTGTGAAAAACGCGATGCCTGTGTATGGCATAGCCTGGAGGCAATGAAATAGTAGAAGGGCTACTATTGCAGGCGCGGCCATTTTAAAAAAGGAGAAATCTAGATTTTCTTAACATTCTAGCTCATGGGAATAGACAGAGGACTCGGTAGACTCCCCCTAATTTTTATCGAAATGCCTGTGAATGGCATTGCCCGGTAAATCACAAATTTATGAAGGGATTTCTTATTCAAAGATAACAGACCGCGGTCTTTTAGTGAATATAAGTGGATTGCAAATATGTAGCAACCATAGAACATACTGGCCTATATAAAAATAAGGGGTGAATAAGTGATAAGTAATGGTGTTGTCACATGCAACTGTCACCACTTAGAAAGTTAACAAAGGATAACAAATAAACAGAATAGAAAAAAGAGAGAAAAATAATACTAGTGATGATGTAGACTGGGACTTCTGATCCCTCCTGTAATATTAAATTTGGTCTTTGATGATGTAAATTATTGGTGTAACAAATCAGTGGTAAGTGAACTCCTTAACGGTCAAAATGTGACCCCCCCAAAAACACTAGACATGGAGCAATTGTAAATCATTAACAATACAGAAGACATCTTCTTAAACTTACATAGAAATGATTTTCAGGTATCTGCATGTTAATTTCAATTCCATAGCATACACTTGAATTATGGATTCATATATGTAAACCAATCACTGACTATAAGAGTCACAAATATATACAACATAGTTAATCATTTTCTGTCACATGTTATCCTTAGATACCACCTTCTACTATTAGAGTTCTCCTTAAACAGAGGTTATCTCTTAAGGCAGCAAATAACATATGTATCTATCCCTAATCTCCGAGGAAATATTCTAATTCAGGATCCGTATTGAGACTTGCCTTTAATGCTCTGAGGCACAATATCCACAATGCCTCCTTCCTACGCAGAGCTAATCCTCTGTTACGCCCTCTAGGGTCTTGTGTTATGTGTTCAATACCAAAGAATGCAAACGTTTTGTGAGAACCCTGGAATTCACATGTCATTATATGTGCTACTAATGGATATCTTATATCTTCATGTAATAATGCCCTTGCATGTTCCCCTATCCTCACTCTGAGTGGACGAATTGTGCTGCCCACATAAAAGTGATTGCATTTGCAGGAGAAAATGTAGACCACAAATGAAGTACTACAGTTAATATTAGATCTGATCTTAAAAATCTGGCCTGTGTTGCTAGTGAATTCCTTCTTACCCTGGCAGGCCCATTTGCATAATCCACAATGCCCACAACTGAAAAAGCCCATCCTCTGGGCAGATAACCAGTCATCTCTCCTGTGCACTGTCGGGAAACTAGGGCTGAGAAGACTCCTAAGGGATCTCCCTCTGTGATATGTGATTTAAGGTTTGTTGGCAATAACATCCCTCAGAGTGTCATCTTGTTGTAAAATGTGCCAATGCTTATAAACATATTTCCACAACAACTATGAAGTTTCAGTGTAATCCGTGACCAATCTCACCTTATCAGAATCCTCCTTTTGTGTTGTGTGCTCCCTGGGCTTTAATGTATCATCCCTATGAACATGTCTTATTCTGCGTTGTGCTTTATCTATGATATGCCTCTGGTATCCTCGCTGTTCAAATCTTCCTCTCATTTCTGCAATGCATGCCTCAAATTCATCATTTTTACTACAGTTACGTCTTGCCCTTATCATTTCCCCATAGGGTATTGAAGTGATTTGATGTCGTGGATGAGCACTTTTAGCATGTAAAATCGAATTACATGCAGTAGACTTCCTGTGCAGTCTACTGTGTATTCTATTATTCTCTGTGAACAATTGCACATCCAGAAATTCAATAAGATTAGCACTATATTGATAAGTAAATTTTACATTCATGTCATTTAGATTAAGAAATTCACAGGACTTAATCAATTGCTCTGTACAGCCAGTCCAAATCATAATGCAGTCATCAATGTAATGACCCCAGCATAGTACATCTGGCTGACACTGAGCGGCATCAGGGCCCCAGATCCACCTCTCCTCAAACATACCCATGAAGAGGTTTGCGTAAGAAGGGGAAAATCTCAAGCCCATCACCACCCCCTGTTTTTGTCTGTACCAATCCTTTTTGAAGAGGAAGAAATTATTGTTTAGCATTATATCGATCATTTCCAATATCATCCTCGTGTGTTCCCATAGAGTAGCAGATTTCCTATTAAGGAACAATTCCATCGCTTTTAATCCTAAATCATGTCTAATGCAGGTATAGAGTGAAACTACATCCAAGGTGACCAATAACATATTGGTGTCCCATTCAATATCACTTGATATACTTAAGATGTGTGTTGTGTCCTTAATATACGAGGGAAGATTGATAACAATTGGTTGAAGGAACACATCCACATATTCCGTCATTTTTTGGTGGGTCCTGCAATGCCCGAGATGTTGGGTCTCCCCGGTGGAAAGGGTAACTCCTTGTGTATTTTTGGCAGAGTATATAAGCAAGGGAACCTGGGATGATTCACTAAGAGATATTGATATTCATCTTTATTTATTAGCTTGAGCTGATGCCAATGTTTCAGTTTTTTCTGGATCATATTAGACAGCCTAGGTATCGGATTGTATATCAGTTTTTCGTAACATTGAACATCATTTAATTGTGCAAAAATTTCATTTTCATAGTCTGATTTGTTCATAATTACAATATTACCCCCCTTGTCTGCTTGCCTAATCATAATGTGATCATTCTGTTGGAGCTCTCTAAGAGCTCGTAGTTCCACATAACTCAAGTTGGAGGTAACGTTGAATTATTTAACTTTGGGGCTATGAACATCCAGGTCCCTGTGTAGGAGGCTGGCCTGGCTTGTAGTGGGTATCAGAGGTACTAACACCTTGTTCCAGGTCCAGTTATCCCTTATTAGTGTAGAAGAGGTGTTTCTAGCAGCTAAGGCTGATAGAAGGTAGCTATGGAAAAGCAGCTTAGGCTGAACTAGGAGACATGTAAAGCTCCTACTATGCCACTGGTGTCATATGCACAATATCATAAGAAAACACAATACACAGATATACTAAAAATAAAGGTACTTTATTTTTATGACAATATGCCAAAAGTATCTCAGTGAGTACCCTCAGTATGAGGATGAGAAATATACACAAGATATATGTACACAATACCAAAATTATGCAGTAATAGCTAAAGGAAGTAATGCAAGCAGTGTAAAGTTACAATAGATTGCAATAGGAGCACATAGTTATAGGGGCAACACAAACCATATACTCCAAAAGTGGAATGCGAACCATGAATGGACCCCAAACCTATGTGAGCTTGTAGAGGGACGCTGGGACTGTAAGAAAACAGTGAGGGTTAGAAAAATAGCCCACCCCAAGACCCTGTAAGGTAGGTGTAAAGTGCACCTACAACCCCCAGAGAGCACAGAAGTCGTGATAGGGGGATTCTGCAAGGAAAACCAACACCAGCAATGCAACAACAGTGGATTTCCGGACCTGAGTACCTGTAAGACAAGGGGACCAAGACCAAGAGTCGCGACAGTGTTGAGAGTGGGCAGGAGCCCAGGAAATGCCAGCTGAGCGTGCAAGGAAGCTGCCACCGGATGGAAGAAGCTTGGTGTTTTGCAAGAACGAAGAGGACTATGAACTTCCCCTTTGGAGGATGGATGTCCCTCGTCGTGAAGAAGCTTGCAGAGGTGTTCCCACGCAGAAAGACCGCAAACAAGCCTTGCTAGCTGCAAGGGTTGCGGTTAGGGTTTTTGGATGCTGCTGTGGCCCAGGAGGGACCAGGATGTTGCCACTTGGATGAGGAGACAGAGGGGGCGCCCAGCAAGTCAGGGAGCCCTCACAGAACCGGAGTCCACGCGAAGTCACAAAAGGGAGTCCCACGACGCCGGAGGACATCTCAGAAGGTTGTGCACTGCAGGTTAGAGTGTCGGGGACCCAGGCTTGGCTGTGCACGAAGGAAATGCTGGAAGAGTGCACAGGAGCCGGAGCAGCTGCAAATCACGTGGTACCCAGCAATGCAGTCTAGCGTGGGGAGGCAAGGACTTACCTCCACCAAACTTGGACTGAAGAATCACTGGACTGTGGGAGTCACTTGGACAGAGTTGCTGAGTTCCAGGGACCACGCTCGTCGTGCTGAGAGGGGACCCAGAGGACCGGTGATGCAGTCTTTTGTTGCCTGCGGTTGCAGGGGGAAGATTCCGTCGACCCACGGGGGATTTCTTCAGAGCTCCTGGTGCAAGAAGGAGGCAGGCTACCCCCATAGCATGCACCACCTGGAAACAGTCGAGAAAGCCGGCAGGATGAAGCGATACAAGGTTGCTAGTAGTCGTCTTGCTACTTTGTTACGGTTTTGCAGGCGTCCTGAGCAGTCAGCGGTCGATCCTTTGGCAGAAGGTGAAGAGGGAGATGCAGAGGAACTCCCTTGAGCTCTTGCATTAAGTATCTGAAGATTTCCCCAAAGCAGAGACCCTAAATAGCCAGAAAAGGAGGTTTGGCTACCTAGGAAGGAGGATTGGCTACTAAGAGAGGTAAGAGCCTATCAGAAGGAGTCTCTGATGTCACCTGCTGGCACTGGGCACTCAGAGCAGTCCAGTGTGCCAGCAACACCTCTGTTTCCAAGATGGCAGAGGTCTGGGGCACACTGGAAGAGCCCTGGGCACCTCCCCTGGGAGGTGCAGGTCAGGGGAGTGGTCACTCCCCTTTTCTTTGTCCAGTTTCGCGCCAGAGCAGGGCTGGGGGATCCCTAAACCGGTGTAGACTGGCTTATGCAGAAATGGGCAGCATCTGTGCCCATCAAAGCATTTCCAGAGGCTGGGGAGGCTACTCCTCCCCAGCCATCACACCTATTTCCAAAGGGAGAGGGTGTCACACCCTCTCTCAGAGGAAATCCTTTGTTCTGGCTTCCTGGGCCAGGGCTGCCTGGACCCCAGGAGGGCAGAAACCTGTGTGAGGGGTTGGCAGCAGCAGCAGCTGCAGTGGAGACCCCGGAAAGGCAGTTTGGCAGTACCTGGGTTCTGTGCTAGAGACCCGGGGGATCATGGAATTGTCTCCCCAATGCCAGAATGGCATTGGGGTGACAATTCCATGATCTTAGACATGTTACATGGCCATGTTTGGAGTTACCATTGTGACGCTATACATAGATAGTGACCTATGTATAGTGCACGCGTGAAATGGTGTCCCCGCACTCACAAAGTCCGGGGAATTTGCCCTGAACGATGTGGGGGCACCTTGGCTAGTGCCAGGGTGCCACACACACTAAGTAACTTTGCACCCAACCTTCACCAGGTGAAGGTTAGACATATAGGTGACTTGCTAGGTAAATGGCTGTGAAATAACGTGGACGTTATTTCACTCAGGCTGCACTGGCAGGCCTGTGTAAGAATTGTCAGATCTCCCTATGGGTGGCAAAAGAAATGCTGCAGCCCATAGGGATCTCCTGGAACCCCAATACCCTGGGTACCTCAGTACCATATACTAGGGAATTATATGGGTGTTCCAGTATGCCAATGTGAATTGGTGAAATTGGTCACTAGCCTGTTAGTGACAATTTGGAAAGCAGAGAGAGCATAACCACTGAGGTTCTGGTTAGCAGAGCCTCAGTGAGACAGTTAGTCATCACACAGGGAACACATACAGGGTACACACTTATGAGCACTGGGGTCCTGTCTGGCAGGGTCCCAGTGACACATAGACTAAAACAACATAAATACAGTGAAATATGGGGGTAACATACCAGGCAAGATGGTACTTTCCTACACCCTGCACACTAAATCAAAAAAGGTGTCCAAATTATTATAACCTATGAACCTAGGAACCCACCGTGACTTTTTTCTGAGACCACTGCTAATATCAGTATCATGCATTATATTTAGATCCTCTAGCACCTGAGAAAAGATAATTGGGATCTCCTCATGTTCAGAAATAGATAGCAATGTCATAGATATCTTTAATCAATAAAGCATTTAGATCTAAACCTTGTGCAGGACTGTCCGTCCTCTGTATGTCCAATGGATTCAATATAAAGTACTTTTTCAATTTCAACCTTCATACAAACTTATATAAGTCTATCTTAGACCTCCATAGGTCACCTTGGCTCGTAGGGCAGAAATTCAAGCCCTTCTCTAAGAGTGATTTCATTTCACTTGAAAGATTCATGTCTGATAAATTAACAACATTTATTGATTGCAATTTATTCTGATTCAGACTTGTTTGTCCCAAGATCTCGTCTTCATGCCTGCTTTTTCTATTGTGTTTTCTCCTTTTCCTTCCCCTTCTAATCTTCCTGTGTTTAGTCTCTTTTTGTTTTGGTCGCAATTGTTCTGCTTGATCCTCATTAACTCCTGTAAAAAACCTCTCCTAATATTGGATGAACATTGTGAGGACATACCCACACCACCTTCAGTATCACTGTCACTGGACACCGGTGCACTTATGGAAGTAGAGCCAGAAGCAATGGAGGACTGTGATCCCTGTCTGGTCAGATTCAACTGGACCAAATGATCGTACTTTCTAGCAAAGGTAAAAACCCTACCCGACTGATAATCTCTTTCATCTCTTTTTAGCTTTCTGGCCTTTCTCTGTGTGACTTCCTCTTGAAATTTTAATAGGATATCATTCAAAATTTTATAATTTTTTTCAGTGACTTCAGGAAGATTTAACCCCTTAATCTGAGCTTCAAGAGTAGCAATTTCTGATTGTAAACTAGAGACCTTCCTCTCTGAGCTGGTGATAAGGATTTCCATACGTCTCAATGAACTAGAAGTTAGTTCCTTATCCCAAAGAACTAATGAATCTGTATCCAGATCGTCGTAGGTTGGAAAAATCTGGTATCTCAATCCTCGTGGAATACGATTTAGTTTGACATATTGTTTTAGTGTTGCTCCATCCCACCATTATGATAGTTCGTGCTTTTTAAGTCTTTCTAATCTTATAAATTTACTTCTCAAACCCTCATTGTGAGAGTGGTTTACATTGGTTATTGTGTCTGGGATTGTGCCGCCTCGTGCCACGTTTTTTGAAAAGTTCCTCAGCTAACTTAACTCTATCCATAATCCAAGATTAGAAACCTCGCCTAAGCAGCCCCTCCCGATACAAAACAGAGATTCCTACTTTAAAAAGGTGTTGATGTAAGGGAAAGAATGGCGCTCAAGGCTACGAGGTAAGTATGAGTCTTAGCATAAATTATCATACCATCAGCTGAGATGATAAAGCAGCATTGGGACGCGAGACCGATGCGTACTCACGAACACAACAGAAGCCGTTTTAGCGATAGTCGCTTCGGAATTCCTTTGTCAGGTGTTTTTTTAAAATATTTATGAATGTGGCCATTCTGATAATTGCGCTACAATTTTGGCCACGGTTTTAATATTTTTCACCATTTACGAGTTACACTATTGGAAGTATCACTGAGTTAGAAATATACGTATTATTTAACAGATTGGGATGGCAAAATTACGGAGTGGATTTTGGAGATGAGCATTATAATAGCTCACAAATAGATGACCTATTTTATATTATTTCAAGATTTGAGGTTCACGGCTGATTTGCCTTACAGGTAATCTTCTTTTTACTGATTATTCCTGACTTCACAATATTGTCAGTTTGCATGAATACTGGCAGGCTTCACATATATCTTTTTTCACATCTACTTCCTGGTTCTTGTCTGATATTAAGGAACCTTAGCCATTTAAGATGAATATTATTTTCTTTTTTTCCTTCTAGCATTATAGTTCTACACCACAACTATTTGAGACACGTTTGGACTCATATCAATATGTTTTTGTTGGGAACTTACCAGCTTGTGTCCATGTTCAGTGATATTGTCACTGGCATGTACACTATAGCGTGTATTTTACTTCATAGCACTTGCTTCACTAGACGCTCACATCTATCCATCCCACGTTCTGGCGTGGTGGCGGATTTATGAAATTCTTTTTGGTACTTGATGATTGTCCAAAATTGATTATGTGGATTTTGTTTGGTAAAATTTCAGCCCTGATGAAGTCGATGGACGAAACACGCGTTGGCTGTGGGGTTTGAATGGAACATAACAGATATCAAGATTGTGGCTCATGGCAGTATGGCTGAGTAACTGACTGAACTGAATTTGGATATTGTGATTAAATTTCAAGAGGAACTACATTGGAGACTGCTTCGCCTCTTCAATTTCTTTGTCTGTATCTCATACCATCCTAAAAACACATAGCATGGTGTTTTCTTTCAAAGGACAATCACAGTGACTTTAGTGCCTTCTGTACTCATTGTTATACAACTGTGTATTTAACGAGTGCCTCTTATTTGTTTATATGCCTCACAAAGGCACCCTGTATGACCCAGAAGTGGAAAACCTGCACAAAACAGCCCAGCCCGGTGTACCCTATCCGAATATGCAATTGTAACAGACATGTCCATTCCCCCCAACAGGCACCACCACCCATGCCACTCTGATTGACAGGACAAGGAGTGGCAGTGCCCCACATGGAGATAGAGGCACCACCCAGGACACTGGAGAGGGAACCATTGACAGTGAGGAACATCCTAGCCCTCACACAGTCCTGGACTGTCACCATCCAGCAGCCCCACCCAGGACACCACTGACACCCCTTCCACACACCCACCAACATCAGGCCAGGGCAACCAGACCCACACCTGTGTATCCAGGCCACAGACTGGTGGAACACAAGGACAGAGGTCACAGTCACCACCTACCAACAGTCAGGAAGATGATGGCCCCAGTACAAGTGGTACAGCCAGACCTGTGCAGGGGACACAGGTACAGGGGGCTAGGCCCAGTGGGAGGGCATCAGTGGCCCGGGGGGGGGGGGCACAGAATGGATGCTGCAGCCCAGGATGTGATTTCTGAGGTCCTGGGAGCATACCACCATACCCAGGACAGATTGGCCCAGATTGTGGCCACCCTGGAGCAGAGTCAAAGGCTGCAGAGAGCCCATCACAAAGAGACCATGGAGCAGTGAAAACTGCACAATACCACCATGGCCACCATAGCAGGTGCGCTGCTGCACCTTGTCCCAAACCCAGCCTGAGACCCCCACAGACCAGGAAGCCCATACTACAGGCCAAAATACAGCCCAGCCAACAACAGTAGCAGCAGCAACTGGACTTGTGCCACCATCTGAGAGCATACAGGAGTCCTGCACCTCAACCCGTACAGGCCAACACCAGGCACCCAAACGGTCCCTCAGGCCCAGATATGGCACTGGAACACCTGCCAAGACAAAGGCCCCCTCTAAGAAGTGACTCTGTCAAGAACTGCCCTCCAAGTGTGCCACTGAACCACCATCCACACCGTGCAATAACAACCACAAAAACTATAAATAACAGATGGACATATTACCACTGCCAACAATCACTGAGACCATGTAGCCAATATGGACATCCATTAGTAGCCCACTCCCATCACTGTAAAGAGCACCATGCTATCCCTGACACCAATGTAAATGCCCCCTGTCATTATGTTGAATCAAATGAAAGTGTGCATGCAATTGTCATTGAAATAATTTATTATTTTCTTAATTGCAGGAATGGCCCCCCCATGCATAACATGGGGTTTTGCCAACAGAAATGTCAAACAAGTTGTCCATAATGTCACATTTCCCATGCAAACCTGGTCACAGTGACAATATCTATTGACCCAACACCCCTATTGAGGATAAGGCATACCAACAGTATGCTGCACAGACAGCAACAGCATCAAATAGTACCACTTAGTTACTGGAAGTACAGTTGGATCAGTTGGTTCCTGGAGTGTACATCTTCCCCCTCCTCGTCATCACCCTCACTCTCATCCCCTCTCTGAGGAAGCTGGTCTGGATATACAGCCCCCTCCTCCTCCAAGAGGGGAATACATTTCCTCACAGCCATGTTGTGCAGTATGCAGCAGGCCACCACTATTCTACACACCTTTTCAGGCTCATAGGCCATTCATTGGTTAACATGGTTGTCAATGGGGAATATTAACGTATCATAATCGCTGCCGGCGGTGACAGTGCACACCGCCGCAGGGTGAACGGCGCCTCGTCACCCCAACTTCACTTGAGTCCTGAATTACGTGCATGCAGGTATTCCACTGAGTGTGCTGCTGTGTCCTGTCTCTGGTGCTGGAAATGGCAGGAGTGGCAGGGGAAAGGGCCCCATCCTTCACAAGCGAGGAACTGGACAAGCTCGTGGACGGGGTCCTACCCCTGTATGCCAAGCTCTATAATCGACCAAAGGTACAGGTGAGTAGGTGGATTGGGGGCATGGATGTGTGTAATGGTGGTAGATGGCTGTAAACATGTGTGCATGTTTGACACTGTACAGTCGTGGGATTCATGACATGCTGCATGTGTGAGGTCCTGTTCTGCTGTTGTGAGTGTCTGTCCCATAGGGGACGTGTAGCCAGCTGTATCTAATGGGCATTGTCGTCTGACCTCTGTGTTACTTTTTCTGTGTGTCCCATATAGGTCACCGCCCATCGGAAGAGGGGACTCTGGCATGCCATCACCAGGGAGGTGTGGACCCTGGGGGTCTACAACCGGCGGAGCACCCACTGCAGGAAGCGGTGGGAGGACCTGCGGCGCTTGGCGAGGAAGACCTGCGAGGCCCAGCTGGGGAAGTCCTCCCAAAGAGGAAGGGGTGCCCATCGGGCCCTGACCCCACTAATGCGCCGCATTCTGGTGGTGGCGTATCCAGACCTGGATGGGCGCTTGAAGGCTGCACAGCAGATACAAGGGGGTGAGTACAGAAACCATTGTTTGCCTCCTTGGTGGATGTGTGAGTGTGCTGTAGTATGTATGCTGTCTATTGGCAGGGACTCTGACTAATGTCATTTTACATAATGGCTCCCATGGGAAGTAAGGGTATAAGTGACAGGTCTGCAGTATTTCAGGTCCCTCTGTGCTGTAGGAAATGGCTGTAGAGCAAGGTTGTGGCCACTAGTCAGGGGCTTAGCCATGTGTATAGCAGTAGGTGCTGCATGGTGGAATACTTGCTGGGAGGGTGTATGTTACATAACTCCATTCAGCTATTTACAAGTGTCTCTCCTGTTTTGTCTCCCCATCCCTGTTCTCTTGTGTTGTCTGTGTACATCAGCATCATCTGGCGAGGGAGCCGTGGCATTGGCGAGTGGGGATGCAGCGGCCCACGGTTCCACGGAGGCAGAGTCGAGCAACGCCAAGGGAACCAGTGGGTTGGAGGGCTAGGGGAGTACCACGGGGGAGGCAACTACCACTGGAGGTAGTGACTCTGATACCTCCTCCAATGGGAGCTCCCTGGTGGTGGTGGACCCTAGTGGGCCCATTCATTCTGTGTCATCTTCCACCACCCCCCATACCATCACTGCCCTCCCATTTGCTCCCCACCGAATTGCCTGTGCCCGCTCACCCAGAAAGGTGGCCATCTCCTTCGCGCCCCAGGCACCTCATCCCCTGCCCCAATCAGCCCTGCTGTCCTCACGGAGGAGGCTCTTGACCTCCTAAAGACCATCTCTGTAGGGCAGATGACCATCGTCAATGCCATCCAGGGCCTAGCATCAGAGGTGCAGCAGACAAATGCCTACCTGGATGGCATTTACGGTGCTGTGTCTGGCCTACAGAGATCTTTTCAGGCTCTGGCCGTCTCTTTGATGGCAGCCAGTGCCCCTTGTCATTCCGTCCCCCCTCCAACCACCTGTACCCCTTCCAGAACCCCACTCCCTTCACCCATCCCAAGCACACATTCTGACGGCCATGCACACACCTCAACACACAAGAAGCACACTGAAAAACTCAAGCACCACACTCCCCACCACAGGCGTACACACAGCCAGCATACAAAGGCAAACATACCAACATCCACTTCCCCCAGTGTGTCCACCTCTTCTGCCTCTCTGTCTGTCACCTGAACATGCACACTCACAGGCGCTGCACCCTTATCCACTGTTGCTGACCTCAGTCTGGCAGTCACCACAAAATCAGACATCCATTCATGCACCCCGTACACCACACCTGCACTCACCACAATGAATTTGGTTGACACATGCAGCACACTCACCAAACTTGCAGACACACAGACAACATAGATTTACACTGGCAGTCTGTCTTCTCCCACTGTGTCCACCCCCCCTCCTCCAAGACACTTAACGTTCCAAGACACCCACCCAACACACATCCACCACGCCTCAGCATACTGTACAGTCACCTGCACCCACGTCACGCACACCTACACCTGTCACGACCACTCCCTCTACCTCCACTCCCACGCCTTCCTCCAGGTCCACCCCGATTGCCCCTAAAAAACATTTCCTATCCCGTGTTGACCATTTCGAACCCACTGGCCCGCCCCGTCTCATCCCTAAACGTGCCCACCTCCTTTCCCTGTCCACTCCTCCCACGTCACAGCCCGCCCCTGTCCGCCCTTCCCATTCCCGTGCTACCTCTCCTATGAGCAAGAGACCCTGAGCTGACCCAGGTACGTCTGCCGCACCCCAGTCCAAGGCTGCTCAACTAGCTTCAAGGACCAGACCCAAGCCCACTCCGCCTCTCAAATGTAAAGCCAAGCCCCCCTCCCAGTCGTAAGTCCCCACCCTCACCACCCCCTGTCTCTGTTCCAGGAGGTGCCTGGATCCCCCATTGTTGCCCCTTTAAGGTGGAGTACCATTTGCAGTTGTGGGAGTCAAGTTGGGGACATTTGGGCCCATCGGACTTTGAACTATGGACTGGCCATTGGCCTTCTGTTGGACTTCTGTTGCTCCTGGAGCTTAATAAAATGTTTGTGTGGCCAGTGTTGGTTTTGACACTCTCTGGATCCTTGGTTCATCATTTCTTTGTGGGGGTGGGGGTGTTGTGCACATGTGTGTACTTTGGGCAGGTTGTCTTGGCCTTGTGTCAGGTAAGTACCTCTTGCTCTGGGGTATATGGCTTGTGCTGTTGTGAGGGGTTGTGGGTGCTTTGCAGGGTGGGTGGAGTGGGTGGGTATGTATCTGTGCCCTTTTTTCCCTTGTTTAGTAGGTTGCAGTACTTACCGTCGTCTTCTTCTTCAGCAGTCTCGGTCATGAAGGTATGTGGCAAGGAGCAGGACTGGCATGATTTGCAAATCTCTCTCCATGTCTGCTTCGGCGTGTTGTGTGAGCCCTTGGTGAGTGTTTCCTTATATTTGGTTCATTTCCGTCTGGTGGTTCATTATTTGGCAGCCCAGACCGCCTAACTGTTGGTGGTAGTTACCGCCATCGCCGGCAGAGGGGTCTTTCCCGCTGTGTTCATAATGAGGGTCTAAGTTTTCAGTGACTATAGTGATACTGGCACCTGTGTCCCTGTAAGCCTGGGCCTCAGCACCATTTATTTGTAATTGCTGTTTGTACTTATCCATATCAAGGGGACAGGCCGCTAGCACCAGCTTGTAAGACAGAAACATTCTTGGGGGTTTCTACACCTACCCCAGTTTCTATTATAGACCCAAATGTGAACCCAACTATACCTTTGTTTTGACTATTGCCAGTAGTCCCACCATTATTACTACTACTACTACTACTAGGGGCATTAGGAGTGGATGTGAAGTTAGTAGTGGCGGAAGTCTCAGGGGCTTTACCAGGACAGGATTTGTCCCCTGACATATGGCCTTTATTTCTGCACACATAGCACCAGGGCTTTTTAATGTGTGTAGAACATGAAGACAAAATTTTATTCCCACCCCCAGAGGAGTTTTGTGGACCCGATGAGGAGTCTTTACTTTTATGTTTGTCCCCAACCTTGTCCTGAGGCTTACCATCCTTCTTCTTGTGCTTGTCACCCCCTGTATGAGCGTTTCTGCTCACCCTTGTTCTGACCAATTTGTCTGCATTCTTTCCCAATTCTTGGGGAGCGGTCAGATCTGAGTCTACCAAGTACTGGTGCAACAAGTCAGACACACAATTATTCAAAATATGCTCTCTCATTAATAGATTATACAAGCCCTCATAGTCAGACACTTTCCTGCCATGCAACCAGCCTTCTAAAGCTTTAACAGAACAGTCCACAAAGTCAACCCAATCTTGTGAGGCCTCTTTTCTGGTCTCTCTGAACTTGATTCTATATTGCTCAGTTGTAAGACAAAAACCATCTAAGAGTGCAGTTTTCAGAATATTGTAATTGTCTGCATCCTCCTCTCTGACAGTGAGAAGTCTTTCCCTCCCCTTGTCAGAGAAGTACAACCAGAGAATAGCAACCCACTGCTTTTGATGGACCCTCTAAACTTTACAGGCACTCTCAAGTGCAGCAAACCACTTGTAAATATCATCCCCCAGCTTGTACAGGGGAACAATTTTGTGCATGTTTCTTGAATCCAAAGAGTCCTCCTAGACTCTGTAATCCCTGAAACTTGAGCTGCTGCTGCCACCATGGGGTGCTAACCCCAACCCCTGTCTTTCTCTCTCCACTGCCAAGACCTCCCTATCTAGGGCTAGATGTTGCTGCTGCAGCCTCAGCCTGGCCTCCTCCAGTCTCAGTTTCCTGGACTCTCTATCTATGGAGTCATCCCTAGGAGTTGTACAGTGAGATCCTTCAGATACTGAAGTGATGTGAGAATGAGCAGAGGTGGATCTATTCCTAGGTTTGGTGACCCTTTCTACTTGCGCCCGGGTGTGAAAGAGCTCTATCAGTGTGACTTCCCTTCCCACTACTAGCTATGCTAGTTGGTCTTCTAGGAATTTTATAATCTTTTGAGGAACCCTCCCCCAGACCTAGAATGTCTTCCTCTACCTCAGTGGGGCCAGGGTCTTCTCATTCTTCCTCCTCTTCCTGGCCACTAGCTTGATCCCTGTCATCCTGGAGGAGGAGGCCTAAGAGCAGACTCTTGTTAGGGTTCCTCCCCATATCTGACTTTCTTTATGCACACAACCACTTCAATTCCTTGAAGGTCAGGTTCTCATTAGGAGCCTCCATGACCTCAGAGCTCTGTCCAGCAGCAGACATGGGCCCTCATTACAACTTTGGCGGGCGGCGCCGCGCGGCTGCCAATGCGGCTGCACTCCTGCAGTGGCCATTTCGACATCGCGAGTTTCCACCCGCCGGCGCAGCGGGATGATGGCCGCAACATGGGAGCCGGCTCCAAATGGATCCGGCGGTGTTGTGGCGGTGCGACGGGTGCAGTTGCACCCGTCGCGCTTTTCACTGTCTGCTATGCCTCCTCCGCGGACTTAATTCCCAAGATTGCACCTCCAGCCTGTTGGCGGTGTAATCGACAAAACAGCCCTGGCGGTCTTTGACCGCCAGGATTGTAATGAGGCCCATGGTGTTTGTTAGGAAAGTGTAGGGTATTCCTAACCTACCTAACTCCTAGTCTCTCAGAGAAAAGTTTAGAGAATAGTTTTCTACACTAGGTATGGAGTGGTCTTTCCTGTTGAAAGCACCAGGTGACAGTGATAAGGCAATTGCAAGTACTTATCCCACCGCTACACCACCAATGTAGGAGGCTGGCCTGGTGTGTGGTGGGTACCTATGGTACTTACAACTTATACCAGGTCCAGATATCCCTTATTAATGTAGTGTAGTCAGTGTCTAGAAGCCAAGCTCTCTAGAGGTAGTTGTGGATGAGCAGCCAAGGCTTATCCAGGAGACATGCAAAGCTCACACTAAAGGCCTGATTTATACTTTTTTAGTACTATATTTGCGTCATTTTTTGACGCAATAGAAGCGCAAACGTACAAAATTCTATTATATTTTGTTTGTTTGCACGGCTTTTGCGTCAAAAAGTGACCCAAATGCAGCGCTAAAAAAGTATAAATCAGGCCCTTAGTACTTACACACATGAAAGAAAACATTCAGTGTTACAAAAATAAATGTACTTTATTTTGGTGACACAAATACCAAAACTACCATAGATACTATATTCCCATAGGAGGTAAGTAATACACACATTATATACACTAGTTTGCAGAAATAGGTATAAAAACATTTAGAAAACAGTGCAATTAGTGAAAATCACAATAGGAAGAAGTGGTCCTGGGGGAGCAGAAACCATATACAAAGAAAGTGGAATGCGAAAGTCGGTCCCCCCCTTGGTCAGTGTAGTGTGTAGAGGGGAGCTGGGAGTACTAGGAAAGCCTAAAGGTAAGTACCACAACCCGCCCCAGCGACCAGGAAAACAGGAATAAATCACAGTAAGTTTCCCAGAACACACACAGAGAAGTAAAGAAGAATATTGCAAAACCCAGAACAGACTGCAAGACACCAACAGTGGATTCCTGGACCAGAGGTCCTGTGAAAAAAGGGGACCAAGTGCAAGGAGCACAGCAGAGTACAGGAAGGGCAGGAGCCCTTACCCACCAGGATGAAGGTGCAAGAAGTGAACCACCGTTGAAGAAGAAGAATCAGCACCGCGCCCAAGAAGACAAAGTCAGATTCCTGGAGGGTGCAGGTGCTGTCCCACGCCGGAAGGAGGTTTGCGTCATCGGGTTCCGCTAACAAGCCTTGGCACACGCAAAACTCACGGTTAGCGGAAAATGGAGCTGCCGGGGACCAGGAAGGGCCAGGTTGACTCTCCCAGGAGGGTGAGTCAGAGGGAGGGGGCCCTCAGCAACACAGAGAGCCCATAGAAGCCCAGGCAGCACTCACAGGAGTCCCACATGATGGGGACAGGAGAGTCGCAGAAGAGTCCCACGCAGCACTACGAGAAAGGCACCCACGTTGCCGGAGAACCACTCAGGGAGCTGTGTATCACAGGAAGGAGTGCTGGGGGCTGGAACTTCAAGGTGTCTGAAGATCTTGGAGGAACGATGCCAATAAGCCTTGGCAGCTACAAAGGACGCGGTGCATGGGGGTACTGTGCTGCATGGGCAGACAATGGCTTACCTTCACCCAAGTTGGACAGTTGGAAGAGAGGACCATCGGGACCTCTTCAGTCCACCAACCGTCATGCAGGATCCACGCAACTCAGCAGCAGAGGGGATCCACACAGCCGGTTGTCGTCGCAGTTGGTGCCTGCAGAAGCAGGGGAGTGACTCATTCACTCCAAGGGAGATTTCTTCTTTCTTCTGAAGCAGGCTGAAGACAGACTGTCCTCAGAGGATGCACAAATGGGGAAAAATTGCAGTTGCTGGTAGGAGCCGGAGATGCAATGTTGCAGAAGGCATCTTGCTTCTTTGTTGCAGCCTGTAGGTTCCTGAAGCAGTTTCTTCGGTCAGAAGTCAAAGTGGAGGGTGCAGAGGATTCCTGCTGGATTCTTGCAATCCAAATACGAGGAACCACCCAAAGGAAAGACCCTAAATAGCCCTGCAAGGGGGATTGGTCACCTAGCTGAGTGACCACCTATCAGGAGGGGGCTCTGACAATACCTGGTGGCACTTGCCACTCCCGGATTCTCCCAGAGTTTCCTGCCAACCTTGTATCCAAGATGTCAAATCCCCGGGGACCCTCTAGAGGAGCTCTGAGCACCACCCCTGGGGTGGTGATGGACAGAGGAGTGGTCACTCCCCTTTTCTTTGTCCAGTTTCACTCCAGAACAGAGACTGGGGGTCCCTGAACTAGTGTAGACTGGTTTATGCAAGTAGCGCACCAAATGTGCCCTTTAAAGCATTTCCAGTGGCTTGGGGAGGCTACCCATCTGAAGCCTGTAACACCTATTTCGAAAGGGAAAGAGTGTAACACCCCTCTCACAAAGGAAATCCTTTGTTCTGCCTTCCTGGGCTCGAGCTTTTCAAGTAACAGGAAGGCAGAAACCTGTCTGAGATGTGACAGCAACTTGGGCTGCCTGGAAACCCTCATAAGGCAGAAATGGCAATACTGGGGTACCTCTAAGAAGCCCCCAGAGTGCATGGAATCATACAACCAATGCTTGCAAAAGCCTTGGGGTATGATTCCAACATGCTTGATACCAAACATGCCTATGTTCGTGTGCTACCATTATGTAGCTGGACATAGGTAGTGACCTATGTCCTTACACCCGTAAAATGGCATCCCCACATCACGAAGTCTGAGAAAATGGGCCTGGACTTTGTGGGGGCACTTCTGCTAGTGTAGGGGTACTCTCACACATAGGTATTTGGCACCCTGCCCTCTGAGCTGATAGGCCTGCCATAGGAGTGACTTATAAGTGACCTGGTGCAGTGAAAAGTGGCAGCGAAAGAGTGCTTGCACCTCTTCACGCTGGCTGCAATGGCAGTCCAGCAGAACCCTTTGCTTGGGTTCCCTATGGGTAGCAAAATATATGCTGCAGGCCAATGGGATCCCCTGGAACCCCAATGCCCTGGGTACCTAGGTACCCTATACTAGGTGATAACAGTTACCAACAACTAAATGTATGGGAGAGAGCATAACTACTGGGGTCCTGGTTAGCAGGATCCCAGTAGACACAGTCAAACACATTGACAAACAGGCCAAAAGTGAGGGTGACCAAGCTAGAAAGAGACTGCTTTCATTTGAGAGTTAACAAATAGGAATCTTTGGACAAGAGAACACTGTCCTGGTGGTTGGAGTTTCTGAAACAGGGCCTACTGGGAGTTACACTCATGACAATCACTGTAGGAAAGTACCTTCTTTTTGGCATAGTTACCCCTACTTTTTGCCTGTTGTCAGTGTGTTTTGGCAGTTTTAACTGGGATCCTGCTAACCAGGACCCGAGTGATTGTGCATTCTCCCACTAAATTTGGTTGCTGAGGACTTTGCACACCCCACAGTTGGCATACTGGTGACTCCATATAAGACCCTAGTATATGGTACTTAGGTACACAGGGCTTTGGAGCACCAGGGTTCCCTATGGCCTGCAGCATGTATTGTGCCACCCATGGGAGCCCATGTAAAATCGGTCTGCAGGCCTACCATGCAACCTGTGTGAAAAGGTGCATGCACCCTTTCACTACAAGTCACCCCTATGGTAAGCCCTCCTAGCCCAGACGGCAGAGTGCAAGTACCTGTGTCTGAGGGCACTCCTGCATGAGAGCAGAGGTGCCCCTACAAACTCCAGCTCCATTACACTGGACTTCGTAAGTGCGGGGAAGCCATTTTACCTGTGTACTGGACACAATTCACTACCTATATCCAGTTACATAATGGTAACTCCGAACCCGGACATGTTTGGTATCAAACATGTTGACATCATACCCCAGAACTGTTGTCAGTATTGGATGTATAATTCCATACACTCTGGGGGCTCCTTAGAGGACCCCCAGCATTGCTCCTACCAGTCTTCCGGGGTTTTCCAAGCAGCCCGCACTGCTGCCACCCCTCAGACAGGTTTCTGCCCTCCTACTGCTTGACCAGCTCAGGCAGTGGAAGGCAGAACAGAGAATTTCCTGTGGGAGAGGGAGTTAACACCCTCTCCCTTGAAAATAGGTGTTACATGGCTTGGGAGGGGTAGCCTCCCCAAGCCACTGGTATGCTTTGAAGGGCACATTTGGTGCCCTCCTTGCATAAACCGGTTTGCACCAGTCCAGGGACCCTCCCCTGTCCATCATCACCCTAGGGGTGGTGCCCAGAGCTCCCCAGGTGGCCACTTGATTCTGCCATCTTGAATCCAATGTGGGCAGAGACCCTTGGGAGCATCTGAGTGGCCAGGTCAGGTAGGTGAGATCACAGCCCCCTCCTGATAGGTGATCACCCTGCTAGGTGACCAATCCCACTTCCTGGGCTATCTAGGGTCTTCCTCTTGAGTGGGTTCTCAGATTCAATGTGCTAGATTCCAGCAGGACGTTTCTGCCTCATTTACTTCATCTTCTGGCCATTGGGAGGGCAATTGGTACCTCCAGGAACTGACAATCTGCAACTTCAGCGATTACTCCACTCCGCAACATTGTTTCCCAGGCTCCTTCCAGCAACTACAACATTTCCCCAGCTGTGCATCTTCTGAGGGTGACGAGTCTTCAGCCTGCACAGGAAGCAAGAAGGAATCTCCCTTGGAGTGAAGGAGTCACTCTCCTGCATCCGCAGGCATCAACTGCAACGACGATTGGCTGCGTAGATCTTCTCTTCTCTGGAGCTGCATGGATCCTGCATCACAGGTGGTGGTCTGGAGTGGTCCCCTTGGTCCTCTCTACTAGTTGTCTGACTTGGGAGATGGTAAGCCCTTGCCTTTCCTTGCAGGACAGTACCCCTGTGCACCGCAACTCTTGCAGCTACCAAGGACTGTTTGCCCCTCCGCTAAGGGATCTTCAGGCTCCATGTAGCCCCATCCCCCAGGACTCCATCCTCCAAAGCAGTCTCCTGCCTGCTGCTCTAGTAATGTGGGACTCCTCTTCAGGTGTGCTGAGCAGGCCTCAATGCGATTTCTTTGCCTGCTACCAGTGGGTTGCCTGTGGGGGCTGCCTTCTCTTCTTGTGACTCTCCCAGCTGCTGAGGGTCACCCTGGACTTCCCTCCTTGGGTCGAGTCCCCTGGACCTTGCCAGTCCTCTGCAGCCTTGCAAACCTTCTTCTCTGTCTCTTGCATTTGCTAAGGCTTGTTGGTGATTTTGCAGCATCGCTCACTGACTGCCCCACGACCGTCAACATGGGACATCACTTGCATCACTTCTTGGACTCCTTTTCCGCTCCTGTGCTGCACTGCTGACCTTCTTCGTCCACCATTGACCTGGTTCTGCATCCACAGAAGTGTGGGTAGCGGGTCCTACCACCACCAGACACTCCAACTTGAAGTGGACTCTGTTGCAAGTCCTTTTCTGTCAGTATCCACCTTTGTGTTCTTCCAGTCTTGGTTGGGTCTGCATAATCCTTTTCCAAAGTCCTCCTGTTGGCTTTGGGGGAAATCGGGCACTTACCTCTGCTCTCCTGGTTCCTGGGGGTCACTCTGATACTCACTTCTTGTGGTTCCTATTTCCTCCAGCTCCCTTCTACCAATTCCACTTCCTTGGGTGGGGACTTCTTTTACATTCCACTTTTTTAGTATATGGTTTGGTTCCCCCAGGGCTCTCACTATTTGCAATTGCTTTTACCAATGCTTATTACTTTCTATGCTATTTACTGATTGCCAGTGTGTATATATTACACCTCCAGTTGGGGACTGCCTATTCAGTATTCTAATATTTGTATTACCTTAATAAAGTACCTTTATTTTTGTAACACCATGTGGTTCTTTCATGTGTGTAAGTGCTGTGTGACTATAGTGGTATTGCATAATCTTTGCATGTCTCCTAGATAAGCCTTGGCTGCTCATCCATAGCTACCTCTAGAGAGCCCTGGCTTTCTAGACACTGCCTACACCTCACTAATAAGGGCTACCTGGTATAAGGTGACAACACCGTAGGTGCTCAACACACACCTGGCCAGGTTCCTACACTGTACTCCTCAATACTGGACAACTGTTGTGTAATACATATCTGTATGCAGGCTGCATTTACGTTTGAGCATACATTTTCATTTTGGGACATACTTTGGATCTTTGAATGTGTTTCTGATATTGTGAGATTTCCAGGCCCCATTTGGACATATGGCATGTGGTGGGCCTTGGTAACTGTGATGTTGGGTCCGATGATACACATTAACAGTGTTTAAACTCAGATACTCTGGGTACTGAATGTTGGCGAGGTACATGAACAAGGCAGTGGGTAAAGGTGAGCTGTAAATATGCATGGCATTGCATTTTTGTGACATTTTTTGTGTTGTAACTTACCAGGCTCCAGTCCCCCAGGTATTCCCATCAAGCCCTCAGGATGCAGGATGGCCAGAACCTTCTCCTCCCAGGGAAAGAGTACTAATGGGACACTGGGAGTGCCACCGTCAGTCATCTTGGTCTACAACTGTTGCCTGGAAACCAGGGAATGGATGTTTCCCCTGAGGTCATTCCACCTCTTCCTAATGTCCTCCTTTGTGCGCAGGATGGTGCCTACAGCATTCACTCTGTCGACGATCCTGTCCCACATTTCAATTTTCCTACTGAGAGGAATGTGCTGAACTTGTGCTCCAAGCAACTGTGGCACTATTCTTATGATTTCATCCACCATGACTCTTAACTCATTTTTAGAAAAACAGGGATTTTTTGAACGTGACATGGTGGAAAAAAAATGAGGGTGACAGGGACTTACTTAACAGGGGAAGTACAACAGGGTTTAAAAGGACAAAGGTGTGTGCAGAGTGCTTTGTGGGATGGTGAAAAAAGGGGTGCCTAATCTATGCACTCTACAGAAAAAAGATGCTTGGTCTTCTTTGTCTTGCACTGAAAATGCAAAGGATTGTGGTCTGTAAAGGGGTGTATTTTATAGTGTCCTTTGCATGTGTATCCACTTGGCCAGTGTGTGTCAGCTGTGTTGTTTTTTAATTCATCCAGCGTGCACTTGTCTGTTACTTTGCTGACCATGAACCGCTGTGGTCCTGACCGCCATTGGCTGACCACCACGATGGACCGTCACTGCGACTGTGTGATTGTAATATGCTCAGTGATTGGCCACAGCACTGCCAGAGCTGGAGGTCAGACCGCCTATATCCATGCCACCACACTGCTGATGGTCTGCCTTTCTTGCTTGGCCGTCAGCAGTCCTGCCTGTACAGCTCATAATAGGGCGGTCTGGAAGACCGTCAGTGTGGCAGTCATTTCAGGACCACCAAAATGGCAGTCTTGCGGTATGACCACTAAAGTAGTAATGAGGCCCCAAATAGCAAAAAGCACAGTCTCTGGAACAAAATCTAGCTTTCTGCCAAATTTGATGTAAATCCGTCTAGTGGTTCAAGCTGTAGTCGTGTTCTAAACTCCTATGGAAATTAACACGGTAAGCACACTTTTTGACCGCCCTCCACACCCTTTTTCTCAGCCCATGCTTGACAGATCACCCCGAAATGCTCTGTGCAGAAGAAGAATTACTGCCATGATTTTTGGAACATTTCGTGAAGATCCATCAAATTACCCCAAAGGTATAGTCAAGTCAAAAAACTATTTTCCCATGGAAACATGGTCCCAACTATAACTGCCTACGAGAGACTGCCATATATATATATGCCAAACCCCCTCCTTTTATAAACCTCCTTACCTCGTTAGATCTACCTGTCCCTGGACCTTTAAATACCATTACCTACTTTACCCCGCCCACCCCTTACCTCTAGTGTCCTGCACCTTAGAAACCCTTACCCTCTTTACCTCTGCCCACCATGACCACTAAAAACCCTTATCTCCTTTACCTACACCATCCCTAAACCCTAAAAACACCATTACCTCCCTTTACCCCTACCCACTCCTAAACAGAAAATTCACATCTACCTCCCTTTACCTTTACCCACCTCTTCACCCAAAAATCGCTATTACCGCCCTTTACCTCTACCCAACCAAAACCCTTAAATTACCTTTACCCCTCTTTTACTTTAACTGCACCTTAAAACATTTTTTTAAATACCAATAAAAGAATGTTATTTGCAAAAATGTGAAGTAAAGTACTGAATGGTATAGGGTGGCTAGTAAAGGTAAAACAATTGTAAACACTTACATTCTGCAAAGGTAAAGCAAAGAGAGGAAACTTACTGCATGGTAAAGGCTACTTACCTCTGAGGTCTTTCAAAAATGTTGTACTTCTTTCTGTTTCACTTGGGATTGATTATTCTCTCTTAAGTAAATTACAACATAATTTCTTGCTGTAACTCTTCCATAACAAGCTTAGCATAGTATTTTGTACATTTTCTATGTACATTCTTAGTGCTTGTACTGTCCTGGCTATATGCGTAGCCCGTATGCAATAATAATTTTTTCCATTTCAGGGAGATGATGTTAGTGGCTCTTTCTGCCATTGCATCTGTAAATGTTAGAGGTATATATTTATTACTTTATGTGAAAATATATATATATTTTTATTATAACACTCATTATAATTTTTTACATTTATATTTTCTGCTGTCCCTTTAATGTGCTGCTTTCTTTCTTTGCCTTTTTTTTAAGTTGTGTCAAGATTTGGGTCAGGTGGTGAATTTTCCCCTGCTGGGTATAAAATGTTTGTTTTCATGCAGTGTTTGGTGATGTTTGTGTGTGAGTTTTATATTTGATGTTTGGAGGGTTGTAGTTCTTTTATAGTGAATGAAATTCATTTACTTTTAAACATGTATTTGTAGAGTTTGTCCTTTGCGAAGTTGGTGTGTTTTTTCAGCAGGACCGCATCCTTGTTTGAAATATTCTAATGAACGCTAAAGTTTGGAGACATAAACAAAAATAAATATTTTAGCAGCTTATTTTAAGTTAAACCATATGCTGTTAATGTAAGGTTGTTTTAAATTGCTGTGTATATATGATTTACATTTTAAGGTGGATCGCATGTTTTCTAAAGGCCAGGTCCTGGATTTTTTCTCTGGAATTTATCAGTCTTGCTTTCTTCTGCATGCAGAATTTTTGTAGCAAAATGTCTGTAATTTGTCTGCTCTTTTTATAGTGTTATTTAATTAGTTCAAGTTGTTAATTGGTTACTTTGTTTTACATTAATGGTTATTGGTTGCATTGTGGTTAGTTTGATTTTTTTTTGACAGTTTTCCCTTATTTAGTGGATATGAATTAAGGTTCATATTTAACTGTTATATATATGTATATGTAGAAACATTATGTTGTAGGATTATATAGGAATATAACATATTTAGGTTGTTAATGTTTTGTAATTTGACTTTAATGTATTTGTCATTTAGTTGCATTGTCAGTAGAAATGGTTTTATAAATAAGGTGCAGTATTTTTGGTGCGCATGGTAAATGCATTGTTTTATGTTATTTAAATTGTGTGTGGTTAGTTTGTATTATTTTAATTAATTACTATTTTTAAGGAACTAGATGAATATTTAATTTATTTAGCCAATGCTGATTTCAGTCAACAATGTTGTTTGCAAATACATTTGTCACTTTGTATATATTTAATGGTTTAAAAATATTTTGTGCTGTTATGTTTTTTGTACAATAATATGGTGTAGGAAAGTACCATCTTGCCTGGCATGTTACCCCCATATTTCACTGTATGTATGTTGTTTTAGTCCTTGTGTCACTGGGACCCTGCCAGGCAGGGCCCCAGTGCTCATAGTATGTGCCCTGTATGTGTTCCCTGTGTGGTGCCTAACTGTCTCACTGAGGCTCTGCTAACCAGAACCTCAGTGGTTATGCTCTCTCTGCTTTCCAAATTTGTCACTACAGGCTAGTGACTAAATTTACCAATTCACATTGGCACACTGGTACACCCATATAATTCCCTTGAATATGGTACTCAGGTACCCAGGGTATTGGGGTTCCAGGAGATCCCTATGGGCTGCAGCATTTCTTTTGCCACCCATAGGGAGCTCTGACAATTCTTACACAGGGCTGCCACTGCAGCCTGCGTGAAATAACTTACACGTTATTTCACAGCCATTTACCACTGCACATAAGTAACTTATGAGTCACCTAGGTGTCTAACCTTCACTTAGTGAAGGTTGGGTGCAAAGTTACTTAGTGTGTGGGCACCCTGGCACTAGCCAAGGTGCCCCCACATCGTTCAGGGCAAATTCCCCAGACTTTGTGAGTGCGGGGACACCATTACATGCGTGAACTATACATAAGTCACTACCTATGTATAGCGTCACAATGGTAACTCCGAACATGGCCATGTAACATGTCTAAGATCATGGAATTGTCACCCCAATACCAGACAATTCCATGATCCCCCGGGTCTCTAGCACACAACCCGGGTACTGCCAAACTGCCTTTCCGGGGTCTCTACTGCAGCTGATGCTGCTGCCAACCCCTCAGACAGGTTTCTGCCCTCCTGGGGTCCAGGCAGCCCTGGCCCAGGAAGGCAGAACAAAGGATTTCCTCTGAGAGAGGGTGTTACACCCTCTCCCTTTGGAAATAGGTGTGAAGGGCTGGGGAGGAGTCCCCCAGCCTCTGGAAATGCTTTGATGGGCACGGATGGTGCCCATCTCTGCATATGCCAGTCTACACCGGTTCAGGGATCGCCCAGCCCTGCTCTGGCACGAAACTGGACAAAGGAAAGGGGAGTGACCACTCCCCTGACCAGTACCTCCCTGGGGAGGTGCCCAGAGCTCCTCCAGTGTGTCCCAGACCTCTGCCATCTTGGAAACAGAGATGTTGGGGGCACACTGGACTGCTCTGAGTGGCCAGTGCCAGCAGGTGATGTCAGAGGCTCCTTCTGATAGGCTCTTACCTCTCTTGGTAGCCAATCCTCCTAACTTGGTAGCCAAACCTCCTTTTCTGGCTATTTAGGGTCCCGGGTCCAATTGTGATTCGCATTCCACTTTTGGAGTATATGGTTTGTGTTGCCCCTATACCTATGCTTGCCTATTGCAACCTATTGTAATTCTACACTGTTTGCATTACTTTTCTGAATCTTACTTACCTGATTTTGGTTTGTGTACATATAACTTGTGTATATTACTTACCTTCTTACTGAGGGTACTCACTGAGATGCTTGTGGCATATTGTCATAAAAATAAAGTACCCTTATTTTTAGTAACTCTGTGTATTGTGTTTTCTTATGATATTGTGCATATGATATAAGTGGTATAGTAGGAGCTTTGCATGACTTCTAGTTCAGCCTAAGCTGCTTTGCCATAGCTACCTTCTATCAGCCTAAGCTGCTAGAAACACCTCTAGTCTACTAATAAGGGATAACTGGACCTGGCACAAGGTGTGAGTACCTTTGGTACCCACTACAAACCAGGCCAGCCTCCTACATATGGTATTTTAGATATTTATTGTGCACTATTTTTAGCAATAATTGTTTTTTTCTCCTTTAAGTATAGATTGACAATATTTGGGTAAATAATACCTTGTTGGCAATCTTATAGTAATTTGATAGTTTGGTGGCGATATTGTGTTATAGAAGCAATATGAAGAAGGAATACAGTTGTGATTCCGCTTGTGACAATTACTTTGTCATGGGAACCATGTTCAAGGATTTGTGACCCATGATGTCACTGGAGGATATAAAAGACAAAAGGGCATTGAGGAACAAGCCCTCCGGGGGCTTCAGCTGAGCTCTTTCCCAGAGATATCCATGTGAACAACTGGGCCCGACTGGAACCCCAAATCAAAAATGTTCAAACCAGCCTCACACTGCAGTAGGCCGTGACTACAATCAATGAGCAAGGCAGGGTTATGTGACCTTGTGCTGACCTTTAAATTAAGTTGAAGTACTATGTGGAAATAAGCAGTGAAGGGTTTTTCTGATGGGACTCTCTTGTGTGGACCCAGAATCTTTGCCATTTCTGAAAGATTACTTATGACCAGTAAATCACAGCTCAGATGTGATTTTATGATCACACTTAATAGTTGCAGCACTTTAGGCAGTACCCATACTGACATACACTAACAAGTCACACCATCTACACTTCGTTGAGTAAAAGAAATAATAAAATGTGGTTGCTGTAGTCTAGTGAACACCAACATATCGCTCTGCTTCAATCTGTGGCGTTCACATGCATCTTTGTATCAGATCCCCATATAGTTTAATAAAGGCATTAAATATAAACCCAGAAAGGTGGAATAGGGAAAGTGCTTTTGCAGAAGGTACAAAGAGGACAGTGCCCAGTTACGGCCTCGTTAACCAAGTATCTATGATGCACCTGCTAGGCAGAAATAAGGTAAAGACCCAGATTTTAGTGTTCTGAGTGTCACGTCACGACAGAACTTTAATCAGTGTTGCAAAAAGAGAGGAATTTGAAAAAAGAAGAGTTAGCAGTAAATAAAACATGGCAAAAAAGTAGACCAAAAACTAGTATCAGTTATATAACACCTTTCTCCTGGTATGTGTTTTTAATGACTCACTGAGAGACATAATAAAGGGAAAAACAGGAGTAAGTTCTGGGGAGCATGTGGCTTCCTGGAGTCGGGTGCCGTGTATTAGGGTAGTATAAGACTTGGCAGTACTCCTGTAAAAATTGGCATGCTCGCTCACATCCAGTGCAGAAAATGATGGGGATGCAGGTGAATCTCGGGTACAGTAGCTATTTTGAGCTGGAACCGGGTTTTGGGCTGGACCCAGTGAAATATGCTGAATGTACTCCTTTGTAGTTTGCTGACACCAAGGCACATTCAGCAGTGCCCGCTTTCCATTGTGAGAAGCAACATGCAGAAGCTGTAACATTTCTCATTTGCTTTAAGCTGAGTCAATTACTCTTTTGGCCCAGCATAAGGGTGTTGGAGAAGAAGGCATCAAACTACACAACAGATCAATTCAAATAGAAAAGTATGACCAATGTGGCCAAACAAGGAAAATTCCAGCCTGAAAAATTCCAAGGGTGTTTTATTACAAGCTCAAACTCAAAGTCATAAAATGATAAAGATACAGAATCACCGAGGGTTGACCAACGCGATGGAACATTAGGAAAACTATACATTTGATAAAAACAATACAAAACATCAGAAGAATCACGTGATGCACAGAAAACAAACGCTGTTCGGTTCTTACAAGCATTAAGACAATTCAGTCCTCTAAATTAAGCTAGCTAAGGCAAGGGAACCCCTACAAATTAGCAAATTAAGGGTTAACATGTGCTGGGCTCCACACGTGGGCAAAAAGGGAAAAAGCACAAAAGGGACAAAAATAATTTGGAAAAGGGGAATATGAGGTAACAGGTTACTAACTAAAGTGGGCAAAAATTAAGTAGAAAGGGAAGGTGTCAGCATTTCAGAAGCTCAGTCAAGAGTCTTCTTCTTTGTGTCCAGGGAAAAATCTCTAAGTAGCAGCAAGGGATTTCAAAGGGGAAAGAGCCGAGAGAACTATACCTCTCACAGTCCAAGGGGATCAGCAAGAAGAACAGGAAGGAGCAGACAGCTGCAATGGGATCTAGAGAGGGGATGCTCAGGTGAGAGCAAGGAAAAGAGTGATGCAAATCCATCTGGGAAACGGAAAGTTCATAGTGCAAAATGATTTGTCAATGCATCACTTCACATGATGCAGAAGGTGTAAATGTCCAATGGCAAGCAGTCATACGACTCAGACTGTAACACAAGTGAAAGTTCCCGGGTTCTTCATGTGAAACTGCTTCCATCTTAGCTCATCCATGTGAATTGAAACACTTGTATATATTGTCAGGGCCACAGTTCCAGAATGTACTGTCCTCAAGGTTAGGTTCACAAACTCTGTATGAGTGAAACAATAGAACATCTATCACGAATAGATTGTCACTGTGACATGAGGAACAGTACTAAAATTTCTGCTATATCAAGGGCAATGAAGGGGCTTTCTTATTGTCAGTATCAGCTAGGCCCAAAACAAAGGGCAACTTTAACCCTTTCGCTGCCAGGCTTTTCCCCCCTCAGGTGCCAGGCTTTTTTTTGGCTATTTTGGGCAGTTAGCGCTTCGGCCCTCATAAGTTTATGTCCACATAAGCTACCCATGCAAAATTTGCGTCTTTTTTGTCCAACATCCTAGGGATTCTAGAGGTACCCAGAGTTTGCGGGTTCTCCCTGAAAGAGACCAAGAAAGTAGCCAAAATACAGCAAATATTTAGTTGTTTCTTTTTAAATGGGAAAAAAGGGCTGCAGAAGAAAGCTTGTGGTTTTTCCCTGAAAACAGCATCAACAAAGGGTTTGGGTGCCAAAATCACCATCTTCTCAGATTTCAGGAACAGGCAGACTTGAATCAGAAAACCAGATTTTTCAACACAATTTTGGCATTTTACTGAGACATACCCCATTTTTACTATTTTTGTCCTTTCAGCCTCCTTCCAGTTAGTGACAGAAATGGGTGTGCAACCAATGCTGGATCCTGGACAGCTAAACATTTCTGAAAAGTAGACAGAATTCTAAATTCAGCAAGGCGTCATTGGTGTAGATCCTATAAGGTTTTCCTACAGAAAATAACAGCTGAAATAAAGAAAATTCAAATTGAGGTGAAAAAACAGCCATTTTTATCATTGTTTTACTCTGTAACTTTTTCCTTTGATGTCAGATTTTCAAAATCAATATACTGTTACATCTGCTGGATTCTTCTGGTTGCGTGGATATATAGGGCTTGTAGGTTCATCAAAAACCCTAGGTACCCTGCGTCAATAAAGGAGCTGCACCTTGCAATGGGTTTTCAGTCTATACCGGGTGTACAGCAATTCATTTGGTGAAATATAAAGAGTGAAAAATAGGTATCAAGGAAACCTTTGTATTTCCAAAATGGGCACAAGATAAGGTGTTGAGAAGCAGTGGTTATTTGCGCATCTCTGAATTCCGTGGTCCCAATACTAGCATGTGAATTTGAGGGCATTTCTCAAATAGACGTCTGTTTTTTACACACTGTCTTACATTTGGAAGGAAAAAAATGTAGATAAAGACAAGGGGCAATAACACTTGTTCTGCTATTCTGAGTTGCACAAAGTCTCCCGATAACAATGGTAACTCACTTGTGTGGGTAGGTCTAATGCCCTCGACAGGAAACGCAACATGGACATATCACATTTTTACATTGAAATCTGTTTTTTTAAAAGTGCCTAGCTGTGGATTTTGGCTTCTTCCTCAGCCGGCACCTAGGGAAACCTAGCAAACCTGTGCATTTTTTAAAACTAGACACCTAGGGGAATGCAGGATCGGGTGACTTGTGGGGCTCTCACCAGGTTCGGTTTCCCAGAATCCTTTGGAAACCTCAAAATTTGGCAAAAATAACACCTTTTCCTCACATTTTGGTGATAGAAAGTTCTGGAATATGAGGGAGGAACCACAAATTTCCTTCCACCCAACATTCCCCCAAGTCTCCCGATAAAAATCGTACCTCACTTGTGTGGGTAGGCCTAGTACTCGTGCAGGAATCACCCCAAAACGCAACATAGACATATCACATTTTTACATTGACAACTGGCGTGTTTTTTGGAAAGTGCCTAACTGTGGATTTTGGTCTCAAGCTCAGCCGGCACATAGGAAAACCTACCAAACCTGTGCATTTTTTAAAACTAGACACATAGGGAAATCCAGGATGGGGTAACATGTGGCGCTCTCACCAGGTTCTGTTACCCAGAATCCTTTGCAAACCTCAAAATCTGACCAAAAAAACACATTTTCCTCACATTTTGGTGATGGAAAGTTCTGGAATCTGAAGGGAGCCACAAACTTCCTTCCACCCAGCATTCCCTACAATAAAAATGGTACCTCACTTGTGTGGGTAGGCCTATGGCCCGCGACAGGAAATGCCCCAAAACACAACATGGACACTTCACATTTTCCCAAAGAAAACTGACCTGTTTTTTGCAAAGTGCCTAACTCTGGATTTTGGCCTCTAGCTCATCTAGCACCTAGAGAAACCTAGCAAACCTGGGCATTTTTGAAAACTAGATAACAAGAGGAATTCAGAATGGAGTGACTTGTGGGGCTCTCAGTGGGTTCTGTTACCCAGAAACCTTAGCAAACCTCAAAATTTGGCAAACAAACCAAACTTTTTCCTCTCATTTCGGAGCTGCAAAGTTCTGGAATATGAGGGGTGCCACAAACTTCCTCCTACCTAGCCTTTCCCAAGGTCTCCCGATAAAAATGGTACCTCACTTGTGTGGGCAGGCCTAGTGCCCACGACAGGAAATGCCCCAAAATACTACGTGGACACATCAAAATTATCAAATACAAAACTATCTGTTTTAGCGGGGGCACCTGCATTTTTGGTCCTGGGCTCAGCAGCCATCTAGGGAAACCTACCACACCAAGACATATCTGAAAAGTACACACCTGATGGAGTCCAGGGAGGTGTGACTTGCGTGGATCCCCCAGTATTTTCTTACCGAGAATCCTAAGCAAACATCAAATTTAGCTAAAAAAAAAAAAAAAATTGTCCCACATTTCTTTGTGGGATCCCCGCACCGGCACAAATTTCCTACCACCCAACGTCCCCCTTACTCTCCTGGTAAAAATGATACCTCACTTGTGTAAGTGGGCCAAGTGCCTATGACAGGGAAGAGCCAAAAACATGTAAAAAATGAGGGGGAACCAAAGCTGGTCCAAAAGGGCAGTTTGAAAAAAACATTTTGAGGGTGCAAGTGGGGAAGAATCTTTATCGGTATAGATGCAACAATGCTGGGTGGCAGGAATTTTGTGGACTCCTGCAGATTCCTGGAGGTTCCATCACAAAAATGGGGGAAAAATGTGTGATTTCAAGAAAAGTTGTAGGTTTGCAGGGCATTGTGGGTACCAAAATGGTGAGGATGCATGTGAAGCACATCACCCTGGACTCACCCTTATTTTCCGTTTTCAGATGTGTCTAGGTCTCGTAGATTTTTCTACATGGCAACTTCCCAAAGTCCAAAAAGTGCAGCCCTCACCATTCGAAGTGGGATGATTTTGAGAGTTAGACAAGCTCTCATGGCCCAAATGTTCAACCAAAACCCAAAATAATCAAATGTCCTCTTGCTTGCCATTGGGATAAGATCTCTTAGTGTGCAGGGGAGAGCTGAAAGACTGTCACCCCCTTTAGTTGGGGTGGGGGCATAACCATGGCCATACCGGTTGGTAGCCACCACCCCACAATTTTCTTTTTAATTCCCTGGCATCTAGTAGGTTTTCTGCCCCCCGGGGAGGGGATCAGGGGTAATTGCCCCGTCTGCCCACCGGTGGGCAGAACAACTTTGTCCCCATTTATTTGGGGTAGGGGGTATGGCCATACCCCCACCTTCTTTTTAAAAATAAATTATTCCCTGGTCTCTGCTGAGCTTTCTGACCCCCCCTTGGGGGCAGATGGGCCTTCTGAAAATAGGCCAATCTGCCCCCAAAGGGGGCAGAAATGGCCAACAGTAATGTGCCCCCATGGGGAGCGACGTTTGTCCAAGGGGCCTGCCCCCCCAAACAACACACACACACCAATCCCTGGTGCCTAAGTGGTTTCAGCCCCCCGGGGGGGGGCAGATCGGCCTAATTGAAATAGGCCGATCTGCACCCAAGGGGGGCAGAAATGGCCTAAAATAAATTTGCCCCCCAGGGGAGCCATCCTTGCCTAAGAGCTCACTCCCCATCTGTAAAACAATGTTTTTTTTAATCTCTGGTGCCTCGTGGTTTCTGCCCATAGGCCGATCTGCCCCCAAGGAGGCAGAAATGGCCTAAAATAAATTTGCCCCTGTGACAGGGCGCAGGGAAAACAAGTGCTGGCGAAGACCAGAAAGTACCCAGTCTCCTCCCTCCCGACATGCCTGTACGTAAGAAGGAGAGACGTGAGGATGAGAGGACGGAGGGCGGGAGCCCCGAAGACGCAGACGAGAAGAGTAACCCAGGGAAATCAGAAGGGAAAACCGAGAGCGAGGAGGCGGAAGTCGGCGAACACATATGGCATACTGTGGACACAGTGAGGAGCCAAATCGGAGGAGGGACATCTGAGGAAACACTGAACCCGGAGAGCCGAGAAGAGAAAATCCTACCACGTGAGAGAGGAGGAGAAGGACGAACGAGAAGACCCGCCATGCTCTCGGAGGAGCGTGGCTTACCAGGTACGGGAAAAAGGGGGTAGGCAATACCCTAGGACTAGTAAACGGAGGGAGGGGATGGAATGCAGGGAAAGAGGAATGGGGCAGGAATAATACATAATACGGACAACGGAAAAATATATAGAAGAATAGAAAACTACAGGCTCCACAGGTTTTGTTTCATTTACGTGCACGTTTGAACCTACCAACTGGGATTGTTTGTGTTTGAGGGAAAAGGATACATGCCACTATTAATCTCTCTGCACCATGATCACCATATAGGTCAAGAACAATACTTTGAGGGGGGGTAGAGGGAAAATGATAAAGGAAAGTAATTACACATTCTGGAAAACACCTCTACTACCAATCATCTCAACTAACTCTAGTAAGGAGAAACGTCTACCGAAAAAAAAAGAAAAAAAAAAACCTGGACTTAATTATACAAACACCCACGGTTTTTCACACCCACACAAACGGTAACAATTAGATTCCGCACAAGAAGGTGAAACAACCATTTTTGTTTCCCTTGTATGAAAGGGTAAGAAAATTAGCAAAGAAAAAACGTCAGCTCAACCTCTTTACATACCTAATATAGGTCTTATTTCTTCCTTCTCTCTCTCTCTCACTCGGGCTGCGGATGAGTCTATGGGGAAGAGACTACCTCATACCTGGAAAAAAGGAGAATAACCAATAAAAGATCACCAAGGGATAACAGACAAGTAGAAGAAAAAAGAAGAAGGAATAACCAAGAAGAGATCATAAACCCATAAAGACTTACCTGAGAAAGGAAGAAACTGACTATCTAACACTGAGATCTATATTGAAGAGGCAATAAATAGACCAATATTTGGTGTATCACAAGCAGTGTTACAGTGTTGTATGTTAGAAAAGGAAACACTTCAGAGTACCAGAGACCCTCTCATAGTGTTTACCTGTCACAGCCCCCCACTGGAGTGACCATGCCTAAAGGGTCCCTCCCCTTGGGTGAAATTGGCGCAAAAAGAAATCCCTGGTGTCTAGTGGTTTTTGCCCCCCTTGGGGGCAGATTGGCCTAAGAAAAATAGGCTGATCTGCCCCCAACGGGGGCAGAAATGGACTGAAACAAAATTGCCCCCTGGGGAGCGACCCTTACCTAAGGGGTCGCTCCACCTCTGTAAAAATATTTTGGAAACAAATCCCTGGTGCCTAATGGTTTCTGCCCTCCTTGGGGGCATATCAGCCTAATTAAAATAGGCCGATCTACCCCCAAGGAGGGCACAAATGGCCTAAAATAAATTTGCCCACCAGGTAAGTGACCCTTGCCTAAGGGGTAGCTCTCCTTTAGTGAAATTGTCGAAAGAAAAAAAAATCCCTGGTGCCTAGTGGTTTCTGCCCCCCCTTTTGGGCATATTGGCCTAATAAAAATAGGCCAATCTGCCCCCAAGGGGGCAGAAATGGCCTAAAACAATTTGTCCCCCAGGGGAACGACCCTTGCCTAATTGGTTGCTCCCCAAAGTAAACAATTCCTGGCACCTAGAGGTTTCTACCCCCCCAGGGGCAGATTGGCCTAATTACAGTAGGACGATCTGCCCCAGGGGTGGCAGAAAAGGCCTTTAAAATAATTGCCCCCCTAGGGAGCGACCCTTGCTCAAGGGGTTGCTCCCCTTATAAGTATAAATAAAAAACAATAAACTCCCTGGTGTCTAGTGGGCATTCCTGCAGCCTGATTGTTTCAAGGCCTTTCTTTTGCTTTGATGCCTCTTCCGCCCACAGCCCATGATCAGAAGAGACATGCAAAAGCATTTCTCTTTCGATCCGCGCTGGAAGCTTCCAGTGAGCTGGGGGCGGCCTCTGATTAGGTCAGTGCGCGATCGTGGACTGACGTAATCAGATGTCACTGGGGGGGTCAGGGAGGTTGCAGGGGTGGAAGGGGAACTGATTCCCTTTCCATTCCTGCCCATGGGAGGGGGGTGCGAGGACCTCAGGGGAGCGCTAGCGCTTTCTCCAACGGCCAGTACCAGGACGAGGTTGTCTTGTCCTTGGCACACGGCAACCATGGCCAAGGGTGAGACCACCTCGTCCTGGGCACCCGAGGGGTTAAAGAGCCATCCCTGTTTCTTGTGGTTAATCATGGGCTTGGCTGAGAGTTATCTGGAGCCAATAACCTAGATGCCAATGTACGGTAGGGAAACAAAGACACACAAACCCATATTTATACTTTTTTAGCGCTGCATTTGCGGATTTTTTTTACGCAAAAGCAGCGCAAACTTGCAAAATACCATTGTATTTTGTACGTTTGCGCCATTTTGCGTCTAAAAGCAGCGCAAATGCGGCGCTAAAAAAGTATAAATATGGGCCACAGTTTGTTATTACTTCACAAGTAGTGAAGGGAAACATTGGAGACAGGTTTTTGACTTTTTTCAAATATTTATACAAATAATTTAAATAGCACCAACTATTTTTTTATTTAATGCTTAAATAGAGTGACTCGCCCCAATAGAGGGTTTCAGAGCATTGTACATTACACACAAATAATAAAAGACTTTAGGCCTGATTTAGATATAGGCAGAAGAGTTACACTATCACAACGGTGGCAGATATCCCGTCCGCAGGAATCTAAATTACATAGGATATAATGGGATTTATATTTCGACGGACAGGATATCCATCACCATTTTGACAAAGTAACATGTGCCAATATCTAAATCAGGACCTTTGCTACTATCCGACGGAACCCTTTTTAACATCACTACAAACTGACATAAAATGAATTGTACTTTATGACCTGCAAGTAACAAAAGGATCTCCATGTCAAAAGAAGTAGCCCACTTACTATCTACATAAAATAAAAGTCTATGATCTGCATGTAACACATTGTGCATTTCAGAAGATACATTAATCCTCTATGCTACTTTATAAGTCAAAACTGTGACTAGAGAAAATACAGGTCTCTGCAGCAACTACATTAATCACTAGAGTTATCTTACTTTAATTGTTGTCCCTTGAGTTTTGCTGGGCACACAAAGATGTCTGCAGCAGGTGCAGTAACCTCATGAAATATTTTAAAATGCAACCTATGTGGCCAATTAAACCAGAACAGATATACTGTCATGGTTGCCGTACATACTTTGACTGTCAGACTCTGATTTTATCATTCTGTCCCTTATGGCAGCAACCCCTTCCGATAGCCACACCTTGCCTCCCAATTTATAGATCCCGAGTATTTTGTTTCCATTTCTAGCGCTGCACACATCATGTATATCACGTAATACATTTCTGCCAAGATGTAGCTCTTCAATTGCGATAAAGGATGTACACTTAAGCATATGGATCTGTTTGTGTAGGGTGGGATCTGCGGCCTGTGCTCAGACATTAATGGCCTCTTGCATGGGCTTTGTTCATTGTATGCCTAAAAGATATGCACAGACCTTTGCAATGTATATATAAAGGCCATGAAGCACACGGTAAATGTGGCGAAACTAGCACAGGTTTGCGACGTGTCAGCTGCAGTGCTTCACAGAGCTTCCGTTGGTGTGAAGCCAAAGAGGACTCCTGTGTGCTCAAACAGAAGGAAAAAACACTATTCTGTCAACACAGACTCGTACTTTGGAGGGATTCTGGAATAAAATGAACCTTGAACTAATGGTGCATATGCTGGTGCGTAGCTTCGTTGGGGTTGTTTGGGGTCTTAAACCCCCCTAATAAATGTATTTTCTTCTAAAGAGTTGGGTACAGGTGCTTTCAGTCGGGTATGGTCTGTGGGATTTCACCAGGATGTTTTACACACAGACAGACAAAAACGCACACACGCGCTCCCTCTCTGTTTTGAAAGTTCTAAAAAATGTTGTTTATTTTATAGTGTGTTTTCTATTATAGTGTTCCTACCAATCCGCAATCTACTCCCTTTCCACTGCCAACTACGCCCTTCTCATGCCCCCTGCTTGTCAATGTATTTTAACATTATATGTCAGCCTGTTTGTCGGTTAAATCGGGCTGACTGCAGACACAGTTAAGGAAATCGGTGTATGCCTACTGCTCTTCTAAGTACACAGAGCACAGCAAACAGAAAAAAGTCACGTCCCAGCAAACAAAAAAAAACAGGAAAGGCCTGTCTCTCAGTGAACGTGCGCCAGTGTTCTTGTGATTCTTCTGTGCTCTCGTGAGCCGATAAATGATTACAGCAGCCTCCCTGAGTCCCCTGGCAAACAATAGGGATGAAAGAGAGTGTGAACCCACCCCTACCGAGATCTTACAGTGCCGTTCCTTTCGGCTCCTTTGTTTGCTCGGATGTGAGGTAGGCTCTGTCTGAGGAGCCTGGCATGCTCAGGTATGGAACCGGTTTGACCATGATGGGAGCCAGGAGCCACTCTGGAAAAAGACACTCTCTCAGAGAACAGCCACAGGTGTGCAGCGTTTGAAATATTCAATACTGTCATATTCCAACTTCCATTACCCTAGCCTGACCCCCTGGACCTGGAGGCATTACCATTAGTTATTAGAGACGTTTTGGTGTTGTAAGTGTCTTCTAAGGACCACCATGTGTTGAATGGAGCTAACCCTGGTGGACTACCAGAATTTCTAATCTCTGAGGGGGTTCTGAGGTAAAAGGGTCTGCAGCATCAGGTGCAGGCTTGATGAAATATGAGCCTAGCCCTGGTGGAATGCCATAACTTAACATCTTTGAGGGGGCTCATAAGTACGATGGCCAGAAGCATCAGGTGAGTGCATGATGAAATAAGAGCCAGGCCCTAGTGGAATGCCAGAACCTTACATCTCTGAGGGGCTCACAAGTAGGATGGTATGAAGCATCAGATGAGGGCATGATGGAATAGGAGTCTAACCCTTGTGGAATGCCAGAACCTTACATCTCTAATGGGGCTTATAAGTAAGAAGGTCTGAAGCAGCAGGTGAGAGCATGATGAAATAGGAGCGTAGCCCTGGTGGAAAGCTAGAACTTTACAACACTGAGGGGGCTCATAATTAAGAGGGTCTGAAGTATTGGATGAGGGCCTGATGAAATAGGACCCAGCACCAGTCCCATCAGTGCATATCGTTGTCAACCCAAAAGTAAAGTGTGAACTGGTAGGAACTATACTGCCTTCCCGAACAAAGTAGGATTGAAGGACAAAACGTTTCAGGGCAATAAAGCACAGAGGCTAAAAGTGGCAGGATGTCAACCTTTTAGATCTTTCTAAACCAACACTTGCGATGGAGCTTTAGCTTACAAGTACACTGCAATACAGATGAATTTGTTCCAGATTTCATAATCTTCTATAAAATCACTTCTGACAGAAATGTAACATTTATAGCAGAGTTCACTAATACTACCAAGAAAAAGGCTCATTGCTTGGTAGAGCAGAAACTAATCAGTGTAGGTGTTACCAACACCTGGATATGCTCGCAAGAGTGTAACACACCCCCCCTATATGGGAAAGCAAGGAAGTTGGAAGTCCACGTGAGCCTCTTCCGGCGGAGCCTGATTGGCCATTTATTCTAGCAGGCATTTCTCCTGGGGATGGACGCCAATAGAAGCTGTATTAAGTCCTGGGCCGCAGCCTCTGCCACTTTCTGCAGCTTTCTTGGGGTTTAATGGAGCAGGCAGAGTGCAGGCGAGCCGAGAGTGAGAGAGATAGATGAGGAAGAAAAAGAGAGTAAGAGAAAGCCAAGGGAAATAACCAAAGTGGGGCATGTGTAAACATTTTCGCCAAGGTTGGATTTGATTTCGAATCCAGCACTACTTGGCAGTCAACAGTCTGCCCCTTTCCTGACACTTACAACATGTAAAGTAAGAGTGAACTTGTCTAATATGGAACAGTCTATGCATTAAAGAAGAAGACAGAACACTGAAATGGCAGAAGTGGGTTGAGCAGGGCATTTAAAGCATATCCCAGTTATTAGAAAAGGGTAAGAAAATAGTTCTTAAGTCTTACGGTGGAATTACATCCACCGAATAGAGCATTATGGAACTATCTTCAACTGAAATGGGTATTTAAAACATATATTAACAACTTGAATGAATTATGAACAGTGTTGTATTGGAGAGCATACTTTCAAGGAGCTCAACAAACATGACATTTCCAATTAGTCCAACCTAACAACGTATAACTGTTTGACACCATACAGTTGAGTGACTGAAAATCTGAAAGCAAGAAACACCCCAAGCAAACGCCAATATGCAGCATAGCCACCTGGAACAGTAAATATAGTGAAGGTACACTGGACTCTGAAAAAAATGTGGAAATCGAAGACATTCAATGAAGATAAGTGCTAAAAGTAAAATTAAAAAAGATCAGGCATAGGTGTATGCTGGATAGATTGTACACAATTAGAAGAAATGTGGAATGATTTTCTACAAAAAATAAGATTGACCAGGAGTGTGACACTCATGAAAAATAATAGTAAGATTTGCTGTTCCTTATCTGTGGTATTGGAGATCAATATGGCCCTGTAAGGAATTTACAAACATGCAGCTTCACTTGAATTCCCACAAACTAACATCATTCTTTTTTCAGGTTACTGCTCTAAGTGCAAAGCCAAAAAGGATGAGAGATATGTACTCAGCGCAGAATGTTCAGCCCTGACGAAAATTCCACTATGAAATGGAACAAAAAGCTTTGGCTGTTGTCTTCTTTTTTAATTAAACAGAGTTTCTTGCATGAACACTTAAGAGAAACTGGTGTTTCCGTGACAGGAAATGAAAATGAATTTCTGACTATTGATGCATGACGTTCGTTTCATAGTGAGCGACTCAGGAGTGCATGTCCAACCTCAAAGGAAATAGACTGCCCTCACTTTTGGAAAGCTAGTCCTGTTTAGAATTCGGGAAAACACTACCAAGGTTAAAATCGTGGATTTGAACGAAGACATTGAAAAGTTGACTACAATTGAAAGGGTTACTAAGAATGCTGGGAAAGGTGGGAGGGCGTTCCAGAAAACCTTGGTAAACTACATGAACATTTCTTGGGAAGACGGAGGACTCTGTATTGAATGTAATGATCTCTCCAGAATCCTGAATTCTTACTACACAGAACGGATGTAACTTGAAGGAATATTTGAAGCCCGAGATGGCCTTCGGATATGCTGCCTCAGTATTCTGTGCTCGCACATTCAAATACAGCAGCCGCGTGTTTCTTCGGACAGCTTTGGGCACCGCCACGTTTTTATTTACAAATTAACCACTCGAATCAAGTCAGGTTTAATGTAGTGGTAGTTCCAAAGACAGATGTGCTATTTATAACAAATTGCAACAAATTCTAATTTTCACCGCGATTACTCCCAAAATTGCATTGTTTTGCTACAAATGTTTGAACCATTTGAAAGATTCTGATTGAAGTTTAAGATGATTGGCAGCTGTATTGAGCGAGTGTCACTCAGCATATGCATCACAGGACCATGGAAGCTGCAGCAGCAGACGTCTGTTGCCATGGAGAAAATTGCCCTGCTGCTGCCACGTGGAAAAGAAAGAAGATGAGGAAGGTGAGCAGCAGAACAGGAGGAAGACGGCTGTCATGATGTATCATACACTAATAAAAATAAATAGTACACTTGTGTCTGATTTGCTAATTTTATTCACCTCAGAAGGACGAAAGGCGGAGACGGCCCAACAGTTTTCAAATCTGTGAATGCCGGGTTATCCATAGAGTGTTTTGGTCCACTGAGCTGTTTTATGCATTTAGGGCCAGATTTATGCTGGCCTTGCGCTGTTCCAATGCCGCATTAGCATCATATTTTTTCCGCTAATGTAGCGTTGGAAGGGAAAAAATGCTGCGCCGTATTTACAAACTGGTGCAATGCATGCATTGCGCCACTTTGTAACCCCTTGCACCACATTATGCCTGCGCCAGGCATTGCGCTACTTTGTAAAGATGGCGCCACGATTTTGGCCTTGCTGGGTCACATTAGCTTCAAAATAAATGATGCTAATGTGGTGCAAGGAGGCGCTAGGGGCTCTTAAATATGCTCCAATGTATGCAAGAATGGCATTCCGGCACTAGTGGGGTCCATAAAAATGGTACAAAGGAGGCTCCCATTGATTACTATGGGCTTCTGGATGCTTTGCAGTATTAGTGTCATAATTTTTTACGCTAATTCTGCAAAGTGCTGGACTAGCATAAAAAATTATGAAGCTAGTCACCCTATCGCCATGGTGCACCGTATTTTAAATACAGCACTACCATGGTGCACAAGGGGCGCAAGAAAAGTGGTGCTGCACTAGTTGCAGCACCCCTTTTCATAAATCTGGCCCTTAATATTAGAGCGCCTGCGTTAATACCATTTTGACAGGAACATTATCAATTTTCATATTGTTCATGATTTCGGGCATCACGCCTGTGATCAGGTATCAAATGCTGTACCAGCCATGCTGAAAATGAAGTGTGTGTAGCAAAACTAGACAGCAGACAGATACCAGCAAACAGCCTGCCCCGTAATGTGCCAGCTTGTGTTTATCATTCAACAAGCAAGAGATATTCCAGCCTTTGGAGTTTACGAAGAAACGAGGGCCTACCTGTGCCCCCAACACTGCAGAGCAAAAAAGGAAATGGAGAGAGGATGCGCAACATATATTTTTAAAGAGGCGAAATCTTCAGACGTCATGTGGCTTGCTTCATCTTCCGATCCTCCTCTGAGTTGCCAAGGAGATGCTATAGAGTAGCAGTGGTGACTTTTTGTGTCAAGGGCTTTTGCTTTGCTCCCCTGGCCCTGTGCTGCTATTGCCGCAAGACACTGTTTAGAATCTCTTATAACGTAAACTATTGCTCCTCCGCGATTTGTCCTCATTTTACAGCTAGTAATGAATGGTATTTTGAGGCATGTGACACACACATCAAGTACCCTAAAGCGAGACAAACTGGCAATGCAGTGCTATGGAGCAGTTGTGTACGAATGTAATCGGTATGTTGAATAGTGCACACACCCAGTTAGTGGTACCAAAAGCCAGAGTGAACATCTTTCACAACAGGAAGAGTGTCTACTCAATGAAACACAGATAATTGACTCCAGCCTCTTTCTTCTTCACATTTGTTTGTATAAGGTACCTTGGAATACATAACTTACTGACACTGCACAATGGCTGCCTGCCAGATATCATGCAAAGACACAGTGGCCCATACTTACTAACGTTTTGCACGGGTGCTTGTGCGGCCAGAAAAAACCTCCCCAAACTATGGGCCTCATTACGAGGCTGGTGGTCTTGAGACTGCCAGCCTCGCACTGGCGGTCAGGACCACCACCGCTGTGGCGGCCCGACTGCCACATAAAGACCTTGATGGTAAGACTGCCAGGGTACTACTAGCACCTCTGGGATCCATGATCCCGACAGGCTGGCGATGCAGATATCGCAATCAGCCAGGGTGGTATCTCGTTTTCAGCCAGCCTTTTCATGGCGGTTTTACTCCCATGAAAAATCTGGCAGAGAACATGTCCATGGGGCCAAAGGGGGCCCCTGCACTGCCCATACACTTGGCATAGGTAGTAAAGGAGTCCCCCTGCCCAGCACCCTCCAATGTGCAGACAGTGCACATTGCGAGGGTGCTGGTGCACCTGGCAGGCAACAGCATTGCTGCTAGCTCGATTATGAGCCGGAGACAATGCTGCGCCTGTTTCCCACTAGGCTGCTGGATGGAATCCTCGGTTTTTGCCTGTCAGCCTAGCGGGAAACACTTAATGGGTCCGGTGGGGTGGTCGTCACTACAGGGTGGCCACCGCCCTAGTGGCCACCACCCTGTCGGGAGTTTGGCGGATGGGGTTTCCCATCCGCCAAACTCAAAATGAAACCGTAAGTGACACAAACTACAGTGTCCATCCACATTTGTATGCAAAAGGATTATTGCACCAAAAGTTGATGCAATTGCAGTGGTGAATTGCCTTAAGTTGCATAGTATGAACCCCCCAGTGATAAATGTAAAGTTGAAGAAATGGGATGGAATAGCCAAAACACTCACATGACTCAACACAGACTAATGTCACCCAAAGTAGCGCAAAGTAGCATTTTGCTGGATCTTAATGGCAAATGAAACCCGCCACAAACAAAGTGCTAAATCACATTTTGTGATTCTTCACTGCATAATACATATAGTATTATCACAAGTTACATTCACTGTTCCATTAAATCTTTAATTGCCATCTGCATGAGGATACTTGTTTTCAAGAGTAGCCTTGGGTACAAAAGTCACAGAAGCTCGTGCTCTATATCAGCTATTTTTACTGTCCACCATGCTGCAGTGTTATATCCCACAAAGCTTGAAATTTAGAGGGAGACCTAGAAGTCCATAAGAAAACAAAAAAAACAACTATAAATGATGGAGCCTATTCACAAACTGCATTATGTAGTATGTTTTGTAGTACCACAATAGCATTACTAATGAACTACAAAATGCTCTTCCCTATCTCACATGTGGTCTATACCTCTGCCACTCCTATATGTTATGTGCGGAGATTCCAGAACAAATGGAAATATGTTTTTCACAGTAAATGTGCAAGGGACACTGATGTGTGGCTGGAAAATGGAGACTATCTACAACTAACTGGAAGGGCTGAAGGAGGGAGGAAAGAGTGGTTTTGGGAGGGTTATGTAACGGTTTAGTAAGGGATATGTACCCACCCACAAAATAGTATGCCCTTTGTTATTCACAAACAGCACTTCTATAGTTATCACAGCCAAAATGGAACCAAAACAACTGTAAAAGTATTGAAGCTCAGACCTGAAGCAAGTCCAGCACCACACACTGGTACTGTAATGCCCTACTATAGAAAATAATTGAAGGACTTCAAATAAAAGGGCATAAAATGAATAGGAGCTCAAATTAAATTAAATTAATTTAGTTAAACTAAAATATCCATACATTTAATTTAGTGTTAATAAATTACATATAAATAATAACTAATAGTGTTTCATAAAGTATAACATTTTTAAATGTAATAATGAACGTGCCTTTAATAATTTGAATGATTACTGACATTATCTTATATTAATTCTATAAACAATCTGATGATTTTTACTAGAGAATACATTGAAAAATTATTATACTTTAAGTAGGAATTTGTTTTATTCAAATTCCAAGAAACATATTTTTAATTAAATGTAATATACTCAAATGGTTGGCTGGGCCATAGACAACGTTATGCGTTAACACATCTGGTGAGTGGTGTACATCATTTTAAATTTAACTTCCAATCAGAGGCAACAAAAAGAGGGATGTGAAATGGCAATAAATAATAGCTGAATTGCAAATGTTATTGAGAAAGGGGGGTAGGGTCCTGAGTCTAGCCTGACTTTACCAGCTAGTCCATCTTTTAAGTATTCAGGATTGCAAAATCATGATCCTTTTGTTTTTTAAATGGAAAATTAGAATTGCACATGCAGCACCAATGTTTTTATGTACTGCATCTACCGATTAATGTTAACATTGGGTTAGGTTGCTAAAACGTTTTTTAAGTTTTTCAATGAACAGTGATACCATTTTAACTGTATACTGGAGGCTCGGTTTTAGCATGCTTACAGTTCAATGAACAATTGATGGTGACACCAGGGGGAGATAAGGTAGTATCCTATAGCTAGTGAGACCTAGGAACCTATTCACAAACTGCATTTGTGGTACATTTAGTAGTACTACAATAGTAGTACTTGTACTACAAAATGCAATTCACTAACCTATGTGTGGAGGTCTTTGCCTCTGCCTCCCGTATGAAGATCTCCACTCTAACTGCAGAGATCACCAAATACATATGCCTATGTTTTAACGGTAAAGGAAAGAGGGATAGGGAAGTGGCTGGAAATTAGTAGGGAGGTGTTTTGGGAGGGCTAGAGAGGGATTTAGGTAGGTGTAAGGAGCAGTTTAGGGAGGGGCATGCACCCACCTCCAACAGAGTAAGCCCAATGCTATTCACAGACTGCACTTCTAAAGTTGCAACAGCCAAAAAGGGCCCACAACAGTAGTAAATGGACATCAGCTCAGATCTAGAGTAAGTTCAGCACCACACATGGTCAACCACTGGAACTGCAACACCCTCCCATAGAAAATAATGCAGGTAGGGACATAAATGACTACCCCATAGGAATAATATTTAAAGAAAGCAATTTATTTAGATGTCTTAAAAATGTGTATACATTAATTTAAATGGTAAAAATGCATATCAATTAAAAATATTAGTTGATTTTAATAAACTTTTTCAGTTTACAAATAAATGTAACTTCAATGTTGTTGAACATAATTACAATAATTTAAATTAATTATATTCCTAGCTGTTAATAATATTTCAATACATAATAAATTCAAATATACATTTTACTTTAGGTGTTTTCTTAAATATATCTAAAACATAATTTTATTTATATAAATTAAATATTTAGGCTTCATTTTCTCAAAGGCTTGTGCTGGGCTTGCGTCCCACAGTATGATGCAAGGAAGGTGCATGCAGTAAGTCAAATTTATCAAGTGACACAAGAGCACAACAACGTCATTTTTAGGATATTGCGCAGTGCATCTGCTGTGCTGAATCTGGAAATAACAGAGCTGGGGTGCCTGATAGTATGTTCTGATGTTGGGAATGCCCAGTCTGCTGTATTGTTGGGGCCGATGACAAAGGACACAGTTCATCCAGGGCCTTTTGTCGGCCCAGACAAAGCGGATCAGCTCCTGTTGTAGTGTCTCGATCGTGCCTGGCTGAGGTGTGGCAGGTAAGACTTGAAATGGGAGGTTCTTGGGGAGTGTGATCATTTTGAATGCTGAGATGTGACTGAGCTAGGAAAGAGGGTACAAGTACCACTGAGCGTGATCTCGTTTGATTTTCCGAGTGAGGTCTCAGTAGTTCACCAAGGCTTTGTCGGCCATCCTCGTTGCCAATTAGATTCTCAGATAGGGAATGGTGTTCGTGGTCCAATGGATAGGAAAACTGCCAGAGAGCATCGCTGCCATTTTCCGGGAGACCAAGATATTCAGAGCTTGGGCTTTCTAAACATTTATTCAGAATCCTGCTGCTATGCCGAAGGCCTCTACTTCTACCAGAAATGCCGGTAAGGCCATCCACGTATCATCAAAGGCAACTATGACATCATCGGCGTACAGGTGGATGGTGTGTTCCTCTCCCTTGAAATGGAACCCCATTGGACGAAGGGCTCCATGTAGAGTGCAAATAACAATGGTGACAGTGGGCACCCTTGACGGGTTCCTTTGTTTATGGGGAGAGGAGTTGACATAAGTTCATGGACCCTGTTGTTGCTCTTGGGTGGCTATAGCTACTCCACATCCAATTACGGAAACGGGGTCCGATACCTAAGAAAATGAGCATTTCGGCTAGATAGGGGCAGTGAACCCTGTCAAAGGCCTTTTTGGTGTCAACGGCTAGCAGCACAATTTCCCTTCCAGATCGTTTGGCCTAGCCTATAATGTGGAGAATCTCTTGGTATTCTTACTGCATTGGTGGTGGGGTATACATCCGGACTGATCAGGGCTGATCAGTCCCTTCATCAATGGGTTCAGTCTCGTTGCTAGCTTGGTGTCAACACTGAGGTGTGATATCAGATGGTAGGACTCTGATTTCTGTTTGTCCTTACCGGGCTTGCGGATGACAACATTGGACGCGTCGGGCATAGACGGAGGTAGGACCTGGGGTCCCTCTATAGAACGTAACATCCAGGTTAGGATGGGTGACAGTAAATGACAAAAGGCCTTATAAAAACTTGCTGGGAATCCTTCTAATCCCGGTGACTTGTGGGGTTGCAGACAGGCAGTGGCCGTTAGTCCCTCCTCTGTGCTGATAGGTTGATCAATTTCTTGCCCATGAGTCCAGGACTGTGGTGAAATATTAGTAGTCCTTAGATATTCATCGATGGTAGAGAGCGGTCTTGTTTGAACAATATAAAGGTTGCTGTAGAAGTCCCTGAATTTGGTTGTGATGTAGGCGTCATTGCAGAGCAGGGAACTGTCCGGCTGGACCAATGTCTCCACAGCCTTGAGGTGGAATTGGGCTCGGAGTTTGTAGGCCAGCAGTCACCTACCTTATTCCCCCCAACATAGAAAGAGTGTTTCAGGCGGAGGATGTAATATTACGCCACATCCAGGTCAAGGTGGGATAATTGTTTTCAAGCTGTCTCCAGTTACCTCCATATTCTAGAGGCAGCGGTTCGAGGGCGAATTTGCTCCAATTTTTAAATGGTTGTTGCAGCTGTTGCCTCTTCTTCAGGCGTATTTCATTGTCTGCCACAGAGATAGCCAGGAATTCACCTCTGACAAATGCTTTTAGAGCCTCCCATAGTATTGCAGCAGAAGTGTCAGCTGTGTCATTGAGCGCAAGATAATTTTGTATAACCTGTTCGATTTGTGCTTTCACCGTGGGTCTGTGTAGGAGGGTCTCGTGGTAACACCACAGTCGGTCCATTTGGAATGCCAGGGGAAGAGCGAGATCGACCACAGCTGCCGTGTGATCAGGCAGAGAACAGGGTTCTATGTCAATGACGTTGACCATGCCATGTAGTTCCCACATTCTCAAGAAATAATCTAGTCTTGTGTCTGTTTTATGCTCATGGGAATAGAATGTGTAATCTCGGGAAAGGGGGTGGGTCACCCCCTCAAGTCTTGCAACCCCATTTCTCATGGGCACCTTCTATTAATATCTCCCCAGACCCACCCTGACGCTTAGCTGAGTGGTCCATGTCATTACTAAATATGTTGCGGTCTCTCCCTAGTATAACCAGTTTCTCCCTCGAGGTCAGTGTACCAGCTACTGCTTTACGAATTAAGGTTCGGGGCATACAGAGAACCCACGGCTAGCACCTGTTTCCCCACCCGGATATGGTATGCTATGAGGCAGCCCTTGAGCTCCGCTAGCTTGTCCTCTACCCTTACTTTGAAGGATCTGGAGACTAGGATAGTGACTCCGCTGTCTTTCCGGCCCCAGCGGAGTGTATCTGGTGTGGGAAGGTCTGGGATGTCAGGCGGTGCCAATCCTTGGCCAGAAGATCGGTCTCCTGTAGGAGACATATATCTTCCGCGGAGTGTTCCAAGTAGGAGAGGCCAACCTTCCGTTTTACTAGGTTATTCAGTCCTTTCACATTGGGTGTTACTATGCAAAGTGTATCGTGAGGTGGGTATGAGTTGCGTGTGGCGTGTAGCAGACCCCGTCCTCGTGTATTGTGTTCTGCACTGGTGAGCTCCCTTGACTCATGTCTCCCGGAATAGATGCCCTTCAAGAAAGCCGATTCAGCGGTGGTAAGTGTCCCCAACATAAAGGCCCCTAAATCAACATGAACTAAAACAAGAACAATGTCCCTGAGGGGGCGTAGGTTTTTTTCCAGGCTCCCACTCTCAAGCGGAGGTGAAATGTCTGAGGTCATGGGTCAGCATAGCTTCTCCAAACATGTCTCCTGCCCCTTTCCCACTCCTTCAGAGCTATAACAGCTGTTATGCTTGCAGGCCAAGAGTCCCAGGACTTCCAAAGTGACACTCTTAGATCAGGTAGATACTGAGTTGTCCAATTCACCAGCCAGTATCTCTAGCACCTCCCATTGTTCCTGGACTTTGGTGTCTGGATCAGGCTGCTGGTCTGTGATGGATGACAAGTGCTTGTGCCAGCAGGGTTGCTTTGTAGATCTATGGTTAGCTGGGCTTGATTTGTTTTCTGCAGTCGTGTCCTTGTGTATTCCCAGGAGTTCATATGCCGCCGACAGAGAGCGAAGCTGGTGTCATTGCTCTGCCCAGTGGAAAATAATGCAGAATGGGTGTCCCCAAGAGTAGAACACTCTTTTCTCCCATCGATAGGAGGCCACTGGGTGAAAATCTTTCCTCTTTTGATAGCAGAGAGGTCTTGGTATAGTGTCAATGTATGGCCTTGGAAGGTCAGCCGCTGGAGCGCTCTCACTTTGTGCATTATCTGTTTCTTCACTGGGAAGTAATGTAAACACGCCAAGATGTTAGCCCGGCGGGAGGGGTCTGAGCTGGGAAGGCCCATCCTTTGTACCCTATCCAGCTGAATGGCTGGCCCAGTGGGCCCTAAGATGTGAGCAAAGAGTGCTTGGACATAGGAGCCAACGTAATTTCCCTCTGCAGCCGTGGGTGCACCTAGTTTGCAGACATTATTGAGACACAACCTGTTTTCAAGGTCCTCAGCGAGGGCGTGTAAGTCAACATGTTGTTCTTTAAGACAAATAACGTCTTTCTGTAGGATCTCAAGTTCCTTATCTCTACCTGATGCATTTTCCTCCAGGGTTGAAACTCTGTCTTCAATTTCAGCTAGTTCTTTTTAAACCACTTTTGTCAGAAGATTACCCATTAAATCAAACTTACACAGGAGCAGATGCCTTTTATCCAACTCCCTCCAACAAATGCGTGCTCAGACTTTAACTGATTATCTGAACCCTGCATCCTCTAGGGGGAAAGGGGAATGGCAATAGAAAAAGTGAGACCTCCTTCAGATCCAGTTCTAGCCTGTGTTTCCCACTTGAAGATAGGATATTCAGTGTGTGTCTCTGAAAACATGCACCTTTCTTCTTAATGGGATTTCTTTAAAGGAAGGACCTGCAGGCGGGTGATAAGAGCATAGATAAGTACATTCCTACTGCGCAATCAACTGTTCAGCCATTCACATTTACCCAATTCTATCGTTCTCCTAACCTGGATCTTTTGAGAGACTAGCCTCTTTCTAAGAGAATAATGTTAACTTAAGATCTTCTTTTCTCCAGTAGTCAGAGGTTTCCAAGGTTCTCTGGAGAACAGTTCAAAAATTCACAAATATACAAACTTCTAATGTCTTTTACAGGAAATGAAAAACTCATTCTCAAGGTTCAGTTTTCTCAATCACAGTATCTAGGAATTAGTATGAGCACTGAGGTTTTTCTCTAAGACTGACTCGTCTGCAAAGCAAAGAGTTCTTGAATATATATGTACACATATATATTGGCAAGTCTGGAAATCATACAAAAGGATTCCTCACTGCAGTTGCTTGAAGTTCTCTTAAGCCAAAACGAATTCTCCTCAGAAAGCTGATAGCCAGTTGTTGGAAGAAGGAAAAAATTCAGCTTCTTCAAAAGGGAAAAAGTAGCTGGTGTGCACACCACAACAAGAAAAATAATTAATTACTCAAAACTGGAAGAATACTCTATGAAACGAAGCTGCTAAGGAACACTGCTCATTCTCCTCGGGATGACAGTTGAAGTGCAGGACTCCCAGAGAGAAACAGCTGGAGGGAAGCTTCAGCACAACATTAAGGTAGGAACACTAGAGCACTGATCTCACAAGGATTTGCGGCCACCATCTTGAGTGGCAGTTAAGCATGAAGGAGCTAGTTCTAAAAACAGCCTCCACAAGAGCCACCGGGAGTGAGGACGCCACTGCAACCAATGTGGGTACAAGAGTTGCTGAGGGAAGAACTTAACAACACTGGCAATAGTTTTCTTGACAACTTTCAAATCCTGTGAGAGTTCCCGCTTGATGTCATCTTTCAAGGATACAAAAAGCACCTCTAGGAAGGAGCGTGTAACAGGCCCATCTGTGTCTTCCATTTCCTTGGGGGGATCCAGGGCCACCTGGTGAGGGTGGTCAGTAGTGGTCATCTTTATTAGCATATCTTTGAGTGAGCGTTCCTTTTTGGAGAGATCCGTGGCCATGGTGTCTTGGCTTTTGTGTGGCCAGCTGGCAATGTCTCCTAATATGCAATCACTGTCTCTTAGTTTTTTGCCACTGTGCACCCAACAACGAGTGGGGGTCCACATGTAATAAGTGCTGAAGCAGTTGGCGGTGACACCACAGAAGCTGGTCTCGGGGTCGGGCCCTCTGCAGCAGTCAGTCACTCTTGCTGCTGGTCCTTGCTTTAGCCTGTTATCCACACCCACTTCTCACCCCTATCTGTCCCGCACCTTGAGTCAATAATCCTCAATGCAAATTGGGTGCACGCAGAGGTGTGGGTGGGTGGTCAACAGACAGGTCACGGATTCTGTAGAGCCTGGTTTAAGGGTGCATCTTCAGACTGTCATCAGGGCAGGCACTGCAATGGTCCTATACGCAACCTCAATGTGTCAGCGCCGGTGGTGGCGTGCTTATGGGTTGTGGGCAGTGGTAGTGCTGATGGGTGAGCTTCCAGGGATTGGGCTCCATCATGGGGGCCCTAAGTGTGGATTATAAAGAGGTGGTTATGGGGGGCTTTTCTGATTCTTCTCGTTCCGGTGGGGGTGGAAAAGTTGTGTGCTGCGTAGGCAGGTACGCTCCCTATCCGCAGGGCGACCTCATGAACATTAGGCCTCTGTAGACGGCAGTTTCACCCCTGCAGTTGGGGCCTAAACCCCTAGTCTCCGGGTGTACCGAGGTGCAGGCTCCGGGGTCAGCAGTGAGCAGTGGTGGTGAGGAACGCTACATCGGGCACTAAAGTGTTCCCCAAGGGAAGCGCTTTAAGCAGGCAGCCCCTCCTTCTGCAGGCATGCCGCACTCTTGGCTCTGGCGGAAGCCCAGGCCAGGAGACGATGTCTCCACCAGACAACCTCGTATTGCCCTCTTGTATTATGTCGTACCTGGTGGGTCAGTAGGGACTTGGATAGCTTGCTCGCCCGCTGCCAAAAACGCTCTTACTCGTCTCCTCTGTCTGCTAGATGTGGGCAGGGCTTCCATGCGGTCAGGATCCCCTGCTGCATCGAAGGGGTTGGCCGGCAGTTCCCGACCGCCATCATGATCGTCGGGTAGAGGTTACAGTGAGGCGGTTGTACTGACTCTCGAAGCTGTGTATTAATGGGGTTCTGTGGGCCTCGGTGACGAAGGGCAAGGAAAACACGTCTCAACCCGCCATATTCTAGGCCACGCCCCCCTCAGGATCTTTTTTGGAGCACATCTGCAAGATTGGCTGGAATTTATCAGGGAGCATTTTCAGCTTTCCTCCTAGCTGTGTTGGATGTCATCATAAAACTTTCACCCCAGTGTATCCTCTTCACAAAAACCAGCCAACAACAATTAACTACCAAGCAAGGGCTCTACAACACTGCTGGATTCCCTCATGTGCTTTGTGCCATTGATTGCACACATGCAATCTGTGCTCCTTGCAGCCACCGCAAACACAATTACTGTATCAATGTCCAGGCAATAGTGGATCATAATGGATAGTTTATCAATGTCCTGGCCAGGTATCCTGTAAGTGCCTATGATGCATACATATTTTGACACTGTACCATCAATGAGCGGTTTGAGAATGGCATATATAGGAATGGCCTACTTATTGGTAAGAAAAGCAGATTATTCAATATATCCTTTAAATTGAAAGGTATGACATAATATACATCTCTATGTCTGGATCTTGTGTCATGTGTACATAGTATTTCACTCAGACATATAGCCACTGATTTACCACTGTGGGAATACTTTACTGATTACCCTATGAAAGTAGAATAATGCCCAGAGTGAGAAGTACTGTGTCATGTCACACGGTGTGAGAGGGCAGACACAATACCTGCAGTGTTATAGACGTCAACTGACAATTAATGTGTACAAAGATTAATTGTAATCCAAGATCAACAGATACATCATATAAATGTTGTAGACATGTATATGTGCAATGGTGTGTCAGCAATAATAGAAATGTTCAAAATTAAAGCAATGATGTCTAACAAATATTTCTATCCTAAGCATGTGTGTTGCATATGGCAGAATACGTAGGCTGATTAAAGTACTAGGAGAACAAAACGAAAGTGCACATCAAACATCAATGTCTGTCATGCACTGAAAGTATTGTATCAAATCAGGAAATAAATATGGACTCTTGGTGGATATGTGATACAAAAAGAGCAAATGGCAGCAACTTCCAGGTATCACATCGTAAGCTAAAATATACACATAGATAATAAGCAACATTGACATCATTCATTAATGTGATAGATATCTAAAATGTTATCTCAAGTTGCCTCCATTTGGTGCTTCTCAGTTTACAAAAGTAATTTCGACATAATGAATATTTAGGATTATCAAGACGTGAGATGCCAGGAAATAATCTCTGTAAAAAGTAAGCTAAGGTAAGGTATCATAGTGTATTTACAATTAAAATAAAACTGTATGTGTGAGTTATAATGTGGCAGTCACTGACCCTACATAAATAACTTACAATTTAAACAAGTAATATGATCTAAAATTGGCAACATTGCATACATAATGAGTGGAATTCCCACATAGCTGATACACATTTTCTAACTTACAATGCTAAACTGGTGTGTAAATATCAATATTTCCATGTTGAAGTGTTGTATGTGTTAGACTCCGTTCAACATGTGAAATTAACCATATATGTTGAACATTCATGTGTAAAGCAATGGTCAATATTATCTAAAAATGATCAGCTTTTTTAGAATACAAATTTGCAGGAATTTGCCAACATATATATTAAACATAGCTAGTTATGTGAAAGTGACAACAAATCAACAATTGGTATAGAACTTTTCTCATTTCACGTGATCGAGGATATGAATTGCAGACATGATAATGACCCCCTATCAAAATGCTGGATGGACATAAAAAATATAATTCTGCTCTGAACAAAACAAGAAGCACATGCTTGGTGTCCTAAAATCCAGTTTTAGATGCCTGCATCAATCGGGTGGTAGATTACTGTACTCACCACCAATGGTTTGCATATGTCTGTGCAATAGTGCTTAACATATGTCTGAAGCTAAATGTATCATGAGACGATGACTGTGCAAACCCACCTGAAGATGATGAGAATAACGAATCACAAGCAGAACTAGACCATTTAATGGCACATCATGGTAGATGTGAACAAATCGTAGCAAATGTTTTTACATTATAGTTTATAAATCATTGTTCGATTTGTGGGCTGTAAAAATAAATATGTTTTAAAACACCTAAATATCTAAACGTTTATAGTGTTTTTTATTCAATGTGGACATAATCACTGTGATAGTTATCAAAAAGATGTCAAGATATATCACACAAAAAATGTTACAAACACAAAATATATTGTACAGGCAGGTATTGTACTGGCCATTAGAAGCCCAGAGCACTCCATTGTTTTCAATAGAGCTCGCAACATTTCATTGTTTTAATGAACATTAAATATGATCACATCACCATGACTGAGAAGCTGTCAAAGCTTTACCACACAAGTAGCATTTCAATCATTTAACTTCACACTGCAAGATAACTGTGCAATGACTAAAACTTTGTCAAAGGATGATGTGTGGACTATCAAGTCCACATGTGGACTATCAAACATATGTAACTCATAGAAATTCATGTCTCACTCAAAATGTGATATCCATTAATCAGCTGTATTCAGTACTGATTGTTATAAAGATGCTAGATGAGAAGCCTATCACCCAATGAGTAATGTAGATGTAACTGGAGCCATACATACATATACATGTTGAAGGAGATCATGTTATGGAGTTCACGTTAATGTATGAGGGCAATGAATAGTACAATGTTAACACTATTGGTGGCATACCCATTACCTTTACAGACAAATCAAAAAACTGCCACTGCAGCTGTAACATTTAAATAAAATACTAACCAGTGAAGTTGTAAAAAGATAAAAAATGTATGGGTACCAAGTTATACATACTTCATTTTGTGCATACAAACTAATTCACAATCAATGCCAATTGTTTCCTGGAGAACATACTGAAATGAAAATGTGTTGTCACAAGCACTGATATGACATCTAATCTCAGTAATGACAAAGGTTGGGAATGTAGATACTAATTCTAAATCATTCTCTCATTTGGTCTGCTAACATGTCAGTTTTGTGGAACTTACACATACCACCATTCAGGTACCTCATTACCAGTATGACAGCAAATCACAACAAAAGACTCAAGATTGATTTGTGAGTGAAATTGAGTTAGCTATCTAATGGATGAAGCTATCTAAGTCAATCATAGCAATCTTCACACATTCAAAATATATGATATGCTTCAAGAAATTTCACATAAATCTCTATTGTGTTGTGTCATATGCCTGGGTTTACTAATCCAGAGAGACATGTCAATGAGACACATTTTCATATGTGCTTCTACTTGTAATACTACACGAAAGCCAAAGGACTCATATGTGAGTCCTCAACATGTAAATCATGGTCCTTTTGAATGTTGTGAGGTCCGCTTGTGCAACAGATGGTGATGGAGGCTGATGCCAACCTTACAGTGAGAAAGAAATGTACACAAAAGACAACCATGTGTGAGTGTGCAAGGGTAGGGAAATGTGAACTCACACATTTACCAATACCGTTAGCACCTGTGTTACAAAGCCCTTGAAAAGTGTTATCTGTATGAGGAGTGTAAAATAAAACACACATGCACATGTGGTTAGATTAGCATTTTGATCTTCAGCAACACTTGTAAATCAGGGAATGGTCAGCTACATTCATATCTGTACATAATAGATACACTTGTGCACAAAGTTTGCCAACATTTTGGGACATATTTATTGAGTGTTGGGGTCGCCCTTGCTCCACACAAGGGGACACAAGGGTGATGCATAAACAAAATGAGGTTTGTTAAGCCATGCAAAGCCACCTGGGGTGTCCCTGAGTGGTGTGGTAACACAAGAGTAACACAAGCTTGCACAAAATGCTGCTTTGTGTTACTCTGCATCTGGGAGGTGTGTCATGGGTAGAGTGTGGCTGTTCCCACGCATCCACGCATGGATTCGAACACTTTCCCAGATGTAGCTACTCTGGTAGACCATGGAATGCGTAAGAGTTGTACTATTCCTCACCAGAGGTGCAAGGGGGAGAATTATCCTATTTTCACCTTTTTTTCCTTGTTATTTCTTATAGCATTAAATGTCTCAGAGAATTGTGTGTGTGCTGGAAGGTATCCTTTCATGCAAAACTAAAATCTGTCTGCAATGCAGGCACCCTTCCAACAAGAAGGAAGGGTGCCTGTGTTGATGCTAGGCAGCCAAAAGTGTGTTGGCGCTAGGCAAGGACAGCAGTGCTACATTAAAAAATTAATATGGTGCATTCCTGCTCTTTCCCTTTCACACAGTGCAGGGCAGCAAGGTGGTTTGCTGTGTAGTGTTGTGTGATTTTTTAAATAAATATTGCCCTTTGTGTGCATTACTGTGCTGGGAGGTTACATGTACATCTGCAATATGTAGCTCTACACCTATATGTAGTTATGTTACTGCTTAACTATATTGCTGAAAGCCAGCATCACATATTTTGAATTTTTTCCATGAGTAGGTGAATAGGACACCATTAACATGTTAAATGTGTGGCCCTTTGCGTTGCTCTATATAGGCCACTGTGGGGATCCTTGCATTGGTCTATATAGGCCATTGTGTGCCCTTTGCGTTGTGCTATATAGGCCACTGCGTGGCCCTTTGCATTACTTCATATAGGCTACTCCGTGGCCCTTTGCGTTTCGCAGTATAGGCACTTCATGGCCCTTTGCATCGCTCTATATATGCCACTGCATTGCCCTTTGTGCTGCGCTGTATAGGCCACTGTGTGGCCCATTGCATTAGGCTATATATGCCACTCCATGGCCCTTCATGTTTCACTATATTGGCCACTGCTTTGCCCTTTGTGTTGCGCTATGCAGGTCACGGCGTAGAAAACCTATGAATTACATGTCCTGTTGCTCTATATGGGCCACTGCTTGGCTATTTGCATTGCGCTATATAGGCCATTGTACGGTAAACATATGAACTTTGTGGGCCTTTGCATTGTTAGGGAGAGGCTAGTGCCTCACGCGATGTCCATTTGCATCGACATGCATCTGAAAAATCAATGCAAAAAAAAACAACCTGTCTGTCACATCCAGGCAATGATGCAATGGGTGTGGCTGCGTACCAGGAAGTGTACATTGTTTTTCACTTTTTGTTCGTAGCTAGTGGTTGGTGCATGTGCTGAGAGGAGAATAAAGAGAGTGATTTTGCAGTGTATCTTGTTGAGTCTGTGTCCTAGTGTGCTTTTAAAATAGTCTTTGTCTTCTTTTTGTGCTTAAGTGTTGCCTTTAATACATTTCTGTGTTTGAGTATTGCTGGGTGTCTTTCTATTTAAGGGTATTTGTTAGTGAAAGGTAAGCATTTAAGAGGTCTGTTAGTAGGTAGGATTTTTAGGATAGGGCTTGTGCCATATAGGGCTATGTCTGGGAAGGGGGTAGGCCGCAATTTTAATGAGGGGGAGATAGGGGCCCTTATCTGCCTGATAGTGCACTACCTCTCACATATGCATCGTGCTGGTTAAAGGGTGAATTAAGGGTACCCTACCAAGGAGCACAACACCGGATGGGAGATTGTGCAGAAGCAGTTATCGAAGGTGTCAGAGGAAGAGTGGACCATTCACCAACTGAAGCATCATGGGCAGGCTTTGTGTTTTTCTGAGGCTGATGTGCTTGACCTACTGGAGTTAGAGGTTTGCAGGTCCTGTAAGTATGTATTTATTTACTATCAGCTTGTAGTCATGTTCAATAATTTATTTTTCAATATTTCCTTTGCTAAATAAAGTAGTGATGTATGAATGCCTTGTGACACACAAAGTAAAACAGAATGACACCAAGACTAGAATGTCAATACATATCATTGGCCACGGTGCACAAGGTATGTTTGTGTGGCAAAGCTAATATATATGTCCAAAATATTTCACTGTGTGTCCTTGCATAGCACTGATGCATGACACAAAGTACCTAAATCTGCTACTTAAGGTCCATCCAAAATGAAGTCTATGTTCAATCAATCAATCAATCAATCAATCAGGAATTTGTAAAGTGCACTACTCACCCATGAGGGTCTCAAGGTGCCTAGGAGGGGATAGAAGGGGGGGGGGGAGGTGGTGCTGCTACTGCTCAAACAGCCAGGTCTTGAGAAGTTTCCTGAAGGTAAGGAGGTCTTTGGTCTGGTGCAGGTGGGTGGGTAGAGTGTTCCACATTTTGGCAGCAAGGTGCAAGAATGATCTACCGCAGGTTGTAGTTCTGCGGACGTGTGGGACAATTGCAAGGGCGAGGTCAGCGGAGCGGAGATGCCGGGTTGGGGTGTAGAAGGAGAGTCGTCTGTTGAGGTATTCTGGTCCAGTGTTGTGCAGTACTTTCTAAGCGTGGGTGAGGAGTTTGAAGGGGATTCCCTTGTTGACTGGGAGCCAGTGCAGGTTTTTCAGGTGGTCTGTGATGTGGCAGTGGCGGGGGATGTCCAGGATGAGGCGTGCGGAGGCATTCTGGATGCGCTGAAGCCTCTTTTGGAGTTTGGCTGTGGTTCCTGCGTAGAGGGCATTGCCGTAGTCCAGCTTGCTGCTTACGAGGGCTTGAGTGACTGTTCTTCTGGTTTCGGTGGGTATCCAATTGTAGATCTTTCAGAGCATGCGGAGGGTGTTGAAGCAGGAGGAGGAGATGGTGTTGACTTGCTGGGTCATGGATAGTGAGGTGTCCAAGATGAATCCTAGGTTGCATGCGTGGTTGGTGAGAGTCGGAGTGGTTCCGAGAGTGGCAGGCTACCAGGAGTCATCACATGCGGAGGATGTGGAGCTGAAGATGAGGGCTTCCGTCTTGTCGGAATTGAGTTTGAGGCAGCCGCTCTTCATCCATTTGGCGATGGCCTTCATTCCTTCGTGGAGGTAGGTCTTGGCAGAGTCCTTGGTGAGCCATGTTCATGTGTATGTAACATATGTGTGCATAAGGAGCAAGTATTGGGCATAATGTTTGCATGGCTTTGCCTCACCCTTGCAATGGGGTGGAAGGGTGCCACAAACCCTAAATGAGATTTTGCAAGGCCATGTTGCAGAGCCCTGCATGGATTAATACATCTAGAGTAACGCAAGTGAGCGCAAAGGGCTGCCTTGCATTGTTCTGCAGCAGGGATGTGTGCCATGGGTGGAGTATGGCTGTTCCCACTCATCTACCCTTGGATTTTGACACATTCCCAGACTGACATTCACTGCATCTGATTTGTATGCCTCCCCAACAGTGTAGCAACAAGGAGAAATACCTTTACTGCTACTCATTGGTTTCTTGCCGCGGGCCCTAGGTCTACCCACACAGGTGAGGTACCATTTTTATTGGAAGACTTGGGGTAATGTCTGGTGGGGGAGAGATTGTGGCTCCCCTCGGATTCCAGAATTTTCCATCACAGAAATGTGAGGAAAATGTGTTTTTTGAGACAAAGTTTGAGGTTTGCAAGGGATTCTGGGTAAATAAATGTGGTGAGATCCAAGCCAGTAAGCTCATCCTGGATACCCCTAGGTGTTTAGTTTTCATAACTGTACAGGTTGGCTAGGTTTCCCTAGGTGCCAGCTGAGCTAGGGTCCAAAATCTAGAGCTACTTACATTGGAAAAAGAGGGTCAGTTTTCGGTGGAAAAATTTGATGCATCCATGTTGGATTTTGGGCAGTTTCCTGTTGCGGGTACTAGGTCTACCCACACAAGTGAGGTACCATTTTTATCTGGAGATTTGTGAGAACATAGAATAATAGAACATTTGTATTATTAATTGGATTTTGCTGCATTTGTGACTTTTAAATGTATGCCAGGTTATAAGAAAAATGGCATTTTGAAAATTCACAAATGTGGAAATAACCACTGCTCCTAAACTATGTATCTTGTGCCCATTTCAGAACTACATACATTTTCTTGATACCCATTTTTCACTCTGCCTATTTTGGTATAAGAATTGGTCTATATTTAGTACTCAATCAAAAACCACTGAACGGTGCAACTCAGTTGCTTTCTCTGGGTACCTTGGGTTCTTGGAGAACCTACAAACCCTACATATTCCCATAAACAGAAGGGTCTATTGGATGTAATGGTAGATTGCATTTGTCAATCAGCCATTGTGACAAAACGTTACAGATGAAAATGTCACAAATGCCCATTTTCTCCTACTTATTTTAAATATTTCTTCACTTCAACCGTTATTTTCCTTGGGAAAACCTTGAGGGATCTACACACATGACCCCTTGCTGAATTCAGAATTTTATCTAGTTTTTAGAAATGTAATAGCTCTTCTGAATCACCCATGGGTTTTTCGCAGGTTTCCGCAACAAACTGAAAGTAGATTGAGAGCACAAAAAACAGGCAAAATAGACTACCTCTTAGAAAAATACGGTACAAAATTTTTGATTCGGTTTTGCATGTTCCTGAAAGCTGAGAAGATGGTGGCTTAAGTACAGTAAACCGTATGTGGATGCCATTTTTAGGGGGAAAAAAACTGACACTTTCATCTGGAGCACATTTTCTGTCTTTTTTTTAACTCACAATTTTGCTATATTTTGCCCATTTTCTCATTCACTTCCAGGAGAACCCTCAAATCCTGAGGGGCAGATTTAAGAAAAGTGGAGCTGCACCTAGTGCAGCAACACTTTCCTTGCGCCCCTTAGCGCCCCCTACTGCCACCATGTGTGCGCCGTATTTAAGATACGACGCACCATGGCGCAGGGTAGGGAGCAATAGCGTCATTATTTTTTATGCATTGATGGATTCTGCAGGAGAAGCGCCAACATTTTGGCGCTACTCTTGTAAAGTACATAGAGGCATTATAAATAATGGTATGCCTACTTTTAATGCCTGCTCTGAGTAGGCGTTTTAAAGTGCTGAAAAAAATGGTGCAAAGGGCTCAACACTCACGGGGGAGGCCTAGCAGCGAAGGGGTTAATGAGTGTATCCCCTAGCCCAACAGAGCATTGTAAGTTTTCGTCAGGTGTTTCCTGTCTCTACTACTTTTTGTGGTGGCACTTGTGCCACCAGCCAGGGTGCTATAAGAGCATCACTGTCAGAAGGGATTGTCCCTTTTATATTGTAGAAATTGCCATTCCTTTATGCCAATGATTTTCCCACGTACTTATCAGGCGCACATTCCAGTCTATAACTAAGAATCCTAATGAATTATTGACTTTTTGAGATAGCGACGGAAAAAACACCTGTGTATCGGTCTGTATTTATTGTGATATGGATAAAAAGAGGGAAAAACTTCAGTTAATTTCCATGCTGTCGATCATTGCTGCTAAGCTTATGGCTGTGCCAACTGACAGCCGATTGCCTCAAAAAAGACAAGGTTTTCTTTAAACAGCTGCGAATAAGCATATGTTTATTATACAATACAAATGTTTTCTTTTCAGTGGATTTCATACACGTGATGCATCGTATTGTGTCGTAGCATTAAAACTCATTAGGTATCGAAGTGCGAGTATATCTTTACCAATTAAATAAAAGTGTAAATACACTAGTTGCTGTTTCCTTTTATCACAAAAATAAAAATGGATACATACAAATAAAATTATCAAAAAATAAATATATCGATTCAACCAGCCAGAAATGTTATATAAATGTCTGTGTGTATGTATATATATATATATATATATATATATGCAAATATATATATATATATATATATTTACATACACATATACATATATATACCCTAAAACTGGGAACCCTGTCTATAACCCATTGGCCATGATAGCCTTACTAGATTCCAATAACGTTTTATGAACATTCCAATCCCCTTGACACAAGCCTTCTTTAATCACTTGAGATTTACTTTGGTCCCAGTTTTTCATGCAGTCCCTGTTTATCATGACAGATAGTGATCAGCGCCGGCCACTGCAAATCTCAGGGGAAGAGACTGGGGACGGGGGAAATACTTTAATAATAAATTTAATAAACGCACTATTCCCACAGCCGCTGCTGCCATTTTCACTCCTCTGCTCTCCTGCTGTCTCAGCAGTCCGTGGGACACCAGCACAGGCTCCCCACGCAATCCTGGTGCTGCTTTCATGCTATACATTGCATGAGAGCAGTGCCAGGATTGGTCTGAGCGGCTTGATCTGCCACTCAAACAGTGTGCAGGTCTCTGTGCAGTTTCTCCATCCCGGTTGTGCAACACAGATGGGTTGGAGAAACCTAAGTGCGCACGTCAGTTTGGCTGGCCTAAAACAGCCACTCCCATGGCCCAGCTCCGCCCCTCCCTGCACAGGCTGGCTCTTAGCTAGTTGGGTGATGCTCCTTTGCTATTGCGGATAAGCTGCCCCTGATAGTGATACCACCCGATCAACTTTATGCACGAAGTGATAGACGCATGCTGGATACCGTTCAGGTGCATTGTCTTCCATGGCCTACCAGTGATAAACACAGTGGGGGTTATTCTAACTTTGGAGGAGTGTTAATCCGTCCCAAAAGTGACGGTAAAGTGACGGATATACCACCAGCCGTATTACGAGTTCCATAGGATATAATGGACTTGTAATACGGCTGGTGGTATATCCGTCACTTTACCGTCACTTTTGGGACGGATTAACACCTCCTCCAAAGTTAGAATAACCCCCAGTGTCCTCTACCAATTGGCTCTGGCACCGGATTGCCCTGATTGCTGGTGTAGATCCTTTTTATGCCGCTGTTTTTTTCTCTAGATAAAAATCCTGAAAACCTTCTGTTGCTGGATCTCGAGACCTGCTAGCAGCTATCTATATTAGGGTTGTGACAGATGAGCAACTCTTTCTGGATGGGAGATTCCAGACGTTGGATTAATTTACAAGAGACAAGAGATGATGTCGCCCCAAGTCAAATATATCTTTACTTTAGCTGTTCTGCTCTCCTGCTACGAGTTATCCTATTTCTCCCATGAAACATCAGCCCCTTCTGACTTTCCTATATGGTAGACACGGACTGACCTCATCCATTTATCGAGCTATCTGGGGCATGAGGCCAAATAGGGGCTCTTCAGCTAGGCACTATTAGGAAAAATAACAATATCGAGGCCCAGTTATCAGACAAAAAGCCTTTTTCCTGCATACAAATTAAATATATCTCTGCAAACAACAGGCATAGGATAATCAGCTACACATGTCTCCATTAGGTCGACTACTGTTTGATGAGGGTTAGTGAATCTGATATGGAACTGAACACCCAACTTCTTGCCCCTGGCCTGGGCCTGCCTCTGGATTCAGGCAATACGGACTGCAGTATTTATGGAATTCTCAAAAATATTTTACCATAGACTATTACTGTCTCCTTTTCTTGCCCTAGAGGGCTATGTCAGAGAGTTGCCTAGTTCATCTTACAGGTCTACAGCCTTAACGCTGTCGGATGAATCCCGATAGTTTGGGGATCACACTTGGTAGATATTCCGAGCTCCCTCAGGAAACTGTGACAATGATGAAGTACAGAAAAAATGGCAGTGTTTTTGCACGACCCCACTGAGCTATGCTCGTCTGTAATAGGGGTGTTTGGAATCAGACAAGCCTGTAAGAGAATCTCTTATTTCTACGGGTGATGTTTAGGAGCACCACCCTGTAGGAAAGTACCATCTTGCCTGGCATGTTACCCCCATATTTTCACTGTATATATGTTGTTTTAGTGTATGCGTCACTGGGACCCTGCCAGCCAGGGCCCCAGTGCTCATAAGTGTGCCCTGTATGTGTTCCCTGTGTGATGACTAACTGTCTCACTGATGCTCTGCTAACCAGAACCTCAGTGGTTATGCTCTCTCTGCTTTCTAAATTGTCACTAACAGGCTAGTGACCAATTTCACCAATTCACATTGGCATACTGGAACACCCTTATAATTCCCTAGTATATGGTACTGAGGTACCCAGGGTATTGGGGTTCCAGGAGATCCCTATGGGCTGCAGCATTTCTTTTGCCACCCATAGGGAGCTCTGATAATTCTTACACAGGCCTGCCACTGCAGCCTGAGTGAAATAATGCCCACATTATTTCACAGGCATTTTACACTGCACATAAGTAACTTATAAGTCACCTATATGTCTAACCTTCACCTGATGAAGGTTGGGTGCAAAGTTACTTAGTGTGTGGGCACCCTGGCACTAGCCAAGGTGCCCCCACATCGTTCAGGGCAAATTCCCCGGACTTTGTGAGTGCTGGGACACCATTTCACGTGTGCACTATACATAGGTCACTACCTATGTATAGCGTCACAATGGTAACTCCAAACATGGCCATGTAACATGTCTAAGATCATGGAATTGGGAGACAATTCCATGATCCCCCGAGTCTCTAGCACAGACCTGGGTACTGCCAAACTGCCTTTCCCGGGGTTCACTGCAGCTGCCGCTGCTGCTGCTGCCAACCCCTCAGACAGGTTTCTGCCCTCCTGGGGTCCAGCCAGGCCTGGCCCAGGAAGGCAGAACAAAGGACTTCCTCAGAGAGAGGGTGTTACACCCTCTCTCTTTGGAAAAAGGTTTCAGGGCTCGGGAGGAGTAGCCTCCCCCAGCCTCTGGAAATGCTTTAATGGGCACAGATGGTGCCCATCTCTGCATAAGCCAGTCTACACCGGTTCAGGCATCCCCCAGCCCTGCTCTGGCGCGAAACTGGACAAAGGAAAGGGGAGTGACCACTCCCCTGACCTGCACCTCCCAGGGGAGGTGCCCAGAGCTCCTCCAGTGTGCTCCAGACCTCTGCCATCTTGGAAACAGAGGTGTTGCTGGCACACTGGACTGCTCTGAGTGGCCAGGGCCAGCAGGTGACATCAGAGACTCCTTCTGACAGGCTCTTACCTGTGTTACTAGCCTATCCTCCTTCCTAGGTAGCCAAACCTCCTTTTCTGGCTATTTAGGGTCTCTGCTTTGGGGAATACTTCAGATACTGAATGCAAGAGCTCACCAGAGTTCCTCTGCATCTCTCTCTTCACCTTCTGCCAAAGGATCGACCGCTGACTGCTCAGGACGCCTGCAAAACCGCAACAAAGTAGCAAAGACAACTACTGCAACCTTGTATCGCTTCATCCTGTTGGCTTCCTCGCCTGTTTCCTGGTGGTGCCTGCTCTGGGGGTAGCCTGCCTCCTTCTTGCACCAGGAGCTCTGAAGAAATCTTCTGTGGGACGACGGAATCTTCCCCCTGCAACCGCAGGCAACAAAAGACTGCATCACCGGTCCTCTGGGTCCCCTCTCAGCATGACAAACGTGGTCCCTGGAACTTAGCAACTCTGTCCAAGTGACTCCCACAGTCCAGTGACTCTTCAGTCCAAGTTTGGTGGAGGTAAGTCCTTGCCTCCCCACGCTAGACTGCATTGCTGGGTACCGCGTGATTTGCAGCTGCTCCGGCTCCTGTGCACTCTTCCAGGATTTCCTTCATGAACAGCCAAGCCTGGGTCCCCGACACTCTAACCTGCAGTGCACAACCTTCTGAGTTGTCCTCCGGCCTCGTGGGACTCCCTTTTGTGTCTTCGGGTGGACTCCGGTTCACTCCTCTTCCAAGTGCCTTTTCCGGTACTTCTGTGGGTGCTGCCTGCTTCTGTGAGGGCTCCCTGACTTGCTGGGCACCCCCTCCGTCTCCTCATCCAAGTGGCGACATCCTGGTCCCTCCTGGGCCACAGCAGCATCCAAAAACCCTAACCGCGACCCTTGCAGCTAGCAAGGCTTGTTTGCGGTCTTTCTGCGTGGGAACACCTTTGCAAGCTTCTTCACGACGTGGGACATCCATCCTCCAAAGGAGAAGTTCCTAGTCCTCTTCGTTCTTGCAGAAACCAAAGCTTCTTCCATCCAGTGGCAGCTTCTTTGCACCCTCAGCTGGCATTTCCTGGGCATCTGCCCACTCTCGACATTGTCGCAACTCTTGGACTTGGTCCCCTTGTTTCACAGGTACTCAGGTCCGGAAATCCACTGTTGTTGCTTTGCTGGTGTTGGTCTTCCTTGCAGAAACCCCCTATCACGATTTCTGTGCTCTCTGGGGGTTATAGGTGCACTTTACACCTACTTTTCAGGGTCTTGGGGTGGGCTATTTTTCTAACCCTCACTGTTTTCTTACAGCCCCAGTGACCCTCTACAAGCTCACATAGGTTTGGGGTCCATTCGTGGTTCGCATTCCACTTTTGGAGTATATGGTTTGTGTTGCCCCTATACCTATGTGTTCCTATTGCAATCTATTGTAACTTTACACTGCTTGCATTACTTCCTTTTGCTATTACTGCATAATTTTGGTATTGTGTACATATATCTTGTGTATATTTGGCATCCTCATACTGAGGGTACTCACTGACATACTTTAGGCATATTGTCATAAAAATAAAGTACCTTTATTGTTAGTATATTTGTGTATTGTGTTTTCTTATGATATTGTGCATATGACACCAGTGGTATAGTAGGAGCTTTGCATGTCTCCTAGTTCAGCCTAAGCTGCTCTGCTATAGCTACCTTCTATCAGCCTAGGCTGCTAGAAACACCTCTTCTACACTAATAAGGGATAACTGGACCTGGCACAAGGTGTAAGTACCTCTGGTACCCACTACAAGCCAGGCCAGCCTTTACACACCCCAACCCCCAAAATAAGCATACACACAAACATTGACATTTTATAATGATTTAGAAATTATTTTCTGCTGTTCTACAAATTATAGAAGAATTGTCATTGTGATAACAAACACCTCTGCAATTGGAAATTAAATGAGAGTAAAAACTAGATTTACCCTAAACATAATTCATCACACGTTCCTAACGTATTACTTTAAACTGTTTTTTTGCTTTATAAGTTCACCTTTTATTGTATATTATTTGCCAAGTCGTGTAAAAGTTCCTAGTTACCTGCGTGCGTGCCAAAGGAACTCAAATCGGAGCATCTTCCCAATAGCTGTTCCAGTGGCGTAACGCTAAATGGTTGCCCCCCCTGCAGAATGTGATAAGGGACCCCGACTCCTTACACATAGCACAGGGATTCATTGGCCTTGGGGTCAATGGCAGCCGTCTCAACGGTTGCTAACACCCCCCACCCACACTGCCCCTAAGCTGCAGGGGTCTGCTCTGGAAGGCAGAGTGGCTTTCCCAAGCATTTAAAATCTTCCTATTCCATGCAACTGCTCACATTTTGCAAGGCATGCAATGGTATGGCTTAGAGGGTGAAGGGGGCCCCTCTAAAACAAGGTGGGCCCCTTCCACACCCTGAGGGCTGTGGGAGCCTCAGTTACACCCCTAAGCTGGTCGACCTGCTTGCTCCACTCCTAAAATGGGAAAAAGTCAATTTCTGTCAGCAAAACTTGAGCAAGAAAAATCTGTGGCAATTTAGCACATTCATAAGAGGCCAAAAAACTTGTGTTAATGCAGGGTTAAAACGTAGGCCTAGAATACACATGCCAAATAAATCAAGTATCCAGATACATCCAATGCATGGGAGATGTACTATGTCAAGGCTTGCAATACATGTAACATTGTCAAACATATAAAAGCATGTTCATACACAACAGTGCTGCAGCTGGCTAAATGGAGGGTGGTCATTTGCTGTAGAAGAGGACCGGGCAGACTGTTTGTCCAGAATCTACTTTACTCCAACAATATGACGGAAACACATCAGACCCATATGGCCTCGACAAGAGATATCTATGGTCCAATTCATTGTTACCTGCTATGTGGCAATAGGGGACCACAAGATAGGAGTTTTTTGCAGATGACAACCAGGGGGCTGGACAGATTAGAACTGTTGGGAGTGGTGACCTGCTCTTTTATTTGTTGATGTGGTTTGGTGAAAATGGACACACGATAGATCTGTAATAGTATCACACTTTAATGCATGGTTTGAAACATACATCATAGCTATAGCTACGTAATGTATTTTTGTGCAATTTACTCTTTGTGTTTTTTATACCTTTGTGAATCCATATCCAAGGTACGTATGCAATCTAAATACTATTGGGTGATAATTACATAGTAGCCACATGTCACTGAAAACCCTCACCAACCCACTGATATGCACCAGTTGACAGTCAAGAAATGTACCCTTAGTGACAAGGGCGGTGACAATCAAGTAGCTCTGGGGTTTTCCCTCTTTATGGGTGGGCATCAGAGATGCAGGATTCAAACAGTAATAATATTTTATATCTTGAAAATCTGGCAGCAGGGAGGTGATGGGATTTGGTGGTTGGAAGAAGGGATCCAACAGCATGGGGCACAGAGACAATCAGAGTGGAGTCCAATACAATGTTTTGAGAGATATCAACAAGATGGGAAGCAATAGCCTTAGATTGGAGACAAGATGGAAGCCCAGCCATAACTGAGTCCAGTGCTGCAGAATAGCCAGCTACAAGCTTTTTTGGATCCACATTTTCTTGGACCAGTACCCCAAGGGCAAACCCATCATGTTCTCGACAAGACAGAGTAAATGGTTAGCACAATAAGCAAGTCCCAAAGCAGACACAGAGGTCAGTGCTTGTTTCATTTGTAAAAATGAATTTTTGGCCTTTTGACCACTGCAAGAATTTAGGGGAGACTTTTCTGACATACTTTTGCAGGGGCTTTGTCATGGTGGCATGGTCCAGAAACCACTGTCCACAGCACCCATCCATTCGCAAGAAAGTTCAAACCTGGAGAAGGTCACTGGATACAGCAACTTACGAATTGTTTCAATGGGGTTGAGTGACAAGTGTCACTTCCCATTTGAAGCTTCATGGGCAATGGACCTGAGGTATCTTGGGAAGAACCATAGAATGTTTTACTATGTAGATTCCACCAGTGTTTATGTATGGTTCACGGAACGCTGGTTAGTCAATTGCAGCTGGGACACTGGTGGAGTTGGAGCTGTGGATAGAGCCTTTTATATTATAGAAACGTTTACCACCAAGAACACATTTTCCTTCTCTTTAATGGATTACCATAGTACCATATTCAGTGGAGGCAAAACTGCAGTTTCTCATTTGAAGCCTTTTACTCCTTTTTAATTAATTCATGTAGAATGTGAAGTAAATCCACCCTGCGGGTATTTAAAGAAACAGATGTTAAAAGCAAATCATCAATGTACTGAACCAAAGTAGAACCCCCAAGGGAAGACCAATGTGTCAAGGTCCTTCTTTAAAGCTTGGAAAAATATTAATAGAGACCACATAAATTCTTGTTGGAGCCTTTACAACAAAATGACAATGCGGAGAAGAGCTCACTCTCTTTGTGGAGAAAAGGGTAGAACAAAGGTCTAACACAGTAAATAATTTGTATTTGGGGGAATGCTTGTAAGGATGGTGGCAGAGTTGGGGACTACAGTGAAGCAAGGGATAACTACATTATTTACTGCTTACAAATCTTGGACAGACCTTTACATGTTGGCCTTGCCTGATTTTTTAAGAGGAAAAACACAATATTACTCCTGCTAAAAATAGGCACCAAAGCCCTCTGTTTTAACAAATCAGCTATAAGAGCACAATACCCTGCCTGAATTTAAGAGGACACTGAAGTATTCGAGGTAGTTTTTATGTGGGTGAATCTTGATTTTCATGTGTGCCATTGATGCTATGAATGCCACATCACTGGCCCCTGTAGACCACAATGTGGACAATACATGGGAAAGCAAATCAGTTCAATCATGAGCCATCAAATTACCACTAATAATAGACTGACGTTGTTATTCTCAAAGAGAAAAGCTAACATCTCATTCCAGCAGTGCTGGGTTATACTAAAGTAAACTGCATCAAGGGTGCAAAACACAGAGGGAGTTATTACAACTTTGGAGGAGGTGTTAATCCGTCCCAAAAGTGACGGTAAAGTGACGGATCTACCACCAGCCGTATTACGAGTCCATTATATCCTATGGAACTCGTAATACTGCTGGTGGTATATCCGTCACTTTACCTTCACTTTTGGGACGGATTAACACCTCCTCCAAAGTTGTAATAACCCCCAGAACAATTTAGTTTACACAGAGTATTACACCCCAACAAATTTACTGGTGAGGTAGGCTTGAGTTAGAGCTATGATGGGGAACATGCTGGTTAGAAATACCAATTGCTTCTTTGGAGAGAGTTAACAAGGGAAACGCTGAGGATTTTATGAAGAGCGTCTGGCACCAACACTACACCACAGGGGGACAATTTGGACGCCATATTCACATCCATTAACTCAATCAGGGAGTCACTAAAGGCCAAGGTCATTTCAACGGTCATGGACCATGGTCTCCTTAGAGATAGTAACAGGAAAACAGCATATCAAATACACGCAGTGGACTCTACTGTTGTGGACTTATCCCCTTTTGCAGATGACCAATCATCTACATTGCACAAAATGCCTGCTCAGATTTGTACAATGGAAACTAGAATCAAAGACCAGGGGGGCAGGGCCCGGCACAACAATATACAGTAAGAATAGTTGGCCTTTCTGAATGCATTGGGGATGACTCAATAATCATCTTTTTTCAAGGATTGGCTACAAGAAGTGGTGGCTCGAAAAGGCCTGTCTAAATTTGATGCCTTGGAAAAAGTGTACAGAGTGTCAGGCCGGCTTCCTGCGCCAGGTACACGGACTCAGCCTGTGATGACTTGGCATCCACATTACCAGGACCAAGACTATCTTTTATGGCAGGCTCACATCACAGGCCCCTTCCAGGTGGTAAATGTAATTGTCTCTATTTATCTAGACTTCACTGCAGCTGTCCAGAAACTTAGAGCTTTCTTCATGTCTATCAAACTGTGACTGCATGAACTGACCATTTCCTACACTTTGCTTTACCCCTCCAAGCTACTAGTACAACAGAATATTAAGTTGTTTTTGTTCAATACTCCAGCAGCAGCATATGAGTGGCTTATGCCCAACCACACACAACTCACCCACATCATAGGAAAGGAGTCACCATACCACGGAGGCACAAATATCCTCTCTCTCAGGGGAGACGGGTTGTGGGCCCACACTGCACCAGGCTTGGGCAGGCAGAGGTCAAGCGCTTGCTACAACTGCTTTAATGGGGCGCTGTGAAGGTGACCAGGAGAGTGCAGGCTCCTCAGGTGAGGATTCCGTGTCTGGAATGGATAGTGTCCCTGGATCGGACTTAAGTGCTTTCCTCTCTAAGATCGTGGATGACATTATATGATAGCACAAAACGTCTGGCTGGCTTGCTGATGGGGGAGCTGCACTCTAAAGGCCTGTTGGTGGAACTTCCCCAATCACGGGGACATATACATATTCCACCTCATGGCTTGCTAATGTGTGGGTTTGGAGGGTTGGCAGGGAGCTCTCTTTATACACAAACACACCACAAGTTTTTACTCCCCATCCCTAGCCTCGAGTGCAGTATGGTTAGACATTGTTTGGATGGAGTGTTACGAAGTGACTATCCTGGGGCATAATTGGGGATTGTTATTGTTGATCTCTGCCCAGTAAGGGAAAACGTGCTATCCCCATAGCCCCATATTTATCCCACTGTGCTAAAATGACGCACAGGTGGGAGGAGAGGCTAAAAAGATAAAAAGCTTGCTTTGCACCATTTTTAATGCCTGGGTCAAACCAGGCATTAGGGGACCTGTGGACACATTTCCATGGTTAAACACCATGGAATTGATCCACAGGTGCCCTCCCCAATCCCCAGGAACAACCCCACCCACACCAGTGGGATCCCAGGTAAGTAGGGTAAGTACTGGTAAGTATTTTTTTACTTTTTTTAAAAGTGCCATCGGGAACCCAACTTGGGGCCTCCTGCATGGCACAGGGTGCAATGGCCATGCCCAGGAGACACTTGTCCCCTGTGCTGGCCATTGGGGTGGTGGGCATAACTTCTGTGTTTTCTAAGACAGGAGTCATGTTTTAGGTGGTTGATTTTCAGGAAATAGCTCTAGTCCGGTTAGAGGCATTTTTTTTGCCTCTAACCAGGCTAGCATCATTTTTTGACGCACAACCCCCTCCCTCCCTAAGCCACCCCCACCCGGCTAGCATCTTTTTTGAGGACGCTAGCCCAAGTTTTGCACTTTCTTGCGCCATTCTTTTAATATGGTACCTGGCTGGCATTGTGGAATGGTGCAAGCCGGAGCTATACTTTGTGCCACAAATCTGCGTTTGCGCAGTTTTGTGGAAAAAAGTATAAATCAGGCCCTCAGTTGCAACGTTCCGGAAGGAAGGAGTCCCGCAATAGGAGCCAAGTTAAGGACAGAGAAAGAGGGAAATTTCTAGAGCGGAGGCCAGTGCTCAGTAACTAGTACAGATGGAAACAGTGACCTTGTGGCCTCTTACTGTGTGCACAACAAGCGCAGACTTCAATCCCCAGGCTATGGAGAAGGGGGACTCACTTGAAGTAAGAAACAACTTGTGACTGGGAGAAGTGCGTTCAGCTGTGGATGCTATTAAGAGTGACTCTGCTTTGCTCTCCATTAAGGAGAACTACAAAGCTGGGAAGGCCATTTTACAGAACAAGACTCATTATCCAATTTTGTAAGGGTGGGAAAATGGAGGGGGAAGACCTTCTCCTAAGTTTACCATTATGTTCACCACCACAGATCCTTACCGCTCAGGAGACTCAGGCCAAATATCTTAATCAGGGCTGCCCCAGACGTAAAGGGCAGCTGGCTGTCATGGGGAAAGGAGAGAGACTCCCTCTAGCTCTGTATGTCCCTCGTCATCAGAATGTCGCTGCTGAGGAGGATGGGGCGAGTAGGACGCCACAAGCGAATTTATTAGTAATCACAAATATAAATTTGACTGGCTCAAATTTGAGAACCCAGCCAGAGAGTTTGCCACAGTTAACAACACCGCCCTGTCCTCCTTTCCCCCATCCCTCTCAGGTTTGTACAATATGCCAGTTTGGAAAGACCCTGAGGGATCGGAAAACGAAAAAAAAATGTCTCTGCTTCATTTGGTTCTAAGGGAAGTGCTGGATATTAAAACAGCCCAAGTCGATCCTATGAGCAGATTGGAAGCAAAACTAGAGGATATAGAAACCAGAATTTTGGACTCAGGCACCCATCGATAAACAGCCGAGCAAAGGGTGTCAGATGTGGAAGATATGGTTTCTAAGCAGGACAAATGGATCCAAAAAACACAGAAGGAAATACAGAGCTTGAACAGAAAACTTGAAGACTTGGCTTTCGGAGGTCTAATTTGAGTTTAATAGGTGTCCCCAAGAACTGGAAACCAGAGTCTGAAATACTCGAGGCAGTCACAAACCTGCTTGCAACTCATGTTCTTAATGAACCGGTTTCAGATTTCACAACTGCTAGAGCGCACAGAGTGCCTGCTGGCAAATCATTCAGAGATGGTAATAAGCCTCGAACTATACTAGCGTATTTCCAGGATTTTAGGATTTCTAAACAAATATTGTGGAAGGTCATTCAATTGAAAAGTATAAACGTTGAGCAAGATTTCTCTTTTCAGATTTTTCCTGACGTCTTTTGAGACTTCCTGTTGGCGATAGGAATAAAAGCAAATGTTGAGTGAGTTTAGAGCTAAGTGGGTACAAGCTCAGTTGGTTCAACCAGAAAGGTTAAACCTTCTGTGGGATGGCAAATTTTTGGTCCTTTTGAAGGTAGAGGCAGCCAGAGATACTGATGAGCAAGGAGATAGCTGAAGTCTTCATGGGTGCCAAAATATCGCATCCACAATATGTGGGAGGGCGGAGGGCCTAGGTTTTCGGGGGTACTTTATGGGTGGGGTAAGACGTGGTGGCGGGCCACCAGGGGGAGGGAGTTGAGGGAGAAGGGAGGGTTGTGGTTTCGAGCGTAGGGTGCAAGGCATGCAGTTTTACACAGGAAATTTGAAAAACTGGTTAAGAAGGCTTGACGTTTGGGTTAGGGCTAGATGGCGCAATTAGGAATGATTTTCAGGACACGCAATTGTCCGTATTTATAGCACTTATAACACTTTGAGATAGCTAGTCATGGTCTACATGCAATGCACTTTAGGAGAGATTGGTTACCTTAAATGATATTCAGGACAGGTATATTGTTGAGCGCTTACATCACTTTAAAACGGTTAGATGCAGGCTACAGGTATTTCAATTTATGGATACACTTTGGAAAAGATGGCCTTCTGTCCTATATTGCTGCTTTGTAGTCCATTGATGTTTTGTAACTATGATGTTTGTTTTGCACCTTATGTTAGTACAAGCACTTTCGCATTTTTGCACAGAACCAATTGATACCTGCTAGGCTTAAGGTTTTCTCTTGCAACACCAGTGGGCTGAATACTAGGCGGAAAAGGCAAGCTGTAAAAGCCTGGCTCCAAGGGCACAATCTGATAGCCGTATTTCTGCAGGAGACATTTCTTCCCGTAAATTGAATATGTTTAGCATGTTTAAGCGTTTGGCTAGTTTTAAGTGCTTTTCTTCTCCTGGAACTGCTCATAGAGGGGTGGCAATGTACATTAGTAAGCATCTAAGAGCTAAAGTTCAGGACCTGGCTTGGCAGTTTGGACTGGACTGTTCCCCAGGGGACCATGGTCAAGACTGATTTGCATATGGCTGGGTCCAAACTGGGGTGACATGGCAAGCAAAATAACAATGGACCAAACCCAGATCTGTGATGGGGTGAGTGTTTTAAAAGTTTCAACACTCCATCCATCATTTCATTTTGTGATATTGCACCCTAAGTGGCTAGGGTATGCCCAGATGTGGGTACCTCGCTCACTGCGCCAATGGATTCAAGCTAGCCTGGCTGATGAGGAGTGATACCCTGAAACCGGTTCCAGGATTTTTATTTCCAGGGAGGGCCTGGCTTGCCATTTCGGGCTGGACTGTTCTGATGGGGATTTGCATATGACTGGGTCCAATCTGGGGTGACGTGGTGAGCAAAATAACAATGGATTAAACCCAGATGTGTGACTGGGGGTGTGTGTTTGAAAAGTTTTATCATTTAATTTGTGATGTTACTATGTGCGTCCTAAGTGGCTAGGGTATGCCCGATGTGGGTCATTTGCTTGCTGAGCCACTGGATTCAAGCTAGTCTGACTGATAAGGGGTGATACCCCGAAACTGGTTCAGGATTCTTGTTTCCAATCCACAGAGGACCTGGCTTGGCAGTTGGGGCTGTACTGTTCCCATGGGGAGCAGTGCCAACACTGATTTGCATATGAATGGGTCCAAACTGGTGTGACGTGGCAAGCAAAATAAGAATGGATTAAACCCAGATTTGTGACTGGGAGTGAGTGTCTGAAAAGTTTTAACACCCCGCCCATCATTTTATTTTGTGATGTTGCTGAAGTTCACGTATGGCAAGCCGACTCCAAGAGTCAATGTTGTTGGGTGAACTACTCCATAGGTTCTCTCCCATTAACATTGGTATGTGTGTACGCTCATGTTGAAGACAACACTGATCCACTAAGCAAATGTTTTCAAAATTTAGGATTGATAGAAGGTGAGATTATATTAGTGGGGGGGGGGGGATTAACTTCCTACTAAACCCAAACCTTGGTACTGGAGCTAGAAATAAGAGACAACATAAACCTCAAACTGCAAACATTTTTAAAGTTTACTCCTGCATGTTTATTCTAATTTACCCATGCAAACAACCTTCCCCGACTAAAGGGAGTTCTCCAGTTTTTCAAATTGATATGAAAATGTGTCACGCATTGGTTTATTTCTGATCTCCCTTGCAGTGAAGGTCAAATGACATGACTGAACATGCTGCCAAATGGTTTTTCAGATAATTCACTGTTACAGCTGGAAGTATAGTGCGGCGAGCCAAAATCCAAATCCCAGAGGAGGGTTTTTAATAAAATGTATTTAGAGGATGAGACTTGGTTGGGTATCTGCAGAGTTGAAATTTAGAATTTTCTGGAGCTAAATATAGGCACTGCTCCCATTACTATGGTTTGGGATGCCATAAAAGTCTACCTGATAGACGCAAATTGGTTCCCCACAATCTGGCACTGCCTTAAAGGTAATTTTTGGAGTAGCACATTCAGATTTTTGGAAGAAGATTTGCACCTTGAGATTCCACCGAACCCCTTATCTGGTCTTCTGGGCCATTGCCACATGTAATCTGTATTCATGGGGACTCATAACGTAATATTTATCTCAATTGTAGTGGCAAGATCGATACTTTTAAATAACTGGAGATCTAAAATTGTCTTATCTTTCGTGGACTTGTTTGGGAAAATGCAGTGTGCCAGGGGCAGAGAGAGGATGTATGCAGAGAGGGTTGGGAGATCTAAACAATTTTATGAATTATGGGGTCGTTTTATGGCTTCGTACTGGAATTTGACTATTTATTATTTATTTCTGTGCACTTTATGTATGAGATGTTTTGTACTGTATGTTATGTATGTATCTCACTGCACCTCCACATTTTTTTAATAAACATCATTGATCTGAAGGGTGGGTATGTGATCCTGGCAGGTGAATTAAATGGCACAGACATTGCCCTTGTGAACACTTATGCCCTGCTTTGATTCGAGGAGGCGAAATCATGATTCAAGAGGTGAGGTGGGCAGTTAAAGCCCTCGGCACTAGCAAGGCATCGGTCTCAGGTGGCCTGCCTTATACATTTTATATAAAGTATCTTGATACATTTGTCCCTGTTCTAACCTCACTATATTCTGCTGCCAGAGCTGAGGGCGAACTCCCACTGATTACGGAGGAGGCTCTATTGGTACTCATCCTTAAAAAGGACAAGGACATTGTCCTGGTTACCGCCAACAGACCTCCTTCCCTATTAAACGTAGACTATAAAATCGTTAGAAAAAATTGGTCACCAGACTCCTCTCCTACTTGGGTGAGGTTATCCATACTGACCAGACAAGTTCCAAACCTAAAAGCAATACGATCGCCAACTACTCCAAGTCATACATACCTGTTGTCAGGTTATCCTAAAGCACTAGTGCTTGCTATTGGCATATAGAACGCTTTTGATTATCTGTGATGGGATTTTCTCTATGCTACAATGGCCATTATGGGGCTAGGGAGGGACTACCTCAAATAGGAACAGCTCCTACATACGGCACCAACGGCCTGTGTTGGACTGGGGGGATTTATTTTGACATCCTGTAGGTTTCAGCGTGGCACTTGGCAGGGCTGTCCACTATCTCCTGTGCTCTCACTATAGATTTGGAGCCACTAGTACTCATGCTCCGCACTGACCACCACTATCATGGTATAATGAATAATGGGTATCCCCTTAATATATCCCTTTATATGGTTGACTTATTACTCTACCTCCAAGGGGGTGGGGCTCAGATATAAGGGGTGCAATCTGGATTCTTGAGGACTTCAGTCAGTTACCTAGACTCCGAGTAATCTGGGATAAATCAAAAGCATTACTGATCTGTATACCAGCAAAAACTGCTGTCCTGGACAAGGCAGGGCTAGCTTTCCGCTGCAGGCCAACCACATTTTGCTATCTGGGAGATTAACTCTACCACACAGTAGCGGATACATAAGAGGAGAATTTCTGACTGGTGTTATCCTCTTTGCAGGCATCCATAAATTTCTGACTGACACCCCCTTTGTCAGCCAGGGAAGGATCGCATTGTCGAAAATGTTTTTCTTGCCCGACTGTCATATTTCTTTTCTCTGCTAGCCGGTCCAATTGCCAAAGTCGTTCTTTCATTAGATGGACAGGTTATTGGCATATCATATGGGACAGTGATCAACGCAGGCTAGTATGGTCCAAATTGTGGCTTCCCACAAATGGCGGTGGCTTAGCAGTCCTTGATTTCAAACTGCACTACCTGGTGGGCTAACCGAAATGGGCAGCGTATTGGCGACACTGCAGATAGGATGGCATTGCACTGGTGGCAGGCTTTCTTCCTACCTGCACTGCATTATTGACCATATTGATTCACCTTTATGACCAGAGTATTAGTGTCGGCACTGGGCTTCTACTGGACATGCTACAATATGTCTTGCACAGGGCGCTGCAGCAGCCACAAATGTCCCAACGTGAAAGCCCTTCCTTTATCAACATTATTACAGGTCTCGCTTGAGGGCAGTTTGCCTGGGATCCATCAATGGGAGGGTAAGGATATGAAAATAGTGGACGACTGCTATGCAGACAGGAGAATTCAGGACTTCACTGACCTTGTTGATGAATACGCCCTACTGTGAGACAGTAGCCTCTTTCTAGCCTTGTTACCCCCACTTTGGCCTGTTTGTGAGTATATGTCAGGGTGTTTTCACTGTCTCACTGGGATCCTGCTAGCCAGGGCCCAGTGCTCATAGTGAAAATCCTATGTTTTCAGTATGTTTGTTATGTGTCACTGGGACATTGCTAGCCAGGACCCCAGTGCTCATAAGTTTGTGGCCTATATGTATATGTTCCCTGTGTGATGCCTAACTGTCTCACTGAGGCTCTGCTAACCAGAACCTCTGTGGTTATGCTCTCTCTGCTTTACAAATTGTCACTAACAGGCTAGTGACCAATTTTATCAATTAACATTGGTATACTGGAACACCCTTATAATTCCCTAGTATATGGTACTGAGGTACCCAGGGTATTGGGGTTCCAGGAGATCCCTATGGGCTGCAGCATTTATTTTGCCACCCATAGGGAGATCTGACAATTCTTACACAGGCCTGCCAGTGCAGCCTGAGTGAAATAATGCCCACATTATTTCACAGCCATTTTACACTGCACATAAGTAACTTATAAGTCACCTGGTGAAGGTTGGGTGCAAAGTTACTTAGTGTGTGGGCACCCTGGCACTAGCCAAGGTGCCCCCACATTGTTCACGGCAAATTCCACGGACTTTGTGAGTGCTGGGACACCATTTCACGTGTGCACTATACATAGGTCACTACCTATGTATAGCGTCACAATGGTAACTCCGAACATGGCCATGTAACATGTCTAAGATCATGGAATTGTCACCTCAATGCCATTCTGGCATTGGGGAGACAATTCCATGATCCCCCAGGTCTCTAGCACAGAACCCAGGTACTGCCAAACTGCCTTTCCCGGGGTTTCACTGCAGCTGCTGCCAACCCCTCAGACAGGTTTCTGCCCTCCTGGGGTCCAGCCAGGCCTGGCACAGGAAGGCAGAACAAAGGACTTCCTCAGAGAGAGGATGTTACACCCTTTCCCTTTGGAAAAAGGTGTCAGGGCTGGAGAGGAGTAGCCTCCCCTAGCCTCTGTAAATGCTTTGATGGGCACAGATGGTGCCCATCTCTGCATAAGCCAGTCTACACCGGTTCAGGGATCCCCCAGCCCTGCTCTGACGCGAAACTGGACAAAGGAAAGGGGAGTGACCACTCCCCTGACCTGCACCTCCCAGGGGAGGTGCCTAGAGCTCCTCCAGTGTGCTCCAGACCTCTGCTATCCTGGAAATAGAGGTGTTGCTGGCACACTGGACTGCTCTGAGTGGCCGGTGACATCAGAGACTCCTTCTGATAGGCTCTTACCTTTCTTACTAGCCTATCCTCCTTCCTTGGTAGCCACACCTCCTTTTCTGGCTATTTAGGGTCTCTGCTTTGGGGAATTCTTGAGATACTGAATGCAAGAGCTCATCAGAGTTCCTCTGCATCTCCCTCTTCACCTTCTGCCAAAGGATCGACCACTGACTGCTCAGGACGCCTGCAAAACCGCAACAAAGTAGCAAAGACGACTACTGCAACCTTGTATCGCTTCATCCTGCTGGCTTTCTCGCCTGTTTCCTGGTGGTGCATGCTCTGGGGGTAGCCTGCCTCCTTCTTGCACCAGGAGCTCTGAAAAAATCTCCCGTGGGTCGACGGAATCTTCCCCCTGCAACCGCAAGCAACAAAAGACTGCATCACCGGTCCTCTGGGTCCCCTCTCAGCACGACGAGCATGGTCCCTGGAACTCAGCAACTCTGTCCAAGTGACTCCCACAGTCCAGTGACTCTTCAGTCCAAGATTGGTGGAGGTAAGTCCTTGCCTCCCCACGCTAGACTGCATTGCTGGGCACCGCGTGATTTGCAGCTGCTCCGGCTCCTGTGCACTCTTCCAGGATTTCCTTCGTGCACAGCCAAGGCTGGGTCCCCGACACTCTAACCTGCAGTGCACAACCTTCTGAGTTGTCCTCCGGCGTCGTGGGACTCCCTTTTGTGACTTCGGGTGGACTCCGGTTCACTCCTCTTCTAAGTGCCTGATCCGGTACTTCTGCGGGTGCTGCCTGCTTCTGTGAGGGTTCCCTGACTTGCTGGGCGCCCCCTCTGTCTCCTCATCCAAGTGGCAACATCCTGGTCCCTCCTGGGCCACAGCAGTATCCAAAAACCCTAACCACAACCCTTGCAACTAGCAAGGCTTGTTTGTGGTCTTTCTGTATGGGAACACCTCTGCAAGCTTCTTCACGACGTGGGACATACATCCTCCAAAGGGGAAGTTCCTAGTCCTCTTCGTTCTTGCAAAACACCAAGCTTCTCCCCTCCAGTGGCAGCTTCCTTGCACCCTCAGCTGGCATTTCCTGGGCATCTGCCCACTCTCGACACTGTCGCGACTCTTGGACTTGGTCCCCTTCTCTTACAGGTACTCAGGTCTGGAAATCCACTGTTGTTGCTTTGCTGGTGTTGGTTTTCCTTGCAGAATCCCCCTTTCACGACTTCTGTGCTCTCTGGGGGTCGTAGGTGCACTTTACACCTACCTTACAGGGTCTTGGGGTGGGCTATTTTTCTAACCCTCACTGTTTTCTTACAGTCCCAGTGACCCTCTGCAAGCTCACATAGGTTTGGGGTCCATTCGTGGTTCGCATTCCACTTTTGGAGTATATGGTTTGTGTTGCCCCTACACCTATGTGCTCCTATTGCAATCTATTGTAACTTTACACTGCTTGCATTACTTCCTTTTGCTATTACTGCATATTTTTGGTATTGTGTACATATATCTTGTGTATATTTGGCATCCTCATACTGAGGGTACTCACTGAGATACTTTTGGCATATTGTCATATCTGTGTATTGTGTTTTCTTATGATATTGTGCATATGACACCAGTGGTATAGTAGGAGCTCTGCATGTCTCCTAGTTCAGCCTAAGCTGCTCTGCTATAGCTACCTTCTATCAGCCTAAGCTGCTAGAAACACCTCTTCTATACTAATAAGGGATAACTGGACCTGGTACAGAGTGTAAGTACCCCTTGGTACCCACTACAAGCCAGGCCAGCCTCCTACACCTACCCCCTCAACAGTTCTCGCTTCATGGTCCAGTAGTGTTGTGTGTGTGAGGGCTGTGGGGGGAAGATGACAAGAACTCTCAGTACATTTGCACCATCACTGGGCAAACACATGCAATCACCCTCCTCTATAATGTATTGCTGGTGCACACACAAAACACAATACCTGACTAGTGAGACAGGTGGTCCTGCCGCACAGCGCATGACTTTTCAAGTGTAAATTGCCAATACAATTCCAAAGTATGCTCCCCGAACATCACGTAATGTCCAGTTTCATCTGATTTAAGTGAACTTTCTCCACAGGGCATATTTAACCACAAAGTGTATTAATTATATGGCCCCAGGTCTACAGTCAACATGCACCTGATGTCCGGAGGTTGCAGCGGTTTTCCATCACATATGGCCTTATTACAAGTTTGGCAGTCCGAGGGCCGCCATGTTGGCGTTGATAGTCAGACTGCTGACAGGCTGGTGGAGAGGACTGCCAAATTATGAGTTTGGCAGTGATGCCAACGGAATACAGCCAAAGCACCGCCAGTGTTCTCAGACCGCTGCGGAAGATTGGAGCCATCAACAATCTGGCGGAGACCATGTTTCTGTCTGACTCATTATGACGTTGCACACCACCAGCATTTCCGCTGCGGTCGGACCACCACGGAAATCTAGGCAGAAATGAACTGGATAAAAGAAGACACTCACCTCCAGGAAGCCATACTCGTCCGGAGCCGCCATGGAACCATAACTGGACTTCATCCCGCTGCTCATGCTCTCCGAAAGACAACGGAATCAACGCTGACAAGGATGACAGCAACCGTAAGTACACATATGCACCTGTTACATTTGTATATTGGCAAATTTTGTATAGACGCATAGGAAGGGGCGTGTGAGGGCAGCACTCATATGTAACAGCACAGTGACTGGCACACTCACATTCAGCAACAAATACACCCACACATACACAACATGCACACTGCAGCCAGCACACACACACCACTCATCAAGAACACACAGTTACGCACGATAACATAGCACAGGCCTAGCCTCACACAATCCTATACAACATACCAACCACACCACAACTGCACAGTCATAAACACATTGTCAAGCAATCACAACTAACACTGGCCAGGGACTCATCTCACATACAACCCAATGTACAACTAACTGGTAACAAACACACACAATTACACCCTCATGCAACTTAGCAATAGACACACACATAACAGACACAGCACATCGTACCTATCATAACATGCACAGTACCCGAACACTGACACAGTCAAAGCACACAATGCTACACACTACAACAACAAACACATGTCAACACAAACAGGACACAACACCATGACAACATGTCAGCAACATATACATGCCCATCACACAACACACACCCTTTTCCTGAGGGACAAAAGCACTGCACTCACCCTCGCATACTGCTCAATAACACAGGAAACACAAGCACCACACACACACACACACACACACACACCAACACTGGGACACAAACAATGTCAGCCAGAAACAACTCAAACCTAGGAAAGGAAATGCAGGACTAAGATGTAACTAGAAAACCAACAACTGGTTGGTCAAAATATATATATTTTTTTCAAACAGATAGAAGTGCAAGGCCATTGGCCAGTCCATATAAACAAATATCTATTGCACCAAAGGCACAAAGTGGTGCCCCAACTTGACTCCTGACTGCCATGTAACCTCCACAGGTAGGGGCATCAAGGGGGCATAGGCACCTAAGGGACTTTTGACTGGTGGTGGGGGAGGAGGGTTTGGGCTTAGGCTGGGGAGAGTGGGCTTTGGCTAGGCAGGGGGGAGTTTAGGCTTAGGGGCGTTAGTTTTGATTGAGAGAGGGTTGGGTCTTCTCAGGAGGGGTCAACTTCTTGGCAGGGGGGGCATGGGTACTGGCAGGGGGATAGGGGAGGCTTTGGAGGTGGAAGAGATGTCTTTGGGGAGGGAAACTGACCTGTTAGGCGTGTCACGGGGGGAGAACAGTAGGGAAAAGGTTAAACTCCAAGAGGAAAGCTTTCTTAGACACTTGAATGGTCATAACAAAAGGGTTTGGGTGTGGAGGTAGAGGGAGTGGTTGTAAGAGGTGTTGGTGTGGATGCGTGTTTGTGGGAGGTATGCTTGTGGGTGGTGGGTGTATGTTGGGTGGGTGAGTGAAGGTAGTTTATGTGTCGGGTTGAGGGGTGGGTGGAGGTGCTGGGGGATGCCATGGTGGGTAGGTGAGTGTCTGTTGGGGTGGTGACTACAGCTATGGTGGATGTGCTGCATGTAGGCATGTCTGTGGAGTCTGTGGGTGTGGTGATTTGGGTGGATGTCTGAGAGTCAGATGTGGTGGTGTCTGTGGGTAGGATACGTGCGGCTGTAGCACTGAATGTTGGTGTGGTGTCTGTAGGTCTGTCAGGTATAGTGTCTGTGATGCTGGGGGTGGTGTGGGTGTCAGGGCCGGTAGTGACTGTTGCTGTGTATGTGGGTGGATCTTGCTTTTGTGCATGCCGGTGGTGTGTCTTGTGGTGCTTATGTTTATCTGTGCTACCCTTGGATGTTGAGGTGGATGCATGTCTGTCTGTGTGCTTTGACTGGGTCGGGGAAGGGGGGAGTTGGATTGGGAAGAGGAAGGTGGAGGGGGAACGGTAGACAAAGGGTGAGTGGCTGCCGTCAGTGTGGAGGCTTGAGCCCGAAAAGATCTCTGTAGGCCAGCCAGTGAACCGTGAATGCCCTGCAGGAATGCATTACTCTGTTGTATCTGAGTTGCCAGTCCCTGGATAACATTCATGATGGTCCACTGACCCACAGAGATTGACCTCAGGAGATCAATAGCCTCCTCACAGAGGGCAGCAGGGCTAATAGAGGCTCTTGAATGGGCGGGCACTGCCAACTGGTTGGGAGGCTACAGGGAGGGCAGTGATAGAAAGGTGGATGGCAGACAGAGATGGTGCTACGGGGTCATAGATGGGTCCACCACTGCCAGGGAATGGCCACTGTAGGAGGATTCAGAGGATGTGCCCCATCTCCTTTGCCTGCGATGCTGATGCTGCAAAACAGAAAGTGAGTGCAATTGTTCCATCAATAGCCCAATGACTGACTGGGTGGCAACAACACTATCCACACATCAGACCTGATTACCCTTCCATCTGTCTGTGAAACATTTCTGAGACAAACCACATCTGATTCTACCATCACAGGTACACCCAGAATGATGCAAGCCAAAGGTCATGTCCCTCACGTGTGTATGTGATCTACCACACCTGCACCACATTGGTGTCAGTGCAAACAATAGGTTTCCATACAGCCAGGACTCAGTAAACATAATACATTTAGCAACAGAAAGTATATATATAACTCTTTACAATGTGGAATCATGACAGAACCTTTCCATTTCCACATTATGTTGGCAAAAAAAACTTTTAAGATTGTAACTGTGACTAAGATATATTTGACTAGCATGCCTACAACAGTATGGCTAAGTAAAATGCTGGGTAGCCACTTAGCACCTACTGAACATGAACATGGTACTAACATTCATTGTCCTGACACCAAGAAGAGACATTGCAAAGGTCTATGTACATCCCTCTTTTACCAAGGGGGTTCACCTTGTAACAGGTCTGAATAAGTGAAGCAAGTATGTCATGTGAAATGGCAGATGGATATCACAGCCTGACATGATGCTGTCACTCACCTGTAAACTTTTGAAAAGTAGGAATGACTTCAAATTGTCTGACTCAATGTTGCACATAGACATAGATCAAGGGACATTGCAATGAACAGAGAACAAGGACCTGCACAACTTACCATCAAGATATTGGGAGTATTGATCTGTAGTTGGAAATGAACAACCACCAGGGTATGTTATGAAAAGCTGTATTGTGGGACACATATGACACTGTCACATGTGCACCATCATTTGCTTGTGTATAGTGGGGACAACATAGGAGAGTAATATGCCCCTATACACATTAGAATGTGCACACCTGTGTTCCATTGTTGGGGACTGTACATCAATGTGTTGACTGGAGATCTTTGACCCTTTGCACTTACCACTTTGTCAGAGATAACAATCTGTCACATCAGACACTAACTTGTTAAAGGGGTGAAATTGTGTTATGTCAGTACTTATCCCCTTGTGGCTGCTGTGCTTCCCACAAACACCCATCCAACACCGGGTAGGCCACCTCCAATTTGCTGACATCCAATGTGCTGGCAATTAGGGGGGTCAAGGTCCGACGGGCACCCAGTCCTCGTTGAGAGGACATCCTCAATGGGCCTCTGGAGTCTTCTGGGTCCCCCTACCTCTTCCTAAAGTGGGTGCTCCGCCAGCTGTGGAACCCCATGGTCCACACTTTCTGGGCGATAGTACACCATATCCCCTTCTTCTGATGGGCATTGACCTGCATGGATGACACAGACAAAAATAAAAAGTCATGTCCACATGCACCATACCAAAACAAGCATGGTGAAAAACAAATTAGTGCACATAGCCATACATAGACTGTCTTCAACATCCCCTTCAATGATAGATGAACAAATGCAGTCAGGCCATGTGTGATGTTGGAACAGGCATACAACATACATATCCAGCAACAGGTGTCAGCTTGTTACATATGACCAGACCACATGCATATCTGTAAACATGCTACTCCTGGCAACGTTTGTCATACCACCTTCAGTGATCATGTATTACAGTCAGTAGGTGGGTCAGGGAACATACATCACACATTCTCTACTATGTCTAAGCACTCAAAATCTATCTAAAAATACATGTGCACATACCCATCTACTTCCACAAGCTTATGAAGCTCCTGCGCGGAGAAGGCAGAGACACTATCATCTGTAGGACGTGGCATGATTGCTCACAAGGACAGTACAAAGCAGCTCAGGTTGTGAAGGTCTTGCTGGCAGTGGTGTTTGGTGTCAAGTGAGAGATGAAGTATGATATGGTGGTCACATCCACAACGTAAGACACCGTGCAAGACCACCAAAGGCAACTGTAGGATGCTGGCCCTCTATGTAGTGTGCAAAACTAGGCACACTGTGCAGGGGGTCCAGACAACCACATGTTGGTTTCCAGAGGCAAAAACTAGATCACCTAATGTTCTAATTTTTCAGGTAGCTTGGTTGAGCAGTTAGGCTAATCTTAGAGACGTGCCAAGCAGCAGCGATTGTTGGGTTCTGCGTGCAGCATGCAGGGTCTGGGGCTTTTTTTGTGCAGCAGGTCCACAGTTCTCGGGCTTTGGTTCTTCTTGGTTCTGTCATATCTTCTTCTTTTTGAATCTGAAATCTTGGTCCAGGGATGCCCACTAAATACTGAATTTAGTGGGCTTTTTAGGGGGAACCTGGTAGTGTCCAATGGGACACTTACCTTTGGGTGGCTACACCCACTATAGTGGCCACTTCCTGTGGGAAGGGTCACTTCTCTAAACCTAATTGGCTATTTTCCTTCCATCCAAGATAGAGAAAAATGGAAAAGGGGGTCACCTCGCAGGCAACACCTTAGGGGTGGTGCATGTCAGGTGAGGCTACTCATCCTACCCTTTGTGAGGTTTGCTCCTGCCAAAAGTGGAGGTTTGCAAAGGGGGGGGGGGGCAAGCTGCTGCTAGCAGCATGCTTGAGGTTCGACTTTCAAGGGCGGTGAGCCCTTTGAAGCTCGCTGCCAGGACAGTGCACATTCCTGAGGGAGGGGTTGTTAGCTCCTCCACCCAGGAAGGGTATTGTCTTACAGACAGGAGAGGCAGGGTGTAGGAAAGTACCCTCTTTTTAGCATGTTGCCTCCAATTTCTGCCTGATGTCAGTGTGTTTTTGACTGTGACACTGGGATCCTGCTCATCAGGACCCCAGTGCTTATGGTTTATGGCCTGCTTGTTAGTGTGTTTCACTGTTTTCTAAATTGTCACTGGAGCACTGCTAATCAGGACCCCAAATGCTCATGCTCTCTCTGTTTCTAAATGTGTCACTACATACTGGTAACTCAGTATTTCACTCCAAATTGGCATACTAATCCCCCCTTATAAGTCCCTAGTAATGGTACCTAGGTGCCCAGGGCATTGGGGTTCCAGGGGATCCCTATGGGCTGCAGCATTTCTTTTGCCACACATAGGGAGCCCATACAAAGGCTTCTACAGGACTGCCATTGCAGCCTGTGTGAAATAGTGCATGCACTATTTTACAGCCATTTTCACTGCACAAGGTCACTTATAAGTCACCTATATATCAGGTCTTCCAACACTGAAGGCTGGTTGCAAAGTACCTGTGTGTGAGGGCACCCCTGCACCAGCAGAGGTGCTCCCATGTCATCCAGGCCCATTTTCCCGGACTTCGTGAGTACGGGGACACCATTTTAAGTGTGTACTGGACATAGGTTAATACCTATGTCCAGCTTCACAATGGTAACTCCGAATATGGCCATGTAAGGTGTCTAACAACTGTGATTTGTACCCCAATACTGATTCCAGTATTGGTTGCACAATCCCATGCACTTTGGGGGCTCCACTATGGGCCCCCAGTACTGCCTTACTAACATTCTGAGGTTTTCCAGGCAGCCCCAGCTGCTGCCACCTCACAGACACGCTTCTGCCCTCCTGGGGTTTGAGCAGCTCGATCCCAGGAAGGCAGAACAAAGCATTTCCTTTGGGAGAGGGGTGTTACACCCTCTCCCTTTGGAAATAGGTGTCACAGGCCTGGAAGGGGTATGCTCCAAGAGCCTCTGGAAATGCTTTGAAGGGCACAGATGGTGTCCTCATTGCATAATCAAGTCTACACTAGTTCAGAGACCACGTGACTATTCCCCTGTCCATCACCACCCCAGGGGTGGTGCCCAGAGCTCCTCCAGAGTGTCCCTGGGTTTTGCCATCTTGGATTCCAAGTTAGTGGCACACTCTTGGAGCATCTGAGTGGCCAGTGCCAGCAGTTGTCGTCAGAGACCCCTCCTGATAGGTGCTTACCTGGTTAGGTGACCAATCCCCCTCTCAGGGCTATTTAGGGTCTCTCCTCTGGGTGTTTCTTCAGATTTGGATTGCAAGACTCCAGCAGGAATCCTCTGCATCCTTTACTTCATCTTCTAGCAACTGAACAACCACTGACTGCTCCAGGAACTCTACAAAACTGCAAAAAAGAAGCTAAGATGACTTTGGCAACATTGTATCTTCAGCTCAACAGGTGTGGATCCAGCAACACGGGTGGTAGACTACAGTGACTCCGACAATCCCAACGTCCAGCTATTCAACTTCAGTGGAGGTAGGAGCTTGCCTCTCCATGCAAGACAGACCCCCATGCCCCGCTTGACTTGCAGTTGCCAAAGCTTGTGTGCAACCTTCCAAGATCTTCTTCGTGCACAGTAAAGCTTAGGTTCCCAGCACTCCATCCTGCGACACACAGCTTCCTGAGTGGTTCTCGGGCGGCATGGGAATCTTTTGTGTCATGTTGCGTGGGCCTCCATTTGCACCTTCTTTGTCCCGTGTTGTGGAAATCCTGTGCATGCTGCCTGGTCTTCTGAGGGCTCTCTGAGTTGCTGAGAGCCCCATCTGTCTCATTCTAGAGGCCACCAAGTCCCTCCTGGTCACAGGCAGTGCCATTTTCTGCTAACCACGAGCTTTGTGCTTGCCAAGGCTTGTTGGCGGAATCCAGCGACGCAAACCAGTCTGCATTCATCCATCCGGTGTGGGACATCTTCTGCACCAACAAGGAACCCGCATCTGTCTTCTTTGGTGCAACACTGACTTTGTCTTCTCACCAGTGGTTCTACTTTTGTACCTTCATCCAGGTTAGCAGAGGCTCCTGTCCTCCCTGCACTCTTCAGTGCTTCTTGAACTTGGTCCCCTTCTTCCACAAGTCTTCAGGTCCAGGAATCTATTGTTGGTGGCTTACAGTCTCTTCTGGTTTTTGCATAATTTTCTATCATGACTTCTTGTGTGTTTCAGGAAACGTACTGTGATTTATTCCTGTTTTCATGGACTCTGGGGTGCGGGTCTATTACTTACCTTTGGTGTTTTCTTATACTCCCAGCACTTTATCTACGCACTACACTTGCCTAGGTGGGAGACGGAGTTTCGCATTCCACTATTTTAGTATATGGTTTGTGTTCCCCCTAGGCCCAGTGCAACCTATTGTGATTTTCACTGTTTGCACTATTTTCTGACTATTTACTTACCTGTTTTTGGTTCCTAGTGTAAATATTGTGTATATTACCTACCCCCTAAGCCAGTGTAGTCTCCAAAATAATTTTTGGCATTGTGTCACTAAAATAAAGTACCTTTATTTTTGTAACATTGAGTATTGTCTTTCATGTGTGTGAGTACTGTGTGACTACAGTGGTATTGCAAGAGCTTTGCATGTGTCCTAGTTCAGCCTTGGCTGCTCTGCCTACAGCTACCTCTAGACAGCCTGGCTTCTAGACACTGACTACATTTCACTAATAAGGGATGACTGGACCTGGTATAAGGTGTAAGTACCTTTGGCACCCACTACAAACCAGGTCAGCCTCCTACATTGGTGGTGCAGCGGTGAGATGAGTACTTGCAATTGCCTTATCACTCTGTCACCAGTGCTTTCCGCAGGAAAGTTGACTCTATACTTGGAGCTATACAAAAGTATACCTAGTCTTTTCACTTGCTTTCTAAAAGTCTATAAGTTAGCTAAAGTAGGTCTTTCTCTTTCCTTTCACTTTACTCCTAACTTTTTATAACTATGTCTTCCTCTGAGGCCACTCCTAGGGTCATTAAAAACCACTTATAAGAACCTAACTTTTACAGTTTGGGAAGAACCCTAACAAGGATTTCCTTTTATATCTTCTTCTCCAGGATGACCAGGAGCAGTCCGGTAACCAGGAGGAATAGAGAGAGGGGGATTCTAACTCATTAGAATTAGGGGAGCAGCCTGAGGATTTAAGGGAGGGTCCTTCACAAAATCTTCCCCTTAGCAAACCATATAGTGTAGCTGGCAGCGGGAGGGGTTCACACACAGGTAGAGCTCCCTTCACACCTAGGGGCCAGATTACTAGGGTTACAAAGGCTACGGAAAAATCTGCCTCATTCCCATGTCACTTCAGTCTCCAAGGCGTCCCATACATCCAATCCTGAGGATAACTCCCTAGACAGGGATCTCAGAAAGCTGAGATTTGTGGAGGCTAGACTGAGGCTGCAACAGCAACAATTGGCCCTAGATAGGGAAGCCTTAGCTGTGGAAAGGGAAAGGGAGGGGTTGGGGTTAGTTCCCCATGGTGGCAGCAGCAATAGCAATTTCAGGAGCTATAGTGTTAGGGAGAATACATTTGACTCCAGAAACTTGCAAAAGATTGTTCTCCCTTACAAGGAGGGCGATGACATCTATAGGTGGTTTGCTGCACTTAAGAGGGCCTGTAAAGTTCAGAGAGTGCCTCAGATGCAGTGGGGTGCTATTCTGTGGTTGTCCTTTTCTGGCAAGGGGACAGATAGACTCCTTACTGTCAAGGAGAGATTTAGATAACTACAATGTTTTGAAGACAGCACTCTTGGAGTCATTTGGCTTAACCACTGAACAATACAGAATTAAGTTCAGAGAAACCAGAAAAGAGTCTTCACAAGATTGGATAGACTTTGTGGACTGGTCAGTGAAGGCTTTAGAAGGTTGGTTACATGGCAGCAAAGTGTCTGACTATGAGGGTCTATACAATCTGATTTTGAGAGAGCATATTCTTAACAATTGTGTGCCTGACTTGTTGCACCAGTTCTTGGTAGACTCAGATCTGACCTCTCCCCAAGAGTTAAGAAAAAAGTCAGACAAATGGGTCACAACAAGGGTGAGAAGAAAAGCTCATACAAGAGGTGCCAAGGATGAGGAGAAGGATGGTAAGTCTCATGATAAGGGTGGGGACAAATAGAAAAGTCCAAAGTGTTAATCAGGCCCCCACAAATCTTCTGGGGGTGGGCACAAATCCTCTTTCAACCAACAGAAAAAGCCTTGGTGTTACGTGTGTAAAATCAAAGGCCACTGGGCAAGTGACCCCACTTATCCCAAGAGGATCATAAAAACTTCCACCACACAAAACACTACAAATAACCAGTCCAAGGTTGTAGCTAGTCTCACTTTGGGTAATGTAGTGGGGATTGGTTTAGTTAGGGAAACCCCTGAGGCTGTTTTAGTCTCTGATGGTGGCATTGACCTTGTCACCTTTGTTGCTTGTCCCCTTAATATGGATAAGTACAAGCAACAACCCCTAATCAATGGTGTTCATGTTGAGGCCTACAGGGACACAGGTGCCAGTGTCACTATGGTGATGGAGAAACTGGTACCCCCTGAGCAACAGGGAGACTGGTCATTCCCTTGCAGTATAGGGAATTCCTCCTAACACTGGCACATGCCATTCCTCTTGCTGGACATCTGGGGCAAAGCAAAACTTGGGACAGACTGGCCCCTCACTTTCAGTGGCCTCACATGTTAGAAGACACAAAAGAGTTTTGTCGCTCTTGTATCACTTGCCAAGCCAGTGGCCAGACTGGTGGCACTCCAAAGGCCCCCTTGATCCCACTACCTGTGGTTGGGGTGCCCTTTGAGAGGGTTGGGGTTGACATTGTTTGCCCTCTTGACCCTCCTACTGCTTCTGGAAATAGATTAATCTTAGTAGTAGTGGACCATGCCACTATATACCCAGAAGCCATCCCTCTAAAGAGCACGACAGCTTCTGCAGTTGCAAAGGCCCTACTGGGAATATTTTCCAGGGTGGGCTTCCCCAAAGATATACTATCAGACAGGGGTAGCAATTTCATGTCTGCATACTTAAATGCAATGTGGAAGAAATGTGGTGTAACATACAAATTCACCACCCCCTATCAACCATAGACAAATGGATTGGTTGAGAGGTTTAACAAAACTCTTAAAGGCATGATTATGGGACTCTCTGAAAATCCCAGGAGGAGATGGGGTGTCCTACTGCCATGCCTCCTTTTTGCCTAGAGGAAGGCACCCCAGAAGGGAGTAGGCTACAGCCCATTTGAACTCCTTTTTGGTCACCCTGTTAGGGGTCCACTTGCACTTGTCAAAGAAGGGTGAGAGCAACCCTTGAAGCCCCCTAAACAAGACATTGTGGATTATGTGCTTGGCCTAAGATCAAGAATGGCTGAGTACATGAAAAAGGCCACTAAAAACGTTCAGGTAAGCCGAACGTTACAGAAACAATGGCATGACCAGAAGGCTATCCTGGCTGAGTACCACCCAGGACAGAAGGTGTGGGTATTGGAACAGTCCAGGACAAATGGAGTGGTCCACATCTCATAGTGGAGAAGAAAGGTGAGGTCACCTATTTGGTGGACCTAGGCACTCCCAGAAGTCCTCTAAGAGCACTTCATGTGAACCGCCTGAAACCCTACTATGATAGGGCAGACTTGACCCTAATCATGGCCACTGATGAGGGGCAGGAAGAACAGAGTAACCCTCTCTCCCTTACCTCTTCTCCAACACTGCAGCTGATGGCTCAGTGGAAGGAGTTGTCCTTGCAGACTGCCTTACAACAGAGCAAAAGGAGGACTGCAAGGACCTCCTAGGTACATTTTTTGAGCTCTTTTCCCCGACACCTGGTCAGACCACTTGATGTGAACACACCATAGATACTGGAGACAGTTTACCTGTCAAAAGTAAGATTTATAGGCAGCCTAATCATGTCAGGGACTGCATTAAATCTGAAGTTCAGAAGATGTTGGACATGGGAGTGATTGAGCACTCAGATAGCCCCTGGGCCAGCCACGTAGTACTAGTACCAAAGCCTCACTCTCAGAATGGGAAAAAAGAGATAAGGTTTTGTGTTGATCATAGAGGGCTCAACACAGTCACCAAGATCGATGCTCACCCTATACCCAGGTTAGATGAGCTGATAGACCCACTGGCATCTGCCAAGTATCTAAGCACTTTTGACTTGACTGCAGGGTATTGGCAGATCAAGCTATCAGGAGATGCTAAACCTACATCTGCATTCTCAACCATTGGAGGGCATTACCAATTTACAGTTATGCCCTTTGGCCTGAAGAATGCACCTGCCACTTTCCAAAGGCTGGTGAATACAGTCCTCCACGGTCTGGAAGCATTCAGTGCAGCATATCTATTTGATACTGCTGTATAGCCCCACCTGGGATGACCACCTGGTCCCCCTGTGGAAAGTTTAGGAGGCCCTGCAAAAGGCATGCCTCACTATCAAGGCTTCAAAGTGCCAGATAGGGCAGGGGAAGGCGGTTTATCTGGGACACCTAGTTGGTGGGGAACAGATTGAACCACTGCAGGGGAAGACTCAGACTATTTTAGACTGGTCCGCCCGTATACTCGGACCCAGGTCAGAGCCTTTCTTCGTCTCACTGGGTGCAACAGGAAGTTCATTAAGAACTATGGCTCCATTGTTGCCCCTCTTAATGACCTCACTTCCAAGAAAATGCCCATGATGGTATTATGGACAGCCAGCTGTCAAAAAGCTTTAGAGGAGCTTAAGCAGACTATGGTGGTCATTACAACATTGGCGGTAAAAGGCACTTACCACCGTGCAGAAGACCGCCAATACACCGCCGCGGCAGACCACCACAGCTATTATGACACACATCTCGGAATCCGCCGAAATTCAGACACCCACACAACACCGCCACACCAAAGGTCAGTGATAAACTGGCGGAAACAAATCCTCCACCTCCACGCCAACAGAAACACGCCCATGCTATTACGACACACGAATCCACGCGTCGGTCTTTCAACCGCGGTATTCCATTGGCGGTACACACCGCCGCGCTCAAAATACACACACATCTACAAAACACCACCACATTGGACAATTCCAAATACACACACCTGATACACATACAAACAACACTCCCACACACCCAACACTATATAAAACACACACCCACATCACCCACAAACCCCTACGACCACAAATTCTGAAAGAAGGCCAGAGAGACAGCACAGCAATTGACAACCCCATCACACAGAGGCACACAACACCATCACCCACACAACTTCCACGCACAAAACACCACACACCACTACACTCACCACACTCATCAACACATACACCACCCCACACAACACACACACCACCCCATGGCACGCCAAAGACCCACCCGCTTCTCCGAGGAGGAGCTCAGGATCATGGTGGAGGAAATCGTACGGGTAGAGCCACAGCTATTTGGCTCACAGGTACAGCACACATCAATAGCCAGGAAGATGGAGTTATGGCGCAGAATAGTTGACAGGGTAAACGCTGTGGGACAGCACCCAAGAAATCGGGAGGACATCAGGAAGAGGTGGAACGACCTACGGGGGAAGGTGCGTTCCACGGTCTCCAGGCACAACATTGCGGTACAGCGGACTGGCGGCGGACCCCCACCTCCTCCCCCACAACTAACAACATGGGAGGAGCAAGTCTTGACCATCCTGCATCCTTAGGGCCTCGGAGGAGTCGGTGGAGGATGGGACACTGGTAAGTCAAATCTCAACTATCAGATCCCCCACCCTACTTGCATGCTATCACACACACCCACCCTCACACGCTCCCCTATCACTACAACTCATCACTAATGTACCCTTAACACAAACCACACATCCCAACACCAAGCCCTGCATGACACAACTAAGCATGGTCACCCCTCACCAAAGCATGCTCACTGCACATACCCAGAACACCCCCCCAACCATCATCACACAAGCCCCCACACAGGAATGCTTGCACTAGGGTTCACGCACAGCCACCCATTGCACACCATTACACACACACATGCAATAATCATGATCTTATGCCCCTGCAGGAACACGAAGGACCGTCACCACACCAGAGGGTCCAGACAACACCACTCCACTCCCAGAAGAGGCCCACAGTGACGAGAGCAGCTCTGCCCTACTGGATCTTGATGACCAGCCCGGACCATCGTGGGCCTCAGGACAGTCGGTTCCCCTTGCACAGGCACAGCCCAACACCGACCTTCCACCCTCTGGTAACACCAGCACAGCACCCACCCAGCGGGCCCAAACCTCCCTACCCAGTACAGGTCAATCAGCGGTGTGTCCACCACTACAGGGCACCCAGGGTAACCCACCCTCCCAACAACAACAGGGACCTGGGGGCAGTGGTAGTGGGCACACGGTCCAGGGGGCGGAGGCACAAGAACACAGGGGAACTGGGAGGGCTGCTGTGCGACAGGGGGAGGACAGGCCAAGGGAACCAACTCTCCACGAGGCCCTCTCCTCCATCATGGGAGCGTACCACCACTCACAGGAGACGATGGCGACGGTCCTGGACAAGTTGCAGGAGACCCTGCGGCTGCAGGAGGAGCAGTATTTGGGGTTCAGGGAGGAGCTCAGAACCATCAGCTCTGCCCTGGGCACCATCGTAGGGGTGCTGAAGGACATACAGCAGACCTTGAGGGACACCGTGGCATTCCAAGGGGCCCCTGACACTAGCCAGGACGATGAACTGCCCACCACCTCCGCTGGTGCTAGTGGACAGGATGCCCCGCCACAGGACCAACACACCAGCACCCCACCCCCTGCAGACGGACAACCACCACGCAAGCGGTCCCTGAGATCCAGGAACAGGACAGAGCAAGATGGCAAGACCCCCGCCAGGAAATGAGACCACCCTGATTGTCCTCCCACTGTCCCACTTTGTTACCCTGTCCATATTCGAACTGCCCCAGCTCCACTTCCTATGCCCAGATGGGCAGTGCACCTGTGAGACTAATAGACTGGGCTCTGCCATGGACATTCCTCCACCATCCCCCCTCTCCAATTTACCACCCCCTCCAATAATTTGCACTTAAATAAACACCCTTGAAACACAAAACAATCTGGAGTCAGTCTATGATTTCGTACTTTGTATTATCAATGACAGTGTCATAATGGCTGTACCATTGTAAGGCTAACGTACCTATGTCACAAATCACAAGCCCTTGAAGGATGCAAGCAGTTGACACGTAGGTTACCACACCTGTGAAACCGTAATGGAAGGGTACAACTCAGTTAACAAATTGTTATTGAAATAGACAAACAGGATAGAGGTAGACGTGTGACAGTGAATGTAATGTAAAATCTGAAAATGTTCTCACCTGTGTGTCACTGGAAATATTGCTGTATGACTGACTCCCTGTTGTCGTTTTCTTCTTCCTCAGCTTCATCCTCATCACTGTCCACAGGCTCCACAGACTCCACAGCTGCTACAACACCGTCATCTGGATCATCCTCCTGCAGAAAAGGCACCTGGCGTCGCAAAGCCAAAGTATGGAGCATGGAGCAGGCGATGATGATGTCGCACACCTTCTTCGGTGACTAGAATAGGGATCCACCTGTCATATGGAGGCATCTGAACCTGGCCTTCAGGAGTCCGAAGGTGCGTTCGATCACCCTCCTAGTTCGCCCATAGGCATCATTGTACCGTTCCTCTGCCCTGGTCCTGGGATTCCTCACTGGGGTCAATAGCCAGGACAGGTTGGGGTAACCAGAGTTCCCCATTAGCCATACCCGGTGCCTCTGGAGTTGACCCATCATATCAGGGATTCTACTATTCCGCAGGATGTAGGCATCATGCACTGAGCCAGGGAACATAGCATTTACCTGCGAGATGTACTGGTCTGCCAAACAGACCATCTGGACATTCATGGAATGATAACTCTTCCTGTTCCTGTACACCTGTTCACTCCTGCGGGGGGGGACCAGAGCTACATGGGTCCCATCAATGGCACCTATGATGTTGGGGATATGTCCAAGGGCATAGAAGTCACCCTTCACTGTAGGCAAATCCTCCACCTGAGGGAAAATGATGTAGCTCCTTACGTGTTTCAGCAGGGCAGACAACACTCTGGACAGCACGTTGGAAAACATAGGCTGGGACATCCCTGATGACATGGCCACTGTTGTCTGAAAAGACCCACTTGCAAGGAAATGGAGCACTGACAGCACCTGCACGTCAGCGGGGATTCCAGTCGGATGGCAGATCGGTGACATCAGGTCTGGCTCCAACTGGGTACATAGTTCCTGGATAGTGGCACGGTCAAACTGGTAGGTGACAATTAAATGTCTTTCTTCCATTGTCAACAGGTCCACCAGCGGTCGGTACACCGGAGGATTCCGCCATCTTCTCATATGTCCCAGCTGACGGTGCCTACGAAGGACAACAGCAAAGAACCAGTCACTATTCCTCCAGGTATGTACCCACAGTTACACACAAGACTACACCACTCACGAAACCCTTCCTGTACGTGTGTTGAGTGTAGGCCTAGCTATGTGTGACGCAGTAGTAAATGAAGCCATGTGGGCCCCAGAAATGGCGGCTGCCTGACCTCTAAACTGGGACAATGGGATTGTGGGGTAACTGCGCTGACGTTGCACACCGTCGCGGTAGGCGGTCGTAGACCGCGGCGCAATGCTGTATTGGTTAACAGTGGACCCTATGGGTCCCAGGAGCCAATGAACAGGTGCGCCGGCGGTGATGATGCGCACCGCCGCGGATGTCACCGCCGCGGATGTCACCGCCGCGGACGTCACCGCCATTTTCTAACTGTTCAATCACTAGATACCTGACCTTCGACAGGAGAGGACCTATACTGCTAGTGCTGCTGTGACCTCGGTCTGGAAGCGACGATGGCTGCTGCGTCTGGGGAAAGGGCCCCTGCCTTCACTGCATAGGAGTTGGAGAAACTTGTGGATGGGGTCCTCCCCCAGTACACGCTACTCTACGGTCCTCCAGACCAACAGGTTAGAACACAGGGAGCACGTTGTATGGGCTAGGCCTGGGTGGAGAGGGCTGGGTGGAAGAGGGAAGTGGGCAGAGTTGATTGAACATTAATGCATGCGAATGCATGGGCCACATGGCCAGAGTAGGGAGGGGGCCACTCACAACGACGGTGCAGTTGGTAATGACTGTTCCTCTTGTGCATGTCATGTCGGTCAGCGCCCACCAGAAGAGGGACATCTGGCGTGCCATCGCCAAGGAGGTCCGGACCCTGGGGGCCCACCACAGACGGGGCACCCACTGCCGGAAGAGATGGGAGGACATTCGCCGCTGCAGCAAGAAGACGGCGGAGGCTCAGCTGGGGATGGCCTCCCAACGTGGGAGGGGTGCCCGTCGCAACATGACCCCCCTGATGTTCCGGATCCTGGCGGTGGCCTACCCGGGGTTGGATGGGCGCTTGAGGACATCACAGCAGACACAAGGGGGTGAGTACAACCTCAATCTGTGGACTTTGCGTGCAGTGGAGGTGTCTAGGTGGGGGAGGTGGGCTGTGGGTGTCCCTAGGCCAGGGCGAGTTAGGTAGGCAAGGCCCCTCCGCTATGTAGGCCATGTGGCACTCAACCCTACCTCAGCAGAGTGCCAAGTCGAGGTATATTTGCCCCTGTGGCATCCATGTGCGCAGATGTCCACCATTGCCATGTAGATCATAACCCAAAAATTGCATGTGCAGAGTGCAGGAGCACGGTGTAATGCAGGGGGCTGCTGCGTCTGTCTTGTCCGCCAACGGTAGCGGAATACCATGCACTAAAACTCTCGTTCTTCTGTCTCCCCCCCTTTTCCTGCTCTCCCTGTCCTTTTGTACATCAGCATCAACAGGCGGAGGTACAGTGGCACCAGAGCACGAGGGAGCTGCATCCCACATGGCCATGGAGGGCCACACCACGGACTCTGAATGCACCAGTGGGACACAGGGTGAGGGGAGCTTCACATTGGCCACCGGATCACCAACCAGCGACACAGACTCGTCTGCCGATGGGAGCTCCCCTGTGGTGGCGGCACCATCTGTGCGCACCACTTCTGCAGGTACAGCCGCCACCTCCCCTACCAGCACCGCCCTCCAGCAGCCCCTCAGCGTTCGCCCCGTGCCCGCTCACCCAGGAGGGTGGGCATCACCTTTGCCCCAGGCACCTCAGGCCCTGCCCCAGTCACCCCTGCTGCCCTCAGTGAGGAGGCCATTGACCTCCTCAGGTCACTCACTGTTGGGCAGTCTACCATTGTGAATGCCATCCAGGGTGTAGAACGAGAGTTACAACACGGTAATGCATTCCTGGAGGGCATTCATTCTGGTCAGGCTATCCTTCAGCGAACCCTGCAATCTCTGGCCTCAGCACTGATGGCAGCCATTGTCCCTGTGTCGAGCCTCCCCCTCCAACTTCCTCCACCCAGACCCAATCCCCTGTACCCCAGCCCATCCCAAGCGCACCTACAGACCAGCATGCACACAAGTCAACACCCAAACAAGCAAACATAGGCACCACACATACCACAGGCACTCACACAAGCATCACACCCATACAGACACAGTAACATCCACTGTCTCCACTGTGTCCCCCTCCTCCTCTTCTCCCTCCTCCCTCCCAGTCTCGTCTACACACACACCTGCATGCACCACATCTACAGGCACCAGGAATCGCACCAGGACACCCAGCACCACGAGCCACTCACCTGCACTCACCACCTCCACTGCCATTTACACGTCGCCTGTGTCCTCTCCCAGTGTGTCTGTGACGCCCCCTCCCAAAGTACCCAAACGCCGGCAATCACTCACCCAACATCCATCTACCTCACGACAGCCTCCTGTACCTGCACCCAAAACAGCTAAAGTAACACCTCCTACAACCACCTCCTCTTCCTCCACTCCCAGACCCCCTCCAGCTACCCATCCCAGTGTTCGTCAGAAACTGTCCCTGTGTAAAATTGACCTTTTTGCCCCCACCCCCCCTCCAATTCATCAGTCCCGTCGTAGCGCCACAGCCAAAAAGCCTCCAATACCAGTGGTGCAAGTTCAGGGATTGTGGAGTGCACCGGCCACTAGGGCAGGCATTAGGACCCGGAGCCAAGGCACTGGCAGCCCACCCCCTGTAAAGGCTCTAAAATTGGAGAGTGGACGACGGGACCGTGTTAAAACTCCTGGTGGGACAACAACTGACCTGGGTTCGGAGGGGATTGGAGAGTCAGCTGTGACTCCACCAAAGGTGGGGAAGGTCCAGAGGAAGTCTTGCCAGCCTGTTGTGAGTGTCACGGCCGAGAAGTGCGCCATCATTTCCGGCGGTCCAGACACAACCGCCAGCACCGTCGTCAATGGTCCAGAGACCACCGCCAGAGTCACAGCCCAGGAGGGCCCAAGTATCGTCACTGGTCCTGAGTCCACCGCCAGAGTCACAGCCCAGGAGGGCCCAAGTATCGTCACTGGTCCAGAGACCATCGCCAGAGTCACAGCCCAGGAGGGCCCAAGTATCGTCACTGGTCCAGAGACCACTGCCAGAGTCACAGCCCAGGAGGGCCCAAGTATCGGCCCAAGTATCGTCACTGGTCCTGAGTCCACCGCCAGAGTCACAGCCCAGGAGGGCCCAAGTATCGTCACTGGTCCTGAGTCCACCGCCAGAGTCACAGCCCAGGAGGGCCCAAGTATCGTCACTGGTCCAGAGACCACCGCCAGAGTCACAGCCCAGGAGGGCCCAAGTATCGTCACTGGTCCTGAGTCCACCGCCAGAGTCACAGCCCAGGAGGGCCCGGCTGCCACAGCCCCGCTGGGCAATGATGGAACGTCATGCCACACACCAATGTCCGTACCAGAACCGCCATGGCAAAGCACCGCTGAACAGGGCACAGACCGCTATGGCAAAGCACCGCTGAACAGGGCAAAGACCGCCATGGGGAAGACCGCTGAACAGGGCAAAGACCGCTATGGCAAAGCATCACTGAACAGGGCAAAGACCGCCATGGTGAAGACCGCTGAACAGGGCAAAGACCGCTATGGCAAAGCACCGCTGAACAGGGCAGGCACCATGTAGGAATGAATGGACCGCCACATCAGGCATCCTTATCCCATGTGCAGCTGGGACAGTGACAGGACAGGAACTTTCACATGGAGACTCATCCAGTATGGGCACCAGTCCCACCCAGTACCAGTAGAGAACTGCATCTACTTGAGAGACTGTAGCTTTGCACTCCCCAGAATGGCACAGTGGGCAACCCACCCACTGTAGAGACTTGAGAGACTGTGGCTTTGCACTCCCCAGGATGGCACAGTGGGCAACCCACCCACTTGTGAGACTTGAGAGACTGTGGCTTTGCACTCCCCAGGATGGCACAGTGGGCAACCCACCCACTGTAGAGACTTGAGAGACTGTGGCTTTGCACTCCCCAGGATGGCACAGTGGGCAACCCACCCACTGTAGAGACTTGAGAGACTGTGGCTTTGCACTCCCCAGGATGGCACAGTGGGCAACCCACCCACTTGTGAGACTTGAGAGACTGTGGCTTTGCACTCCCCAGGATGGCACAGTGGGCAACCCACCCACTGTAGAGACTTGAGAGACTGTGGCTTTGCACTCCCCAGGATACGTCAATGGGCATGGTGCCCCGTCGTGGATCTGGCTTCGCATTCATCTGGCTGAGGTGCCCCCCCTTCCCTTCCCCCTGAGGTGCCTGTAGTATTTATATCTGATGCCCCGGCAGTGTTCTCTCCGATTGTGGTCAGGTGTCATTTGTGGACCTCGGCCATGCATTTTTGGACTGTTGGTGCACGGACATTGTTGTGTACATATCTGCACTACTTCTCGTATTGTATATAATTATGAGTGTTTTTCTAATATATATCAGTATATTTTTGTATGACATGTATATTGGCGACCGAATTTTGCATTGTGTTTTCATTCTTCCGGGGGGATTGTGGGTTGTTCTTGTGATTTTTGTGAATGCATTGGTGCCTATGTTGTGATATGCGAGGGTGGGGGTGTTTGGTGGGTGTCCCCCTAACTTTTGCCTCCTCCCTCCCCCGTGTCGTAGGTGCAGTACTCACCGGTGTCTTCTGCGCTTACGTAGCTGTTGTTCGTAGAGGAGCAGAAAGGCAAGGGCAGGGAGTATTTGCAGCTCTGGTTCCATGGAGTCGTCGTTCCCCGTGGGATGTGTTCAGGTGAGCGTTTTCCCGTAGCAAAAGCTGTTTCCGCCGTGTTTTTATCCACGGTGAATCCGCCCCGGAAAAGGTGGCGGATTAGCGGGTTTTAATAGTGTGGGCGGTACATTGTCTCCCGCATGTCTGTTGGCGGTAACCGCCGCGCTGTTTGTCTGTACCGCCGTGGCGGTCGGAGTGTTAAAGTGGCTGTCTTTGTTGGCGGTTTCCGCCAAGGTCATTATTCCCTTTTTTTATCCGCCGGCTGTTTGTGGTATTGCCGCATCTTTAACATCGTCCGCCAGGGTTGTAATGACCACCTATGTGTACTGCACTTGTCCTGAAAAACTCAAACTATAAGTTTATTAACCAGACAGATGCTTCTGAGGTAGGGGCTGGGACAGTGTTATCAAAACTAAACTTAGAGAGCCAGGATCAACCTGTTGCTTTTATTAGTAGAAGGTTGACCCCTAGAGGAAAAGCGTTGGTCAGCCATAGAGAGGGAGGCTTTTGCTGTGGTCTGGGCCCTGAAGAAGCTAAGACCCTTCTTGTTTGGGACTCACTTCATAGTTCAGACAGGCCAGAAACCTCTCTTATGGTTAAAACAAATGAAAGGAGAAAACCCTAAATTGTTGAGGTGGTCCAGTTCCCTACAGGGGATGGACTTTACAGTGGAACATAGACCTGGGAGTAACCACTCCAATGCAGATGGACTCTCCAGATATTCCCACTTAGACAATGAAGACTCATCTAGGCAAGGTTAGCCTTATTGTCCCTCGTCTGGGGGAGTTTGTATAGGAAAGTACCCTCTTTTTGGTTTCAGGAAACTTATTGTGATTTACTCCCGTTTTCCTGGGCTCTGGGATGGGTATTATTACTTACCTTTGTTGTTTTCTCACACTCCCAGCGCACCTCTACACACTACGCTTGCCTAGGTGGGAGACCGAGTTTAGCATTCCACTTTTTTAGTATATGATTTGTGTTCCCCCTAGACTGTTTGCACCGTTTTCTAACTATTTACTTACCTGTTTTTGGTTACTAGTGTATATATTGTGAATTCTACTTACCCCCTAAGGGAGTATAGTCTCCAAAGTATTTTTGGCATTGTGTCACTAAAACAAAGTACCTTTATTTTTGCAACACTGAGTATTGTCTTTCATGTGTGTGAATACTGTGTGACTACAGTGGTATGGCAAGAGCTTTGCACGTCTCCTAGTTCAGCCTTGGCTGCTCTGCCTACAGCTACCTCTAGACATCCTGGCTTCTAGACACTGACAACATTTCACTTATGTAGGCATATCTGGACATGGTATAAGGTCTAAATACCTTTGGTACCCACTACAAACCAGTCCAGCCTCCTACACAGGGCTCTCTCCCAAGGTTTGTATATTGGCTGTCTGGAGGTGGCAGCTGGATAGGACCAGTCAGCAAGCGTGCCAGGATAGTTAGCATTTGCAGGGGGGCACCTCTAAGGTGACCCCTGGGTACATTTTATAATAAATCCAGTACTGGTACTAGTTTGGATTTATCATTCTGAGGTGTTTGATACCAAACAACCCAGGGTTCAGAGTAGCCATCATGTAGCTGTCAAACTCGTACTGACCAGTGTCTAGCACGTGCATGTAAAATGGCTGTTCTGTTTACTCACTATGTCCCAGGTTTGGCAAGGACACAGTGGGGGCATATTGCTTAGCAGCTATGCCCTCCCATACAACACAGTGCACATTGCCTTAGGGCTTAAAGGCCTACCAGAGGGGTGGCCTACCTTTATGGTATACAGTGGATAGTGGACAGGGCACACAGGCAGTGTGCCATGTCGATTTTGCATTTTAGGATTGCACCAGGTCACTCAACCTGCTATGGCAGTGCTGGGTGAATCTGGATGCATGACCCTAGAGAGTGGCACAATCAGTGCTGCTCCCTCAGGGGCCAACCCTTAGTACCCCCTGCCCTGGGTACCTAAGTACCATTTACTAGGGAGTTATAGTGGCAGATAAAGGTGTTTCCAATTACCTTTGCAATGTTTTAGGGAAAGAACATTGGCACTGGGAACCTGGTTAGCAGGATCCCAGTGAGCACCAGCCCAAGTTTCATTCAGAAGCCAAGCAAAAAGTGTAGGCGGGGAGTACTGAAACAAGTTGCCGGTTTCCGACAGCAGCAATGTGTTCCAATGGCAATGTCCACCACGGTTGTATCCGCCTACCACCATTAGGACTTCCGCCGGTGGAGTTCGGACATTTCCTAATGTCCAGAAGAGTAGGTCACACAACTGCCATTTTAAGTCTCATAGCTGATCGGTAAAGTTACATCAAAGTTGTGTCACAAGCTGTGAGACATATTTACAACCTTGTGTTCACTGCTGGCTTTGAGCAAACATGTAGGAAAATGTAGGAAGTATGTACAGGTTGTAAACTTGATGAGTTATGACTAACGTAACTTAAGGGGCACAACAATGGCAATCTGAAATATGGCATTTATGTCTTATAAATGTGAAACATGGTAAGATTGTCATTATCACACAGACTTTTAGTGACATCCTTCTCCATTTCTAATTCATGATTGAGAAAAAGGAATGTGATTGCAGTAAGAAGCCATTATTTGCCTAGGTATATAGGGCCAGATGTAGGTAGCCTTTTGCGCCTCGCAAACGGCAAAAAACGCAGTTTGCGAGGCGCAAAAGGCCTCACGCGATGCATAATCACATTTTGCAAGTCGGTACCGACTCGCAAAATGTGATTCCGACTCACAAATAGGAAGGGGTGTTCCCTTCCTATTTGCGACCGCATTGCGATGTAGAGTTGCTTTGTGACCGCGAAATCTGTCGCAAACCAACTCGCAGTTACCATCCACTTGAAGTGGATGGTAACTCATTCGCAAAAGGGAAGGGGTCACCATGGGACCTATGGACCACTGCCTACTCTGAAAAAACCGAAACTAAATGGTTTCGGTATTTTTTCATTTTGCAGCTCGTTTTCCTTTAAGGAAAACGGGCTGCAAAAAGAAAAAAAAAACTGCTTTATTTAAAAGCAGTCACAGACATTGTGGTCTGCTGTCTCCAGCAGGCCACTATCCCTGTGAGTGCTTCGACTCGCTATGGGGTCGCAAACTGCGACCCACCTCATTAATATTCATGAGGTGGGTCTTTGCGACCCCATAGCGAGTCGCAGAAGGTGTCTGAGACACCTTTCTGCATCGCGAATTGCGAGTTGCAATTTGCGAGTCGCTATGACTCGCAAATTGCAAGTCGCAATTTGTAACTTACCTACATCTGGCCCTTACTGTGTACAATGTTTCTACAATTTCATGTGGCATGTCTGAGCATTATGTGTGACATATGTATTTTAACATTTACAATGGACAGAATGAGTGAAACAAATACATATTGGTTTTATCACCCATACTTACGGTAGGAAGGTAGCCTCTTTCTAGCCTTGTTACCCCCACTTTTGGCCTGTTTGTAAGTATATGTCAGGGTGTTTTTACTGTCTCACTGGGATCCTGCTAGCCAGGGCCCAGTGCTCATAGTGAAAACCCTATGTTATCAGTGTGTTTAATATGTGTCACTGGGATCCTGCTAGTCAGGACCCCAGTACTCAGAAGTTTATTACCTATATGTGTTCCCTGTGTGGTGCCTAACTGCATCACTGAGGCTCTGCTAACCAGAAACTCAGTTTTTATGCTCTCTCTGCTTTTAAAATTGTCACTGCAGGCTAGTGACTAATTTTACCAATTCTGATTGGCACACTGGAACACCCTTATAATTCCCTAGCATATGGTACCTAGGTACCCAGGGTATTGGGGTTACAGGAGATCCCTATGAGCTGCAGCATTTCTTTTGCCACCCATAGGGAGCTCAGACAATTCTTACACAGGACTGCCACTGCAGCCTGAGTGAAATAACGTCCACGTTATTTCACAGCCATTTTACACTGCACTTAAGTAACTTATAAGTCACCTATATGTCTAACCCTCACTTAGTGAAGGTTAGGTGCAAAGTTACTTAGTGTGTGGGCACCCTGGCACTAGCCAAGATGCCCCCACATTGTTCAGGGCAAATTCCCCAGACCTTGTGAGTGCGGGGACACCATTAGACGTGTGCACTACATGTAGGTCAACACCTATATGTAGCGTCACAATGGTAACTCCGAACATGGCCATGTAACATGTCTAGGATCATGGAAATGTCACCCCAATACCATTCTGGTATTGGGGGGACAATTCCATGCATCCCGGGTCTCCAGCATAGACCCCGAGTACTGCCAGACTAACTTTCCAGGGTTTTCTCTGCAGCTACCGCTGCTGCCAACCCTTAGACAGTTTTCTGCCCCCCTGGGGCCTGGGCAGCCCAGTCCCAGGAAGGCAGAACAAAGGATTTCCTCTGAGAGAGGGTGTTACACCCTCTCCCTTTGGAAATAGGTGTGAAGGGCCTGGGAGGAAATGCTTTGAAGGGCACAGGTGGTGCCCTCCTTGCATAAGCCAGTCTACACCGGTTCAGGGATCCCCCCAGCCCTGCTCTGGCGCGAAACTGGACAAAAGAAAGGGGAGTGACCACTCCCCTGACCAGCACCTCCCAGGGGAATTGCCCAGAGCTCCTCCAGTGTGTCCCGGACCTCTGCCATCTTGAATGCAGAGGTGTGAGGGCACAATGGACAGCTCTGAATGGCCAGTGCCAGCAGGTGACATCAGAGACCCCCCCATGATAGGTGCTTACCTTTCTCTGTAGCCAATCCTCCTCTGAGGGCTATTTAGGGTCGCTCCTGTGGGTATCTCACCAGATAACGAATGCAAGAGCTCACCAGAGTTCCTCTGCACTTCCCTCCTCGACTTCTGCCAAGGATCGACCGCTGACTGCTCCAGGATGCCTGCAAAACCACAACAAAGTAGCAAGAAGACTACAAGCAACATTGTAGCGCCTCATCCTGCCGGATTTCTCAACTGTTTCCTTGTGGTGCATGCTCTGAGGGTTGTCTGCCTTCACCCTGCACTGGAAGCCAAGAAGAAATCTCCCTTGGGTTGACGGAATCTTCCCCCTGCCAACGCAGGTACCAAACTTCTGCATCACTGGTCCTCTGCGTCCCCTCTCATCTTGACGAGCGTGGTCCCTGGAACACAGGAGCTGGATCCAAGTGTCCCCGACAGTCCAGTAGCCCTTCTGTCCAAATTTGGTGGAGCTAAGTCCTTGCCTCCTCACGCCAGACAGTAATCCTGTGTACTGCATGAACTGCAGCTGCTCGGGCTTCTGTGCACTTTTGCAAGACTTCCTTTGTGCACAGCCTAGCCCAGGTCCCCAGCACTCCGTCCTGCATTGCCCAACTCGCTGAGTTGGACTCCGACGTCATGGGACCCTCTTTTGTTGTTCTGAGTTGACCATTGTCCTCAGATCTTCTAAGTGCCTGTTCAGGTGCTTCTGCATGGGCTCTCTCTGTTGCTGAGTGCCCCCTCTGTCTCCTACTCCAAGGGGCGACCTCCTGGTCCTTCCTGGGCCCTGGCAGCACCCAAAATCCTCAACCGTGACTCTTGCAGCTAGCAAGGCTTGTTTGCTGTCTTTCTGCGTGGAAACAACTCTGCATCCTCCAGCACGCTGTGGGACATCTTCTGACCTAAGGAGAAGTTCCTGGCACCTTCCGTTGTTGCAGAATCTTTGGCTTCTTCCACCCGGAGGCAGCCCTTTTGCACCTTCATCCGGGGTTTGGTGGGCTTGTGCCCCCCCCTGGACACTTGCTTGACTCTTGGACTTGGTCCCCTTCCTTTTCAGGTCCTCAGGACCAGGAATCCGTCTTCAGTGCTTTGCAGTCAGTTGTTGTCTTTGCAGAATCCCCTCTCTCGACTTTACTGTCTTTCTGGGGTAGTAGGGTAATTTTACTCCTACTTTTCAGGATCTCGGGGTGGGGTATCTTGGACACCCTTAGTGACCCTCTACACACTGCACTAGGCCTGGGGTCCATTGGTGGTACGCATTCCACTTTTGGAGTATATGGTTTGTGTTGCCCCTAGGCCTATTTCCCCCTATTGCATTCTTTTGTGTTCTTCATTGTTTGCACTACTTTTCTAACTGTTACTTACCTGATTTTGGTTTGTGTGTGTATATTTTGTGTATATTACTTACCTCCTAAGGGAGTATATCCTCTGAGATACTTTTGGCATATTGTCACTAAAATAAAGTACCTTTATTTTTAGTAACTCTGAGTATTGTGTTTTCTTATGATATAGTGCTAAGTGATATAAGTGGTATAGTAGGAGCTTTGCATGTCTCCTAGTTCAGCCTAAGCTGCTCTGCTATAGCTACCTCTATCAGCCTAAGCTGCTAGAACACCTCTAATCTACTAATAAGGGATAACTGGACCTGGCACAAGGTGTAAGTACCACAAGGTACCCACTATAAGCCAGGCCAGCCTCCTACATTTACCCTGGTATGAGAAGAGTGAGAAAACCTCCAGTGTACCGTCCGCTGGCAGACCTGCAGACCGACATATCATCCAAATCTACCACCTGGATAGGCATACCATAATGGATCTCCGTTGGAGCCATATCTGATGCGTGCCATTCGTAATCCCTATAGCATACCACCCATTTTACAAGTCATGTCAGTGCTGCACTTCCTGGCCACAGGCTCCTTTTCAAAATACCAAGGCCCTAACTTCAGGGATGCCTCAGCCTATGTTCAGTCTGGTTCTGAAGGCTGTACTGTCTGCATTGTTGAAACACCTGGACAGCTACATCAGATTTCCACAACGTGTAGATTTGGCCATGTGAAGGCTGATTTTTATGCTTTGGCACACATCCCATATGTGGTGGATGCAATTGATGACAACCATGTAGCCTTGGTTCCCCCAAAAGCCAATGAACAGGTGTATAGGAACTTGAAAAGCTTCCACTCCATTAATGTCCAAGTAATCTGTTTGGTTGACCTCTACATTTCACAGTCCATGATGCCTTCATCATGCGGAACAGCAATATCCCACAGCTGATGACACGACAGTACACAGAGAGGGCCTGGCTGGTTGGTAGCTCATATATATCATGTGTGTCTGAAACTTTTATCTGCTACCAAATATGTGAATGTCCAAGATTTAAGTTTGTCTCTTTGTAACTATTCCTTACAAGGGACTCTGGCTAGCCAAACCGTCCTTGGTTGTTGACACCTCTGAGGTACCCAACCACGCTAGGGGAAGTCTGCTTCAATGAGGTCCATGGAAGGACAAGGTGTGTCTTGGAGTGGACTTTTGGGCTCCTGAAGGCAATATTCGTAGCATTGATAAGTCTTTTGGAGCCCTCCTCTACGGGCCCACCAAAGTATGTCAAATTATTGTTGCCTGCTGCATGTGCCATAACCTCGCCCTGAGACGTCAAATCCCATTTATACCAGGTGAGGGTGAGCTAGCAGTTCCAGTGGGTGAGAATGCAGATGTGCCACGTGAGGATGTCTTTGATGAGGTTGAAGCTGGAGATGTCCCATCAGACAGGTCATAAGTAGTTACAAAGCACATTACTCAGATGTGCATGCAGACTACTACACTGAGTAGTGTGCAGCTTTTTTGATCGCCATAGTCTAAGTTTGTCACAATGCACAATCAGAGTTACCATTGTATATAGGGCAGAGCAGTGTGATGTTTTACAATCACTTCCTGCCTTTGCCTTATTTATTAAATTTTTATTTGGCAGATTACTTCACAAGGTCATCTTCATTTGGCAATATCTGACAGTGTCACAGGCAGGTGGGATTTGCAGACTGACATGTAAAGTGAAAATGGATTGAACCACGTACTGCCAGGCATGGGATTTGTGGTTTGTGAGTTCTATGCCCATACTGTCAAGACAGTGAGATGGTAGTGTCCCATTCCACACTATAGACCTGTTTGCCATAGTAGGTGGTCCCACTGGTGTCATGCGTGTGGTCTTGTGTCTCTGACATATGTCATCCTGTGCAATCCATACCCTCAACCATCTTAATGGCTTAATGTTGGTAATATCTTATTAGTATATAGCTGTCAGGGCACGGTGTTTCCTCATTTCATGTCACTATGCATGTGTATTAAGACTGACATAGGTGAGTAGCATGCCTACCGATACCTGTCCAGGGTAAGTGGAAGGTTTCATGACTGGGTGTATTTGCTCAGGCCTCTGTCTGTATTATGGGGTATGGCAATTTGGGAAGTATGATTTGGGTATTTGATAAAGCTTTAGCTGATGATATAGTGAACCAATCTGTTTGCCCATTCAGATAATGGAAGACTGACATGTCTCTAACATCAGTGGTCTGTGGGGTGATAGCTATTCACACCTATGCTGAATCATTAAAGTGAGCAGCAGTATTTTACTGTGTGAACATTTGCATTTTCTCAACCTATGTGTAGTAAAGTGCAATAACAGTAATAATAAGTGTGTCTATCAGTATCAGCAAATGCAAAATGTACCTTGATGAAACAGTACATGTGAGATGAGACTTTAAAACGTTGGTACATTTGTGAATATTTTTTATGTGCAAGAGGTATTACACTTAACAGTTACATATAGCTGAAAAATGACTCTCACACATGATCTGTAGCTTAGTAGTGTTTAATAAGGAGTGAACATTCATATATGGAAACTGGATCAAATCAAATGCTTATAAACAGTGAAGGGTTCAGTCATGGTGGATGAAATTATCAGGGTAGCTGGAACAACATTTGGAATTTCAAGTCCAGTGTATTTGTACCATTGGAAAATGAAGATTAGTTGTAGGACAGTCAACAGTGTCTATCAGTGACAAACTAGGGGAACCAATCAGTAGAGGTTAACTTGCTGACAGTGACTGAAGTCTTGGCACCTGCTCCTCCTGGATGTTTAGGTGGATGTCCATGTTTGTTGTGGGGTTCATCAGCTACAGAGGCAGGAGTGTCTGAGGTATGTCCTTCCCCTGGAATGGCCTCCATTACAGCGACTGCCACACAAGTTGTAGGGGCAGATGTCACATTGCTAATGGAAGGGGCCAGCTGTTGTGGACATACCCTACTCAGGGTGGTGTTCATGTCTCTCAACACCCATGCAGTGGCAGCCAAATAGGCATTTTAGCCCTCCCACTGCTGCATTACTTCCTAGTGGTTGTCCCTCTGCAGCTGCTTGACCATCATAGTAAGTACCTGGCCCATCACGACTTGGGTTTGTTGGTAAGACTTGGGCAATGGTGTCCTGGCCAGTTGTATCCCTAGGAGCCTCCATCCCCGGGCCCACACCATCCCTTCCATGCACTATACCCGCATGTGCCTGTGCCCTTGGTGCTGTTTGCTGACTCCCAATGGTGCTAGGTCCATTATTGTCTGGGTTTACGACTGGTGACTCAGGTACCTGTACTGTGGGGTACATGATGGTTGACACTGTCCTTGGACCACAGGATTGGGGGCGAATGGTTGCCTTAGGTGTTATAGCAACAGAGTTGGGAGGAGTCAATGTAGGCAGGGTGAGGCTGACAGTTGCTGATTGACCAGGTATCCAAGATGGGCCAGAGTCTTCCTCAATGTACACATATCTAGGGGTGATTTCCTCACTGAGGGATTCATCCAGACGGGAAGTGGCTGCTTCTGGTGTCCTTTTCATTGTCACAATGGCTAGTTTACCTATAAGAGAAGTAGAACACACAGTTACTGAAAATTATGCAACAAGTGACATCAAACTTTGACCGGTAGACATGCTATATTACATGCACACAAAGCCTTTAATTCATCCCCTGATATGACATTGACACCTGCTTCCAAATCTGGATTAGAGCTATATGGGAAACAGAGGTTTCCTATATCATTCACCTTGCTACAAGCGGTTGGAGTATCTTGATGTTTAGATGTCTATGTATAGGCTCATATCTTGTCTGCTAAATTAATTTACCTCCAAGGTAGATGTATGGCATCATTCAGTCAACTAACAGCTGCACAATGTAAAATGGGAACAGAACTAGCCAACAGTATGGGAATAAGAATTATACCTGGGCCTCTGTATGGGTGTACTCCAGTACTTCCAGCTTCCGATATGTGTGTGTGCCCCCCATGATAGTACATTACATTCTTTGAATGGAGATCTAAAGGCCAGTTTAGCAGGGAACACAGCTGTAGCTGTGTGTTGGATGGTATTGTACTGGCAGATGCCCACAACATTGCTGTCATTGCCATAGACTGTATAATGGTGGAGCATTCAGGAGTATTGAATTGTTTGTTAGTTTAACATGCAAGGCATTTCTATATGTACTACACTGTTCTGTTTTGTTTTTTATTCTGGAACAGTGCCTGCTGGGAGTTGTGGTGCTATCAGTCCGTGTACTGCCAATGCCATACACAGACACTGGGGCCCCAGGTGAGTTTAGTTGACATGTGGGTTGGCAGAAAGGGATATTTAGACAGTTGGACACATGGGTGGTAAGTGGTTTGGCAGTTAAGATGTAAAAAAAGGTGATCAGTGATCATGCAAGACAAAAGTTTAGGGTGACATCATAGGTGTTGTGACTTATCTGACTCCACTCCTCCAGGTATCCATGTGAAGCCCTCAGGATGCAGGATGTCCAAGACCTTCTCCTCCCATGATGTGAACTGTGGAGGAGGCGGTGGGGGTGCCAGCTGTTGCCTGGTGGCCATGAAACGTACTTTCCCCCTGAAGTCGTTCCACATCTTACTGATGTCGTCCCCTGTGTGTGGAGACTTGCCTACAAAATTGGCCCTGTTGCCTATTCTTGCCACATCTCAATTTTCCCGGCAATGGATGTTTGCTGGACTTGTGCTCCAAATAGATGTGACTCTACTCTGATGATTTTGTCCACAATGACCCTCAATTAATCATCTTTGAAACAGGGATGTTTTTGTGGGGACATGGTAGTAGTGGATGAGACGGTAAGGATGTAAATAAAATAGGGAAATCAAATTGGTGATGAAGTGTGGGTGCTGTAATGTGAGTGAATGACCAATGGTGTCTAATGTGTGGGGTACTTATTGTTGTGTTGGGTGTGTTGTGCAGGTGTGTGATGTGTGCAATGTGAAATGTGTAGGGTTGCCTAATCTATGGATACGGATATTTGGGTGTGGCCTTTTTTGAGCTGTGTATGGCATTTTGGTTGCAAAGGATTGTGGGGTGTGAAGGGGTGTGTTTTATAATGCAGTGTGTAGGTGTGTCTGATGTGTGGATGTGTGTCAGGTGCGGGGTTTTAAAACTATAGAATGTGGTGTGGTGTATTACTGTGGTGTCCATTGACCGCCGCGGTTCACATCACCATTGGTCTCTCGCCATGGAAGATCTTCTATCGTGATTTGTGGGTGGTAATAGGTTTGGTGATTTTTTGGCGGGCTGGCAGTGCTGGTGGTGGGACTGCCTCTTTCATGCCCTTCAGAGTCCTGGTGGTGTTGGGATTTTGGCTGTCTTTCAGCAGGCTTGGCTGTGTAACTCATAATACGGCAATATGGCGGTCTTTTGGCAGCCGCCACTGTGGCGGTCTAACCGTCAGACCACCAAATCCGTAATGAGGCCCATAGTCTGGGCCTTCATAACCCTGGGACATTCCGAGGAAATCATGATACAATACATTAATATCGGTACAAGGCATGGTTTAGTTCTCTCTCTGTGGTCTGCCTGCTGGGCCTCTTCCCCAAATCCAGAATCAATATGATCTTCTTGAAATTCATTGGCCTAACCCTAATCCTGGTGCAGTGTAAAATAACTCTCTATTGGAAATCACCCAAGGGGCTCACACTCCAGGGGTGGAGCAAAGAACTCATCAAATGGGCCATATGCAAGTGCGTGATTCTGAGTGCTTAAGCATAGAAGGGACTGCACAGTCCAGACCGTACAGAGGCAATGGACTTAATACTTCACGACTGCCCCCACATAGATGACACGGGGTGACTGCTTCCGCTAGCTAAATATTAATACTCTTGAGAGGACTAATCCTCTACCACTCTAGGCCCAACGCTACTCCTATCTGACCCCCCAACCAGGGGTTCCCTCTAACATCATGTATTACGCATGAACTGTGGCCGTACTACACTGCCCTTTCCTCCTCTTTCCCCATTGGAAGTCCCATATGTAACTGTCGATGATAACACAATCCCAAAGTTACAGTATTCTTTTTTTTGCCTTCCTCTTAATGGCGTGTACTTCACATCCCACACTTGGCTCTATACTATTTGTATGTAACTATATGTTAAAGAAGGTATACAGTGTGATATATCAAGCACATGCAAGCAAACTTGGTGCTAGGACTGTGGATATTATGATGCAAGAATCCCATATGCTGTGAATCTTATATTTGAATTTCCTTTTCCCTAACTCACTGTAGTACTCTGTACTGTGCAGGGCACCTTTGCTCAATACGGTCGGAATGCCAACACAGCATTCCCAACGCTGGTCGCCCCCTCTGTGCTACGAGAGAGCACTCAGCTCCTTTAAAGGAGCCAAGTGCTCTCTCCTAGCACTGTTCCCACCTGGCTGACCAGCGGGAATGCTCTATTTCAAGGTTCAAACCTTGTAATAGGGAGGGGGAACGCCACCGCCATGGCAGTGGTGTCTTCCATGTGAATTTGGCGGTCCTGCGTTGGGACCGCCAAACTCGTAATGAGCCCGAAAGACAGGAACATCCTAGACACGGCTTCCTCTACAGAAGTACAAATTAACACAATTTATTAATACAGAGACCATGAATTAGGCTTCTATTGTGCTGATTTTCTAAAATAGAAAAACACACAGAGAAACACATAGAAAAGCTTCCTCACACAAAATAAAAGTGCCTGTTTCTTTCTCCAAATATGAATAAATGTCAATGGAAGCTGGCTGTAGTCTAATCATGCTAATCCAAGATTATCTGAATTAGAATTATTTATATTTTTTTGGTTCTGAGCAGGCATAGGTTACAGGGAGAACCAGTGGAGAGATCTTCTGGGATAGTCTTAGCTAAAATCATCCCCTTTCTTACTATCATTGTGAAATGTCAAGAAGCGGTCACTGGATGTAGCATGTCACAACCTGCAGTGGTGAACTAAATTAAAGTCCTTTGTTGACCAGCGGCATGACAGATGTCTTCAGACATTCCATGTCTATTCTATTGCGATTGGTGGTTTATTGTTGTGGAGTGGTACACTACTGGACAATAGACATGACCTATAGCAGTTGTGTCTTACATGACTGTAAAAGTGTCATTCAATATAAGGGAATTATTATGCAGCCTGTATGAACTATTTAGTACCAACTGCCCATCCTCTGAGTGTTATGGTATTATTGCGGGCCAGGAAGGTTTTATATTGTAATGTACTGTTACTCTGTTTGCTACTGCTGATAAGGCGTTGAAGTGATTTATGACAGGCAGCACGCTGCTCCAGCATCTAACATTAGTGGTTAATCCAGTGGTTATAGGAACACTAATTGTTGATGCTATGATTAAAGTAAACTAGAATGGAAAGTAAGGATAGTTTTTAAATGGTTATTTTTAGCTAAGATTTTATATACCTGTTTTGGATAAACAAGGATGGTATTGTGACAAAATATTGAATAAAAAATATTATGCAAGATAAATATTGTGTCAAGAAAATCGTGACACATAAATATTGTTGTACTGAATATCGTCAAAAATATCGATTTTAGGTGTTGTTAATATCATTGTTTATAATATTGATTTTTAGTGATAAAAAGTGTTTAATATATTATATTTTTGTGTTTTAATTTATATTTAGTCATAGTAAATGTTTATAATTATTTAGTAATGTATTTTTATAAAAATGTTTTTTAATGTATTTGTTTTTTGTTGTTTTTTATTTTTGGAAAATATATTTTTAAGAATGGGATGTTGGAATTATAGGGGTAAAGGTGGGGAGCATTAAAAAAAATATGTGTTTCATTTTGTATTTTGGAATGTGTATTTATTATATTTAATTAGTGAACTTTAAACATTTATTTTTATTGAGGTTTAATTTTAATATTGGAGTTATGTTTTTTTTTAAATATTTAAATATAATATTTTAGAATTCAAACAAAAAAGCATATAATATTATTTAAAAAGATTTCAAAAACAAGAAAAAGTATACATTTTTGTTGTTCATAAAATAAGTTATTTTAATGTGGTAAATAAATAGTGTAATGTGATTTTATTATTAAAACAATAAATATATTTTATTACAAATTATTTTTTTTATTTTAAAGATTTAAAAAACACTTATTTTAAGTTGTTTTTGAATTTTGTAAAAATGGATATAAATTACAATAATTTTAAGGGTTTAGTTAATTCAGAAACAGTTGTTAGGTTGTAGAAAATATGAAAACCTTTCATAAAATATTTTATAAATAGGTCAATTAAAACATTTTATTTCATTTTTTAAATGTTTTAAATACAACATTTTGAAATATTTATATAATTTAATGTAATTTATTATTATGTTGAAAATATTTTATTGTATTGAAATTGTCTGTATTTAATTATTTTGTACCTTTTTAAATTAAATATATTTAAAATATTGTATTGTTCATAAATATTTATAATTATGAGATTTAATTTATTTGGGAATAAAATCGTTTTTTTAAAGTTGTTTACATAGATGTTTGTTCAGCTTGTTAATATTGTGGTTACCATAGAAAATGTTAATTATATAGTGTGCTATATTTTTGTTTGGTTGTTTTGTAGTAGTGGGTGTTTGGTAATTTGTTTGTTATTCACTGTTTCAATATATTTTTGGTTATAATATATATAGTAGCGGGTCTTGTTAATGTTGTATGTTTGATGTCCAGCACCTTTCCTGTGTTACATTAGATTGAAGTGGGAATAGTAAATGTTGCTTCTTTACTGTCCAACACTCTCCTTGAGTTATTTTATTTTAGAGCAGGGATAACATATTTAACCATTTTATTGTTCAAAACCTTCCCTGAGATAAGTTATATTTTAGTAAGAATGGACAATGCTACCTTTTTTAGTATCCCGCATCTTGTTTGTGTTAAATTGTATTGGAGTGGGGATAGTAAATGTTACTCCTTTAGTGCCCCGCACCTTCCCTGATTTATTTCATGTTGGAGTGGGAATTATATACTTAACCCTTTTCCTGTCCAAAACCTTTCTTGAGATATGTTTTATTTAAGTGTGAATTGGCAATGTTGCTTCTTTAGTGTCCAGCATCTTACTTGTGTTAAGTTAGGGCCTGATTATGAGTTTGGCGGTCCAGGGACAGCCACGGGGCGGTCTGATTGCCACAGTGTTGGCAGTCTGATCGCCGTTTTACGATACATGCGGTTACATAGATGAAAGGCCACCATGGTCCCGTCCACAACACCAGAAAATCTAGACCGCTGCATTGGCGAGATAGGCTAATGCCTCTGTCGGAGGGCGGGTCTCCAGTCCAACCGCTGTCCCAATCACGTTGTTGCTTTCTGCTGACGTGACTGTGGTGGTTCAACTACCACACTTGAGCAGGCGGAAACAGAGGGATACAAGGCCAAAACTCACCTGTAGTCAGCCTCACACATCCCGTGCCACCATGGAGCTGATCCCACAGGTCCTTCCACTTCTTGTGCTGTTCGATGGCACACAAACTCGATGTCATCATCGACACAACCAATGGTAAGCCAAACACCTACCCGTTTCCTCCAACTCCACAGCAAATCAACAGGCCGTCATTGACCTGTTATGTGGGCTGTGTGCACTGGCCCAAATATATGTCATCTGTTGTGGTTCGGAGTGGTACACAATGTATGTCCCAATCACAGCCCCATGGAGCTCCCTTTGGCCAGGACACTGAAACTGCACCACCACACTCTAAAAAACTCGATATGTGTGCACATACCAGTTTCAGGGATAGCGATGTGTTCTTAACAGTGTGTCACACAACAGCAAATCTCCATCAATATAACACCTACAAATTAAAGCAACACCCTCACATTGTTCACATGCCATGGCCTCTTGTGGACGCCATTAACATCTGCATGGATGTGTCACTGAACCCAAACACACCTTCCCTGCAAAATCCTTGTAAAGGACTCACACATATCACCCGCATTGCAAGAAAGTGTACGGTAAATGGGATACAGAATAATTTTTAGGGTAAAAGTCCAAAGCACATAATGTAAACAATCCCTGGAAACTAGGTACGGTGACATCAAGGGGACCCCAGGAATGTTGCTGTCCTGATACACATTTCACTTTGCACATGCCCCCAAAACACTATTTGTACAGGAACTGTGCCCTAATGAATATCAGGGACAACCAATAGCCTAACCAAGTGTCATGCCCATGTGGCAAATGTAAATATAAGGAACACACATTAAAATGGACACATGTCCATTCAAATGTATATGAAGCTAGCACAACTGAGCACCCTCCATGTGTGGACAAACAAACCTCTAGCTTGCACACATTAAACAAATGTCCAATCTACATCAGGGGAGAAATGTAACCTAATAGATGTTGACATTGGCCAAGCCAATAAAAATACTTACCATATGAAACAACACCCAAAGCAATGCCTACCCAATTGGATTACATCCCAAACATCCATCCATCAAACATTTTCCCTTGTCCTGGGTGCCCCAGCACTAGTTTCAAAGTGAGATCTTATCAACCACATCAAATGGCTCATCAATCAGGGTGAAACAAACAAAGCTGTAGTCATACATCACAAATTACAGACTGATATGCCCCACAATGTTCCTCACAAATCACTGCCACAGGAACCTCCACAAGAAGGGGCATCTAGTGGGCATTCCAGGCACCTCCATGATCACCCTTGGGTGGGTGGGATTGGTCTTGGGAGGGCGGGCTTCACTTTGGGAGGGGTCGGCTTCTTTTGGGATTTGGGTGGGGTATGACTGCGTCTGGGGGGTGGGGCAGGTGTTACAGGGGAGTACTTGGACGTGGAAAGGATGGGTTAGGTTGTGGGCAGGGTCCATCTTGCTTTGGGAGGAGGGGGGATTCACAGGGGGTAATGCCACCGCAAAACGGAAACTTTCTTTGGGAAAATGGGGAGTGTGTACAGGAGGGATTAGGGGTTGAGAAGGTGAGGAGGTGCTTGAGTCAGGTATGGATTTGGGTGTTGTTGGTGCTGGTGTGTGTGGGGTTTGTTGGTATCTGTTGCATGTGTGAGTGTGGGTGTTTGCACATCTTGATGGGCTGTGGCATGGATGTGATGGGTAAGGTGGGAGTTGTGGCTGTATCTGTGGATGTTGAGATGGTGTTTGGTGGTATGGTGGATGTGGTGGCTGTATGTGTGAGTGTTGGGGTGACGTCTAAGGGTATGGTGGATGTGGTGGCTGTGTCTGTGGGTGTTGGGGTGATGTCTGGGTGTATGATAAATGTGGTGGCTGTCGGTATTGGGGTGGTATCTAGGGGTATGATGGCTGTGGTGCCGGTGTCTGTGGGTGTTTTGGTGGTGTCTGGGGGTATGGTGAATGTGGTGGTGGTTGTGAGTGGGGTGAGTGACTTGAGTGCTTGCATGCTTGTGTGTCTTATGGTATGCTGCTGTTGGCTGTTGAGGTTTGTGCATGCTCATGTGTGAGTGTTTTTTGGACAGGTATGAGAATGAGGAGGGTGGTGGGGTGGAGGATTGTGGGGGTAGAAAGCTGCTGTGAGGGAGGAGGGCAGAGACTTAAAAGATCTCTGTGGGGCAGACATAGCACTGTGAATGCCTTCCAGGTACGCAACTACCTGTTAGAGCTGGGTGTCCTGCTCTTGAATGGCATTCAGAATGGCAGTCTGACTCACAGAGATAGTCCTGAGGAGGTCACTAGCCTCACTCAGGGCAGCAGAGGTAACAGGGGCAGGGGTGAAGTGCCTTGCACGAATGAGACGGCAACCCTCTTGGGACAGCGGCCCTGGCCAAACAGGAGCAACAGGGAGGGTGGAGATGGAACTGGGGTGGTGGGCAAGAACGGAGCAGGTGTAGGTCCTGAGTGTTCTGCCACCACTAGGGAGTGTCCACTGGAGGTTGACTCAAAAAAGAAGGATGGGGAATTGGTCTCCTCCATGGCATTCCCCTTCCTTCTGGGCCACTGGGTCCCTCTATGTCTGATATTTTGTGACCGGAGGTACCGTGGCGAGCTGCTTCCCCACTGATGTCAGTTCTGTCTCCTCCACCTGCCAGTGATGAAGCTGAAATGACAAATACAAAAGGGATCAGTCCATGTGCCTGAACACACTTGTGTAACAGTTTTGATTACAAAACATTACCATAATGTACAGTAGCCACCAGGTCCTCCAACATTTGCAACACCACATGCATGCATGCTACATGAAATGTAAACATGTGCACACAGGAAAATCAGAATCACAGACAATTCCAATAGCATGAGTGAAGTTGCCCAATCACAATACCCATGGATCAAGTAGGAGACCTTGTCACCTTGAATGGTTTGGCTCTTCTCTTGGACCTCTCAGCTGCCTTTGATGATGCTGTTGACCGTGACACCCTAATTCAAAGACCCCATGAAGCTGGCATAGAAGGGACTGCTCTTGACTGGATTACATCTTACCTTCAAAACAGAACTAATATAATCTATTCTATCCCCTTCTCGTCCAAACCCTACTTCACAAAAGCAGGGGACTCTCAAAGATCAATTATCTCACCTATGCTTTTCTATATCTACATGATGTCATTACAAGAATTGATCAATGATTTTCAACTCACATGCTACAACCATGCATTTGACACACAAATACTCCTTAAATTGGAATGCCCCAAAAACAGTGAAAATTCACAAATCTTCAGTTGCCTCAGAGCTGTTAATCAGTGGAAGACTTGGACCCATCTCAAACTGAATGCTTCCAAAATTGAAATATTCACATGTGCTGACAAGAAACATTATGACCCACCATGCGCCTGGCCTGATAATCTGGGACCTAGTATCAAGTATCTAAGGAAGTTAAAAACCTTGGAGTTACCATGGACTCCAAGTTAACAATGAATGCCCAAGTGGACAATTTAACACAATCAAGCTTCATCACCTTGAACACTCTGAGGTGCATATTCCCCCACATGGGATTTCCACACAAGGTGCAGGCTACTATCTCACTTATACTATCTAAACTGGATTACACCAATGGCCTCTATTATGGATCATCTCTATCTACTGTGAAAAAACTACAACCTATTCAGAACTCAGCTCCCAGGCTACTATTACATGTAAAGCCACACACCCACATCTCCCTGCCTTGAGAGCACTACATCGGTTGCCAGAAGATCCAACTTCAAGCTGCTTTGTATCACCCACAAAGCTATACATGGAACAGGACTGCTTTTCATCAGAAACAAAACAACCAAATACATTCAACAAAGAAAGCTCTGCTCAAGATTGGCACCCTGCCTTAAAACACTACCACACAAGAAAAAGACAAAAGGTGGTACATCCTTCTCTGTTCAGTCAGCCAAACTATGGAATTCATAACCTGTAAATATGAGATTGGCGGGTAACTGTCTTGTCTTCAGAAGACTACTCAAGAGTTGGCTCTTTCCTTCATAACCACCATATCCAAACAGAAATGGACTGCATATGCCTGTGTTGATAAATATTTATAATCTGATTATGTGTACATTCTAGATATGTATATTTAGTATTTCATAATAATAAAATATATACATACTCTTTAGCCCCATTAGTGCATGTGTTGGCCAATGGCAAACACACACACACACTCCCTGGTGCGGGCCACAACCAGTGGCCGACGTTGTGGAGTGCTTTTTTAATCTATGACCCTTCAGGAAACACAGAAGCGCTTCTGTGTCTAATATCTGTGACGTCAGTGCACCACGAGGCGCGCTGACTTCACAGAATGTCTTCCCTATTGGAGCAGGAAGCCGCAGGTAAGGCCGCTTTCTGCTCCTGTGGGGAAAATGGGCCCAAAAGGGCCTCCCCACCTTTCAAGAAGGCCTCATTTGGAAGGGGAGATTCTCCTCTTTCAAACAAGGCCTTCCTGAAATGGTTTCCTGGCCGTGGATTGCAGCCAGGGTGAGATCAATGGCCCAGAAACCCCACTAGAAACCAGGGATTACACTTTGGAGGGGCGGGGGGGTTTGGCCCCTTTAAAAATAACCCCAGGCAGCTTATTAAAAAAAAAATAGATGGTTTACTGACAGGGTTTTTAAAATGTGGCAAAAAAAGAAAATTTACTGGTGGGGGTCCGCCCTTGTGAAAATGGGCCCCCACCCAGGGGATAAAAATAAAAAATAATGTAAAAAAAAATTGACTGGGGGTCATCCGTGAGCAGAGAGCGACCCCAGTGGGGTAGTGTTTTTATCATGACAAGCTGGGGAACCCTGGGTGGTAAGCAGTTTGTGGATCCCTGCATATTCCTATAGTTTATGCCACAGAAATGCAAATACAAAATAGTGTTTTTATTCAATGGTTTACTTTTGCAGGGCATTCTGGGGAAAAAATACTTTAGGAAATCCTCACAATGGATACCACCCTGGATTCCTCTTGATGTCTACTTTTCAGAAATGTCTGGGTTTGATAGGTTTCCCTAAATGGTTACAGATCCCAGGACTAATTAGTACACTCACCTTAGTTATCATTATCACCACAATACATTTTGGGGCCTTTCCTGTCACAGGCACTTAGCATACTCACACAAGTGAGGTAGCATTTTTATCGGGTGGACCTGGGGCAATGCTCGGTGGAAGGAAGTTTGTGGCTCCCCTCAGATTCCAGAACCTTCCATCACCGAAATGTGCAGAACAAAGTTTTTTTTTTTACCCAAAGTGAGAGGTTTGCAAAGGATTCTGGGTGGCAGAACCCGGTGGGTGCCCCATAAGTCACCCCATTCTGGATTCCTGTAGGTGTCTAGTTTTAAAAAACATATAGGTTTGCTAGGTTTCCCTATGTGCCGGCTGAGCTAAAGCCCAAAACACACAGCTAGGCACTTTGCAAAAAACATGTTCATTTTCATTGGAAAAATGTGATGTGTCCACGTAGAGTTTTGGGTCATTTCCTGTTGCGGCACTAGGTATACACAAACAAGTGAGGTACCATTTTTATCAGGAGACCTGTGGGAATGCTGGGTGGAAGGAAGTTTGCGGCTCCCCTCCAATTCCAGAACTTTGTACTGTTGAAATGTGAGGAAAAAGTGTTTTTAAACAAATTTTGCGGTTTGCAAAGGATTCTGGTTAACAGAACCTGGTGAGAGCCCCACAAGTCACACCAACCTGGATTCCCCTAGGTGTCTAGTTTTGAAAGATGTGAGGTACAATTTTTATTAGGAGACTTGGGGGAATGCTGGGTGGAAGGAAGTTTGTGGCGTTCCTCAGATTCCAGACCTGTGCATTGTTGAAATGTGAGGAAAAAGTGTTTTTGTAGCCCACTTTTGAGGTTTGCAAAGGATTCTAGGTGACAGAACTCAGTGAGAGCTCCACAAGGCACCCCATCTTGGATTCCCCTAGGTGTCTGCTTTCCAAAAATGAACAGGTTTGGTAGGTTTCTCTAGGTGACGGCTAAGCTAGAGGTCAAAATCCACAGCTAGGAACTTGGCAAAAAACACGTCCGTTTTCTTTGGGAAAATGTGATGTGTCCAGCTTGTGTTTTGGGGGCATTTCCTGTAGTGGGGACTAGGCCTACCCACACAGGTGAGGTACCACTTTTATCAGGAGACTTAGGTGCATGCTTGGTGAAAGAAAGTTTGTGGCTCCCGTCAGATTCCAGAACTTTTCAGCAGCGAAATGTGAGGAAAAAATGTTTTTTAGCCAGATTTTGAAGTTTGCAAAGGATTCTGGGTAACAGAACCTGGTGAGAGCCCCACAAGTCATCCCATCCTGGATTCCCCAGGTGTCTCCTTTCTTAAAAATGTACAGGTTTGGTAGGTTTCCCTAAGTGCCGGCTGAGCTACAGCCCAAAATCCACAGCTAGGCACTTTCCAAAAAACATATCAGTTTCAATGGAAAAATGCGATGTGTCTAGGTTGTGTTTTGGGGCGTTTCCTGTCGTTTGCACTAGGCCTACCCACACAAATGAGGTACCATTTTCATTGGGAGACTTGGGGAAATACAGAATACAAGAACAAGTGTTATTGCCAATTGTCATTCTCTACATTTTTGCCTTCCAAATGTAAGACAGTGTGTAAGAAAGAAGTAATTTTGCGAAATGACCTGTAATTCATATGCTTGTATGGGGACCCCCGAATTAAGAGATGTACAAATAACCACTGCTTCTAAACTCCTTATCTTGTGCCCATTTTGGAAATGCATAGGTTTCCTATATACCTATTTTTCACTCTTTAAATTTTACCAAATGAATTGCTGTATACCCAGTATACAATGAAAATCCATTGCAACATGCAGTTCATATATTAGATCTTTGTGCCTTGGGATCTTAATGAACCTACAAGCCCTATATATTCCCACAACCAGAATGGTCTAGCAGACGTAACGGTCTATTGCTTTTAAAAATCTGCCATAGATAGAAAAAGTTTGAGAAGAAAGCGTAGACAGAAATGGCTGTTTTTTCAACTCAATCTCAATATTTTTTATTTCAACTGTTACTTTCTATAGAAAAACCTTAAAGGATCTACACAATGACCCCTTGCTAAATTCAGAATTTTGTCTACTTTCCAGAAATGTTTAGCTGTGTGGGATCCACCATTGATTTCATACCCATTTCTGTCACTAACAACAAGGCTGAAAGCACAAAAGATAGTAAAAATGTGGTATGCCCCAGTAAAATGCCAAAATTGTGTTGAAAAATGTGGTTTTCTGATTCAAGTCTGTCTGTTCCTGAAAGCCGAGAAGATGGTAATTTAATCACCACAACCCCTTTGTTGATCTCCTTTGCAGGGAAACACCAGGTATTTTCTTCTTCAGCACTTTTTCCGATTTTTCTCTGGGTACCTTTACAATCCCCAGGATGTTGGAAAAAAAGGACAAAAATGTGGTGTGGTCAGCTTATGTGCACAAAACGTTATGGGGGCCTAAGCGCAAACTACCCCAAATACCCAAAAAAGGGCTCAGCTCTGGGTGGGAAAGGGCTAGCAGCTAAGGGGTTAAGCCTGTTTAACAAATGTGTATTTACTCACTGTTAAATGTATATATGTGTGTATGTGTGTGGGTGCATGAGTGTATATTCTTATATATGTGTATATTATTCTACGCTTAACCTGTTTTTAGGTCATTGCACAGCTCCTAGATAAGTTGTTATGCTAGATACTTATTAATCCCTGCTTTATTTTCTATATCAGAATTAGCTAATGTTATCTTAACTATTTTCTCAGCAAGCATTTCACTATTGAAAAATTGAGGAAAGATAAATGAATGTTAGAAAAGTACACTTATTATTTAACACAAAATATTGCAAATCTTGAAAGTCTGTGTTTATACAATACAACTTTACATCTCATATTATTATACCCATTATTATATTCCTTACAGATATATTCTGTTACTATGTATTTTGATATCTATTTATGTATTACTCTAGTCCTACTGTACTAGAGAAAAAAAAAAAAAAAAAGACATAAAATAAATAAAGAAAGAAAGAAATGAAAGAATGAAATAAAAATATATAATCAAATGACATTTACTCTCTCGTAAGATTTACTCTGTCTCTCCATCATCCTATGTCTCTATCAATCTACAGTATTCTCCATCCCCACTCTGACTCATCCCAAACTTATTCTACTACTTTTATCTCCAAAGTAACCCTGCCTAAGGTCTTCCCTCATCTACCACATCTAGCTCACCCCAAACCTTAGTTTATTACTATGATCTCCCAAACAACCTACTAACTTCTCCTTCATTCATCTCATCTTGACTCATCCAAAACCCCTTCTACTAATATTATCTCCCTAACCCCTTTCCACAGACTTTTCCCTCCTCCATCTCTCCTTTACACACCCCAAGCCTTAACCTATTCCTTTAAAGTCCCAATTAACACTTCTGGGTTCTTCCCTCTCTATCCCGCCATTACTCTAGTCAATCCAACTAACAAACTCACATATCCTCCCCTCAAATTAACTCATACTAACACTAATACTGTACTCATATTTCCTTATTCTAATCCACCACTAATTCCTCTTGGGTTCCTGAGTAGCATGCTACTCGGCGAGAAACGATTCAATGCCTCATCAGGTTATTGAGCGCTATATAAATCCAATTATAATTACAAATATATAATGGCAATGCCAAGGACATTCTAACAGATTTCACACATGGCCCTGCAATCAGCAAATGTTCATATACAAAATATCACATCATGATGAAATGATTGGCAAATAATTCCGACATTTTGCAGTAAGAAGTACAGTATCCCGAAGAAGGTGACATGGAAACACCCAGGTCACACTGTAAAAACCCACCATGGTAACTTCACAAAATGTACATTGTCTAAATAGTGTAATAGACATTGCACTCATGTTGCTTTGCTACATAAAACATCTTCCACAGAAAAGTACACTGGACACAATCTGGTCAAAATGTCTGGGAGATTTGTCTACAAATATCCACAGCACAGTGAATCACCTAGGCCTAGGGAAATCAATTGTTTCAATTGACCCTTCTGACATTGCATAATTAAAAGTAAATAGTCCATTGAATGTTGTTGTGGCTCAGGGAATCTCCAATATCTGAAGAGGGCCTTTAAGATGTTTCTCAAGGCACATCTCTGTCATGCAAACACATATTCCATTGGATTACTAAATGTACACACTCACATATGATTCCAACATTTCTGCATGTCACTCCCTGATGCATTTCAACAGTCAGGTAATGAACCTTTGTCAACTGACATGTACAAAGCACTTAGTCAAATTATATAACATCAATGGCATGGAAATGTACATTCTGAGTAAGTACTGTAGGTCTACCTGCCATGTCCTTCATTGCTTCTGCAATTGTTCATGATAAGTGACATGGAGTAAGGGGTTAGGGTATGTGTGTCCCAACAATATTGGCACACATCTGTCTGTGGTACCACATGACCTATATACCCATCATATAAAATTATTTTCCAAGAGATTTTGGCATATGCGCATATGTGATGGAATCCGACATCATCTCAGGAAAACAGATAGAACATGTATGAAACACTTTTGGAAAGTATACTACCAAATGCAAGGTGCACGACAGTGATGTTACTTAAATCATTTAACTGCACATTTCCTACTTACCAGGGGAAAATATTGCTCAGTGACTGCACACAAGGACAATATATGCTATATCATTTGTATGAAGGCCAACACCACATATGAGACAGTAGTGAGGCACCAGCACTCTTGACACACTGAAGACAAGTGGCCTATTGGGTACAAGTAGCAATATACTCTCTTGAGCAGTCATATGGCTGAGTACAGTGATCTGTTACCTCATATTGTTTGATGTTGGGGCTGACACACTGAAGACAAGTGGATGGTTGGTTGCAAATGACACCCACAACATGAAACAACATGAAATAATTGACCACTCCACTCAGCCTTGTGTCTGCCCAAGAGAGTATATTGGTAGTGGATTGTACTCTGTTGTGTCCCTGGTCTCTAGGACAAGAGGCAAGGCACATCACCATGCACCAACTACCATACCTACACAAACAATGACTCATCTTGTGTATTGCACATTGGCCATCCCCAGTATTCATGGGGAGATGGCTGCCTCTAACACGGCAACCAGGCAATAAAACAGACATGAATCAGTCCAGGACTTGCCCCCTTGAAGCTGCTGTGCTCCCCTCAAATGCCCATCAAGCTCGGGGTAGACCACCTCCAGTATGATGGCAATCAGAGGGCTCAGGGTCTAGTGTGCCCCCTGCCCATGTTGAGAGGATAGCCCCAGCTGGACCTCCGTGATCTTCCAGGCCCAGCGTCTCAGGTCCTCCCATCTTTTTTGACAGTGGGCGCTCCGCCTGCAATAGACCCCCAGGGTCCGCACCTTCTGGACAATGGCTCTCCAAATCCATTGCTTCTGATGGGCGTTGACCCGTACGGATGCAATAATCAAATGAAGAGGTCACAATTGCACTTTTTTTCGGGTAACTGGTTGTTGAACACATATTTAGGAAACACCAAGCACAAGCATGTTGTAATTGTCAACACACAACATGTGTAAAGCACATATGGTGATAAGCACAGGGACAGAAATACACACTTTTGGAGTCATCTGCTAACTATTCACAAACCTGGTCGTGGCCTACACTAACTAAGCAAGCCTACTGACATCATGTAGCCCAGGTTCAAGCAGCATGTACTATGATGTGAGCCACTAAGGAACACAACATACCATTGTGACCTCCGATTGGATGTGTGAGAGCATTTGCTCCTAGTTTGAGTGTACTTTGTGGATTTTTGTTTTCTTTGTTTTGGAACAGTGTACTCTTGTATATTAGTATTATAAGTTGGGAGGCTGTACACTGGACAATAAATCTCCCTGTCCCTCTTGTTGTAGCATAGACAAACACCTTTACAACCAGGCACATTGACTTGCTGCATACAGTCCACACGGGCAACTACTATGGCACAGACTATACCGTAAGACTTAGATGACCATGAAAGGGCTTGCATGGCTGTTACTGAAAGCTTCTTCCCTGCGGATGTGTGCAAAAGTGGTCAACATAATGGAGTCTCATTCTACTTCTGAGTGGGTTTGTGTGGTATGTACTGGTATCAGAGGAAACACCTCTGACCATATATGACACACCTACAGAGATGACATTCAACATACTCAGGTATGTTGGGTCTGATTGGTTGCATGTAACAAGGCTAGTGTTTCAATGTCATGATCTCCCCTGCATTAACCAACTATCAACACCTTGGGTTTGTCACTAATGGAATAGGCCTGTACTGAACAAACATGACTATTGGAAAGGTGACAACAGACGTGTGGGAGTAAGGGGTCTGTCATTAAGAAATAACACACATTGACAATGAAGGTCAATGGAAATAAGTACCTGTTCAGGTGGTTACCTCAGTTCCTATTCCTCATGTAGTCAACGTAAAAGCATTCAGGCCAAATCTTGCTTCTGAAGACTCATCTTGGCCACATCCAAGGATCAGAAGGTCTACATGGACTGGGCTCAGTGCCTTGGTTGCCTAGCCACAGTTACTGTGTACCATCCTGGGCTATCTCCCTGTACTGTGAAAAGGCATTGACCAGCCTTGCTCCCTGCAGGCTGAGCATAGAGAACCTAAATGAACAGCACATTTCCATCACTTCCATGCATTACAATACATCATGTGGCCATCCTATATGTGAGTTCAGGGTTGTGTGGCACTCTGAAAGGCTCAGTGAGTTTTACATTGGTCTCATGCCACGGTTTTCCAAGGCCTGGTCTGGGCTGAGTGACTTTTGGAACTTCACACATTGCTAACAACATCCTCAACTGACTCCAACAGTGTACATACACAGCTTACTCTCCAATGCAAATACATTTACTGTATTATGTACCATATTCAGATCATCAGATATATCCTTGTTTGGCTGTAAAATTTAGTTGCATAGATATATGAATGCAACACATGGAGGATCTAGGGCTTATCACACATCACACAACACAATTGTCATTTGAAATACTCAGAGTACAGGGCTCCACAATCCACAACCTGTACATCCTATTTATGGGCCACAGTTTGTGACAACATGCACCTAAATAACTCACTGGGGTTTACAGGCACATTTCAGCCTATGAGGAAGGAAAAGATGGTTTTGAACATAGCCAAATATGTATGTGAGATAGTTATCTGTTCCGCTGGGGAGCCAGAGAGCTCACCATGCAGGGGAAGGACTTCTTCAACAAGTTTCTCCAGCTCCTCTGGAGAGAAGGCAGGGGCCCTTTCACCTGCTTGGCCTGGCATGATAGCTCCCATAGGTGACACACAGCAGCTGGAGTGGTGGAGGTGTTGATGGCAGCAGTGTCAGGAGGCAAGTGATGTATTTTCCGAACTGGGGCATATAAGTACGCCACGGACGCCGTCATCACCATCGACGGGCACAGCCATTAGGCCCGACTGTCACAGTCAATAATGATAACCTATGGCTGTGTTTTCCACTGATGGTGGGAGGTTCCTAAAGTCCAATGAACAAGATCAGGCATCCACCATTTTGGCAGTTGAAACTACAGTTTTGGTGACTGTTAAATGCGTCACAACATCTATTAGTGTGGTAACATCTCAATAGATGTAAAGCTCCCTTGATATGTAGATTCTCCTACACAATCATCAGTGTAATGCATTGCTGACACATATAACCGTGGTGCACTGTACCCTGCCGTTGACTGTATTTTTGGCGGTCCAAACATACTTTACAATATCAAGTAGCACAAGAGGAGCAGATAGGTGTGTTATGTGCACATATATGTTTTAGACACATGTCTAGACAACCATGGGGATCATAGCTGGACCTTAAGTAGCAGATAGTTTTGATATGTAATGGGTGTAATGTATTTCCAGTCAGAGATGTTTTGTCACATGACTTTGGCCTTACTTATCAGCTTTGTTGGCCTGGACACAGTGACTAATGCTCCAGCTCATTTCATTCCACAGATAGGTATCCTGGAAGAGGGAGGAAGTGACAACCTCCAGTCTACCATCCATGTCAAGACCTCCAGACCATGGAAAAACATGACATAATAAAGCAGTTCTGTCTGAATAGGCAAAAAATCTAAGATCTATGTCGTCAGTTGGAGCTAGATCTCATGCCTCAAAACAATAATCCAACATGTATACCACCCATTGTGAGACTCGTGGCAGTAGTACACTTCTGCAGATTTGGGGATTTAGCCAATGTGAAGGATGACTTCTATGGATATGGTCACCTCCCACATGTTGTGGGAGCCATTGATGGCACCCATTTTGCATGGGTGCCACCGCATGCCACTGAACAAGTCTATTGCAACAGGAAGCACTTTCTTTCTATCAACATACAGGTTGTCTGCTTTTCAGGCCTATACATTTGAAATGTCTGTGTCTGATTCCCAGGTTCAGTTAATGATTCCTTTGTTCTGTGGAACAGCACCATACCCCAGCTGATGTCACAGCTACAACCGGAGAGGTCCTGGCTGGTTGGTAAGTTATATCTGTCCTGATCGTGTGTGTGCAATATCAGGTGCTACAGTCAGGATGTGTGTGGCTCATTGTGGCACTTATGTCTCATTACAAAATAGGAGACTCAGTATACAACTTGGTTGTTAACACCACTGAGGAATCCACCTACGTCAGCGGAAGTCCACTTGAATCAGTCTCATGGAAGAACACTGCAGCAAGTTGAGTGTGCTTGTGGGCTCCTGATGGCCAGAATTTGCTGTCTGGGCAAGACTGGGGGAGCCCTCCAGTACTCACCCTGGAAGGTGTATTAAATCACCCTGGCATGCTGCATGCTCCATAACATTGTCCTGTGAAAGAACATCCCTTACATCCCATAGGAGGGGAAGCCTGCAGTGCTACCGGGAGGGAATCAAGAAATGCCAAATGAAGATGATAGTGGTGAAGAGGAAGGAGCTGACTTGCGAGAAGATCTCTTCACCAGCTTCTTCTCATGAGTGTAAGTATGTCATGAGATGTCATGACTTTAACTGTACAATTAACTTTTGTTGTGATGATATGAGGAGTGTATTTGTTGGAAAAGTTCGGAAGCTCTGGCAAATACTGGCAAAGTGTGTGTGATGACGAAGCTTTTGACAGAGTCACATTTTGGAGATGTTGCTTTGTTTGTGTGAGATTTATGACATGGACTGCGCTCTGCAGACGTTTGCTATGTGAATTGTGTCATATATATATGGCTTTATAACTATACTCCTTGTTTTGGTTTTTGCCTTCACCAAGACATCTTCATTTGGACATTTCCGAGTTGTGATACTGGCAGGTATATGATGCTGTTCGGACATACGAAGTGAACATGGATTGTTCCTGGGAATGTAGGTCACAGACTTTGGGTGTACAAGACCTGTGCCAGTGATAGTATGGAGGTGTTGAATACTCTATTGGACTTGTTACTTGTCATGTGGTTACCCTGATGCAGCATGCATGTCATCATGTGGTCAGAAAATATGTAGTCCTAGGCCGAATTCATGTTAGCTTCTCTTTTCATTGGCTAAACACTCTTTTAGTATGAACCTCATGTAGCTGTTGATGAGTTTCATCATTGTAGGCCAAAGTGCATGTGGCACATCATTGACATTTGTTTGTGTCATACCACCAGATGCAGAAGCACTGGATTGTAATGGCTCTGTGATCAGAAACTGTTGTACTGCCATCTGTCTGAGTCATGCATTATATGATGTATGATTCCTTTTGTGAGGTTGGTGATATGACTCCAGCTGATGACATCAACCAATTTCACGTATGCCTATTCTACAGGACAATGGTGGTCATTACAACACTGGCGGACGGTGTTAAAGCGGCGGTAAGACCGCCAACAGCCCGGCTGTAAACATTTTGCAATTACGACCGTGGCCGAAACCGCCAACAAAGACAGCTACTTTAACACTCCGACCGCCACAGCGGTACAAACAAACAGCGCTGCGGTCACCACCAACAGACAGGCGGGAGACAATGTACCGCCCGCACTATTATGAGAGGCCAATCCGCCACCTTTTCCGGGGCGGATTCACCGCAGAGAAAAACACGGCGGAAACATGAATTTTGAAGGGAAAACGCTCACCTCTACACACCCCACGAGGAATGAGGACACCATGGACCCAGAACTCCAAATTCTACCTGCAATAGTCTTCCTGCTCCTCTACCAGGAGCACAAACGCCGGCGGAGAAGACCACAGTGAGTACTGCACCTACGACACAGGGGAGGGGGGAGGGAAAAAACAGGGACATACACACGCAAAACCCCCACCCCCACCCTCACCCACTACAACACACACACTAATGCATATTAATACATTACAGTTACTCCACCCAACCCCCCCGGAAGAATGCAAAGACAATAGAAAATGAGTGTAACCATTGTAATATATTAAAATCAAGTAGGCAAAAATATATATATATACACCATTTACAAAATATATACCAAGCATAGTAGTCCAGGTAGTGCTCCAATTAAGTCTGTGGAACACTGGGCCCACACGGTATGGGCGAGGCCCACACAAGATCACCGAACATGACGGAGAGAACACTGCAGGGGCATCAGACAGCAACTAAACAGGCACCTCAGGGGGAGGGAAAAGGGGGGCACCTCAGCCGCTTGAGTGCACAACACCAAATCCACGAGGGGGCCACATGCCGAATGTTACATCCTGGGGAGTGCAAAGCCAAAGTCTCTCAAGTCTTTCCAGTGGGTGGGTTGCCCACTGTTCCATCCTGGGGAGTGCAAAGCCACAGTCTCTCAAGTCTCTACAGTGGGTGGGTTGCCCACTGTCCAATCCTGGGGAGTGCAAAGCCACAGTCCCTCAAGTCTCTGCAGTGGGTGGTTTGCCCACTTTTCCATCCTGGGGAGTGCAAAGCCACAATCTTTCAAGTGGATAACAGTCTCCACTGGTTCTGGAGGGGGCATGGTGCCCAAAGTGCATCATCCTGCTAAGGACAGAGGTAGTGGATGGATCTCTCCACTGGTTCTGGAGGGGGCATGGTGCCCAGAGTGCTTCATCCTGCTAAGGACAGAGGTAGTGGATGGATCTCTCCACTGGTTCTGGAGGGGGCCTTGTGCCCAGAGTGCTTCATTCTGCCCGTGACGGACTCAGTAGCGTCAGTGCCCTTGGCGCTCATGGGCCAGCGGTGCTTGAGGCGGCGGTGCCCTGTTCGCTGTGCTTGAGAAGGCGTGCCCTATTCATCGGTGCTTGAGACGGCAGTGCCCTGTTCAGAGGTGCTTGAGACGGAGGTGCCCTGTTCAGCGGTGCTTGAGACGGTGGTGCCCTGTTCAGCAGTGCTTGCGGCGGCGGTGCCCTGTTCAGCGGTGCTTGAGACGGTGGTGCCCTGTTCAGCGGTGCTTGAGACGGTGGTGCCCTGTTCAGCGGTGCTTGAGACGGCGGTCTCCATTGCAGGGACTCAGCTGCTGGTGGTCCTTCATGGCCCAGCAGGGCTTTTGCTGGCGGTCCTTCATGGCCCAGCGGGGCTTTTGCTGGCAGTCCTTCATGGCCCAGCGGGGTTTTTGCTGGCGGTCCTTCATGGCCCAGCGGGGCTTGTGCTGGCAGTCCTTCATGGCCCAGCGGGGCTTGTGCTGGCGGTGGCCTCCTGGGCAGCTGGGCTTGTGCTGGCGGTGGCCTCCTGGGCAGCTGGGCTGGTGCTGGCGGTGCCCTCCTGACCAGCTGGGCTGGTGCTGGCGGTGGCCTCCTGGGCAGCTGGGCTGGTGCTGGCGGTGGCCTCCTGGGCAGCTGGGCTGGTGCTGGCGGTGGCCCCACTGGCCAACTTCTGATGCTTCACATGTGGGGGACTGTCTGTGCTGTGGCTCCGTGCCACACTGGCTGCCCTGGTGGCCGGTGCACTCCAGATTCTGGTGACTACACGCACCACTGATCCCGGAGATGTTGTGGCTGAGGTGCTAGTTCGGGACCTATGAGACGGACGGGGTGGGGGAGGTGTGGGAAAGAGGTCAAGGTTGGACAGGAAACGTTTTTTGGACACACTGGGACGGGTAGCTGGAGGGGGTTTGGGAGTGGAGGAAGAGGTTGTGGTTGTGGGAGGTGTTCGTTTGCTGACTTTGGGTGAAGGTGCATGCGCTGGAGGCTGTTGTGAGGTGGATGGCTGTTGGGTGGGTGTGTGTCTGCGTTTGTGTATCTTCGGAGGGGGCGTCACAGACACACTGGGAGAGGACACAGGGGACGTGTGAATGGTAGTGGGGGTGGTGACTGCACGTGAGCGGGGTGTGGTGGTGGGTGTGCTGGAGAGGAACGTAGTGGCTGTAGAGGTAGTGCATGCAGGTGTGAGTGTAGATGAGACAGGGAGGGAGGAGGGAGACGAGGAGGAGGGCGACACAGTGGAGGCAGTGGATGTTGGTGTGTCTGCATGTGTGTGATGCTTGCGTGAGTGCCTGTGGGATGTGTGGTGCTTATGTTTGCCTGAGCTTCCCTTGTGTGTTGACATGTGTGCATGCTGGTCTAGAGGTGTGCTTGGGATAGGCTGAGGTACAGGGGATTTGGTTGGGGTGGAGGAAGTTGGAGGTGGGAGGGTAGACACAGGGACAATGGCTGCCATCAGTGCTGAGGCCAGAGTCTGAAAAGCTCGCTGAAGGGCCGCCTGACCAGAATGAATGCCCTCCAGGAATGCACTTGTTTGTTGCAACTGCCGTTCTACACCTTGGATGGCATTCAAAATGGTAGACTGCCCAACAGTGAGGGACCTGAGAAGGTCAATGGCCTCCTCACTGAGGGCAGCAGGGGTGACTGGGGCAGAGCCTGAGGTGCCTGGGGCGAAGGTGATGCCCACCCTGCTGGTGCATTACCATTATTGTTGGCGGACACGACAGACACAGAAGCCCCTGCACTACGCCGCGCTCTTGGGCTCCACTGTTCAATTCCTGGGAAATGGCCTACAAGGCTATGGCGACATCTGCACACATAGATGACACAGGGGATGACTAGGTGTAGGTGTCACTCTACAGAGGTGGGGTGGGGAGCCACATGGCCTGCCTGACCGATGGACCTTGCCTACGGAACTCGCCCTGGCCTAGGGAAATCCACAGCCCACCTCCCCCACCCAGAGCCCTCCACTGCACGCAAAGTCAGCAGAATGCGAGTGTACTCACCCCCTTGTGGCTGCTGTGATGCCCTCAAGCGCCCATCCAACTCCGGGTACGCCACCGCCAGGATTCTGAATATCATGGGGGTCATGGTGCGACGGGCACCCCTCCCACGGTGGGAGGCCATCCCCAGCTGAGCCTCTGCCGTCTTCTTGCTCCAGCGGCGAATGTCCTCCCATCTTTCCCAGCAGTGGGTGCTCCGTCTGTGGAAGACCCCCAGGGTCCAGACGTCCTTGGCGATGGTACGCCAAATATGTTTTTTCTGGTGGGCGCTGACCTACATGATTTGTACAGGGGGAAGAGAAAGTTATTACCAACTGCACCGTCAAAGTGATTGGCCCCTATCCCTACCCTTGCCATGTGGCAAATGCACTCACCGTCGTTTCATGCACGCCGCACTCTCCCCCCTTCCTTCTTACATCCACCCCTCTCCACACAGGCATAACCCATACACCATGCTCCCAGTGTATTTACTTGTTTGTCTGGAGGACCATAGAATAGCGTGTACTGGGGGAGGACCCCATCCACGAGTTTCTCCAACTCCTCCGATGTGAAGGCAGGGGCCCTTTCCCCAGACACTCAAGCCATTGTCTCTTCCAGACCGAGGTCACAGCAGCACTTGCAGTGTAGGTCCTCTCCTGTCGAAGATCAGGTATCGAGTGATTGAACAGATAGAAAATGGCGGTCACGTCCGCGGCGGTGCGTACCGTCACCGCCAGCGTACATCGTCATTGGCTCCTGGGACCCATAGGGTCCACTGTTAACCAATGCAGCATTGCGCCGCGGTCTTCGACCGCCTACCGCAACGGTGTACAACGCCAACGCAGTTACCTCACATCCCATTGTACCACTTTAGAGGTCAGGCAGCCGCCATTTCAGGGGCCACATGGCTTCATTTTTAACTGCGTCACACATACCTAGGCCTAGACTCAACACACATACAGGCCACTTTTTGGATTATGATTCGTGTTCTGTGTAAGCTGTGGGTACGTACCTCTGAGTTGTTTGACTCTGTGCTCGCTGTTGTCTTTCATAGGCACCGTCCGCTGGGACATGTGAGGAGATGGCGGCATCCTCCGGTGTACCGACCGTTGGTGGACCTGTCGACAATGGAGGAAAGACACGTGATAATCACATACAGGCTTGACCGTGCCACAATTTAGGAACTGTGTACCCAGCATGAGCCAGACCTGATGTCAGCTATCTGCCATCCCACAGGAATCCCCCCCTCAAGTGCTGTCAGTGCTCCATTTCCTTGCAAGTGGGTCATTTCAAACAACAGTGGCCATAGCATCAGGGATGTCCCAGCCTATGTTTTCCAACGTGTTGTCCAGAGTGTTGTCTGCCCTGCTGAAACACATGCAGAGTTACATCGTTTTCCCTCAGGTGGAGGATTTGCCTACAGTGAAAGGTGATTTCTATGCCCTGGGACATATCCCCAACATCATCGGTGCCATTGATGGGACACATGTGGCTTTGCCCCCCCCCCCACAGGAGTGAACAGGTGTACAGAAACCGGAAGAGTTATCATTCGATGAATGTACAGATGGTATGTTTGGCAGACCAGTACATCTCCCATGTGAATGCCATGTTCCCTGGCTCAGTGCATGACGCTTACACCCTGCAGAATAGCAGCATCCCTCATGTGATGGGTCAACTCCAGAGGCACCGTGAGTGGCTATTAAGTGAGCATCTGGAAGCTAGTCAGTGGGAATGGTTGTCTGGGTCTGGGGATATCTCTCCAGATTAGTGTGTGTCTAACAGTTGTCCCTCGCCATTTGCAGGTGACTCTGGTTACCCCAACCTGTCATGGCTACTGACCCCAGTGAGGAATCCCAGGACAAGGGCAGAGGAACGCTACAATGAGACACATTGGCGAACTAGGAGGGTGATCGAACGCACCTTCGGCCTCCTGAAGGCGAGGTTCAGGTACCTCCATATGACAGGTGGATCCCTATTCTACTCACCAAAGGAGGTGTGCCAGATCATCGTGGCCTGCTGTATGCTTCACAACTTGGCTTTACGACGACAGGTGCCCTTTCTGCAGGAGCATGGTCCAGATGGCGGTGTTGTTGCAGCTGTGGAGCCTGTGGACAGTGAAGACGAGGAAGCAGAGGAAGAAGACATGGACAACAGGGACTCAGTGATCCAGCAATATTTTCAGTGAATCACAAGTAAGAATACAAACCTGCCTACTACATGTACTTATACACTACTATCTCTCTACTGTCTGTCTTTTTCACCCAGTGTATGGTCACTGAGTTGTCACTTTCCCTTATGATTTCACAGATCTGGGTCCCACAGTGTGACATCTGCTTTGATTCCTCATGGACTAGAGCTGTGTGACATAGGTATGTTGACATTACAAATGAAAGAGTCTTTTGCCACAGTTATTGCTAATACAGTATTCCGAAATCACAGACAGACTCCAGATTGTTTTGTGCTTTAAGGGTGTTTATTTTAGTGCTCAAAATTGGAGGGGGTAGCAAAATGGTGAGGGGTGATGGAGGAGGAATGGCCATGGCAGAGTCCAGTCTATTAGTCTCACAGGTGCATTGCCCAAATGGGCAGAGGAAGTGGAGCTGGGGCAGTTTAAGGATGGACAGGGTGACAAAGTGGGACAGTAGGATGACAATAAGGGTGGTCTCATTTCTTGGCGGGGGTCTTGGCATCGTTCTCTGTCTTTGTCCTGGATCTCAGGGACCGTTTGCGAGGTGGTTCTCCCTCTGCAGGGGGTGGGGTGCTGGTGTGGTGGTCCTGTGGCGGTGCCTCCTGTCCACTAGCGCCGGCGGAGTTGGTGGGCAGTTCATCGTCCAGGCTAGTGTCAGTGGCCCCTTGTAGTGCCACAGTGTCCCTCCTGGTGTTGAGTACTTCCTTCAGCACCCCTACCATGGTGCCCATGGTGGAATTGAGGGTTCTGAGTTCCTCCCTGAAGCCCATATACTGTTCCTCCTGCAGGCGCTGGGTCTCCTGAAACTTGGCCAGTACCGTTGCCATCGTCTCCTGGGAGTGGTGGTAGGCTCCCATGATGGAGGAGAGGGCCTCGTGGAGAGTGGGTTCCCTGGGCCTGTCCGCCCCCTTTTGCACAGCAGCCCTTCCAGTTCCCTTGTGTTACTGGGCCTCCGTCCCCTGGGCCATGTGCCCACTACCACTGCCCCCAGGTCCCTGTTGTTGTTGGGGTGGTGGGTTAGCCTGGGTTCCCTGTAGTGGTGGACACACTGCTGATTGACGTGTCCTGGGGACGGAGGTATGGGCCCGCTGGGTGGGTGCTGTGCTGGTGTATCCAGAGGGGGGAAGCTCTGTAGTGGCCTGTGACTGGGTGAGGGGAACCGACTGTCCCGAGGTCCCCGATGGGCCGGGCTGGTCATCTAGATCCAGTTGGACAGGGGTGCTGTCATCACTATGGGCCACTTCTGTTGGTGGTGTGGACATGTGTGGACCCTCCTGTCCGGTGACGTTGGGTAGGGGTCCTGCAGGGGTATAAAGGCAGGATTATTGCATCTGTGTGTGTTAAGGTGTGCAATGGGTGGGTGACCGTGTACCCCAGTTCTAGCATTCCTGTGTGGGACCTTGTGTGATGATGGTTTAGGGGGGTGTATGGGTATGTGCAGTGGGCATGCTATAGTGATGGGTGTCCATGCTTTGGTGATGCATGCAGGGCTTGGGTTTGGGATGTGTGGTTTGTGATAATGGGACATTTGTGAGGAGTAGGAGTAATGGGGGTGAGGACGAGGGTAGGGGTAGGTGATAGCATGCAGGTGGGTGGGGGATGAAGTAGTTAAAGGATTGACTTACCAGAGTCCATTCCTCCACCTACTCCTGCGAGGCCCTCAGGATGCAGAATCGCCAAGACCTGCTCCTCCCATGTAGTTAGTTGTGGGGGAGGAGGTGGGGGTCCGCCGCCAGTCCGCTGAACCGCCAGGTGGTGTCTGGAGACCACGTAACGCACCTTCCCCCGTAGGTCGTTCCACCTCTTCCTGATGTCCTCCTGATTTCTTGGGTGCTGTCCCACTGCGTTGACCCTGTCCACTATTCTTCGCCATAGCTCCATCTTCCTTGCAATGGAGGTGTGCTGCACCTGTGATCCCAATAGCTGTGATTCTACCCGGACGATTTCCTCCACCATGACCCTGAGCTACTCCTCCGAGAACCTGGGGTGTCTTTGCCGTGCCATGGGGTGGTGTAGGTGATGTGTGGGGTGATAAGTGTGCTGATATGTAGTGGGGTGTTGTGTGAGGTGCATGGAAGTTATGTGGGTGATGGTGTTGTGTGCCTTTGGATGCTAGTGTTGTTGAAGGTGGTGTCTCTCTCTGGCTTTCGGTCGTGATTTGTTGTCGTCAGGGCTTGTGGGTGATGTGGGTGTGTATTTTATAGTGTATTGGGTTGTGGGAGTGGTGTGTGTATCATGTGTGTGTATTTGGAATTGTCCAATGTGGTAGTGTTTTGTATATATATGTATATTTTGAGCGTGGCGGTGTGTACCGCCAATGGAATACTGCGGTTGAAAGACCGCTGCGTGGATTCATGTGTCGTGATAGTGTGGGCGTATTTCTGTTGGCGTGACGGGGGAGGTTTTGTTTTTGCCAGTTTATCACTGACCTTTGGTGCGCCGGACTTGTGTGGGTGTCTGAATTTTGGCAGATTCCGAACTGTGGGTCATAATACCTGTGGTGGGATTCCGCAGCTGCGGCGGTGTGGTGGCGGTCTTCTGCACGGCGGTAATCGGCTTTTACCACCAATGCCATAATGATGGCCAGTGTCTGCTATATGCCTTCATTCCGTGGCCTGGCGGTGTGTACCTGTAAATTTTATCATTTACCCAGTATGATTCAATCATATATGATTTCAGACATATTGACAGCCTATGAGCTGAACAATGTAATAACATTTGTTCTTTGACAAAACACTTGTATGTGCTTGTTTGTGTGGAAAAGTTGTAATCCTGAGCTTGACACTGTGTACATGCAACATATCCCTGCTTCCACAAGTAGCTTGTTTTTTATTGTATGGTTCACATGTTCCGTACATATCTACATTGCTAAATGTGAAATTTAGGACAGCAGACAATGAGTTTGTGACTGGTGAATTTATTACAGTGCTAAGGTTGAAAACAAACTTGTGGCAAAAAGTAACATAAATGATAAGTGAAGGGGCCAGTCATAATGAATGAAATCATAGGAGTAGATTCCATACCATCAGAAGGACAAAGTCCAGAGTACTCCTCCCATAGGAAATGGAATGGGGTTCAGGGTCAGTCCACAGAGTGAATGTGTGACACACAAAGGAGGAAATTAAGGATGTTTCTTGCCGGCAGTGGTGGGTGTCTTGCCATCTGCATCTCCTAGATTTTTACATGGACATCCCCACTCCACATGTCAAGGAGTGTCGTCATCACTGAGGGCATCATCCAGTGGTGGGTTGGGAGTCTGATCGGTGGACAATGTCTGGCCAGTTGTTGTGCCTGCTTGACCTGTTGGGAAATAGAGTACATTTTTATTGGTTGAAGTGTTTAATCCACATCCAAAGGTTTAGTGTCACTGTGCGTAGAGACCTTGAACAATTTTAAGTGGTAGGTTTGCTGATGTGCTATGCTACTATGGTATTGACGTTGTTGACATGACATGTGTGAAGTTTGCAGAAACTATTAGACTCAAGCAGCTCATTAAATGTGCTGATCAGTTGCACTTTAGATGAAGGAATGAACATGACATCTTAGAAACACTTAAGCCAAAACAGTGGAGAGGAGACGTGTATTTGACCATTCCAAGGTCTAGTTACATGAGATACAGGTGAACACACAACTTTGTTGTATAAGTAGCTGTAGCTATCAAATGAGCAGTGCTGAGTCAACGTGTTAACTTTCACTAACAGTCTGATGAAGCAGCTTAATGCCTTAGGAATACTTGAAGTACAGACTTAGTAAGGTGTCATTCCTGTCCTTAATAGTTTAATTTTGGGATACCAGGACAAGAGCAAGCTGGGCAGACAGACACATCTTCGAGTTGAGCATGATATGTAGATTGCTCACTCCCATGTGAGTGAACATCATTTGAGAGATGGCACACAGGTGTATTTGGACAAGTGCTGAATGACCTGTTGGTTTAAGGTACAGAAACAGGGCCTCCTGGTAGTTATAGTCATGTCATTTGCTGACTCCCCACACTACACAAATACTAAACTCCCAGGGTGGTGCCTACAACATTCACTCTGTCGACTGTCCTTTGCCACTTTTCCATTTTCTTACTGAGAGGAGTATGCTGGACTTGTACTTCAAAAAATTGTGGCTCTACTATTATGATTTCATCCACCATGACTCTCAACTCATCTTCAGAAAAACAGGGATTTTTGGGATGCGACATGGATGTCAATTAAAGTGGGTGACATGGACTTCCTGAACATAAAAGAGCGAAATAGAAAGTAAATGGATTATAAGTTAACTTTTATTTACTTTTGAGGTATTTTTAAGGTGGGGGAAGGTAGTGCAGTTGTTTTTTTAAATTTATTGTTGTTTTGAATGCCAGTTGGTGTTCTGTAGCTATATTGCTTGTTATTGTAATTAAAGTGTTTTTAGTGTTAGTTATATGTAATGTACATATTTGTAAGTAGTTTTGTGTACATTAATGTAATGTATGTATATATTTGGGACTGTAGGGCCTCATTACGAGGTTGATGGGCCGCTCGCCAACCCCATGGAGAGGAGACCACCACGGAGCTGGCGGTCTTCCCCCCAGGCCCACTAAGAGTTTTCCACTGGGCTGACCGGTGGAAACTTCAGAAAGCTTAGGTTTCCCCTGGTCAGCCTAGTGGAAACCGTGCGGCGGCATTGCCCTCAGCTAGTCATACAGCTGAGGCCAATGGCGTCTCACAGAGGCCCTCAGAATATTCATTCTCTAGCAAACAGTGTGTATTCTGAGGGTGCTGGGCAGGGGAGCCACATGCATGGGCAGTGCAGGGGACCCCCTGTGGCCTACAGCACTGTGTTTCTGCCAGCCGCCATAACGTGATACATACTATGGAAAGGCTGGCAGAAACAGGAGTTGCGATCAGCATGGTGGTGCTGAGTTCAGCACCGCCGTGGCTGACCACAAGTCCGACCGCCGTCAGCCAGTCTGGGACCATTTTCCCAGTGGTGATGGCGGTCCACTGGCGGTCCAACCGCCAGGGTTGTAATGGGGCAGTCAGACCTCCTGGAGTGCGGCAGTCCAACCGCGTCCACCAGTTTTGCAGGCTTTGGACCCCTAAACTCGTAATGAGGCCTGTAGTGTTTTGTGCGGAAGGGTGTTTTTTATCACTTTTTTGCAGGATTAATTTTCCAGAATATTTGTAATGCCAGTTGGGCACCCCGTATATTAGTTTATGATAAACTAATTTATTTCAAAGAAGATTCCCTTGTTTTTCGGGTTTCTTGGAGCGTTTCTTGTTTTTACACAATTTTTCTGGTTTTTATGGAAACTACAAACTGTGGATTGCTTTGAGGGAAAATACATTTTTGCATTTTTTGGGGGGGCTTTTTAGTATTTTTTTAGAGCTTTTTGGTCAGGTGCTTTTTGGAAGTATATAGATTTGAAAATATATCTACAGCAGCAAAATCATAAATTAATTTTATTTATTTACTGTGGTTGGGACATGTTTAATATTGATAATAATGTTATGTCCACATATTTACTATGTTGTTTCATTGAACTATGTGGCAGACCGACCTCCAACAGTCTGGCAGATGTGACCGTCATAGTACAAGTTTGAAGGTCGTACCAACAGAAGACCGCCAGCGGTCCACCGTCTGTCAGGATACTTCAATTCGATTTCCTCAGAAGCAGAAGATAACTCCTCAGTCCCGACCCGAACTACTGACAACGAATATTAATCCTTCGAGCTGAGTACCCCGGAGGGGGAAAGGGGAATGGGATGGTAGAGAGACTGCCACAGAGATGATGAACGCCAGTACTCAGTCTGCCTCTTCACATCTAAGATTGGATACAGCACCTGCAAGAGTCACAGTCGCAATTACTAGGGACATACAACATCAGTTTTTCACTTTCTACTCTCAACACTTAATTCTCTTTAATTCTATTATTTCTTCACTCATCCTGAGTTCTCCTTAGCCTTGCTTCTCTCTATAAATGATAGCTCTTCTTAAAAAAAATGCTTATTGCTGATTCTGGAAGAACTTCTGAACCTTTGTTAGAGATTGGTTTTATGTTGCTTTATATATATATATATAGTTGGTGATAATGCGTTCTTCAAATCAGCTGATGTTATTTAATTTCTCCTGTCTTATTGTGACTTCTGTCAATAATTGTATTTGTAAATGCTTGTTTATTAAAGTTCGTTTCTCCTTTCTTACTTCGACATTTGTTGATAACTTGTATTTGTAAATGCTTGTTTATTACAGTTAGTTTCTCCTTCCTTACTTCGACATCTGTCGATAACTTGTAGTTGTAAATGCTTGTTTATTTAAGTTCGTTTCTCTTTTAAACTCTATTTTGGTTTATTACCATTGAATTTGTAAATGCTTATTTGTTAACAGTTCATTTCTCCTTTAAACTTGGCCTTTGTTTATAACCTTGACATTTGTAGATACTTGCTCTTTTAAAGTTCGTTTTTTCTTTGACTTTAATATCTTAAACAAGAACCTTGTAAACATAAGGTTAATTCATACATTAACTCTGTAGCCTTGCCGACTTCCACGGGAACGGTCTACTATCAAACTCTTCGAATAAACCTTGACAATATTTATCAGTTTTCTGTAATATAATCTTCAAATGTAATTTTACCTCACAGGAGTTTCTGTTCTGAAGCGCGCTCTCTTTCCACACAGCTGATTCCTGTCAGACCTCAGTTGAAGTGCAAGGCTTCCAGCTGGAGAGCTCGTAACCTAGCAACCAACCGATTGCAAGACTAGAACTGTAACTAACCTTCAGGACTCACAGCGGCCATCTTGGATCTTCTCTTCTTGATTCTTCCTTTGAAATAAGCGCAAGATTACTCTGCAAACCTTCTTCCAGTTTGGGCTTTGCTGTCTCCACTGAGGATATCTCTTTGCTTTTCTCATGCACTTCTTTGATTTGACTTGGCAAGTTTGTGTGGTCATGACAGTACTCCCCCTCAAGGAACAGTTCTCCAATTTAGGTTTGCTTGGGTAGGTTCTATGAAAGTTTCTCACTAATCTTGAAGCATGTACATACTCGTGCGGCTCCCAGGATCGTTCCTCTGGACCATAACCTTTCCAATCAATTAGATAATAAAGCTGGCCATTACGGATTTTGGAATCTAAGATTTGATTGACCTCATAGAGCTAATCTGGATAGGAATTGGAGGGGAGTTTTGTCGTAAATTTGGAGGACTGTTCTTTAACAAGGAGACATGGAAAACAGGATGTATCTTTAGATGAACTGGCAACTGCAATTTAACTGCCACTGGATTGATCATCTTGTCAACTTTGAATGGGCCTATAAATCGTGGCTGAAATTTGCGATTTCCTTTGAGACGTAAATGACGAGTGGATAACCAAACTTTGTCTCCTTTCGAATAAATGGGTCTCTCTCTTCTTTTTCTATCAGCCTGAGTCTTATATGAGTCTTTTGCTTGAATGATGTTTTTTCTAGCCCTAACTAACATGGTCTGCAAATCCCTCACCATCTCTTCTACTGCAGGCACTGAATCATCTTCTTTACCCAACATTACATTAGGATGTCTACCATGGTTCAGATAAAAGGGGGTGAACCCAGTGGTGGAATGAACAGCATTATTGTAAGCAAATTCAGCTGCCCACATCAACTCGGGACATTCCTTCTCTTTATCGAATAAATTGAGTCTTAAGTACTGTTCTAACTCTTGATTCACTCTCTCTGTTTGCCCATCGGTTTCAGGATGGTAACTGGTAGAGTAACGAGAATCAATTCCTAATCTTTTACTAAAGGCCTTCCAAAAGCAAGAAACAAATTGGGACCCCCTGTCTGAAACTAGAATTTTTGGGATACCATGGGCGCGTACTATGTGTTGTGTAAACAACTGTGCAACCTGTGGGGCTCGAGGGATTTCTTTCAAAGGAATGAAATGCGCCATTTTAGTGAAAGTGTCTACAAAAACTAGGATAGTGTTAAAACCTTGGCTACTAGGGAGGTCCACTATAAGATCCATAGTAACAGTATGCCAGACATGGGGTGCAGTGGGCAAAGGTCTTAACAGACCTTGTGAAGCTGTTCTATTTGATTTCCCTCTTTGACATTTGTCACAAGTTGACACATATTGTCTTATCTGAGTTTTCATTTTTGGCCACCAAAATTCTCGTTGTATTAGATTTTGAGTCTTTTGAATTCCTTTGTGTCCAGCCAATTGATCGTCATGATAAGCCTGAAGAATTTTTTCTTGCAGCTCCACAGTCGGAACATACAGTGCACCTTTAAAGTATGGCAAACCTTTTTTGATTTCTCTTCCTTGGCCTTCTTTGGACCACTTCAGCATTCCTTCGAATGTTAAGTTTTCTTGAATTTCTTTGGTTAAATTTTCATACAATATGGCAGATATGAACTTCTCTTGTGGAATAATCAATTCTTTTTCTGGAGGCTCTTTGACTGCACCGGTATCAATTAGAGATAGAGCATCTGCCTTCCCATTTACTTTTCCTGGTCTGAAAGTGATAACAAAATCAAAGTCTGCAAAATATAGGGACCAACGCAGTTGTCTAGCTGTTAGAGTTCGAGCTGATTTTAAAAACTGTAAATTTCGGTGGTCCGTGTAAACGGTCACTTTATGCTTAGCTCCCAAAATGTAATGCCTCCACTCACGAAAAGTTTCTTTGACTGCCAATAGCTCCTTATCCGCAATTGAATAATTTATCTCTGGTGGTGTTAATTTTCGAGAGAAATAGGCCACTGGATGTAATTGACCTGTATCTTTATGGCGTTGGGAAAGGATACCTCCTATGGCAACATCTGAAGCATCTGCCTCCACATAATATGGCTCATCTGGATTGGGGTGGAGCAAGATTGGAGCTGAGACGAAGGAATTCTTCAAAAAATTAAAAGCATTTTCAGCTTCTTTTGTCCACTCAAACTTCACTCCTTTCTTCAACAATCGAGTAATGGGTGTAACTGTTTGAGAAAAATTGGATATGAATCTTCAACAAAAATTAGCGAACCCCAAGAAACTCTGGATCTCTTTGACATTGCAAGGAGAAGGCCAATGTTGCACTGTCTTTATCTTGGCAGGATCCATACTAACTCCTTCTGGTGACAAAATGAATCCCAAGAACTCAACTTGTTCCACATGAAATGCACACTTCTCCAATTTTACATAGAGATGGTTTTCTTGCAACCTTGTGAGGATGGATCGAACATGGGAAATGTGCTCCTGTAGATTGTCGGAAAAGATTAAAATGTCATCTATATAAACCACGGCAATCCGGTCGAGGAATTCTCGTAATATATCATTAACGAAATGCTGGAAGGCAGCGGGAGCATTGCATAACCCATAAGGCATCACTTGACATTCAAATAATCCGTATCGAGTCCGAAAAGCGGTTTTCCATTCATCCCCTGAAGCCACTCGAATCAAATGATATGGTCCTCGCAGGTCCAATTTGGTGTAGATTCTAGCATTCTTTACTTGATCTAATAAAACTGACACTAAAGGCAGTGGGTATCGATTCTTGATGGTAACCTGATTGAGGGCTCGATAATCAATGCAAGTTCGAAGACTCCCATCCTTCTTTGGTATGAAAAATAGTGGGGATGACACTGGAGATTCAGAAGGGCGAATAAAACCATTAGCAAGATTGATTCTCTGCTTCGGTCAATGCGTATATTCTGCTACACGGCAATATCGCACCTGGCTCCAGTTCAATTTTGCAGTCGTAGGGTCGATGTGGTGGCAATTTCTCAGCCTCCTTTTCATCAAAAACGGCGACTAAATCCTCATATTCTTTTGGGATTTCTGCTGTCTTTAGTGCACAGATCATTGAAGAGTGTGATGATAAACAGGCCGCTTGGGACGTGGTGGACACTTCCACTCCATCATGAAAGCAATTCTCTTTGCAGTAAGAGGAATTCATCTTGATCGTTCTTTTGCTCCAATCAATTTGTGGATTATGTTCTGTAAGCCAGGGCAGACCCAAAATGAGTTGAAATTGTGGAGCATCTATCAAATTAAAGATTATCTGCTCCTTATGTCCACCAAAACCTTGCATCTGAATTGGTTCGGTCTCATGGAAAATGGGTCCTGAAGAAAGATTGGTTCCATCCACAGCTCTTACTACTTCCAAAGTAGATTTCTTGATAAATCGAATACCCATTTTACGAGCGTATTTGATATCACAGAAGTTGCCCGTAGCTCCAGAGTCTATCATAACTGAGATCCCTTGAATTTCCTGCTCACGGGCCTTAACTGATACTGTTTGTACCAAATGTGGCGCTGCGGTTTGTAAGGTATTCGCCACTCGTTGATCTAAAGGAGTTGTCTTGGGTTCTGCTTTCATCAGGGCAACTCCCTCTACTGATGAAGCTGGCCTTTTCCCGACTGAAGAGCTTTGGGTTTCTTGGGACAGTTTTTAACAAAATGCCCAGATGCACCGCAATATAAACATAGTTGATTCACTCTTCTTTTCTCTTTTTCTTCCTTAGATAAAGGACCTCGGATGGAACCAATTTGCATTTGTTCTTCTATCGTTATCCCTTCTCCGGCTCTCGTATGATCATTTCTTACACGATCAATTCTCAGGGGAAATGGTCGATACTCTCTTCTCTTTTCTGCTCTTCGTTCAGTTAACCGGTGGTCAATCTGTAACACAAGATCAATTAACTCAGAAATTTCGGTGGGTCTATTTGGAACTTGTGCTAAGGCATCTTTCAATTCATCTCTCAGTCCACGATAAAATATGGCGGCTCTTTTTGACTGCGGCCAGGCAGTCTCTACAATGAGTTTATTGAAATGAGCCAGATAGGCTACTAGATCTTTATTACCTTGCCTGATTTCCAGTAGTTCATTGTCAGTGGCTTGAGCTGCAGTTCGCCGATCAAATATTCTTAAGAACTCTACCTTGAAATTTTGGAAATTATATAAAACAGGATCATTTCTGGAAATTATTGGCATGGACCATGCAGCCGCATCTCCTGTCAGATAAGACAATATAAATGCCACTTTGGACTGGTCTTCGGAAAAAATGACTGGTCTACATAAAAAATGCAATGAGCATTGGGTCAGAAAAATCTGCGCCTTATTTGGATCCCCACCGAAGCGCTCGGGTTGAGCCAAAGGAATAATAGGGGAAACCGCATGAATTACTTGAGTGGATATACCTGCAGACTGTGAAGGGCTAGGGATTTGTGAAAACACAGATTCATTTGATTTAGCGGTGTTCCCTAACTCATTTATTCGCTGTTTTATTTGGACTGTTTCTTCTATGGTGTTATTTAATTGTTTCTGTAACCCTTCCAAAACGGTGGCTAATGCTTTTATATCAATTCCTTCTGCCATTCTGCTCAGGAGGAAATCTGTTTTTTCCCTAAAATTAGCGTGATGGGCACTTCAATCTGTCAGGATACTTCAATTCGATTTCCTCTGAAGCAGAAGATAACTCCTCAGTCCCGACCCGAACTACTCACAACGAATATTAATCCTTCGTGCTGAGTACCCCGGAGTGGGAAAGGGGAATGGGATGGTAGAGAGACTGCCACAGAGATGATGAACGCCAGTACTCAGTCTGCCTCTTCACATCTAAGATTGGATACAGCACCTGCAAGAGTCACAGTCGCAATTACTAGGGACATACAACATCAGTTTTTCACTTTCTACTCTCAACACTTAATTCTCTTTAATTCTATTATTTCTTCACTCACCCTGAGTTCTCTGTAGCCTTGCTTCTCTCTATAAATGATAGCTCTTCTTAAAAAAAATGCTTATTACTGATTCTGGAAGAACTTCTCAACCTTTGTTAGAGATTGGTTTTATGTTGCTATATATATATATATATATAGTTGGTAATAATGCGTTCTTCAAATCAGCTGATGTTATTTAATTTCTCTTGTCTTATTGTGACTTCTGTCAATACTTGTATTTGTAAATGCTTGTTTATTAAAGTTCGTTTCTCCTTTCTTACTTCGACATTTGTTGATAACTTGTATTTGTAAATGCTTGTTTATTACAGTTAGTTTCTCCTTCCTTACTTCGACATCTGTCGATAACTTGTAGTTGTAAATGCTTGTTTATTTAAGTTCGTTTCTCTTTTAAACTCTATTTTGGTTTATTACCATTGAATTTGTAAATGCTTATTTGTTAACAGTTCGTTTCTCCTTTAAACTTGGCCTTTTTATAACCTTGACATTTGTAGATACTTGCTCTTTTAAAGTTCCTTTTTTCTTTGACTTTAATATCTTAAACAAGAACCTTGTAAACATAAGGTTAATTCATACATTAACTCTGTAGCCTTGCCGACTTCCACAGGAACGGTCTTCTATCAAACTCTTCGAATAAACCTTGACAATATTTATCCGTTTTCTGTAATATAATCTTCAAATGTAATTTTACCTCACAGGAGTTTCTGTTCTGAAGCGCGCTCTCTCTCCACACAACTGATTCCTGTCAGACCTCAGTTGAAGTGCAAGGCTTCCAGCTGGAGAGCTCGTAACCTAGCAACCAAACGATTGCAAGACTAGAACTGTAACTAACCTTCAGGACTCACAGCGGCCATCTTGGATCTTCTCTTCTTGATTCTTCCTTTGAAATAAGTGCAAGATTACTCTGCAAACCTTCTTCCAGTTTGGGCTTTGCTGTCTCCACTGAGGATATCTCTTTGCTTTTCTCATGCACTTCTTTGATTTGACTCGGCAAGTTTGTGTGGTCATGACACCGTCACTGCCAAGAAGCAGAGGCTACCACGGTCACGAGGAGGCACAAACAGGCCGGCGGAACCTGTTTCTACTCGACTCATTACGAGGTTGCACACCACCAATGTGACCGTGACGGTCCAACCACCACGTACCAGAAGGCGGAAACAGACATTTTAAAGGGAGACACTCACCTGCAGCTAGATTTACTAATCCAATGCCGCCATAGAGCCCTTCACAAACGTCATGCTGTTGCTGATGATCATCGAAAGACAACTAAGTAAACGTTGCCGTGGACACCAACAATCGTAAGTACACACACCTACCTGTCTCTCTAACCTAAAAAACTGCTTGTAGCACTGCGGAACACACCATGGGGGGGTACGCCACGAGCAGCGGGTACACATCGCAAATAACACACACTCACAAACATACATCAACACGGACACGTACACAGTCACAATACCACCTTTGGGCAGCACACTCACACAGCACTGCAACACTACACAAATAAACACGGCCACACAGCTCAGGCACAGGGAGACTGAAGGCTACACATCATTGTCATACACATCAACAACAACACACCTACAGCACGTATACAAATACAACTCACACATTCACATCCACACTGGACAAGGACTTTCCTCACATACAACACACACATGCAACAATGTTGCATGGAACACAAACAACACCATCATTAAACAACCCTGCAATGGACACACACATCATACACATCACAGCACAATGGAAGCACAATGGCATGCACAAAACACAGAGACACAAATAGACCAAGAACATGACAACTATACCTACGCAATTGGGATGGGGCCATCTGGGTCACCCAGGGAAGGAGACTGCACTCGGACATATAACACTTTAAACAGGCCCCCAAAGTTCATGTTCACAGGAAATGGCCCTACATGGGTCTCAGGGACAAACAATACTAAAACCAATAGTCATGCACATCTGCACAATGGGGAAGGGCAAGTCAACAGAGCATATACAACTCCTACTGCATGGGACACACCTCCACAGGAACTAGCTGCAAGGGGCACACACAAAAATGGACACATGCGCAGGCAAATGCAGACACAGCTAGCAGTATTTAACACAATCCATGTTTGCACAAAGAAAACGCAAGATGACACACATCACATGTGTACATAAGACATCTCAGGTGGACAAGTCTAACATCATACATGCCCACATTGGACAACAGAAAAATACATACTTACCATACAAAACAGTACACAATGACATTACACCACCATTGTATTTACACATGCATACATATAAACACAACATATACCCTTCTCTTTGTGGACAGCAGCACTGCACACAAACTCCCATACTGCTAACAACAGCACATGGAGCAGCAGGCGGACCCAAACACACACAACTGGGAGCACACAACCAAAGTCACTCAGGAACAACAGCAATCTAGAAAAGGAATAGCAGGACAAATGTATACCCAAAAAACAACTGTTTGGGTTTATTAAATAGAAAAACTTGGAATGTCCAAAAACCATTGGCCAGTCCATAGAACAGTCCAATTATGGCACAGTGTTGTACCTACACTTGACTCCCAACTGCCATGTAACCTCCACAGGAGGGGCATCAAGGGGGCAGACAGGCACCTCAGGGATTATCCTGGGGTTGAGGGGGGGCAGGGGAACACATTTGCAATGGGGGTTTAGGCCTGGGAGGGGTGGTCTTATTGGGAGGGGTGGGCTTCTTCTTGGGAGGGGTGGGCTTCTTCTTCGGGGGGAGAGGGATGGGTACTTGTAGGGTGGTAGGAGAGGCTTTGGAGGTAGAAGGGACGGCCTGGAAGCTGGGTGGGGCCCTTCTGGGTCTGGGATTGGGGGAAGAGGAGAAAGGTTAAGGTCAAACAAAAAAAGTTTTTGGGACACACAGAGACAGTATTCAGAAAGGAGTTGGGATTTGGAGGTTGAGGAAGTGGTTGTCTGATTTGTAAGTGTGGATTAGTGGATGCGTGCTTATGGGAGGTATGCTTGTGTGTGGTGGGTGTCTTTTGGGTGGGTGAGTGAGGGTGTTTATGTGTATTGGGCTTTTGGGGGTGGAGGTGGTGAGGGATGCCGTGGTGGGTGGGTGTCTGTTTGGGTGGTGACTACAGGTATGGTGGATGTATGTGTGTCCGTAGTTGTGGTGTCTGTGGGTGTGGTGCTTGCGGTGGATGTCTGGGGTCTGCTAGGGTGGTGTCTGTGGGCAGGATGGGTGTGATGGCTGTGTCAGTGACTGTTGTGGTGGAGTCTGTAGTTATGCTTGATATTGTGTGTGTGTTTGTGATGCTAGGGGTGGTGGGGGTTTCAGAGGAAGTTGTGAGTGTTGCTATGTCTGTGGGTGAATGTTGTGTGTCTACCATTGTGTCTTGTGGTGCTTGTGTTTTTGTGAGCTCCGTTTGTTCAGGTGGATGGCTGTGGATCTGTTTGTGTGCTTTGGGTAGGTAGGAGAAGGGGGATTTAAACTGAGAAGAGGGAGTTGGAGGGAAGTTGGAAGGCAGGGGTGACTGGCTGCCGTCAGTGTGGAGGCCAGAGTCTGAAAAGAGCTCTGTAGACCAGCCATTGCACCATGAATGCCTGTCAGGAACACATTAGCCTGTTGGTGCTGGTTTGCCAATCCCTGGATGGCATTCGCAATGGCTGACTGATCCACAGAGATACCTCTCAGAAGGTCAATAGCCTCCTCACTGAGGGCAGCAGGGGTAAAATGGGCTGGGGCAGAGGTGCCTGCGGCAAAGAAGTGCCCGCCCAACTGGGTGGGGAACAACAGGGAGGGCGGTTATAGAATGGGGGTGGCAGACAACGATGGTAGTGGGGGATTCCCTGATGAGTCCGCCACCACTAGGGAGTGGCCACTGGAGGAGGAATCTGAGGATAATGAAGATGTCCCGGTCCCCCCGTGACACTCCCCTCACCGTCCGGGCCACTGGGTCCCTCTGTGTCGGTGGTCTCTTGACCCGAGGTCCCATGGCCAGATGCTTCCCCACTTGACTCAGCCCCCTCTCCTTTGCTTGCCTGTGCTCATGTTGCAAAAAGAAAGAGAAATAGGGTCATAACATGTCCATTATAACACTTCCATCACAACTCTGATTGACATATGACATACAATACAAACATGTCAAACAGGCCCCAGCAATAACTTACACCTAAGTGGCACATACATGCGTCAAAACATATGCATGCATGCCATCTGGATTTACTAAAGTTGCCCACAGGAAAATCAGGATCTCAGACACTATAATTGCATGGCTGAAGTCTTGCAACCACAATGACCATACAACAATTAGGAGACCTCTCCATCCTGAAACCTCTGCCACAGTTAACTTTTGGCAAATAATGATATCCAATTTTAAAGACCATTCCCATACTTTCCACACATAAGGTATTGCACGGATCTACTTGGCACATACATGATGAATCCAAAAATTAGAAATGAAGACATGAAATCGTGTTATGGCGATTTTAAAAGTGCAATTTCCTGGAGTAGGTGACATGGACATACCCATGTCACACTATAAACATTTCACCAATGTACACTTCAACAAGTGACACCTGTCCCAATAGGGTCAAGGAGGTAGTATCCATGTTACTCAGACAGGCCTCACATGTGCCATTGAAAGGAACACCTTTGATGTCAGGTTCAATATGTCAGGGAGAGATGTCTCCATAATACACAAAACAATGAATCAGTAAGCCTCAGGATAGTCACCACTAATGTCTGAAACCCATTATAATAACATTATCTGAGCGTTTCTGTATTAACCATCTATACTTTGCATGTTGGAGAGACACATAACTTCCAATGACTCATAGAAGGACCTCAGCTTGTTGTACAATGAGAAGCAACATCACTATCACATCTTGGACATACCAACAATGGTGTCTGTCGGGGAATGAATGCCTGTACCCAAACACATGTGATGTTAACATCATTGTAAGTCACTCCATGATGCATGCCAACAGTAAGGGCACAATCCTCAATCATTACACATGTGCTGTGCACTTTTACACATTAATCCACATCAAGGGCATTGATAAACACAGAGTGGTTCCACAATCTGGGCCTAACTGTCCCTCATTGCTACTGCAATTCTAAATGCCAAATGACAAATTATGATGCATTAAGTTATCTGTCAGACAATAAACAATGGTGACAATGGTGACACACTCCTGTTTGTGGCACAACATGAAATGTGCCGCCAATTTGACTGTACTATTTCACAAACACTTTTCCATGCACATATATGTGAGGGAATACAGACATCATCCAATCAACATGGGTAGAACATGCATGAAATTGCAGATCAAGAATGTTTTCTAAAGAGAAAAAGACACATGCTGACATGTAGGCACAACGAATGTTGGCAACAGTCATGGGATATAATTTATGTCAATGGACATTCCTTACTTACAAGGGAAATTAGATTGCTACATCAGCAAGCAATTAGCCATGTAAGCAAGGTCACATGTATGATGGAAACCTACACATCACATAACGCAGTAAAGCACCAATACTCATCATATACTGAAGATAACTGGCTTCTGGGTGGCAGATGTCTACATACACATATACCCAAACACATGGCAGAGGACGAATGATCCACAACCTACTTACCTTTGGCCTATAACATTTAGGGGTAGTGATCTGTAGGTTAGAAAATGCACCCACTACAACAACCAACAGTACATGAATGATCACTGTACACAGCCACTTATGGTCCCTGCAGCGCAAGTGGTTTGAAGATTACCTCCAGTTTTGTACTAGGTCCCATGTTCATAAGGCAAGGCACCAGTTTGATACACATGACATGTCAATGCAAAAGATCTTCCATCTATTGTGTGGTGACACATGGCTCATCCCTAATTGTCTGGGGGAGCAGTCAGTACCTCACTCAATCACCTGGCAATGGAACAGGCAGGAATTTGATATGAACTCTCCCCCTTGTGGTTGCTGTGCTACCCTCAAAAGCCCATCAAGCTCTGGGTAGGCCACCACCAGAATGCGGGCCATTCGGGGGGGTCATTGTCTGACGGGCACCCCACCCATGTTGGGGGGACAGCCCCAGCTGGGCCTCCACAATCTTCCAGGCCCAGCATCTCAGGTCCTCCCACCACTTGCGACAGCGGGTGCTCAGCCGTCTGTGGACCCCCAGGGGCTGCACCTTCCTGGCAATGGCTCTCCAGATCCCTCTCTTCTGATGGGCGTTGACCTGCATAGATGCAAAAGAGAAGAAATTATGACCACAAGTCCCATCCAAAATGGCTGCGTCACATACATGTCACTGCACACAGCTAAGAACAATCTTCTTTTGCCAAAACTACCCAAGTGTGGAATATACTAGCCAATGAGTACAGGGACATGAGTACAAATACTTCCCAATCTGTGGGCCAACCCACCACCCTGCTCAGGCCTTCCACTGACTAAGTAGATCAACTGACATCTAATGGGACATGCTCTTGCAATCGTTCTGAGATTTATTTAACTATGGGACACGTGACCCCTTTGTGTAGGTAGACTCTTTAGGCATGAAAGCACTTAAACACTCACACTCTGTGAAAATGATTCTCTGCATACAGTTCCTACAGGCTACTGCCAGAGTACAAACACAAAGATTACACATGGGTAGCAATGAGGGGACTGGCATGGTGGGTACAGAGAGTGTCTACCCTGTCCATGTGTGGACATGTGGTCTTACAAATGCATACTCATGCCACCTCAAGGGGTGGGGTTCTGTGTCATGTAGTTGTGTCACAGAACATGCTTTTGGACATATGTGTTCATCCTACAGAGATGGTATCCAACAAACAAAGGCATGCATTGTCTATTTACTGACATGTGACCAAACTTCTGAATCACATATCATGGTGTCCTAGGAATCAACACACTGTCTGCACTGTGGGACTATCATTTATGAATTAAGCCTGCACAGGACTGATTTGACCTGTGTGAAGGTGATAACAGGGCTGTGTGAGAAAGGGACCTATCAGAGGCCAGATACACACATTGACAATGATGCCAAGTGCAGATTGGTCACAGATCATTAATTCTGCCCTAAAAACATTTTCATACTGATCAGGGGAAGAGCCTCAATAAGCTGCTAATTAGGACAAAGCCTATATTTGGCCACATGTTAGGATCCACTTGGGTACAGGGAGTGGGCACAGTGTCACAGTGGCATAGCAAAAGTGACTCAACACCAGCCTAGACTTGGACTTGGAGATACATTTGACAGTTCCAGGTCTCTGCAGGCTGAGCAGACAGACCCTACATGAAACTCCATTCCCATCACTTCCATGCAGAACAATACATCAGGTAGCCAACAGAAATTTGGTATGTGTTGCGTATTTGGCAACCTGAAGGGCAGAGTGAGTCAGGATATGCCTTCAAAACAACAGTTTAGCAAGGTCAGATGTGTTTTGAAATCTCAGTGTTAACATACACATAGCTCAACTTACACACACCTCACACATACAACATGCATACACAGCTAATGCTGTCATGCAAATACATGTTGTCTCACATTGACAACATCCATGTGGTGAGAGAGGTATTGGGATGGCTGTGATTTCACCTCACCTCATTTTGTGGTCCAACATAAGGAGATCGGGGTATACTCAAAACACACACAACAATGCTTTAGGACTCAACATCTGACACATTGATTCTGCCATTAGTGCCACAACGACTGCACCTCCAGGGCTTTTACTTCACATTCTGGAACACATGGGAACGATCTAGCCTGTGAGGAGGGAATATATAGTGAAGTACAGAAAAATACATGTGGACATGAGGCACTTACCTGCTCCTCTGGTGCACCATAAAGCTGTTCATACAGAGGAAAGACTTCTGTGAGTAGCCTCTCCAGCTCCTCTGAGCAAAAGGCAGAGGCCCTATCACCTGCTGGACGTGGCATGATTGCTCCTAGAGGTGGTACACAGGAGCTCAGGTAGTGGAGGTCTTGCTGGCAACAGTGTCAGGAGTCATGTGAGGGGTTTTGCAGAACATGGTGGTCACGTCTGCTACGTAGGCAGCCGCCACTGCCAGCGGACACAGCCATTGGCCTCTGACCACCACTGCAACAATGTTAGCCTATGGCTGTGTCCGCCGCGGTTGCAACCACCTACCACCATGATGAGTTCCGCCGGCAGTTCCTACTGTCCAGTGGAGTAGGTCAGGCATTCGCCATTTTAGAGGCCTGAAATGCATTATAAGCCTCCAAAAAATATGTCACAACTCCAAAGATCTTGATTCTTTCCAGTGATAAGTGCCTGTCTTGTCCTGTCATGTAGATCCTACTTCTCAGACATAATTTTTGTACATTGTTAGGCACATATGGAAATTTACTTTGGGGCATTTTAAAGCATGGGACATGAAGACATAGTCCAAGTGGCATGTTTCATGCACAGATAGATGATGCGTAAATGTGTTGCAAAGCAAGGGGTAACATGTTTCTTCTGTGTGATTAACAGTTGTGATGTGCACTATCATGTCCTCAACTTACGACATGCCTATCAGAGTTTGTCATTTACATGCATCATGTCTGTTGCAAGGGACACCTTGAATGATGGCCAAAATCGTTTCTTGTCATACATAGGTACCCAGGGAAGGGGAGGGTCAGACGACCTCCTGTCTATCATCCACTGCCAGACCTTCAGACCATGGAAGAATGCCACATCATTCAAATCTACTGTCTGAATCAGCAAACAATCATAGTTCTATGTCGTCAGTTGCAGCCAGATCTGATACCTGCCATTCATCATCCAAATAGCATACCACCCATTGCACAAGTCCTGGCAGTGTTGCACTTCGTGGCCACAGGGTCCTTCCAAAATACAGTGGCCCTATCTGCCGGGATGTCCCAGCCTATGTTCATTCTTGTTTTGAAGGATGTACCCTCAGCAATGTTCAAACACCTGGATACCTACATCTGGTTTCCTCAACTTGAGGATTTCACCCTTGTAAAGGCTGAGTTTTATGGTTTGCCACACATCCCACATGTGGTGTGAGCCACTGATGGTGCACAGGTCACCTTGGTCCCACTGCATGGCAATGAACAAGTGTACCGCAACAGAAAGAGCTTCTATTCCATCAACGTCCAAGTTGTTTCTTTGACAAACCTCTACATTTCACAGGCCTGTGCCCATTATCCGGGTTCAGTCCATGATCCCTTCATTATGCGAAACAGCGCAATCTCCCAGCTGATGTCACAACTGTACCAAGAGAGGGCCTGGCTGGTTGGTAAGTCGCATATCTCCTGTTTGTGTGCAATGTCTGCTGCAAAATGTGCAATGAGAGGGACTCATAGTTGCGCATATGTCCCCTTCCATTACAGGGGACGCTGCATGCCTAAACCATCCATGGTTGTTGACACCGGTGAAGAACCCAACTACACCAGGGGAAGTCCATTTCAACGATGCCCATGGAAGAACACAGCATGTTGTGGCTTTGAGGCACCTGAACACCCGATTTCAGTGTCTGGACAAGACAGGTGGAGCCCTCCTCTATTCACTCGAAAAAGTTTGTAAGATCGTTGGGGCCTGCTGCATGCTTCACAACATTGCCCTGTGAAGGGATATCCCATACATACCAGATGAGGGGGAACTAACAGTGCCACCGAGTGAGAATCCTGAAATGCCAATTGAAGATGACAGTGGTGAAGAGGAAGGTAAAGACATTCAGGCAGATCTCATCAATCACTACTTTACTTGAGTGTAAGTATGTAATGTTATGCAATTACTATGACTGTATGAGGCTGTAGTTGTCAGGATGTGGTGAGTAGGGGTTTTTATTCCAAAAGACAGGGGATTTTGTGCTTGACAGTATACATCCAAGGTTTGCTTGCAATGTCAGACTTGAATATTTCACTAACTTGACTATCTGTTTTGTAAGTGTCAGTCTCATTGCAATGTAAGTGGATCTCCTGATGTTTGGTATGAGGTTTTGGTCATAGGTATTCGATTTCCTGCCTAAACTCCTTGTGTAGTTTTTGACCAAGTACTTTCACCATGCCATACTCATGTGAGCATTTCAGAGTTGTGACATTGGCAGGTGTCTGTTGCTTTTCTGACATGTGAAGTGGACATGGATTGATCCAGGTAATGTTGGTTGCAGATTCAGGGTGTATGAGCCTTGTGCAAATGCAGCTTGGGCAGTGGGTGGGTGGAATTCTAAAGTGCACAATACACTGGTGTGAAGTGGTGTGTTGGTTTAATTGTCTTGTGTGGGATCATATGGCCTTGAAATATGTTCTCATCAAGTGCAATCCATTCATTCTCCCTTCACATTGTGTTGTCAGTTTTGTAGCTGTAGATGTGTTTCATCATTGCAGACCACAGTACCTGTGCCACTATGATGACATTGGATTGTATCATACCACCATATGCTTGGTCATTGTAGTGGGATGGACTTCTGATCAGGGACTGTTGTCCTGCCCTGTGTCTGTGTCACGGCATATGTTATGGTAGGCAGACCTGGTTTTGGTATTTGATAAGGCTCATGCTTGTGAGAACATCCACCAGTCTCTTAGCCTATTCTACGGGACAAGGTCTGACAAAGCCTTTTCTTCTGTGACCTGGGGAACAGTACCTTGGGATATTTAGCTTGACTCAATATGGTTCAGACATTCTTGGCTATGACATTCCAGACAATTCAACAGCCTATGTCTGTACAGTGCAATAAAATGTTAGTTGTGACTTGACACTTGTATCATTGTGTTGCAAGTAATCCTCAGCATGACACTACCCAAGACATATCCCTTCTTCCATTACCATCCTGTGTCTTTCTCATGTGCATCACATGGACTTACATTTCAACATTTCAAAATGTGGAAAAGAAAGTAGAGGCAATGTTGTAGTGATAGGTGAGTTTATTAACATAGGTGCAGGAAATAACAGAAAGGAAAGTGAAGGAATCAGTCATGGTGGATGTAATCATATTAGTAGATGCCACAACATTTGAAGTCCGAAGTCCAGTGTCCTACTACCATAGGAAATGTAAGGTGGTAAAAGAACAGTCAACAGAGTAAATATGTGGCACACAAATGAGTTCCTTCAGGAAGAAGTCACTTGCTGGCAGCGGTTGGTGTCTTGTCATCCACACCTCCTGGAGGCTTGGGGGATGTCCCCACTTGCACGGGAGTCCAGCTGCCACAGAGGCAGGGGTGTCTAAGGTGAGTCCTTCGTCTGACAGGGCCTCCCTTCCAGTGACTGCCACAGATTTTGAAGGGACTGCTGTTGCTTGGCCAAAGGAAGGGGTGTGGTGTTGCTCACGGTTCCTGATCAAGGTACTGGTGATCTCCCTGAACACGCTTGATAGGGAAGCCAGGATGGTGTTTGTGGCCTCCCACTTTTCCAGAGACTCCCAATGGAAGTCCTTCTGTAGCTGTTTGATCTCCCTGAGTTCGGCAAGTACCTGACCATCACGCTTTGGGATTCTTGATTGGCTCTCAAGACTTGGCTTATGTTGTTCTGGCCAGGACCATCCCCAGTAGCCTCATGCCACTGGCCCACAACATCCCTCCCACGCACCCTACTCCCACTTGCCTATGTCCTTGGCACAGCTTGACCCCTACCACTGGTTCCAGGACCATCATTGTCGGAGGGGTGTTGGCGTGACTCAGGATCCTGGACTGAGGGGCACAAGATGGTGCCACAGTCCTGGGGACACATTTTGGGGGAGAATGGCTGTCTGAGATGTAAGTGTAACCGGGCTGGGAGGACTTGATGTGGTCACGGTGAGGCTCACTGGTGTCATCTGACCAGGCGGCCCTAATGGGCCAGATGTGTCCTCAACGCCCAGACGTCCAAGAGTGTTGTCCTCACTGAGGACTTTATCCATGGGGGTAGTGGCAGTCTTGAGTGGGCTCCGTGTTCCCAGTGGCAGCTAGAACCGTTGATGTGAGAGATACAATGTTACAGGGTGTATCGTGACATCTACCTCCAATAGTTTCCAGTGACATTTAGCGAAGGTCATGTACACATTAAATTGGAAGGTTTTCCTTATGTGACAGGTACACATGCTATCAATTGTATTGGCCTGACATTTGAGGAACATATCAATTCCATTTCAGTCAACCAGCTGCAGAATGTATGAGTTCACTAGCACTTGGGAGAATGGTCATAGACTTAAATCTTGCCAGCAGTGCAGGCAAAACTGTGGCTAGGCAGAATGTGGTTTAGATCATTTTATGGCCTAGTTGCCATCATGCAGTCAGACCCAGAACTTTGTTGTATATGTGACTGTTGCCATCATGTGGTCAGTGCATTGTGAATGTGTCTGCTGCCAATAGCATTCAGGTGATGCATCTTGAGGCCTTTGTTTTTTTTCTTCTTTTTTTTGTTGCACACAGGTTGAGTTGTCCTTCCTGTCCACAATATTTTAATCTTGGATTAGCTGCTTAAGATGGATCTAGGTGGCTAGCCACATCACAGAGTATGCCATGATCGGTATTTTGGTCCCTCCCAGGTGGGTAAACTTAATTTGTGAGTTTGCAGACAGATGCACAATGTCATGTGGACACTGGCCTGGTTATTGGAGTTACAGGGACTGGGCCTCCTGGGATCTACAGTCACGTTACTCCAAGTACTACACACAATATACATAAGTCATCATTTCAGGTGAGTACACTTCCATTGCAAGGTGACAAGCAAAGATATTTGGGCAAATGCACTCTGGGCTTGTGTTTGGATTTGGGGAGACAGAGCCTCCTGGCCTAGTCAGTCATATCAATCCCTGTACTTCATGCACTTGTTCTATGTCCTACCTCCAGGTGTGTACACTTCATGTGTGATTTCCAAAATAAGGGTACATTTACTAGTGTACACTGGACTGGTGTATGGAGTGACAGTAAGCGAGCCTCCTGTGAGTTGCAGACATGTACTCCCTGTATAACACACACTATACTGATGGTTTCCTCCTAGGCGAGTATACTTCAATGATGACTGGGTATACAGGTGTGTTTTGCGGGAGGACACAGCTTTGTTGTTTGTAGTTGGAGCATTGCCTACTGTGAGTTGCAGGCCTGCCACTCTCACTGCTTCACAATACCTGACAGATGCCAACTCCCCCACTGACTACACATCATTTGAGATTTGAAATACTGTTGTCATCAGGGAAGGGGGCACTGTTCAGGTGTTTGTAGTGACAGATCAGTGAGGCTTGGCCTTATCAGTCCTGTACTACACGCACACTATACAGGTAACATCCTTCCAGGTGAGTGCACTTCAATGGGGAGTTTAGGGACAAAGGCAAATGGAGCACGGGACACTGTGTTGGCTGAGTGGTGACAGTACCAGTGTCTCCTGGCCTTAGCAGTCCTGTCAGTGCCTGTACTACACACACACTATCCAGATGTCATCCTTCCAAGTGAGTACATTTCAATGGGTAGTTCAGAGACAAGGGCCATTGGAGCAGAGGACACTGTTTTGGCTGAGTGGAGTGACAGTACCAGTGCCTCCTGGCCTTAGCAGTCCTGTCAGTGCCTATTCTACACACACACTATCCAGATGTCGTCCTCCAGGAGAGTAAATCTCAATTGGCAGTTCAGGGTTAAGGGTAATTAGAGCAGAGGACACTGTGTTGGCTGAGTGGAGTGACAGTACCAGTGCCTCCTGGCCTTATCAGTCCTGTCAGTGCCTGTACTACACATACACTATGCTTATGTCATCCTTCAAGGAGAGTATGCTCAAATGGGGAGTTCAGGGACAAGGGTCATTGGAGGAGAGGACACTGTGTTGGCTGAGTAAAGTGACAGTGCCCGTGCCTCCTGGCCTTATCAGTCCTGTCAGTGCCTGTACTACACACACCATACAGGTGTCATCCTCTCAGGTGGGTACACTTCAATGGGGAGTTGACAAGGTAATTTTAAGTAGGATACACGGTTCTGTTTTTTTTTATTGTAGAACAGTGCCTGCTAGGAATTGTAGTTTTGTCAATCCCTGCACTGCACACAACATACAGAGATGTTGTTTCCCAGGTGTGTCCACTTCACATGTGAGATGTCAGACTGGGGTCTATGGACAGGTGGATAATGGGCTGGTGAGTGGGGTGATAGTGAAGGTGGCAAAGAGTGAGCAGTGAGCATGCATGACAATACATTTTGGTGACATTTTTGTGTTGTTACGTACCAGACTCCACTCCCCAAGGTATTCCTGTGAAGCTCTCAGGATGCAGGATGGTAAAGAACTAATCCTACCAAGAAGTGAGTTGTAAGGGAGTAAAGAGGGGGAACACCACCAGTTTTCTGGACCTCCAGCTTGTGCCTGAATGTCATGGAACGGACCTCCCCCCCCTGAGGTTGTTCCACCTCTTCCTGATGTCATCCCTTGTGCATGGGGTGGGGCCTACTGAATTCACTCTGTTGACAATCCTTTGCCACATTTCCATTTTCCTGGTGATAGTAGTGTGCTGGGCCTGGGCTCCAAATAAATGTGGCTCTACTCTTATAATTTAATCCACCATGACTCTTAATTTGTCTTCAGTGAAACAGGGACTTTTCTGGAGTGACATGGTGGGGATTACAAAATAAGTGGTGGGAAATGAACAGGTGATGGTGAACTAATGGGGTTGGGAAGTGCAAATGGATGTGATTGGAAATGGGAGTGTGTTCAGGGGGTGGGATATGTGCTTAGGGAAAGTTGTGGGGGTGCCTAATCTATGGTTTGGTAATTTTGGGATGTGCTCTAGCTTGGGTGTTTGGCGTTGTAGATGCAAAGGAATGTGGTTTGTGAAGGGGTGTGTTTTATGGTGTGCTTTGCAGGTGTGGCAATGTGTGTCAGCTGTGTTGTTTTCAAATCCATCCAGTGTGGTATTGTGTATTACTTTGGGGGCTGCGAATGGTCGTGGTTCAGGCCACCATTGGTGGACTACCGTGGGTGTATGCCACTGCGACCTTTGACTTGTAATACGTTCTGTGGTTGGTTGATGGGGTGTCCGTACCGGTGGTCGAACTGCCTATTTCCCACCCTCAAGAGTACTACCTGTGTGGGTGTTTGGGCTTGCTTTTGTCTGTCCTGCCTGTGTAACTCGTAATATGGCGGTCTATAAAACCGCGAACATGGCGGTCTTTTGGCGGCCGCCACGATGGAAGTTTGGCGGTCTGACCGCCAAACTCATAATCAGGCCCTATGTTTAGTATATTAAAAATTATGTGTAGGTAGTTTGTTAGCTTGATTGATGTGTTAAATAATTGAATGTATTTTTTAATAATAGTATTTATATATTTATTATCTAAGTGAGTAATGCTAAATTTAGTTTTATTTTTTCACTGGCATAATAATAATATTTAATAGTTATTAAAATATGTTCACATTGATTTGGTATATTATGTTGTAGTTTGGTAGATGGTTGATGTATTTTATATGTGGTTTACACCATAGATTTGGCTATTATTTCTAGGTAGTCTAGTCCTTTGTTGTTTATAAATATTTTTACTTTGCATTGTAGCATTTCATACACTTTTCTTGTTTGTTTGGTTGGTTTTGGACAGATTTATGTTACAGATTGTGCTATTCTAAGTTCTTGATAGCTTTGTTCTTCTTGTATGGCTTCTAGAAATTTGTGTAGTGTAGGTTGAGTTCTGCCTAGTGTGGCTTGGAAGGCATTATGCCATCCTTCCAGAGTGTTGTTTGTTTTTGCCTCTTGTTCCAAGGTGCTGTCGTAGACATTCCACCTTGGTATGTGGAACTTTGGTTGGCGTCTGTGTCCTGACCTACGTAGTCTGCCTACCCACGAGTCCTCAAAGTAGTCCATTAAGGGACAAAGGCCCTCATTATGACATTGGCGTAAATCCCACTTACCGCCATGCTGACGGCCACAAACATACCGCTGCAGTGGCGGATATCCGTTCACCATTTTATGACACACACACATCAGTCCGATAGAATACAGCCACATACACAAATCCGCCAGACCAAAGGTCAGTGCAAAAGTGGCAGACCCAAAACCCATATCGTTACGCCAACAAAACAACATCCTCCACATTATGACCCACGAATCACAATGGCGGACATTCAACGGCAGTAAACCATTGGCGGTTCATAGCGCCACGCACATAATGGACACCCACATACAAAACAACACAACATTGGCCAATACCAAATACACACACCTGACACCCATACACACGCCACACCCACACACCCACACCACTATAAAACACACACCCACATTACCCTCAACCCTTTGCCAACACCAATTGCCCCCAGGAGACTGAGAAGAAGAGCACAGAGACAACTAAACACACACACCACTTACATCCATACATCCCTCACGCACTCCACATCACACACTCCACCACATTACCAAACACACCATGCCCAACACACATCACACAACACCCATGGCACCACAAAGGCACCCCCGTTTCACTGAGGAGAAGTTAATGGTCATGGCGGAGGAAATTGTCAGGGTAGAGCCACAGTTGTTTGGAGCACAGGTGCAGCAGATATCCATTGCAATAAAGATGGAGCTGTGGCAGAGAATCGTGGACAGGGTGAATGCCAACACAGCACCCAAGAAGAAGGGACGACATCAGGAAAAGGTGGAACTTCCTATGGGGGAAGGTATGTTGCATAGCAGCAAGGCACCAGCTCACCATACAGAGGACTGGCGGTGGACCCCCACCTCCTCCCCCACAGCTCACAGCATTGGAGAAGCAAGTACTGGCAATACTGCATCCTGAGGGACTCGCTGGAGTAGCCAGAGTACTGGACACTGGTAAGTCAACATTCACAAATGATCACCCTAACCAAAACCTGCATGCCATTTCACACCCACACCCTCACTCCCATCATTCCACTCCAAACCACAGACTGCACCTACATATATGACTAACCACAATGCCAGGCCCTGCATGCCATATCAATGCATGGACACCCCTCCCAGCCCTGCATTGACACCCATCACTAAAGCATGCACAGCATAGGGAAACTAACAATCCCACAATACATCACCATACACAAGCAAAAGCTGGCAGGGCAACACCAATCATCGAGGGGAAGCTAGGGATGTACAAATGTCATACACTTGAAGCATAATACATCACTTACATCCACACAGGTACCCCAGCCAATGTCAGTGGAGAAGAGGTGCCACCAATATCCAATCCCCTAACAGAAGAGGCCCCCACTGATGACAATAACTCTGGACTTCTGGATCTGGAGGACCTACCTGGCCCATCAGTTACCACTGGACAGTCGGTCACCCAAGCACAATCACAGACCACCACAGAGCCTCCACCATCAGGATCCAACACCACAGCACCCACCCAGCGTGCCCATACCTCTGTCCCCAGGACACGTCAATCAGCAGTGTGCCCACCTGTCAGTGACCTCAGACCACACCTCCCCCCCCCCCCAGACAATCAGGGACCTGGGGTCAGTGGCAGTGGGCAAACCGTTCAGGGGACAGGGGCACAGGCCAACAAGGAAAGTGGGAGGACTGCTGTGCACCGGGGGAAGACAGGACCAGGGAACGTGGGAGCTCTTCAGCATTCCCAGGACACAATGGGCCAGATCCTAGACAACGTGCAGGAGAACAGGCAGCTGCAGGAGGGACAGTATCAGAGGATCAGAGAGGACGTGCAGGCTATTAATAACACCCTGATCTCCATAGCAGGGGTGCTGGCAGACATGGCCAACATCATGAGGGAGGCAACAGCACACCAGCGGGCCCCTACCACTAGGGAGTCCATTGACCAGCCCTCCACTTCCGCTGCCACTAGTGGCCAGGAGGCCCCTCACAGGACCCACAGGCCACCAGCACGCCTACCCCTGCAGAAGTTGAACCGCCCCACAAATGTTCCCTGTGACCCAGACAGAAGCCAGAGATACTTGTCAACACCACCGCCAGGAAATGAGACTCTCCTGATTGTCCCCCTTATGTCCCACTCAGTCACCTTGTCCACGTTGAACTCCCATTGCTTCTCTTCCTATGGCCCCATGGACACTGCACCTGTGCTGCAAACAGACTGGAACAATACCCTGGACTTTCCTCCATCATCACCCCATTCCATTGCAATTTACCCTCAATTTATTAGCTCTACAATAAACACCCTTGGAAAAAACTTGACTACTAGTATTATATGTTTTGAAAAATTGTATGGATGGAAACAGCTACATCCATTGCAAATTAACTGTACATGGTGAGAGCATAGAAAGATTGAACTGTAGCTGACTGTAGTGATAACATCAGGACATTGTTGTCATGTCACCAACATCTGTAAAATTATAATCCATAGGCAACAGTTACTAAAGGTAAAAAGTGGTAAATGCCATCATGCCGCAGCCACACAGAATACACCAATAGTCATAGAAATGTGAAGTTGCACTGTCTCAACTGTGTGTCATTGGAAGTACTGACGGATAACTGATGTTCTGTTGTCCAAATCCTCATCCTCTGCCTCCTCATCCTCACTGTCCTCAGGGTCCACTGCTGCCACAGGGGCATCTCCAGTCTCCTCTTCCTGCAGAAAAGGTATATGGCGTCTGAGCGCCACGTTGTGCAACATGCAGCATGCCATTACTATCTGGCAGACCTTCTAAGGTGAGTAGCACAGGGATCCACCTGTCAGATGGAGGCACCTTCAGCCCTTGTCCAGGCATTCTTCACATGGGTCAGCAGCCACAATAGGTTTGGGTAGCAAGAGTCACCTGCAAGTATTGAGGGACAACATTTAGCCACACTCTATCCTATTAGGTAACATCAGAGGCATACACTAACATACACCGGGTGGGGACCAAGGCTCACCTATAAGCCACACTCTGTGCCTCTGTAGTTGGAGCATCACATTTGGGAAGCTGCTATTCCTCAGGACAAAGGCATTATGCACCGGCCCAGGAAATTTGGCATTGATGTGGAAGATGTACTGGCCTGCCAGGCATACCATCTGCACATCCATGTAGTGAAAACCTTTAAAATTCCTGTACACCTGTTCATTCTGGCAGGAGAGGATAAACGCAATATGTGTCCCATCAATCGCAACAATAATATTGGGGATATGTCCCATTGCATAGAATCCGGCCTTCACTGTGGCCAAATCCTCCACCTTGGGGAAGGCAATGTAGCTGCATATGTGTTTTACCAGGGCAGACAAGACTCTCACCAGCTTGATTGAGAACATTGGCTGTGTCATTCCTGCTGCCAAGCCCACTGTCACTTGAAAAGAACCAGTTGCCAGGAAATGGAGCACTGACAGAACTTGCACAAGAAGGGGAATCCCAGTGGGATGAGGGATAGCTGATATCAGGTCAGGCTCAAACTGGGCACACAGCTCTGTGATTGTGGCCCTGTCCAGTGAGTATAATTTGCCTGTCCTCCAGTATAGCTAAGTCCACCAGGGGTCTGTACAAGGAGTATGTCTCAATCCCCTATTAATCTGCAGCGGTAGGTATCTAAGGGATACAAGAGTGAGTAGGCTGTCACAAATTAAATAACTAAACCACAACAGCAGTCCACATCGTGCAATCACGCATTGGGACAGTGTAAATTTCTAAGTATGTGCTTATTTATCCTGTGATACAGCAATTATCGATAGGCCTGTCCACCGCCCCCCTGAAATGGCGACCGCCTATCCTGTGTGGAGGGACAGGTGGAAGTGAGGTAATTCAGCTGACGTTGGGTATCGTGGCGGTAGGCGGTTGTGAACCGCCGTGCAATTCCTCATTGGATAATATTGGGCCCTATGGAGTACAATGGCCAATGGGGATCTACGCCGGCGGTGACATATACACCACTGCGGATGTGACTGCCATTTTCTAAATCATTCCTCACTTTGTTCCTGACCTTCAACAGGAGAAGACCTACACTGCATGTGCTGATGTGACCTGTGTCTGGAACCTACCATGGCCTGTGTGACCAGGGTAAGGGCTCCAACCTTCATTTTGGAGGAGTTGGAGCGACTGGTGGACGGGGTCCTACCCCAGTACAGACTGCTGTATGTGCCTTCAGACCAACAGGTGAGTACACTGTGGGCACAATGCTTGTGGCATGGATGCATGGAGATGTGTGTGAAGGCATTGTATGAGGGGGGATTATCTGTTGGTGGTGTACATGTTGTGCGCTGGGCAATGTGTGTGCCAATGGTGATGGAAACGAGTATGGTGGGCCTTGTGTGTGACAAGCTGGACTGTTAGTTTAATGGTGTTCTCCTGTCTGTATTGTCTCTGCAGGTAAGCACTCACCAAAAGAGGAGAATATGGCGTGCCATTGCCAAGGAGGTGCGGACCCTGGGGGTCTATGGCAGGCAGAGCACCCACTGTCGAAAACGGTGGGAGGACCTGAGACGCTGGGCAGGGAAGACTACGGAGGCCCAGCTGGGGATGGCCTCCCAACGAGGAAGGGGTGCCCGTTGGACCCTGACCCCCTGATGGCCCGCATACTGGAGGTGGCGTACCCTGAGCAGTATGGGCGCTTGAGGGAATCACGGCAGCCACAAGGGGGTGGTTACAGTGGGTATCATTACATATTTTGACTGGTGTAGTGGTATCCAGGTGGTGGTTGTGTGTTAGTGGGTGCCCCTAAGGCCAGGCCAGACATTGCAGCGTGGGTCTTCTGAGGGGTAATAGTTGCATGGCAAATACAGGTAACCTAGCTTGTTAGTAGTCACTTTCAGGCAGGGCATTGTGGGTCCCAGGGGTTTTTCAGTTGGCGGTGTGTGCTCCCCATCATGCCTTGGTGACTAGCCATATCACTGGTAGTGCAATGCATATTGCGTAGGCCTGTCCCCTGTGTGTGAGGGTGCTGTGTACGCCAACTGTGGTGTTGGTGCAGTCATTGACCCAGTGTATCCTTTGTCTCTCTCCCCCTTTTCTTGTTTTGTCATCCTATCCTCATGTGCATTAGCATCATCTGGCGGAGGAGCAGGGGCACCAGCGACAAAGGGAGCTGCATCCCACATGAACCTGGAGGCAGAGTCCACCGACGTGAGGGAACCAGTGGGACGGAGGGCGAGAGGAGCACCACGGCAGAGACTGGAGGAGACAACATAGACTCTGATACCTCCTCCGATGGGAGCTCCCTGGTGGTGACGGACACCTCTGTGACCACCCCAGCTGCAGGCACACCCGCCACCCCCGTACCAGCACCACTCTCCCAGTAGCCCCTCAGCGAGTTTCCCATGCCCGGTCACCCAGGAGGGTGGCCATCTTCTTCACCCCAGGCACCTCAGGCCCTGCCCCAGTGAGCCCTGCTGCCCGGACTGAGGAGGCTATTGATCTCCTGAGATCCATCTCTGTAGGGCAGTCAACCATTATGGATACCATCCAGGGGCTGGCATCCCAGATGCAGCAATGCAATGCATTCCTGGAGGACATTCACAGTGGATTGGCGGCCCAACAGAGATCGATTCAGGCTCTGGCCTCCTCTTTAATGGCAGCCATTGTCCCTGTTTGTATCATCCCCTCTCCAACTACCACTTCCCAGTCCCACTCCCCTCAACCCCAACCCATCCCAGGCAAACATACAGACGAGCATGCACACAAGGCAACACACAAGAATGGCACAGGCAAACACAAACACAGCATCTGCCAGAAGCTCAAAAAGAAATGGATCCAAGAACGCACACCCGACAAACTCGTCGCCCTCAAAAACGCCAACCGCGAACACCACCAACGGATCCGCATCGCCAAGCGCGCCCACTTCACCGAACGCATCAACAACAACGCCCACGACTGCAAAGAACTCTTCGGCATCGTGAAGGAACTCTCCAATCCAAAAGCCAACTCCAACGACATCCCGCCCTCCCAGAAACTCTGCGACGACCTCTCCACTTTCTTCCACCAGAAAATCGCTACCATCCACGACAGCTTCAACACCGGTCCACCGCCAGACCCCACCCCCGACGTCTCCTCCCGCGACTGCCGCCTCACCGCCTGGACCCACGTGGACGAGGCAGAAACCATAACAACCATGAACACCATCCACTCAGGCTCCCCCACGGACCCCTGCCCCCATCATGTTTTCAACTCAGCCAACGCCACCATCGCCCCCGAACTCCGCAAGATCATCAACCTCTCCTTCACTTCTGCCACCTTCCCGGACAGCTGGAAACACGCAGAAATCCAACCCCTCCTCAAAAAACCCAAGGCCGACCCCAATGATCTCAAAAACTTCCGTCCGATCTCTCTCCTCCCTTTTCCAGCGAAAGTCATCGAGAAGATCGTCAACACTCAGCTCACCCACTTCCTCGAAGACAATTCCATCCTGGACCCCTCACAATCCGGATTCAGACGAAACCACAGCACTGAGACTGCTCTCCTCGCCGCCACAGATGACATCAGACATCAAATGGACAACGGCGAAACCTCAGCCCTCATCCTCCTCGACCTATCAGCCGCCTTTGACACCGTCTGCCACCACACCCTACTGACCCGCCTCCAGGAAGCCGGCATCCAAGACAAAGCCCTCCACTGGATCTCATCCTTCCTCTCCGACAGAACGCAGAGAGTCCGTCTCTCCCCTTTCCGCTCCAAAGCCACCAACCTCATCTGCGGCGTCCCCCAAGGATCCTCCCTCAGCCCTACGTTGTTCAACGTCTACATGGCCCCCCTCGCTCAACTGGCCCGCCAACATCATCTCAGCATCATCTCCTACGCCGACGACACCCAGCTCGTCCTCTCCCTGACCAAAGACCCGCTCACCGCCAAAACAAACCTCCACGAGGGACTAAAATCCATCGCCGATTGGATGAACAACAGTCGCCTGAAACTCAACTCCGACAAGACGGAAGTCCTCATCCTCGGGCGCACTCCCTCGGCCTGGAACGACTCATGGTGGCCCTCCGTCCTCGGACCCCCGCCCACCCCTGCCAGCCACGCAAGAAACCTCGGCTTCATCCTGGACTCCGCCCTCACCATGTCCAAACAGGTCAGCGCCGTCTCCTCCTCCTGTTTCAACACCCTTCGAATGCTCCGCAGAATCTTCAAGTGGATTCCAACAGAAACCAGAAAGACGGTGACCCAGGCCCTCGTCAGCAGCAGACTTGACTACGGCAACGCACTCTACACAGGCATCCCAACCAAAGACATCAAACGACTCCAACGTATCCAAAATGCCTCCGCCCGACTGATCCTCGACATACCCCGCCGAAGTCACATCTCCCCTCACCTAAAGGAACTCCACTGGCTCCCGGTAGACAAGAGGATCACCTTTAAACTCCTGACCCACGCTCACAAGGCACTTCACAACACCGGACCCTCCTACCTCAACACCAGACTTAACTTCTACACTCCAACACGTCAACTCCGATCCGCCAACCTCGCCATCGTACCCCGAATCCAGCGCAAGACATCCGGCGGCAGATCCTTCTCCTTCCTCGCCGCCAAGACCTGGAACTCTCTCCCCCCCACATCTCTTCGCCAGACCCAGGACCTCCTCGCATTCAGAAGGCTCCTCAAGACCTGGCTCTTCGACCGCTAAATCAGCAGCGCTCCCCCCCCCCCCCTCAGCGCCTCGAAACCCTGACGGGTACATAGCACGCTTTATAAATACTATGATTGATTGATTGATTGATTGATTGAAACTTCATCTCACAGGCACTCACACAAACACCATACAGTTGCAGACATGACAACATCCACAGCCTCCACTGCCTCCCCCTCCTCCTCCTCCTACTCCACCTTTCCAGTCACATCCACAATCACACCTGCATGCACTACATCTACATACATTCACTATCAGCATCACCACACCAAGCAGAACACACACCTCACTGGCAGACACCTCCACAACAACCATGCCTGCGTCCCCTGTGTCCTCTCCCCCAGTGTCTGTCCCTCCCCCTCCTAAGGGACACAAACGCTAGCATTCACACACCCAATAGCCACCCACTTCACATCAGCATACAGCCAATGCACCTGCATCCAAGTCCAGCAGACATACACCTCCAACAACCACTCCCTCATCCTCCGCTCCCATTACTCCTCCCTCCTCCCGCCCCAATGTCCATAAAAAGCTTTTCCTTTCCCAAATTGACCTTTTCCCTAACCCTACCCCCATCCTGCACATTTGGGCAGTGTACCATGGACACAGTCCAGTACCTCAGCCAAACAGTCCAAGGGGCCAGTGGAAGCATCACCTACTCATGGTGGTAAGGGTACCAGACCTACAACACATAAGGGGAAGGAGCCAGCACCACCAGGGAAGAAGGGTAAGGGGCCTGCACCACCAGGTAAGAGTGTGAAGACTCCTGCACCACCAGGGAAGAGTGTGAAGAGTCCTGCACCACCAGGGAAGAGAGAGTACGAAGGGGTCTCCACCACCTGTGAAGAAGGAGAAGGGCCTGCACCAGCTGTGAAGAAGGGGAAGGAGCCTGCAACACCAGGCAAAGAGGGGAAGAGCCCATCCACCCCTGCCAGGAAGGGTAAGGGATCCACGACCCACGGACAGGAGGAGACGATGCAATCTACGCCAACGGAAGCTGTCAGGCTAACACCACCACCAGCTGTCACGGGCCCCAACCGCCAGCTGTTGAAGTGCAGCCATTAGGAAGTGCAGGGGCTGCCCAGGAGGCTCCTCCAACCACCACCACAATGCAGCCATCGGGCAGTGCACGGGCTGCCTAGGAGGCTCCTCCAACCACCACCACAATGCAGCCATCGGACAGTGCAGGGGCTGCCCAGGAGGCTTCTCTAACCACCACCACAATGCAGCCATCAGACAATGCTGGGCCTACCCAGGAGGCTCCTCCAACTACCACCACAATACAGCCATCGGACAGTGCAGGCGCTGCTCAGGAGGCTCCTCCAACCACAACCACAGTGCGACCGTAACCGCCAGCGGACGCCATGTAAGCTACACTCCAGAGGCTGCTGTGCGAGTTGGACCCCTCCAGAACCAGTGGGCAAGTCCCTCACTCCAGAGACTGTGATCTTGCACTCCCCAGAACAAATCAATGGGCATGGAGCCCCCTCCAGAACCAGTGGGCAAGTCACCCACTCCAGAAACCGTAGCCTTGCACTCCCCAGGACAAAGCAATGGGCATGTTGCCCCATCCAGAACCAGTGGGCAAGTCACCCACTTCACAGACCATGGCCGTGCACTCTCCAGAACAAAGCAATGGGCATGTTGCCCCCTCCAGTACCAGTGGGCAAGTCACCCACTCCAGAGACTGTGACCTTGCACTCCCCAGGACAAAGCAATGGACATGGTGCCCCCTTGAGAACCAGTGGGCAAGTCACCCACTTCAGAGACTGTGGCCTTGAACTCCCCAGGACAAAGCAATGGGTAAGTTGCCCCCTCCAGAACCAGTGGGCAAGTCACCCAATTCAGAGACTGTGGCCTTGCACTCCCTAGGACAAAGCAATGGGCATGTTGCCCCCTCCAGAATCAGTGGGCAAATCACCCACTCCAGAGACTGTGGCCTTGCACTCCCCAGGACAAAGCAATGGGCATGTTGCCCCCTCCAGAACCAGTGGGCAAGTCACCCACTCCAGAGACTGTGGCCTTGCACTCCCCAGGACAAAGCAATGGGCATGGTTCCCCACCCAGAACCAGTAGGCAAGTCACCCACTCCAGAGACTGTGGCCTTCCACTCCCCAGAACAAAGCAATTGGCATGTTGCCCCCTCCAGAACCAGTAGGCAAGTCACCCACTCCAGAGACTGTGGCCTTGCACTCTCCAGGACAAAGCAATGGGCATGTAGCCACCTCCAGAACCAATGGGGATGTTCCCGTGTTCGGCTGAGGTGCCCCCCATGCTCCTGAGGTACCTTCCCACTTGCAAAATGATGCCCCTGCAGTGTTCTCTCCGGCTGTGTCAGGAAACAGGTCGGGCCTTGGACTGTGGCCTTGTGTGCCCTCATAACTTTGGACTGGGCATTGACCCTTTATGGACATTTGTATACATTTGGTTCGTGTGGTGGATTTTGCTATGCTAATACATTGCCGTTACTCCAGCATTATGGTTCGTGTTTTATTATGGCATGTATTGTGTGCCATTGGTTTACGTGTGCAGCTAGTTGTGTGTATGGTGTGTGTGTGTGTCGGGTGTGTGTTGTGCGTGTGTGTGTCACTGTGATTTACCTCCCACCCTCCCTTGTGTGCTAGGCGGCTCTACTCACTGTCGTCGCCTTCGTCGGTGTTGGTGTTCCTGGTGGAGCATGACGTAGATCATCGGGAAGACTTGCAGTTCGGGTTCTATGGCGGCGTGGTTTGTCCCTGTGTCTCCAATGGTGAGTCCTTTCACTTCTGAGCTCTGATTCCGCCAGGCTTTTGATGGCATTGGTACCACCCCGGAAAAGGTGGCAGTTTGCAGTGTCATAATATGGGGGGCAGTACATTGTCTTCTGTCTGGCTGTAGGTGGCTACCGCAGTGGTGACTGTTGTTTCCGCCGTGGCGGTTGGTGAGGTACAATGGCTGTCTATGGGAGTTATCACCGCAGTGGTCATAATTTGGCGGTACTTACCGCCAGCATGTTGGCGTAGTACCGCCATTTTAACACTCCCCGCCAGGGTCATAATGAGGGCATAGCTTGTCTTCATTATTTTGATAATAGGGACTTTCTATTAGAATGTTGTAATGGCTAGCTTCTTCTGTTAGAGGGATGTAGGCTAGTGCAATTAGTTATTTTATTTCAAAGATAAATTGAATCTTGGTGGCGTATTCCACACTTAGGGCCTCATTAAAGTCTTGCGGTCCAAGGCCCACCAGACTCGTAGTGACAGTCGGACCCCTGGACTCCAGGAGGTCAGACCACCACATTACAACCCTGGAGGTTAGACTGCCAGGGGACCGTCGTCAATGCCGAGAACATGGTTCCCGACAGGCTGAAAGCAGTCAGATTGTGCTCAGCCTCAGCGGCACTGAACTCAGCCCTGCTGTGGGGATCACAACCCCACTTACCTCCAGCCTTTCCAGCCCGGTGGGAACATTCTAATACGATGGAGGGAAGGCGGCAGGCATGATGGCAGCATCCTCCCTGCAGCTTTGGTGGTCCCATGATGGGACTGCCAAAGTCGCAATCAGGCAGAGTTTTGTAGGTGTCAACATATAATTTGGTTAAAATGATTGTAACATCCCTGTATGGATGTGTAGGGGTAAATGTGAGTATAAATTGTATCATAGCTTGTTCAAAGTCAATAAGTATTTTCTAGGGATAGTCATTGTTTTTTTTTTACTTTATATGAGTTACAGTTCCATGCAGGTACTGCCTTGTTTGTTTGGGAAGTAATGCATACACAAAAGGTATATTTGTTTTTTTTAAATTCACTATGTATGGTGTATAATAGGAAGAATGATTTGGGACATGTTTTAAATGTGCAATCCATCATTGATGTTTGACATTTTGCCAGGTTAAGTAATTTTGTAGGGATAGCAAATATAAGTATACATTAGTCATGGCTTTTACTATCATAGAGCAGGAATTCTTCTTCTTTGTGGGTTATTGTGAGCTCCGGTGGGATGATTATTTATTTGAATGTTTTTGGAGTAGGTGGTGTTTTGCTCGTAGCTTTGTTAGTTAATGTTATAAGGTGTTTTAAGGTGGGTATTGATGGTAACTGGCCCGTTATATGTTCTGGCATGTGGGGTAGTATGTCTTTAAATAGTTGTGATGTTGGTTCTTGGGAACTACTGTTTACTTCCCTTATATTTTCTAATACTTCGCTTACTTCCATTTCTGTTACGTTGGGAGGGTGGTTATGATTTTTAACATTTAATTCTACAGTTTCTTTGGTAGTTGCCCTCCCATAGCATGCATTTGAATAATATTTTGTACACTTCCAATTAATATGTTGAGAAGAAGCATTTCCTTGGCCGTGTGTGTGTCCTATGTAACATGGTAAACGTTTCCCCTTCTGTGATGTTATACATTTTGCACCTACAGCCATTTTGTCTTTATTTACTGAAAAAATTTAAATATACAAAAATACTTATTAATAATCGTGTATAGTTCATATATATGTAAATAGACATTACCGTGTTTTTTATAACTTCTTTTTTGTTGAGTGAACTTTTTTTTCGCTTAGGTTCTTTTTGAAACAGGTGTTTATTTCTGTTGGAAGATAAAAAAGGTAGTTTTATCTGTTGCATATATTCCATTTTTGTTTTTTACGGTCGTTTAGGTTAATTAGAGTTTTAACTTTTGTTGTTTTAATAGGTTTAAAGCATTTAAAATATATATATATTTTTTTTGCTGATCTTTGAGGTGTTTTTGTTGATGGACTGTAGTTGGAGGTTGAGAATTTTGTGGAAAAGGATAAATGTTAAACATTTTGTCAGTAATTGTATATTAAGAAATAATTTTTAAGGGTGAATTTATTTAAGTTGACATTTTTATTATAATTGTTACTTACTTGGATAAGTGGATTTATAGTGATATATGTTGTAGGCTTCTCTTTTGTAGGGAAAATCTGGCAGAGTTTCTTCCTCTTGAACAGTTTGCCATTTTTGGACCTAGTTTTTGGCTACATTACTGTGGCTTTTATATTGTTTGTTTAATTGGTGAAGCTATTTTATCGGTTATATTATTTTATACTGTATGATTGGTTTCTTTAGTTTCCTTTTAATTATTCTTTTAATTATGTCCTTAGTTGGAAAACACTAATTAAGGTTTGTTATGCTTGTATTTGAGGTAACTTATTTATTTGAAGGTTATATGTATTTACTTTAATTAAATAAATAATTTATTTGTAAAAATAAATATGTGTTGTATGTTAGTGGGATGTAAATATGTGTAATTTGTAGTTTATAGGTGTTTTATCTTAATATATTTGAAATGTAATCTTTTTGGGTTAGTAAAATATTATATTTTATTTTAAAATGTAATTTATTATTGTGGGATTTTTGTCCTTGTTTATTAGTTTGTATATTATATTTTTCATGTTTAAACTGGTGTTATTTGTTTTAACAATATTTTTGTCGTCGATATTGTTGGTTTCGATATTTTTGATATAGTTTATGGTTAGTTATAAGTCACATTATTTTTATTACTGATATTTATGTTTACTTTAAAGGTTAGTTTAGATATTTTTGTTGCTGATATTTTTATGTAGAATATTTGTGCTTTTTTTATAATTAACTATAATGTTTCAATATTTTTGTTAACAATATTCAAGTTTTGATAACTTTTTGGGTCGATATTGGCTTTGTGCATATTGTCACTGAACCAACATGAGTAGAACCTTCTGAGGCTTCTGTAGTGAAGCACAATGCATATTGTAATTAATAATATCAGGCAGTGCATTTAAGAGTCCAAAAGCAATGTTTTTAAATCTATATTTATTTGTATATTTTTATTTACCTGTTTTGTATGAAAATGAATATAACATGCTAAAGCTTCTGTGTTAATTCACAATGCATATTGTAATTAATAATAATAACAGGCAGAAGAAGACTGATGGGTATACTTTGTATAAGGTCACAATCCAAGTATTTCAGCTTTCAAGTAATACATTTTTTTCAATTCCATTTAATTTTGTTTCAGAGCAAATAGTTCTTACCAGGCTCTGCAAAATTTCTTGTGTTTGTCATGAGACCCCTTAGCCAAGTATGGGCCTGTATTAGATCTTGGCGGTCGCATTGCCGAGGTGCATCGGGCTAGGATCCGAAAAGACCATCAAATCAATGCCTTCCACCTGCAGTACTTAGAAGTATTGTGGCTGAGCCAAAGACTGCCACGCCGACACGCAAGCTGCATCCCGCAACTGATGCGATGGACTCCAATGCTGATGAGCAGGCCCTCTGTCGCTGTCTTGACGGCGGGATCCTGCAGAGCCTATCTAGATCACAGAGTTGTGCTGGCGGTGTTTCAGCGGCAGGCCCATGATGGCGGGAGCCGGCCGCGGGACCCGTTCAATATAGTACTGTGGCTGGGGCCATTGGTTGGGTGCTAGCAGCCCACACCTGTTGTAAATTTCACAATTGTAAACACCTGTAAATCACACCTTATAACACACTCCATTCCAGACAATGGTCATTTGCCAACACACTGCAGCAGACCATTTGGATGCAGGAATTGCCATACAGGAGCCAGTTTTTTTCTCTGTGTTTCTCTCTGTGTGTCTTTTGTTAATATTTTGTATGTGAATTATCTTTCATCTTTTTAGACATTCATTTTTTTCATAATTATTCACTATGGCAGGGAGGGGAAATCCATGTTTCACAGAGGGACAGCTGTCTTGGTGGATGAAATCATTAGAGTAGTGCCACAATTGTTTTGAGCACAAGTCCAAAATACTACATTTCCCAGAAAAGGCAAATTTGGACCAGAATATTTGACAGGGTGAACGCAGTAGCTAACAACCTGTGCATACACAGGATGAGATTAGCAAAAGGTGGAATGACCTGCAAGGGAAGATTTGTTCACTGACCTCCAAGTTTCACCTGGAGTCCGAGAGGACTGGTGGTAGTTCTCCTCTACCCCATTACAACTCTTTCACTAGGAGGAGACGGTCTTGCAAATTGTTAAAAATTGGGTCTTTGGTTGGCAGTCAGGTTACCCCCTGTCCAAGCAAGAACCCTCACTCTTGACGGGCAAAGGAGAAACACACCTATTTAGCCCCCACTAACCCCCTTGGTAGCTTGGCACGAGCAGGCAGGCTTAAGTCAGAAGCAATAGGTAAAGTATTTATACCAAACACACAGTAATACAATGAAAACACTAAAACATGGACACCACACCAGTTTAGAAAAATAGGTAATGTTTATCTAAATCAAAGAAGACCAAAATGACAAAACTCCAACATACACAAGTTAAATTATGAATTTTCAAAAGAATAAGAGTCTTACTCCATAGAAAACAATGGAAACAATGATTTTGCACCAAGTATCTGGTTAGCATAAAAAATAAAGCCGCACATGTGAGCATGCATCGAAAAAAGTATTGATGCATCGATTCCTTCCTCGCAAGGGAGGCCGGGTGTCATTTATTCTCCAATCAGGTCATCAATGTGTCATTTTTCTTCCTTGTAAGAGAGCAATGCATTGATTTCTGGACGGGGCACCTCGGATCCACACAGAGTCAGAATGACTTTGATGCCCAGGGACGATGCGTGGAAAATCCAGTTGCAAAGTGTTAGAAAACTACGCTGCGTAGGGTTTGCGTCATTATCAGCAGCTGCAAGCGGGTGTTGTGAGTCGTTTCTCCAGCTGTGATGCGTCGATCTCCCAGCCGTGCTGCAGGTGGAGCACCGATTGTAGCCATGATGTACGACGTTCTGTGCATGGATTTTCAGCTCTTGTTCTGCCAACTTCACCTTTCATATGCCCAGGGACTTAATAGGGCACCACTTGGCAGGGCAGAAGAACCAGCAGAGAGTCCAGGTGCTGGCAGAGGAAGTCCTTGATGGCCCTGAGACTTCAAAACAGGAGGCAAGCTCAGTTCAAGCCCTTGGAGACTCTTCTCAATCAGGAATGCACAACAAAGTCCAGTCTTTATCCCCTTTCACAGGCAGAAACAGCAACTGCAGGATAGCCCAACAAAGCACAGTCACAGTCAGGGGCAATACTTCTCCTCAGCTCTTCAGCTCTTCTCCTTGGCAGAGGTTCCTCTTGAATCCAGAAGGAAAGCAGGGAAAAAAGCAAGATCAGTTAAGCAGAAAAGCATATATCAATTCCTTACGCAGCAGAAGCAGACAGTTGTACTGAACATCAGCAATGCCAATGTTAATGCTCTTTTACCATCTGATACCAAACAATCCGTAGCTATAGAAGAAAGTTCCACTTCAGGCTCCAATTCTCAAAGAGCTCTTGCACCCCCGGTAGTCGGAGGCCAAAGATGTAAGGAACAAAGCTCCTTTTTGGACAAACAATGGTGGAAAAAAACAACGTGGCAAAACTGTTGTACTCAACCAGTAAGTGGATAAGCAAAAGTCCTGTTCCCAGGGAATGTACGCCAGATAATTTACCACCAATCACAGAGTCTTGTGGTATAGCAGAACTTCTGCACACACCAACAGATATCATCAATCAGGAACACAAGAAGGTGGTTAGGGGCCAAAGAAGGAAAGAAAGGAGCCCATCTATCCCTAGCTTGCAGTCAAACTATCTATTGTAGTACCAACTGGAAACAGGTCATAAGGGATCGACCCACGGAATTTAAATATTTACGAAAGCCTCATTAACGGCAGCTCATATAGAAGTGCATAAATTGCTCCTCATTCTGCACTTTAAATCAGAGGGGAATTTTGACACCCTCAATAGAGAAAACATTCTAAAATTAATAGGAGAAATAAGAGACCTATCCCAGATCTCATCAGTGGATCTGCTTTCTGTTGAATTTAAACCCCATCCACTCAGGAGTGATCGAGAGGCCACACTCACCACTTGGTCCACAGCAGACCATGTGCATCAACTAATATCGTACTCTGACACTTTTTATTCATGGGGCATCGAACTGCGACAAATAGACCGTCCCCTCTATCCAGATCCCCTCTGGGCACCCAGGACCAGTTATAAATCAGTATTAAGAAGGGCGACAGAGGCAGATACCACCACTTTGGCAACGCAAAATTAAACAGTTGTGAAACATGATGGTGAAACAGGACTAGGCCACACTCTCTGGGCCTCCAAAGACTCCCTGCCTCCTATGCAATTAATCCATATGTCAAAATTTGCTCATGGAATGTCCATGGCATCCAATCGCTTCTTCATGATCCAGAAGTACAATATTTTTTCCAGGAGTATGATATCATGCTACTCCAAGAAACCTGGAGTACATAGCCGATTTCGGTGTCTCGGTATAATGCCTCACGTATTCTAGCAAGGTCCAATAGCAAATATGGTCATGCAAAAGGAGGCCTGGCAACCCTGGTCTCTACGCCCCTCATATGCCACAAAATCTCAATTGACATAGAGTCAAACTGGATCTAGGCAACAAAGATCACATTAGGAAGACCACGGTGCAGCCAACTAGACTTAGGCCCTCATTACAACCCTGGCGTTCGGTGTTAAAGCGGCGGTAATAAAGCAAACAGGCCGGCAGACAAAAAAAACTGGGATTACGACTGTGGCAGAAACCGCCAACATAGACAGCTACTTTAACACTACGACCGCCACGGCGGTAGAAACAAACACCGCGGGAAAGGGTCAGTGGTAGTGATGGACGAGGTGTACCAGTTGGCTGGCGCCCTGGAAGAGAGAAAAAGTCTTGCGGACAGGAAACAAAGGGAGCCCACTCTCAAAGTGGATTGGAATGAAGACTGGGCCGTGCTATGTCACGGCTTGTTGACAAAATTTCCAGCCACCTACTATTGAAATTCCCAGGGATCGTCTTATGCATCAAATAGGGTCCATCTTAGTCAACCTTGGTTCAACAAAGCTTTGCGCAATCAGAAACTACAAATTGCACATCACACCAGGAAACTGGTAAAAGAGATCCATCGGGGAGAAGGCAGAGAGAAATTAATTTTATAGGCCATGAAAAAAAGTATCGCTTAGATTGTTGGTCCGCAAAGAAAAGCTTTCAGGAACATACTTGGTCAAAATTATTGTGGGCAAGCCAAAGGCCAAATAGTAAACTCTTTTGGGAGTTAGTGAACGGTCTGGCATTGGGGAAGAACAGACACCACAACTGGGGGTAAACCGAGCCACCTGGGAGAGCCATGTCAGCAGTCTGCATGGGCTGACAAATAGGCTGACAAAAGGCGGAGCTAGGCTAGGCAGTAGTGACGGGGACTGAGCCATCTACGAGTAACAATTACAAATTTCCAAGATGAGGGTAACCTTTCGGGCATCGCCGAGAAGGAAGACCAAAATCTAGTTTGGGAGCTAGCACAACTTGTCAACCTGATCAAGACGCTGAAGTCCGAAGGGGCAGCTGGACCAAATGGCCTTCTGAATACGATCTTCAAAGCCGACCCAGTACATCAGGCGCAGTATTTTCTGCCACTCTTCAACTCCATCGCCTACATCAATCGGATCCCAGAATCTTGGACAGGCAGTATAATTCATATCGTCTATAAAAACTGAAAACCCCCTCTGCCATCAAATTATAGGCTGATAGCCCTCATTGATGTAGAAGCCAAGCTCTACGGCTTAGGTTTGTTGCAGCACCTCCAGACCTGGGTTGATGAAAACAAGCTACTCCAGAGGTTTCAAACAGGCTTTAGGGTGGCATGGGAACACCATCAAATGTAATCACACTCTCCCTTATAGTGGAAAAAGCCTGTCATAGGAAGCTGGGCCTTTACCCATGCTTTATTGATCTCAAATCAGCCTTTGACCGGGTCCCTAGGGAAAGGTTGTGGGCTAAGCTGGCAAATTGGGGTATCCCTCACAACCTACTGAGGGCCATTATAGATGTCTCCACTGATACCTGGGTCCAGATCAAAGTTGGAGATGGTTCTGGATTAACAAATAGAATACCGACAAAATCTGGCCTAAAGCAAGGTTGTGTTCTGGCACCAATCCTCTTTAACCTATATCTGGTAGATCTTGCTGGTACGTTAGCACAAGTGAACAGTCTTCCCCCTGCATTGGGTTCAGAAACAATTGGGTGCTTACAATATGCACATGACATCGTACTGCTAAGTCATGCCCTTCAAGGTCTGCAACGGAAATTAACAGCGCTCAACACCTTTATGGCCTAGAAATAAATCTGGATAAAACTAAACTGATAAAGTTCCTAGGGACAAACTATAAACAATTTAATTGGGACCTGGGAGAAGAAAAAGTGGAAATGGTACAGTTGTCTAAATATCTAGGAGTTCATCTTGAACCTCGCCTGAAATGGAAGCCCCATTTACAGTCGATCAAGGCAAATGCCAACTCATTAACATATAGCTTTAACCTGCTCAAAAAGAAGCTAGATTGCTCCAACAGGTCCCATCTACTAAAAATCATGTCAGCACAGCTGCTTCCAGCCATTTCTTATGGGACCGAAATATTGAAGGGCCGGGAGATCTATGCATTGAACAACAGCCAAGTCAAAACATACAAGGCCGTTTTTAATATCCCGAAGAGTGCCACCCCGGCCCAGGTCAGACTGGAGATTGGCTTAAAAAATCAAACTTTCTAGCGTCAAGGTGCCTTTCTTAAAGCATCATGGAGGTTACGGGCGGCAGAGAATTCCTCCTTACTCTACTCCTGCTGGCAAGAAGTACAGGCGCAACAATTCAGTAACAGTAAAGGAACATGGGGAAGCTACCTAAGCCAGGTTATCGTCAACTTGGAAATGGAAGAAGTATGGAAATGTAACATGGGGAAGTCCATAGTTAATAGACTAGTCAACATTGCTGTTCGCTCACTCTCGCTCATTACAGACAAAGCCATTCTGGCCAAAAGACGGCATGCCTGGGCAGTGTTGGGGTCCTACTTGACATTGTCCCCACAGGGGTATTTAGCTGAGCACTTTTATGTTCACATCAAACATCAATTCTTGCTATATCGTATGGGATTTTTCGACACCAAAGAAGATCATCCATCCTGGAAAGGCCAGGATACTGATCTAAACTGACGCTTATGCAGCTACAACCAGGAATCATTGCTGCATGCCTTTTGCATTTGCCCCGCTCTTGGTCCGGAAAGAAGAAAATTGTTAAAACATGATTTCCTAGCTCATAACATCCGCTCATGTAGACCTGCGGTAATAAACTGGCTTCAGGGTGATTCAATTCCATTTTGCTGTAGGGGGGTAAAATTTTTACAACGACTCCGTAAGAAACTGAATAAGGCAGACGTGGGACAATTGCTTTAGGTCAATTCATAAAGAATCAGTTTCAATGTTTTTTCATGCTTGTAAATGACTTTTAGCTGCCAAGTTTTTAACTGTTTTATTATCAAGTGTCAATTTTATTATTTGTAACATGTGGCCATGTCTTATATTACAATGGTTTTTATTAATTGAGAAGTATTTGAAACCAGAAGTGATTTATTTTCAGGGGTTTTGGGTCCAATACTTATATCCCTTTCTGCCTTTGAAGTAGGCATACTTCAATGGAAAGTATTTGTTGTTCACAAGATCCTGCCTTGCCCAGGCCAGGCCCCAGACACATACCAGTGGGGTGAAGACTGCAATGTGAGAGGGCAGGCATTGCCCATTCAGGTATAAGTGACCACTCCTCCCTCTAACAACTACTGTCATCCCTTCGGGATCACTGATCCTGGCGGAGACTGCAGTCTTTCGGCGGTCTGACCGCCAAACTCCGGAAGAGCGCACAGTGGAGGCTGCCAAAAGACCACCATGTTGGTGGTCATCCGACCACCGTATTAAGAGTCACACAGTGAAGACTGTCAAAAAAAAGCAACAATCCGAGACCGCTAGGACCCTAGAGTGCGAGAAAGAGGAGGTTCCACCACCAGCATTGCCAGCCTGACAAAAATCAACCCACCAGATTACGAGCCACAAATCAGCACAGTGGTTCTTCCATGGCGGAAAACTCACATCAGGCAGAACACCACATTGGATAGTTTGAATACCCCAAACCTCACATCCTCACACCTGACACAACTACTCACTGCAATGAACAACACACTCCTACACAACCCTCAGTCCTTTGCAACCAGAACGCCATTCATAGCCAGACACTAGCAAAGAAATTATAGCTAGCTAAATAAACAATAGACACCCCTACACATTACACTCAGCACACATCCCACACTTGCACAACATATACAACACACAATTAACAAAACCACAAAATACACATTAACTATCACCCACTCACATCATAGCACCCACACATCATCACAAACATTATTCATCCTTTTAATCACTTCCTCACTGTTTTCACCACCACTACCATGTCCCAACAAAAACACACACATTTCACTGATGAGGAATTGAGGGTCATGGTGAATGAAATTGTCAGGGTACAGCCACAACTGTTTGGAGCACAGGTCCAACAAACATCAATTGCCAGGAAAATGAAGTAGTGGCAAAAGATAGTCGACAGAGTCAATTCAGAAGGCAGCCATTCACACACAAGGGATGACACCAGGAAGAGTTGGAACGACCTATGAGGTAATGTACGTTCCATGGCATCATGCCACCAAATCGCCGTGCACAAGACTGGCAGTTGGCCCCCACCGCCTCCTCCATAGTTCCCATCATAGAAGGAGAAGGTCTTGGACATACTGCTTCCGGAGGGCCTGACTGGAATATTTGAGGGACTGGAGTCTGGTAAGTACCTACAACAGTCATGTCACACCACTGTGTTGTCCTGCATGCCACCTCACCACCCAAATGCTCCCTATTTAACTAAATTACTCCACTGAACCTCCCACCTAGTCACCTGATTGCCATCTCCTGCAAGCCAACACTCCACCCAGCCCAACTGCCCAACAGCCATTGGCAATGGCTCGTTAATGAATGGCAAATCAAATCACTACGACTCCTAGAATCCACTAACACTACTTTTTGAACACCTTCAATGTGCACAACATATCATATTTCATGCATGTACAACTAAAGTACTAGCTACACTATCTAGATTGACCTAGTGAGGGCCAGTACATGGAAATGACAGGAATGCAATGGCACACTCACAATAGCATACAAGACAACATACAGCTACAGCTGAGTGACCATTCCTAATGGCCGCAGATCATAGATCCCAATACAGAAGTAGACTGACCTGGGTTGGAATGAAAGATGGCTGAGTCGATGCAAATGCATAACACCCAGATGCAGGACTATGACCCTTGCATACTCAAATACTGTGTTCCCACTAGGGCACAATTGTGTATTGTACAGCTATAATTTGTGGCATCTAGCAAGCCTCCCAAATCACTAGGTAACAGAGGTGAACAGTAAAGTCAATGATCAGACAATAACAAAACTCATCTGCAGTGAAATCTGTATGACATCTCCCAACATGGAGTATGGCAATCAAGTCACAGAGTAGTAGGGGGCGTGGCCTGACCGCCGGGCAAGATGGCCGTCACTTTGTGAGGCTCTGCCTGGCCCGGGGCCGTTTATCCGCCTATTATCATATCCGACGGTGCTGGCGGGCGTGAGCCTGGCGTGCTCTGCTCAGAGAAGCCCCTGGGCTGCCTTCGGCGGCTCAGGAGCAGCGGAGCGGTCGAGCAACGGTGAAGGAACGCGGGCGGGCCTGCTGACGGCCGCGCTCGCGCAGATAGAACGTGGTGCGAGCGGACGAGCGTGGAGGCCCGCGGCGGCGGCTTCTGAGGAGTGTGGCCGTGCGTGGAGCTACGCAAGGTGCTTAGCGTGCGGGTGGACTTGAGGCCCGCGACTGCTCCCGGAGGTTTGTGATCGGGCGCGAGACTGCTCCTGGGGGCCATTCGGCGACGTGGTCGCATCGCGGCCCTGCAATAAGCTTGGCCCTGGTGGCGCTAACGCGGAAGACGCTCTGACGGGCCATGAAGCTATCTCTGGGCCCGGCGGCTTAAACGGGCGAGGAGGAGGCCCGTAAGGAGACAAGCCGTCGAGGCAAAGCCTTGAGGGGGCCCTCGAGGTTCGTAGCTTCATTTACTTGGTATCTGGGAAAACTGACTGATCATTCGGGTGGGCCCCTCGGGCCGCTAACTCAGGGATACGAAGTGAGGCCTGGCGGAGGGCGGTGAAGGCTGTGACTGCGGTGGTCCAAGGAGGGTGTACAAGTGGCCACTACCCGGATGAGCAGTGCGGGCTGATTGGGCCTGTGAGGATAAGCCGATGTTCTGAGATCCCGTTACTTGACGAGCCCAGCTGCTGAAGCAGGAGCCCGCGGTGAGCTCTGCGTTAACTGGAGAGGTTGCTGGGGTCTGGACCTCCCTTTGCTTGGCTCTACTTACCTGGACCTGGTCGGAGGTGTTGAAGCAGGGTGGAACTATGGGTAAGGCTGATCAACGTCAGGCCAAACTTACTTTCGAAGGGGGGAAAAAAAAGAACGCTGCTGCTAGCTTCCAGCCCTGTGAGGAGCCGAACGGAGAGGATAGCCCTGAGGTATCGGTGAAGTCCATGTTTTTGGAACTTAAGGCCAGCCTGGCGGGCATTGACACCAAACTGGATCATGTCACCGAACGGCTTGACCGCATTAGGGCGCACGTAGACGATCACAACACCAGGCTTGAGGCCTTGGAGTCACGTACATCTGAGATAGAGGATGCACGCCGGGGTGACAGGGAACAGATCGCACGTATGGACCGAATCCTTGCGGTCATACGTAACAAGAACGAGGACTTGGAATCAAGATCACGCCGCAATAACATTCGAATTGTGGGACTGCCGGAGGCAACCGATATGGGGCGAATGGAAGACTTTATTGAACAGATGTTGTCTGAGTTGTTCGCCGGTGAGCTCTCTCGGATGCTGGTGGTTGAGAGACCTCACAGATCTTTAGGACCCCGACCCCCCCTGGGGACTCCCCCACGTCCAATTATTGCATGTCTATTAAACTACCGTGATCGTGACGCTGTACTCCGTCTGGCAAGGGAGAGACGTCCGTTACTTTATAAGAACTCCAAAATAAATTTCTTCCCAGACTATACACTTGGTGTGCAGTCCCAGAGACGTGCCTTTCTGCCGGTTAAGCGACTGCTATCTCAGGCGGGTGTGAGCTTTGCCCTGTTATATCCTGCCAAGCTGAGGGTGCGACATGAGGGTAAGATGCACTATTTCACTGACTTGAAACAAGCGGCCAAGTTTGCTCGACAGCTGCCGAGGGAGCGGGAGACCGCAGAGCGCCGTGGCCGCGGCAGTGACGGCGCTGCCCTAAGTGACAATGACTAATATGCTCCGATCGACCTGACACCCATTGTTGGAACTGCTGGGGCGCGCCGGCTGCTCCTTGCCTGGTCCCGGCTGCTAAGTGACTGGTGATTGGCCCATGGGCCCTCTCTCCCGATGCCATCTGGGTGGAGAGATACTAGGCCGGTCATAGCCCCTGGGATGAGTCCTATTATTCACTGTTCTTGTTTTCGAGGAGGGTTTTGGGGCCAAGATGGGTGGGTAATTAGTTGGGTCCGATTGGGGGGCCTGAGTGGGTGGGGGGTTTCTCACATGTTAGTGGGGTATTGTCCCTTCATTTATGTATGAATGTTCTATTTGTTTCCTTTCAAACTTTATGGCAGGTGGGGATTTGGCTTTGCTTGCGAGACTGGCTGACTGTGGATGGGGCCGAGAGGTGAGGAAGAATCTGGGATCAGATGTTTGACTTGGAATGTACGAGGGCTTAATGATAGTAGGAAAGCTCGACTTGTGGCTGCATATGTTAAGAGACATGCAATTGATGTATGTATGCTTCAGGAGACACACTTAGTGAAGTCCACAACACACAGACTAAAATCTGGGTGGGTAGGTGAGATGCATTGCTCAACATACTCGGGTTACTCCCATGGAGTCGCAGTCCTTATTCGCAAGGGTCTGCAGTGGCGAATGAAAAAAGTTCTGGTAGATCCCAATGGCAGATATGTACTGATGAGTGGTGTGTTACTGGACAAGCCGTGCCGCCTAGTCGCTGTGTATGGGCCGAATGTTGATGATCCAGGTTTCTTCATGGAGCTGTGGCGCCTGGTGGAGTCGTTGGGGCCGGGTGCGGTGCTTTGGGAGGGAGATTTTAATGTCGTACTTGATGCCAAGCTGGACAGGGAGAGTAAGGCCAGGATGCAACATGTTGCGGCGGCTAGGGCCTTGGAGGCCGTGATGCGTGATGGTGCGCTAGTTGACTTGTGGCAGCAGCGGCATGGAGTGGCGAGAGAGGGTACATGTCTGAATTATGTGCATGGTAGCTGGTCTTGTATTGACCGCTGGCTGGGTTCCAGGGACATGCTGGCCTGGACTAGAGCGGTTGAACATCTTCCTCGTACGCTGTCAGATCACTCGCCGGTGTGTCTGGAATTGGAGATACCGACTGAACTAGGTAGATCTATTATGTGGCGGCTGCCTAGGGGGGCGCTTCGCGATGCGGCCTTCCGTGAGGAACTGCGGGAGGCGATTAAAATGTACTTTGCAGAGAATCAGGGATCGGTGGAGTCCCCAGGAACCCTTTGGGAGGCATTTAAAGTTGTTATCAGAGGGGTTTGTATCTCGAAACAACACGGTATAGTTAAAACACTGAGACGAGAGATGGCTGAAATTGAGTCACGGCTTGCTGAGCTGGAAAGACGACTGGAATCTAACTGGTCTAATGAAGTCCTTGCGGAGATCCGCCAAGAGATATCGCTGTATGAGGAGGTTTCTCTTAGGGAAATTTGCTTCCTCGGGAGGGAGGCTCGCGCACGTCAGTATGGGGAGGGTGAAAGGGCTGGAGGTACATTGGCAGCTTTACTTCGTAAACCTTGGGCCAATGACTATGGGCCTGATTCAGACCCTGGCGGCCGGTGACCGCCAGGGTCACCGGCCACGGGAGCACCGCCGACAGACCGGCGGTGCTCCAAAGGGCATTCTGACCGCAGCGGTTCTGCCGCGGCCAGAAAGGGTAAACCGGCGGTCTCCTGACGGTTTACCGCTGCCCTTGGAATCCCCCATGGCGGCGCAGCTTGCTGCGCCGCCATGGGGGATTCTGACACCCCCTACCGCCATCCTGTTCCTGGCGGTTCGCCCGCCAGGAACAGGATGGCGGTAGGGGGTGCCGCGGGGCCCCTGGGGGCCCCTGCCGTGCCCATGCCAATGGCATGGGCACGGCAGGGGCCCCCGTAAGAGGGCCCCACTGTGTATTTCAGTGTCTGCCTAGCAGACACTGAAATACGTGACGGGTGCAAACTGCACCCGTTGCACATGCCCACTCCGCCGGCTCCATTCGGAGCCAGCTTCCTCGTGGGGAGGGGTTTCCCGCTGGGCTGGCGGGCGGCCTTCTGGCGGTCGCCCGCCAGCCCAGCGGGAAAGCCAGAATGGCCTCCGCGGTCTTTCGACCGCGGAGCGGCCATATGGCGGTTCCCTCCAGGCGAGCGGCGACCGCCGCCCGCCGGGGTCAAAATGACCCCCTATGTCTCTGAGGTCATGGATGGAGGGGGTGAGAGTGTGTCGGGATCGGGAGGAATTATGCAGGTGTTCACTGAGTTTTACGCTGGGCTCTATGCAGCTCCGATGGGAGCTGGTGTGACTGATGCACAGATGCCCTTTGAGGATATTGCGTTAATATGGTTTGATGAGGTGCATAGGAAATACTTAGATGAACCATTCACAGTGGAGGAGGTGACTGCGGCCATACGCGGCTTACCTGGAGAGAAGTCACCTGGACTGGATGGCCTAACCTCTGCGTTTTATAAAGAGTATGTGGATATATTAGCCTCTCGACTATTGGAGGTCTATGCAGAAGCCCTGGAGACTGGGTCGCTCCCGACCTCGCTCTGGGAGGCACTGATAGTGACAATCCTGAAGCCTGGAAAGGATCCGACCCGATGCGACTCGTACCGCCCGCTTTCCATGATAAATATTGACAACAAAATCCTATCGAAGATGATTGCGGCGAGGCTACAGCCTCTTCTCCCCAGTTTGGTGCTCCCGGATCAGTCGGGTTTTGTCCCGGGAAGGTCTACGGGCCACAATTTGCGCACCTTTTTCACGGTAGCGGGAACACTGGTAGAAGATGACAATGTGGCAGCTGTTTTCCTGGACGCAGCTAAAGCATTTGATTCCTTGACATGGGACTATATGTTCGCTCTGTTGGGTCGGGTGGGAATTAGTGCGCGCTTCCTCCGCTGGATTAGATTGCTGTATAAATTGCCCACTGCTAGATTGCGCCTTAATGGGAATGTATCTGCCCCGTTCCCTGTTGCGCGCGGCACACGCCAGGGTTGCCCGCTATCCCCTCTCCTTTTTGCTGTGGCAATGGAGCCCCTGGCGGCCCGGCTCCGACAGAATTATAACGACAGAGGATTGCAATTCCGGCAGCGACCAATATTGATATCTCTGTATGCAGATGATATTGCATTATATGTACGGAATCCCGACCAGAATCTGGATGCACTACTTGATGAGATCGTGCGTTTTGGTACCTTTTCAGGTATTAATATTAATTGGTCTAAATCAGTGGTGCTGCCTTTGACCCCCAGGGTGCAGCGGTATGACTCTCGATACCCTCTGGTGTGGGCGGATGGACCGGTGCGGTATTTGGGTATACAGCTGAGTTGTGATGTGGAGGAGCTGTGGCTGGCTAACTATGGCACTGCTCTGACGTGGCTGGAGGGGAAGGTAGAGTCCTGGCGAACCCTCCCGCTGTCATTGATAGGACGTATTGCTATTGCAAAGATGGTAGTTCTACTGAAATTTTCGTACCTATTTGTGAATCTCCCTCTCCCGCTTCCAAGAAGTTACCTGAGGCGTCTGCGCTCAGCACTGATCTGCCTGGTATGGGCGGGCCGACGCGCGCGTATTTCATGGGAGAGGCTGACGTTGCCATTCGAACTAGGTGGGCTCGCTGCGCCGGATATGGAGCTGTATTATCTATGTGCTCAGGCGCACTATGCGTATTACTGGCTGAATCCTATCCGTTATCTGCCGCACCTGGCGCCTGAGAGCGACTCTGTGTGGCCGGACGACCTGGCGAGAGCATTCGGAGGACGTGTACCGTCCCGGGTGCGGGGGATTGACACAGTGGCATGTACGATGCGGGTGTGGGGTATGTCGATGCGGCGGTCCGGGGTTTCGGTCCCGTTCGCTCCTTCCTTACCGGTAATGGCGATAGCTGACGAGCAGTTGTATCGTGACGGTGGAGTACGTGGGTTTCTCCGAGATGCTGGCCTAACCGAGTTGAGAGATTGGATGATGGATGATCGCTTGCTTGATGTATCTGAGATACTGGCTGGTCGCGAGTGCACGGCGCTTCAGCGTATGTATGTGATCCGAGTTCGTTCTTTTTTGCGGAACCGCTTGTGGAGTTCGGATGAGGCCCCGGTGGAGTTCCGCGCTCTGGAGTCTCTCTGCTGCGCGCGGTCGCCTAATAGGCTGGTCACCAAATTATATAACTGTATGCAGGAACAGAGGAATAATCTCCGGGAGCCGTCTAGACTAGCGTGGGAGGCGGATCTGGGAGAACCCATCTCGGAGGCTCTGTGGCGTACCTGCTGTGCGCATATGAGAGCGTTGACGCCAAATTACAGGTTTAGATTGCTGCATTTTCAATTTTGGCACAGACTATACTATACCCCAGTGCGGATGCACTCCTTGGGGTTGCGCGAAGATGCGCGCACAGCGCGCTGCCTGGCGCCGGAGGCTAGTTTTTTACATTTGGCGTGGGAATGTGCGGGTGTTTACGCCTTCTGGGTGGCAGTTTTCAATGCAATCTCTGAAATGGTCGAACTAGAAATTCCTGCCACTCCTAGAATCGCGCTGCTTGGGTGCGTGGAGGACATCAGGGCAACACACAGACGCTTAGTGGGCCTACTATTGCTGTTAGCCAAGCGTAGAGTGGCCATGTGCTGGGGCGGGACGAGAGCGCCGCGCCGCTCTGAATGGTTAAGAGATGCTGCTTTTTGTCATGATCAGCTTATAGTCTTCTGGAGCCTGATGCCTGAAGGGTCTAGTCCCAAAGATATTTGGACCCCACTGAATAATTTCTTAGCGGCCCAAGACGAGTGAGTGATATAACCAAAGAAGCCCAGACAAATTACTGACCCCTCTGTACGCTGGCATCTATGTCAGGAAGGTGAATGGCTGTTGTTGTCTGGTTGTATTCCCCACCTGCCCCTTTTGTTTATATCTGTTGATATCCCTTATCCAACTGTATGTTATCACTACTGCATCTCTGGCAGAAATTGCCCCGTGGTAATTCCGTACAGATCTTGTCCCCAATTAATGGATGGGAAATTTAGAAGAACAAACTGGATTGTAATGATTAATATGTACCTGTCTGATTTCTCCTGTACGGAATGTATGTTAATATTGCAGTGGGCAGCTATTGCTCTTTAGATATGCTGCTCTGCAGGGACTGTTGTTCTACTTTTATATATTTGATATGATAAAATCAATAAAAAAATAAATTAAATTAAATAAAAAAAAGTCACAGAGTAGTACGTACAACAAAGGTATGCCTTGCAGCATCTGTCAATGTCATTGCAGGGAATCATGTAGAGCCACTGTCATGCATCTCATTAGGAGGTAATCTAACACCCATTCCAACCTGAACTCTGTGTCTCACTCCCTCCACAGGTAACCCAACCATTGCCACCATGGAGAGGATACTAGACACTGCCAGTACCCCTCAGGATGAAGGCCCCAGTGAGGACAACATGCCTGGATATCTGGACAACAATGAACAACCTGGCCCATCTGGGACATCTGGTCAGTCAACAACTCCCTGCCTCACCCTGCCCACATCAACACCCCCACCTCTGGTACAACCTCATCACAAGTGCCCGTTCGCCCCCCAACCTGTGTTCCAAGGCCAGTTCAATCTACTGTATGTCCCATAGTACAGGGACCTGGTTGAACCTTGACATCCCTGACAATGAAGGCCCTGCTACCACTGGGAGTGGGCACACTGTGCCAGGGGCACAGGTAGCTAGGGGTAAGGTGCGTGGGAGGGATGCTGTGGACCAGAGGGTGGGGACTCCACTAACCAGGAAACCATCTCCCAGTTCCTGGGAGCATACCAAAGTCCCCAAGACAGGATGGGCCACATAATCACCATGTTGGGGGAGAATCAGAGGCTGCATAGGAAATACCACCACAAAGTCATGCATCAGTGGCAGGCACATAATGCCATTAAGGCTACCATTGCAGGGGTGCTGAGGGACAGCAATGCCACCCTCATTGGTTCCTCAACCCACCATCAGACCCCTTCAACTAGCAACCTAACATCTGCCCCATCACATCTGCGGCAGCTAGTGGAATGGAAGCCCTGCCAAGGAAACCACAAGTCTCAGACAGCCCTCCCTCTGTGGCTGAAGAACACCCCACGCAAACGTGGACATTCAGGCTGGAGCAGATGCCAAGACCAAACCCACTGCCAGGAAGTGAACCTCACCTTATATGTCACCCTTGCGTGTCACTGAGACACCCTGTAGACTGTTCTGAGACATGACTCCATTCTCCCATGGTACAAGGACAATGGACCTGTGTAGCCAACTGGTGTAGCTGCTACTCTGATGAATCTATCTACCATGACCTAACATATCACCCCTTTTTTCATTTTGCCACTTTGATTTTGACCTTATTCATCATGATATGCACAATAAACCACAATTGAGCACAGCTACTGAAATGTGTATTTATTAATAACTCAACAATTGCCATGCATGCCAACTGTGGTGAGGTCATGCCCCCTGCATTGAACAGCCTGTATAATAGTCATCAGATGGAACTTACCACAGCATGAGACATATGTTAACAGAGATGTCACAGGACAGGTAGCAGAGAGGTAGCAATCCAGGCCAACACCATAGTATAATCAGTATTCCAATCCGCAAATAGAGCATGACAGAGAGTACTATCAGGATAGAACGCATGGTGAGACACAATGCACAAATACAGGTAACGGAAGTCATGGCCATGGCAACCCACCTACAAAGCAGCGGCACCCAGAATGGACCTATATATCACCAGGTACAGACTCTTCACATACAAATACCATAGCTACACGATCACACATCCCATGGAACACACATATGACATCACTGAGGACCCAGTACATTAATCATACACAAACATAGGGCCTATACCTGGAGTAATGTTCTTACTGCCGTATCACTTTATAGTAATCTGCACCTTGTACAGCAACATCAGAATACAATCAGAAACTACTCCACCCACTGTGTAGCCAGAGGCCATCATCCAGTCTTCACACAAGTTCCACATACTTCAACTGACATAAACAATACCATTTCACATACCCCCAACCCCACTGGTAATAGGGAAGGACGAAGCTGTCACTTTTCCACATATATAAATGGAGTACAAACAAGTTTACATCCTACTGTAACTATATCCAATTTACCTGCTATCTGTCATTAGCAACTCTCATGTATGTCTTCTACTAGCATTGGCAACTGATAATGAATACCTGAAGCCATAGGTTGCAGACGCAAAAAGGAAAATACAATTTCAGTGAAGGAAAAGAGGATAGGAGAATGCACAAAACACAGCTCAGTACTGGATAGTCTATTCCAGAAGTTAATGTTAGGTTCAGATGTAACAATACATGTTTGAGCTGACCCTCTTTTACTGTACACCTTACAATCTATCAGTCAGCTTCCCCAACTCACATAGAGGTATTGGACCTCATTACACCACCACTGGTGAATCTAGGCAGGAGGTATTATGGCAGCCATCCACATGGAAATTCGCACATGCAAAACTTGCAAAGGTCCACTTCACATACCTGGATGTTAGTGGCAGTACTGATTAATGAGCTCTGTCCTAGAGGCAGCTTCTCCTTCTTACTCTGGCTCTTCATCACTTTCCATATCCGCATTACCAGCCACTGGTCCTGCTGCCTCCCCATCATCTGATATCAATGGTATCTGACGTCTCAGGGCTAGATTCTGGAGCATGCAGCAGGCAACAATTATTTGGCATACCTTGTGAGGTGAGTAGAGGATGGCACCTCCAGATTGGTCCAGGCACCTGAATCTTGCCTTCAGGAGCCTGAATGTTCGCTCGATTACATGCCTTGTCCTCCCAGGTGCCTCATTGAGATGGAGTTCCCCTGGCATGGCTGGCCACCTCCCTGGTGTCAACAGACAAGGAAGGTTTGCATAGCCAGAGTCACCTGTGAACACAGTGGTAGAACAAAACATAAATAGCTTCAGCAACTGCCTATGATGTAATGACAGTTGACATAACACTGAAACACACAATACAATGCAAACTTACCAAGCAGCCAGGCCCTCTGTTTGTAGTCGTGCCATCAGATGTGGAACATTGCTGTTCCGCATCATGTAGGAATCATGCACTGATCCAGGAAACTTGGCTTTGACATGTGAGATGTACTGGTCTGCCAGACATACCACCTGTACGTTGATTGAGTGGTAATTCTTCCTGTTTCTATGCACCTGTTCATTGGCACTGGGAGGGACCATGTCTACATGGGTGCCATCAATGGCTCCTACCACATGAAGAATTTATCCCGGCTCATAAAAGTCTGCCTTCACAAACGCCAAATATGCTGTTTGGGGGATCCTGATGTAGCTGTCCAGGTGCTTCAACAAGGCACACAGTACATCTTTAAACACCTGACTGAACATGGGCTGATGCATCCCTGATGTTAAGGCAACAGTATTCTGAAAGAAAGGAAGCCTTGCACTGACAATACTTGAACTATGGGAGGTATGTAATAGGAATTGCGAATGGCTGGCATCAGATCTGGCTCCAACTGTGTACATAGTACCATGATGGTATGATGATTCAGACGATATGTCTGGATGACATGCCTGTCCTCCATGGTTGCCAGGTCATCTAGTGGACAGTACACTGGTGGTGTCTCACTCTCCTCATGGCAGGATAACTATGTTGAGAGGAGAGAATGTACAATGAGAGAATGTTATGCAGTATGCACACATCACCAACACATTGTATATTACCTCACACATAACATCTGTAGAGGTGGTGTAAGACTGCTGACATATAAAGTAAAGACTATAGATATGCACCTACTCCACCCTCATTGTTGCACCTTGGCTTACATGTAAATTGGATTGTACATATGAAACATATGTCATTGTACATGTGTGGGTGACTTTGCTGTCATAGACTCATCACACATGTTTTGGTACATACCTATACCTAGCTGTGGCCTATGTACCTCAGAGTCACTTTACATAGTTCTCAACATACAGACAACCTGAACACGTCATTGTGTAAAGATTGTCACAATATGTTTCACAACCATGATGGCCCAACATACAGTTAGAAATTGGAATAAGTGACTGACGCAGATTATTTAGCACATCCATTGATTACATGTGCCCAAAATGGCAGGTGCCTGACCTACTGTAGTGGGCAGTTGGAAATGACCTAAGTCCGCTGGCAGAAGTCGTCATGGCAGTAGGCGGTCGCAACTGCTGCGCAACTTGTCATTGGTCAAGATTGCTGCCTTTGGCAACCTGTGGCTAATGGGCATGACTATCGGAGGTGACGGTCCTGTATGTGGCGGTCGTGACCAGCATTTTCAGCAGTTTTACTCACTGGACTCCTGACACTGTTGCCAGCAAGACCTCCACAACATGAACTATTGTGTACTGCCTCTGAGAGCCATCATGCCACGTCCTGCAGGTGATAGGGCCCGGCCTTCACCCCAAAGAGCTCGATAAGCTAGTGGAGGAGGTCCTGCCCCCATGGATAGCATATATGGAGCAACAGAGGAGCAGGTGAGTTCAATGGTCCAGCCATTTGTGATACGTGTTGTGTGTGATGTTTATTCGGGGATGTGAACTGGTGAGGGTGTGAATGCATGCAGATGCCATATTGTGAAGGCGTGTGAGCAGAGAGGAAGGGTATGTGTGCCTACTTGCAATGACAGATGCATAGTGACCACTCCTATTGGTATGGTGCATGTATACATGACTTTCTCATTTTGTGTGTTCCATCCATGCAGGTGAACGCCCATCAGAAGAAAGAAAGGAATCTGACGTGCCATCGCCAAGCAAGTGTGGACCCTGGGGCCCAGCTGGGGATGTCATCCCAACGAGGGAGGGGCGCCTGTCGGATCATGACCCCCCTAATGGCCGGCATTTTGGCAGTGGCCTACCCTGAGGAGGATGGGCGTTTGAGGGCAGCACAGCAGCCACAAGGGGGTAAGTACTGACTGTATCCTTGTACTTGGCTCTGGTTGTATGGTGTTTGCAGTCACACTGTAGCAGCTGTGAAAATATTGTAGGTGCTACATGTATGTAGATTTGTGGGAATATGTAGTACCCACATTGCCTGACTATTAGCTGTAGATCTCGCATTCATGGTTTGCTATGTGTACGTTTATTTCACCTGTGTCAAGACATATCAAGACACACAGCATATGGAGCTGCTCAGATGACAATGCCACATGTGTGACTCCACCCAGCCATTTTTATGGATGTAAGCTACCCATAGAGTATGTCCTGGTCCATCCTTCAGCATATGTACTCTAGTAGGTCTAGGGTATCTGAGCACTCCCATCTGTCTTCTTCAACTGTATTTGCAACTGGGTGCCTGACATATTTTGTACAGGGACTATGTAACATTTGTCCTGTTACAGTTATTGACTCCAGGTGAGGTAGGCATCTCAATCACTCCACAGATATGGTCAGTATAGGACAGTACATATGGGTCTGTAGATGTATCCCCAATGTCCCATCATCTTCATACTATGGGGTATGTGAAGGTAGTAAGGGAAGGCTATTCTACTTTGGGTGTCTCATTTTGTCTATTTGTCCTTTTCATGCATTTCCATGGTACTGACATATGGGCAAATCACATTTATCCCAATGGCTTAGTGCTAGAGGTGGTAAGTGGTTAGGCAGAGCTACCCTTTGACAATATGCAATCTCCATGCTATGTGTGCCAATGTCCTATCAAAAACAGTGACACATATGTTATTATCTGCCTACATCATGTCTCATTGGTTACTTGGGGTCACATGTAATAAAGTCGGTCAATTATTGCTACCTTTTGCCTAGCTGATGTGGGCAGTTTGGACAGGAGTTGTTATTGAATGATTTCTAATTTAAAGATTTAATGGTTTAGCTGTACTACAAATTCTAATACAAGTGTTGGTGTGGGATGTGTTGTCAGTGCAACAGCAGTCATGTAGTTACATGTGTACATCATGTGTACATATCTCTTCAGTGGGATATGTGTGTTGTCTGGACGTAGGTACAGGTAAACACACCAGGAAAGTTGTGAGTGGTGTTGCTTTACTTATGTAGTCATGGGGTGGAACTGTAACAGTATGTCTGGTGGAATGTTAGGTGCCCCATGATGTTTTTCGTGGCTGGCTAATGTTTAGGTGTTCTTACACTGCACTCTGTAAATTGTCAGTGGATCTCTCATGAGTGCTATGTAGCCCACTGTAGCTGCACATGCATGTATGAAGTGATGTGGTGTATCTGTGTTCAGAGTCTGCAGAGGTTCCTCTGGAATCTGGTACATGTAGTGACATGGCTGTTCTCCAGACATGCATTATACACATCAGATTTCACCCGTATGAAAGTGCCTCGTGTTGTGGCTACATCAGGGATTGTTTCCATTATGGCATAAATGTACAGAGGGTTCAGCCAGGCATGTGATTAGAATGGTAGGTGCTGTGTGGTCTGGGAACTGAGTTTCTTAACTATCATATGACATTACTTATGGACATGGACTGGTCTGGTGTAGATTCAGAATGCATGTTAGGTTGTGATCAGTCAACTGTTTTTCCTAAAGGTTATAGGAGTATAGACAGTTCTGATCCATATTAGGACAGATTTATTTTCTGCTTCAGTTAGGACATGATGAGCATGCTGACATAGCTTTACAGTTGATTTCTTGGAATGCTCCAGTCGTGCTACCTCAGTTGGATTATGATGTAGTTGAGAGGGAAGATATAAAGGGGTGGATAGGAGTAACCTGTTGTGACATGATGTAGGTTACTAGATGACATAGCCTAGCCAGGAGATGTATACTTACAGTTGTCCTTGTTCTATTGTGTGTATGTGAAGAATGTGATTACCCTCTCTTTTCCTCTCTATCTCTCCCTCCCTCTCTATTTGTGTGCATCAGCATCGGCATGCGAAGGAGACGGGGCACAGGCGAGTGGGGATGCTGCTGGCCATGGGACCCAGAGTTCTGATACCACTGACTGCAAGGGACCCAATAGCCTGAAGGGTGAGGGGAGTGCCACGGGGGAGACTGGATTTTATGCTTCATCATCTTTGGAATCCTCCTCTAGGGGACATTCCCTGGTGGTGGCGGACCCTTCTGGGAAAACCCCAGCACCATCTTTGTCCTCCGCCCCCCTTACTACCACCACCCTCCCTGTAGCTCCCCACCCATTTGTCAGTGCCTGCTCACCCAGGAGGGTGCACGTCTCCTTTGCCACAGGCACCTCTGCCTCTGCCCCTTTCAGCCCTGCTGCCCTCAGTGAGGAGGCTATTGACCTCCTGAGGTCGATCTCTGTGGGTCAGTTGACCATTGTGAATGCCATCCAGGGACTGGAAACTCACGTCCAGCAGAGCAATGTGTTCCTGGAGGGCATTCACAGTGCACTGGCTGGTCTACAGAGATCCTTTCAGGCTCTGGCCTCCACACTGATGGTAGCCTGTCACCCTTTGTCTTCCGTCCCCCCTCCACCCTCTTCTTCACAATCCCATTCCCCTCTTCCCCATCCCAGCCAAAGCGCACAGACAGACAAGCATGAATCCACCTCAACATCCAAGGCTACCACCACCACAAGACCCACCACTGGCATGAACATGGACAACACCCACCTGCAGACACACCAACACTCACTACCTGCACTGACTCCCCCACCACTCCCAACTTCACAGACACTACACCGGACACACCTGCAGGTACCACATCAACATTCACCGATACAGCCACATACTCCTATCTTACCCACAGTCACCACAATAGCAGACCCACAGACAGCCATCCCAGTCACCACATCCGCGGACACCACAACTACAGACATGCCTACATGCAGCACATCCACCATACCTGCAGTCACCACCCCAATAGACAGTCACCCTTTCACCACTGCATCTCCCAGCACCTCTACCCTCCTCCTCCCAAAACAAAGAAACCCCCGCACTCACCCACCCAACAGACACCTAGCACACACAAGCCTACCTTGCGGACACAGGCACCCACGACATCCATCAAAACACCTCTTACAACTACTCCCTCCCTTTCCATTCCCAAACCCTTTTGCCTCTCGGAGTTTAACCTTTTCCCTCCTCCTCTCCCACCCTGTGTGACACCCAGAAGATCTGTGTCCCTCCCCCAATCCTTTCCACCTCAAAGTCTTCCTCTGACCCCCTGCAGATAGCCATACCCCTCCCCTGCCGGGAAGTTGACCCCTCCCAAGAGTTGCCAGTACTCTCCTAAGGCTCGACCTAAGCCTCCTCCTCCCAAGCCCAAGCTTAAAGAATCACCTCCCAAAATGAAACCCAACCCCCCGCCTCACCACTATTCCCTGAGGTGCCTGCCTGCCCCCTTGATGCCCCTACCTGTGGAGGTTGTATGCCAATCAGGAGTCAAGTAGGTGCACTGAAATGTGCCATACATGCCTGCAGCACATATGTGTTTGGTTCCAAGGTTAGATTTTTGTCCTGCCTTTCATTCCTCATGGCTGTTTTGGTCTTGGCTGCTTTTGTTTATGTGTGAGTACATTTTGTGTATGTGGTGGTTGTGCTAACAGTTGTGTCTGGCCAGCATGTGTGGGTATGTGCATTGCATTTGTCCCACTGTGATGGCTGTGTATTGTGTGATGGGCATGGATGAGTTTGGGACATGGATTTATGTTGATATTGTGTGTTGTGATTGTGTTGACGTGTTATTTTGAGTGTTGTGTACCCTTGTGTGGTTGTACTGTGTGTGAGTGTGTGTGTTGATTGGTATGTGTGTTTGCGGGATATCACACATACCTTGTTGCATGGATGTGTGATTGTGTGTGTTGGTTCTCTGGTTTTGTTAGGTTGTGGTGTATGTATGATTTGTCAAGTAGAGGTGTGTATTGCGGATGAATGACTGTGCTTTCGAGGTGCTGTGGTTGTGGTGTTGTTGTATCATTAGGTTGTGTTGTGTGTTGTACTGTTTGACTTTGCCGGCGCTGTGTATCTGGGTGTGTGTTTTGGAAGTGTGTGTGTGTTTCGGCCGCAGTGTGTGGGTGTGCGTGTCACTGTGAGGGTACATGTGTGTGTCACCATCGTCACCCGTTCAGGATGTGTATGTTGTGTGTGTGTGGATACATTGGCATTGTGCAACAGTGACAAGTAAGTGTGCATACTCACGGTTGCTGTCGTCATCGCTGGTTCCAGAGTCATTGGGTGAGCAGAAATAGCGGGAATACGTGTAGCTCAGGTTCCATGGCAGCTAAAGACAAGTATGGCTTCCAGGAGGTGAGTGTTTCCTTTTCCACCAGAGTTTCAGTGGTGGTGCGACTACAGCAGAAACCTTGGCGGTGTGCAGCCTTGTAATCTGTCTGGCGGGAACATGGTCTCCACTGGCCTGAAGGTGGGTGCTGTCGTCTGGATGGATTGGCTGTATTCTGTTGGGAAGACCGCCATGGTCATAATTTGGCGGCCTTCTCCGCCAGCCTGTTGTCAGTACGACTGCCACCGCCAACATGGCAGTCATGAGACGGCCAAACTCATAATGAGGCCTTTAGTGTTTGTAAGTGGTATTTTACTCCCATTCACATCATACCCATATGTGTGGACAAGTTGCATCTCCTTTATAGCCTTTGAAAAAGATATGTATAGCTCACCTGAAAAAAAAGTATTGTCTATGGTGTCAACAAATGATTACAACTACCATGATCCCCTGTTTTTGGATCTACAAAACAATAGTGCAATGTAATGTTGCTCCACCTTCTCTTACTTACATATGTCCATACATCTCAAAGACTTGCGCATTTGACAGTGATCATGTCATGCTATGGATTAAAATATCACTTCTTATGTATTTCAAGTATATTGACACCTTCTCATTGCTACAATGAAGTGATTGAAATGCTTACATAATTCATTGTCCTTTGAATTCAAGATTTCTAACAATGTGTTGTGGCATGCTGAATAGAAGTAGTAGCCACACACAATCTACTTTGCATTCTCCATATGATGGCCAATGGCAGTTTTAATTTTACGTTGAGCCACATTGATTCAAATGTTTTGTAGCCTGCTAGACCATGGAATGGTCCAATAAACCAATCTACTCATTACTGTGTTTGGTTGAATGTCTGCTACATGTACTGTACAATTCTGAAATAACACTTTGCATTTCAAGACATTTCTACTATGTCAGCACTAGAGTTTTCATCTGTGTAAATCAGGCTGCATGTGTAAAATAATGAAAATCACACAAAGCCTAATCGGTTTATCACTCTGTTTTTACTTTTTTAGGTTGTCCCATTAGGCAAAGACATAAAATGCACAAACTATGTATTAATTACATATTCTCTGCATCCTTCACAGGTCCAACCCACTGACTCAGTAGACCACCGTCTGCCAGCCAAGACAACCCCACTCCAGACCAGAAGCAAGCCTTCAGTGAGGACTCCACTCCTGAAAGTCCCGATGATCAGAAGCCAGCTCGTCCATCTGGTCTGTCTGATCTGTCTAGCCAAACAGCTCTAGTTAGTCACATTCAGCCCACACCTCCCACCCCAGATGCAACCACATCTCAGCATGAGGATACCTCAACTTCCTGTTTACTGAGAAGGTGCACACCAATGCTGTGCCCCCCAGTCCTGGCTGCTGTTGAGACAACACCGCCACCACCTGCAATCCTGCCAGGACCCATTGGGATGGAATACACTTCCTCAAGGGCACAGGGTAGTGGGGATATGCATTGTGGAAGAGAATCTGTGGGCAAGCAAAGTAAGGCCACTGGGGTTCTTGTCAGCCATACTACCATTGACTTGGGAGCAGTACAACAGTCTCAAGACATGATGGGCAGGTTGTAACTGAGCTCTGTGAGATCAAAAAGGTATGGAGGGAGCTCATCTTGGAAATCTGCAATCACAATGAAAAAATAAGCTCCCTGACTGGGGTGCTTTACGACATCTGCCACCACTTGAGCAGGGCTTTTCCTATTCCATCTGCCTCTGGCGGTGGTCCCTCCACATCTTATCCAAGTACACCACTGCCAACCACAGACAGGGAGGCCCCGCCACATGAGGAGCCTGCTCCTTACACCCCAGTCCCTGCATCAGTACCCGCAACCCTCCCCGGAGTGGACAGTCATCTAGACCACCAGGAGAGGATGGCAAGATCACCACCACCACCTCCAAGAGATGCAGATCCTAATATCCTCCAATGTGTGTCTACCCTTAACTCTGTGGACTATTTCATGGTCACATTTACCTGAGGACAGTTGTATTTTGTACATTGGACTCCAAACTGTTTTTGGCTCTACTACCATACTTCCATCCACCATGATAGACTTTCTTGGTTCATTTCTTTATTTTTTGATTCACCTTTCTGTTCTAGAATACAAGACTCTCCTTGGATTTATTGTGGCTTTTAATTTGTCAAGTCTGTCTTCCACCATCATATTGTCAATTCCTTTGAATATTTATTTGCAAATGAAAATTACAAATTATAAAGAGGTAATGTGTTACCCTTTTTATTCAAACAAGACAAACACAATTCATAATGTACTGGGAACAGACATGTGTCATCAAGGAAAGTAGAGCTGAGTTTCACAAAGCATGCGTAACCCCAATATTCTGTGCCATTCAGGGGTGGACGCTCCACGACCTTGACACCATGGAGATAAGAGAATCTTTGATGGGATAAAATTAAATATGCAAGCTGTCACTGATGCATGGCCTGAGTTGAAGCCAGACATCCTACCCTCACAACAAGAATCCTAGATCAATAACACAGTAGTCTACATCATGGTTAAATCATGGCAATAACAACATTTGAGGCCACATGACCATTACAGGACATTGTGGCAGTGTCTGGTGCAATGACACAACCACCATTCAGTGTTGTGCTAACAAATAGTTATATCAACTATGAGGAGACACATCAGCAGCTATCCCCACTGTCCATAAATTGAAGATTTATCCAACGTGAAGGAAAAACAGTATGCTAGGTCTTGACATATGCATGTGGTTCGAGCAAGTTAAGTGGTGCATATTGCCTAGATGGCACCAACACACAGAAAACAGATCTGATACAATCTCCTGAACTTCCATTCCATCAGAGTGCAAGTTGTCCCTGTACAAGATCTGTCCATCCCAAGTGGGTGTCTGTCCCAGGATCAACACGTTCACTTTGTATTTTCAAACTGCAAAATATCACTGTAAATGTCACAACTTTGAAATGTCCAAATGAAGATGACATGGCGAAGCACCCTGAAACACAACAACAAGGGATCATTTACACATTAATTCTGACTCAAATGACAAGTTATGAGGACACACATACTTAGCACAAGCAAAGTTAATTTATGTCAATAATCCCTGTAGTCAATTTAGGGAAACTCTGACCCACTTGCCTTGGACTTTCCTGCACTGACCATTCCTAACAAATTACCATTGCAGACGGATATGTTCCCTATGTCACAAGTTGCTCTGACATTGGAGGTTACAATTTGTAAAGGTACACTCACAGTCAGGTGAAGACGTGATCAATCACATCTTGACGTAAGACAACTTCTTCTTTACCACTGTCATCTTCATTGGGCATCTCAACATCTTCTCCCAGTGGCTCATCACGGTCTCTTACCTTTGCGATTATACGGTTGTTCCATCGCAGAGCAATGTTATGGAGTATACAGCAGGCAACCATGATTTGGCACACCTTATCGGGGGAATGGAGGAAGGCTTCATCGGTCTTGTCCCTGGCCTTCAGGAGCACAAAGGTCTGCTCCACTGGCCTCCATGTACTTCCATGGGCCTTATTGAAGCAGACTTCCCCTGGTAATGATGGATTCCTCCATGGTGCTATGGCGCAATGATAAAGATAATCTGCTCCAAAGGACTAGAATCATGTGTACAGATGCATCATTCCTAATCTGAGCCCTGTTTGTACAGTCAATTTCTACTCCGTTCATGTGGACAGTTGCAGGTTGGCATGACACCTTTATCCTTCAAATATGTGCATGTAAGGCAGTGTGTCCGAAACAAAGTGAAATTGTATGTCAAACTATTTTCATTGCAACAGATGGGAATGTATCCACATTGGTGAGAGAGTTATATGTCCCTCAAACAATGTTTTGGTGCCCTTAGTTCTCTCAAGATGAGAAATCAATGATGGTGAGAAATGCAAAACTTAAAGGGACATTTGCAGATGGAAGGTTGCATCACATAGATGTTGAGGAATACCATCTTGAGAAGTCAATTTCAAGCCAAACACATAGATTTTTTGGAAATGTGAATCTAGTTTAGCTCTGTACTGCAGTAGGTTAGAAGTGTCTCGTTGCCTATGTGTTTACTCTTGCTGTCAAAGCCCTTTGTTATGGAGGGGACTACAGATGTATAAGAGACAAAGGCATACATGAAATATGAGCTGGAATAGGAAATTTTCAAACTTTGCAAAAATGTTGTGTGATCAAAGTTCATGTCCAATTGTATTTGCACAGATACCTTCAAACTGTTGTATCTGATTTTTCAGCATCTTCTGGGCTAGGTGAAGGTGACAGTGGCTATGTCAGCAGGGAGGAAGCTGGCCACTGTGGCTCCAGTGGGAACACCACAGACACTGGGGAACTCAGTGGCATGGAGGGTGAGGGACTGGCACAAAGGCCACAGTGACTCAACATCTTCTTTAGAGGCCTCCTCTGAAGGTCAGTCCCTGTTACACATGCATCGTTGTCCACCACTGTTACTATTTTAGAAATGCCACTTTAAAAAGTGATTATTTCTCTGCACTTAAAATCCATCTGAGAAGTGCTTTCCAAGGGCTTGGATTGAGCTTTCCTCCTGTTCCTGAAGTCTCAGGGCCAAAAAGAATTCTTCTCTTCAAAGAAACTCATTGTGTGGCAAACATTGACGCACAGCCTGCCTAGAGGTGAAAGAATCACTGTTTTGCCGACCCGGAATGATGCAGCCTGGCTCCCTGAGTGGAGATCGACCCACCACCAGCGTTGCAACCTGAACTTCGACACACAGCCCACCTGAACATCACACCACTGAACCAGAACGACGCAGCCCGACAGAAACTCCGACGCATCACCAACAGGATCGATGCAGCCCCTGTGACTTTGTCCTGCATGCCCAGGATTTCCAAGCATCATCCCTGGGCATCAAAAGACCCTGCATCGCAGTGAGGATCCAAGACTGCAGGCCAGAAATCGATGCAAAGCTCTTGCAGCGTAAGAAGAATCAACGCATCGTCTGTGCACTTCCGGAAATCCGACACACACCTTCCTTTTTCCACTCATATCCTCCTGAGCGGTCTCCGTGTGGGTAATTTTGAGGCATGCCAGGTACTTTATGCACATAAGAGACAATTGCTGATTTTTAAAGAGTTAAGACTCCACTTCTCAATGCAAAGGTGATAGTTCAACTTGTGCTTATCAAATCTTGATCATTTTGACCTTAATTTACTCAGTTAAATATCTTATATTTTTCTAAACCTGTGTGGTGTATTTGTGTGGTGTTTTCACTGTGTTATTGCATGATTTATTGCACAAATACTTTACACATTGCCTTCTAAGTTAAGCCTGACTGCTCAGTGTTAAGCTACCCTACTTGGACAAGGGTGTATACCTCTGCCAACTAAAGACCCCATTTCTAAAACTCAGGCATCAACAGCTTTAACAGACACATGCACAACAGACACAGACACTCCCTCTAACATCCAACACGAACTCCGTGAAAGCCACCCTACCCATTTTCCAAGGGAAGACCTACTTTTTTGCCAAGGCTCTGACACATTCCAAAGCCAAAACCACCCCTCTCAAATGTCTTTCCAGCCTTTCCAAATCCCAACCCACCCCTACAGAACATAACTCCTCCTCCCCAACCCAAGGACCCCCCTCCTAGTAAGATAATTGAAGTACCTGCTGTCTGCCCCATAGATGCACCTTCCAGAGGAGGGCTATTTTGGCAGTGACATTAGAAGGCAAGTTGTGGGCATGCATCCACACTCTGACTACAGGCCTAGTGCCCTGTGTTTCTCATGTACATTTGGATACATTATTTATGAGAGAGTTATCTCATGTTAATAATACAATTTTCTTTTGGGAATACATTTGTCCTGGCCATATATAATGGATGTTACTAATTGTTTGTTGATAATGTAATTTCTGCTAACCTGTGTACCATGCACCTACTCTCATTTGTGATGATTGATTGATTGACAGTGACCAGCACAGTTTGTGAGATATCTTTTTTTTTTAATTACATACATTGCATACATCACTTTTGTACATTTGTGATGGACATGTTAATTTTGGTGAAAGCATTCATGTTGTTTCTGGACACTTACATGACAATTAAATGTGTTTCTGTTCTTGTGACTGGAGAATGCACTGGTGTTTATTTTGACTTGATGTGTCAATGATATGCACATATGCATTACACAGAGAATCTGGCACTTTACAGTTAAGTGACATCTAATGTTTGTGAAATATTGCACATACCAAGGGCACATGTGACCCTCATACATTTCTGCCATGTTTGCAGTTTAGCAGTAAGATTGGTAGTACATTCTATGTACACCCACCTGTAGCATGTTGTAGTGGAATTGCTGCATTATCATGGCATTGTTTGCTTCTGATTGGGTATACTGTTTCAGTTAATGCTTTCAATATTTTTGGGGAATTATTGCACACATCTGTGCAGACACATTCCTCTCTGTGATTGCTGTGACTTTTGTGTAGGTGTCCATTGCCATGAAGGTAGTTCGTACTAGATTGGTGGATGCTACTTATATTTCTAGGACTGTTCTGATACATTTTCTAACTATAACATTACACACTTACGGAATGTGCATCATTATGGTGTTGTTTGCCAGAAATATTTACACATTCATCAGTCCAGAACTACTGTGAAGCAACAACTTAGAGGATAACATATCTTCTGTTCCAGTGACAACAAAGTTGATTTCCATCTTGGACCTGTCCCAGGAGCAACAGCACGAATGGGATGAGCAGGTTCATGGTGACAGGAAACTTGGAAAGCGTAAAAATTTGAGTTTTGTCCTTTTGTCCCTCCCAATCTGCCAACTCAGGTGTGGGTGTTTAGCCTCCACAGTAGCATTGGCGGGAATGCACATCATGATTGGCTGGGTGGGAAAAGGGGCTGGCGTCCCGCCACCAGCCGATTTAGCCTATGGAGCCATTGACGTGGGTGGTGATTCTGGGTGGTGATGGAGGACCGTTGGCAGTCTTTCGCTTATGCTCCGGCTAACATCTAAATAGGGCGGGCAGACCGTCATGACGGCAGACAGGTTTTCAGTCAAAAACTTGATGGCAGGACTATTACTGCCAACATCTAAATCAGACCTATGTTACCTTCTCCATATGTGCACATCTCTCCATCCCACAAAGCCATTCAGTAAGGTGCCAGATGCATATAGCTTTGTGTTTGTGATTTTTGTGAGTCGCAATTAGGAAACAGCAAACAGTGATGTACTAATGTGTCTCAGACACATTTTGTGATTCTTAGTGGGTCACAAATGGACCTACGTCATCAATATTCATGAGGTAGATCAAAATTTGCGACCCATTGGGAACTGATTCAAACACAGGGATGGTGGCCTGCTGGAGACAGCACAACACCATGTCTGTGTTTGCTTTTAAATAAAGCAACGTTTATTTTTCTGAAAGGAAAATGGGAGGCGTTTCAAAATCAAAAATGACAAGTTTCCTTTTAATTTTTTAAGAGCAGGCAAATGGTCCACAGGACCACTGCAGGCTCTTAAAAAATGTTTTTACGACCATTCACAAAGGGGACCCCTTCCCGTTTGTAAGTGGATTACAACCAAGATGAAATTGGTGTGAAAAAGTGAATGTTTTGCGACTGCAAAACTTTCATACATACCACTGCAAGTCATTATTAGGGAGGGACGCTAACCCTGTTTGCGATTCGTAATAGATTACTGAATTGCAAAATAGGGTTTGGTATATGGGAAAATGTTTTTCATTCACAAAGGACCCGATTCTGCAAATCGGCCCGTTTGCGAGCTGAAAAAAGCAACATACATCTGGCCGAGGTGCGTTGAGAATGAGCGAGCAGTATATCTTCCAAAATCCCCTTCTACCAATTGGATTTTGAGAGAGTCTGCAGGAAATGACCATGATGAAGGAATAGAAACTTTGAATCGCGTGATATGCATGCTTTACAAGCGACACTGGAAATAGTTTCAAAGTTTAGTAACTTTTAAATTGATAAAGGGACGTCAAAAATGTGGATTTATGATCTGTGAAGATTTGTGAAGATTGCTATTTTCTTTCAAAATATGCAAACTAATACACGCTTATAGATCGCTTTGTTTAGATATGTATTATCATCTTTATTGGTGAAATACATGTTAAATGTTATTGATAGGGAGAGACCAGGCACTAATTGCTGAATGCTAGGATTAAAGTAAACAAGAAAGGGAGATGGGGATTGTTTGCAAACGTATATGTATTTGTAAATTTCTATATACTTGTTTTGTATACATAGGAATACAACATGCTAAAGCTCCGGTGTTAAAGCTGAATGGATGTTGTAATTAATATCACAAAACGTTCGTGTTGCTGCACAGACAGTCCTTCAGATGTCTCTAAACCTTGTGGGTACAATTTGAAAAAAATAAAACCAGAAAGCATTACAAAATTGTGCTAATGCACTTCATCCTTTTCAGCCATAAAGGATTAAAATATGTAGTAAGAGCAATAATGATTAGTGAAGTACTTCGAGCGTATTCATTCTATCTTTCTATGAAGAGCAATGGTAATTCTTGTTGCAAGCTTGGTTCGTGTAAATCGGTGCCAATAAACAGTCTGCTTTGTTAGTTGGCTCACATAAATATGTACTTATTTTGCTATTGAACAGTTTATGTGAGAGCAGACTGGTGACCCAGCATCACATAACTTTTACAAGAAACAGGGTGACAGAGCAGATACAGAGATAGGGTGATTTAATCTTCTCTGCAATGAACGGGTGCATAATTCATGATTGACGTTTTGAAAGCGAAAGTTATGTGGATCGGAAAAAAGGACCATATTTATTTAAAAAATGAGTTATTTTTTATTGTAGTCTGAAGCGATCGGTGTTTTAAGTGGGTTGAATCAAAAGAGGGGCCTACAATAGGAGGTGGACCTATGAAACTTAGGGTGTTTCCTGATACAAGTGCAGCCTATGTTCCATCTATTCAGAAATAGGACTTAGGGGGTCATTACAACCCTGGCGGATGGCGGAGAACCGGCGGTAAGACCGCCAACAGGCTGGCGGTCTTACCTTGGTGTATTATGACCATGGCGGTTACCGCCATGGTCAACCGCAGGTTCACCGTCCCGCCCGCCAGGGAGGAGACGATCGCCGGGCTGGAGACCTGGGTCTCCAGCCCGGCGGCCGTCAGTATACCGCCGGCGGTATTTGGACCCGGCTTACCGCCGTGGATTTCCAGCGGTTTTAACCGCCATGAAATCCATGGCGGTAAGCACTATCAGTGCCAGGGAATTCCTTCCCTGGCACTGATAGGGGTCTCCCCCACCCACACCCCGACTCCCTCCCCTACACCCCCCATCACCCCTGCCACCCCCCAAAGGTGGCAGGGCCCCCCTCTCCACCCCGACCCCCAACATAATATTACTCACACACACCCGAAACGCATGCAGGCACCACCAACACACACACGCACACACTCCGACATACATGCCTACATCCACACTGTGAGAAAGTAGCCTCTTTCTAGCCTTGTTACCCCCACTTTTGGCCTGTTTGTGAGTGTATGTCAGGGTGTTTTCACTGTCTCACTGGGATCCTGCTAGCCAGGACCCAGTGCTCATAGTGAAAACCCTATGTTTTCAGTATGTTTGTTATGTGTCACTGGGACCCTGCTAGTCAGGACCCCAGTGCTCATAAGTTTGTGACCTATAGGTATGTGTTCCCTGTGTGATGCCTAACTGTCTCACTGAGGCTCTGCTAACCAGAACCTCAGTGGTTATGCTCTCTCTTTACAAATTGTCACTAACAGGCTAGTGACCAATTTTACCAATTTATATTGGCTGACTGGAACACCCTTATAATTCCCTAGTATATGGTACTGAGGTACCCAGGGTATTGGGGTTCCAGGAGATCCCTATGGGCTGCAGCATTTCTTTTGCCACCCATAGGGAGCTCTGACAATTCTTACACAGGCCTGCCACTGCAGCCTGAGTGAAATAACGTCCACGTTATTTCACAGCCATTTTACACTGCACTTAAGTAACTTATAAGTCACCTATATGTCTAACCTTTACCTGGTAAAGGTTGGGTGCTAAGTTACTTAGTGTGTGGGCACCCTGGCACTAGCCAAGGTGCCCCCACATTGTTCAGGGCCAATTCCCCGGACTTTGTGAGTGCGGGGACACCATTACACGCGTGCACTACATATAGGCCACTACCTTTATGTAGCTTCACAATGGTAACTCCGAATATGGCCATGTAACATGTCTATGATCATGGAATTGCCCCCTCTATGCCATCCTGGCATAGTTGGCACAATCCCATGATCCCAGTGGTCTGTAGCACAGACCCTGGTACTGCCAAACTGCCTTTCCCGGGGTTTCACTGCAGCTGCTGCTGCTGCCAACCCCTCAGACAGGCTTCTGCCCTCCTGGGGTCCAGCCAGGCCTGGCCCAGGATGGCAGAACAAAGGACTTCCTCTGAGAGAGGGTGTTACACCCTCTCCCTTTGGAAAATGGTGTGAAGGCAGGGAAGGAGTAGCCTCCCCCAGCCTCTGGAAATGCTTTCATGGGCACATTTGGTGCCCATTTCTGCATAAGCCAGTCGACACCGGTTCAGGGACCCCTTAGCCCTGCTCTGGCGTGAAACTGGACAAAGGAAAGGGGAGTGACCACTCCCCTGACCTGTACCTCCCCTGGGAGGTGCCCAGAGCTCCTCCAGTGTGCTCCAGACCTCTGCCATCTTGGAAACAGAGGTGCTGCTGGCACACTGGACTGCTCTGAGTGGCCAGTGCCACCAGGTGACGTCAGAGACTCCTTCTGATAGGCTCCTTCTGGTGTTGCTAGCCTATCCTCTCTCCTAGGTAGCCAAACCCTCTTTTCTGGCTATTTAGGGTCTCTGTCTCTTGGGATTTCTTAGATAACGAATGCAAGAGCTCATCCGAGTTCCTCTGCATCTCTCTCTTCACCTTCTGCCAAGGAATCGACTGCTGACCGCGCTGGAAGCCTGCAAAACTGCAACATAGTAGCAAAGACGACTACTGCAACTCTGTAACGCTGATCCAGCCGCCTTCTCAACTGCTTTCCTGGTGGTGCATGCTGTGGGGGTAGTCTGCCTCCTTTCTGCACTAGAAGCTCCGAAGAAATCTCCCGTGGGTCGACGGAATCGCCCCCCTGCAACCGCAGGCACCAAAGAACTGCATCACCGGTACCTTGGGTCTCCTCTCAGCACGACGAGCGAGGTCCCTTGAATCCAGCAACTCTGTCCAAGTGACTCCCACAGTCCAGTGACTCTTCAGTCCAAGTTTGGTGGAGGTAAGTCCTTGCCTCCCCACGCCAGACTGCATTGCTGGGAACCGCGACTTTTGCAGCTACTCCGGCCTCCGTGCACTTCCGGCGGAAATCCTTTGTGCACAGTCCAGCCTGGGTCCACGGCACTCTAACCTGCATTGCACGACCTCCTAAGTTGTTCTCCGGCGACGTGGGACTCCTTTGTGCGACTTCGGGTGAGCACCATTTCATGCATCCTTGTAGTGCCTGTTTCTGGCACTTCTGTGGGTGCTGCCTGCTGCTGAGAGGGCTCCTTGTCTTGCTCGACGCCCCCTCTGTCCCCTGACGCAATTGGCGACATCCTGGTCCCTCCTGGGCCACAGCAGCATCCAAAAACAATATCCACACGATTTGCAGCTAGCAAGGCTTGTTGGCGGTCTTTTGGCAGGAAAACACTTCTGCACAACTCTCCACGGCGTGAGAGATCCGTCCTCCAAAGGGGGAGTCTCTAGCCCTTATCGTTCTTGCAGAAACCTATGCTTCTACTGTCCAGTAGCAGCATCTTTGCACCCACAGCTGGCATTTCCTGGGCATCTGCCCATCTCCGACTTGCTTGTGACTTTTGGACCTGGTCCCCTTGTTCCACAGGTACCCTCGACTGGAAATCCATCATTGTTGCATTGCTGGTTTGTGTCTTTCCTGCAGAATTCCCCTATCACGACTTCTATGTCCTTTGGGGAACTTTAGTGCACTTTGCACTCACTTTTCAGGGTCTTGGGGTGGGCTATTTTTCTAACCCTTACTATTTTCTAATAGTCCCAGAGACCCTCTACAAGGTCACATAGGTTTGGGGTCCCTTCGTGGTTCGCATTCCACTTTTGGAGTATATGGTTTGTGTTGCCCCTATCCCTATGTGTCCCCATTGCATCCTATTGTAACTATACGTTGTTTGCACTGTTTTCTAATACTATTACTGCATATTTTGGTATTGTGTACATATATCTTGTGTATATTTGCTATCCTCATACTGAGGGTACTCACTGAGATACTTTTGGCATATTGTCATAAAAATAAAGTACCTTTATTTTTAGTATATCTGTGTATTGTGTTTTCTTACGATATTGTGCATATGACACTAGTGGTACTGTAGGAGCTTCACTCGTCTCCTAGTTCAGCCTAAGCTGCTCTGCTAAGCTACCATTATCTATCAGCCTATGCTGCTGGACACCCTATACACTAATAAGGGATAACTGGGCCTGGTGCAAGGTGTAAGTACCCCTTGGTACTCACTACAAGCCAGTCCAGCCTCCTACACACACACACAGTCAGACACCCACATTCAAACATACACGCACACATCCATACAGACATACCCACAGCCATACATGCACTCATTCCCATACACACAACACCCCCTCAAGCATACACGCACGCACACACCCCCTCTACATACACAAACACACATCCCCATGCATCCACACAACACCCCCCTACCCCCCTCCCCTAATGGACGATCGCCTTACCTGGTCCGTCGATCCTCCGGGAGGGGACGGGAGCCATCGGGGCAGCTCCGCCGACACCACACCGCCAACAGAACACCGCCGCGGCGAATCACAGGACGTGATTCGCTGGGCGGTGTTCTGTTGACGTGGCGGTGGAGGTGGAGCAACCTCCACTTCCCCGCCGCCCGCAAGTATGGCTGTTGGCGGCTCTCCGTCGGAATAACGACGGATGGGCAGCCAACAGTCATAATACGCCGAGCGGCAAACCGCCTGCACAGGCGGTCTTCCGCACGGCGGTCCCTCGGCGGTCTTGCAAAAAGACCACCGAGGTCGTAATGACCCCCTTAATGTACAAATACAATAACTGATATCAACAGGAATGAGATATGTATTGAACAGTTTGGATATCACTTATATATGATACTTTCATAATCAGGACTTTATTGAACTAATAACATATATCAACACTGCAGAAAAAAGACAGTTATTGGGCAGTTTATACATCACTTAAGTGGCATTTATATAGCGCACACCCAGCTGAAAGACAAAGATATAGTCGACATGTGACTGAAGTGTTAGCTAGCTGGGTTGTGAGAGTGGAAGTGGGTGTTAATGCCCCATAATGTAGTGTTCTTTGAAAAAGTGTGTTGTCCGTTCCTTACATGAGGCAGGGTTGGGGTGGTCCTGGTGAAACTGTGAATACTGTTCCAGATCCTGGGTGTATACGCCTGTTGCCTTGTCTTTTTTCTTTTTTTTGCACTTCCTTATCTCTAGTGGGAAAGTGCCCTGATGGTGTTCAGACTTCTCGTGTGTGATAGCCATGAAAGGTGGTGAGTTATTCATCCACAAATAGGCAGGATCTTGTTGTGATGGCTTTGTAGATTCACTTTGTACAACTATACAAAGAATCAGAGGAATGGTCAGTTTGCAACCTAGGGCAGAAGACTAGACGGTTCATCCAAAGGGGTTGAATTTGAAGATATTTAGGGGCATATTTACAACAAATTGACGTAGGGCAGCGCCAAATGTATTTTTGCTGCACTGCCCTACGCCAATTTGAAAGGGTAGAAATGGACCATATTTACAAGGTAGGGTGCATTTCTATCCTTTCCCCATGCGCTGGTGCACAATTTGCTGCCTAGCACCAACACAGGCACCCTTGCACCATGAGTGCAAGGGTGCCTGCGTTGCATGCGTTGCATGCAGGATTGTTTTTGTTCAGGAAGGGGCACATTCCTGCACAAAAACAGTTCCTGGAGGTGTTTTCCTCTTTCTATGTGTGCTGCAGAATGAAAAATAAAGATATTTCTCCTCGTTGCACCTGCTCTTGGGAGGTGTAAGATTTTGACTCGTTCTCAGGTTTAAATCGCCTTGAAAACCTGGGAATACCTCAAAATCCATGAGTGTGGTGTGGGAAAACCCACTGCAACACCCATAGAACGCCCCTGACGCAGTGTGAGGCAACGCAGCAACTTGCAGTCATTGCATTACACCATATCTACGAGGCCACGAAAAGCCAAACAAAGTGGTCTCATGTGCATGACCTCATAAATATGGGTCTGCACTATGCGGCGCCAGAACATCAAAAAAGTGAGAAACGACAGTGCACGGGGCTTGTAAATATACCCCTTAGTGTTTTTTCCATCATTGATTCAATTTTTTTGGTTCTATTCTTTTACACCAACACACATGAAAGTGCTCTGGTTGCAAAATTGTTTTTATATAGAGCAATAAGTAAACAGAGAAGTGACCTTTGCAGCATAGCAACCGAACCTATGCAAGTTGTTATCCCCATGTTGAGTTGAAATGGGTGTTCTCTACTGAACAGTTTAAATGTATGTGCGCAGCAGCTGTATTCCTATAAACAATGCTGAAAGCAGTATGCAGTTTTGCAGTTACATACATATAGCATCTCAGGCGTGATAGCACTACAAGTTCATCCATCACATTTTATCCCAGTTTTAGATGCATTTACTATCCCTTTCATAACGTGTAACATGTACAAGCAACCAAGGTAAATACTGATCAATAAAATAGATAACAAAAGTAAGACGTCGTAAAATAAATAAATAAGTTGAGGTTCCCAAAACTTTTATTAGAAGACCTCTTCCTACTTCCATCACTGGTGCCACCCACTTTTCCCACTGGCACAGCCTTCTTTCACCGCTTGCACTTCCCGCTTAATTTAACCAAGGGCGATGTTATTGGATGAAAAACTTTTGAGTCAGCAGTTGGTGGGAGACGTTTTTTAGTTTTTCAGGACGCGGTGGGCAGATCGGGGTAGTTTTGTCTTTGGGGGTGGGGGGTCAGGGTAGTTTTGTTTTTGGGGGTGGAGGTCAGGGTAAATTTGTTTTTAGGGGTGGGGGATCTGGGTAGTTTTGTTTTCAGGGGTAGTGTGGGGGGTCGGTTGTATTTAGTGCAGGGGGGGAGGTTGGGGAAGGTTTTAGGGCTCAGGGTGGGTGGGAGGTGTCTGGGGTAGTTTTGTTTTTAGGGGGGACGTTTTAGTATTAGGGTTGGGGTATTTGTGAGCCTTCGGGCAGGTGGGGGTTGGCATGCTAGAACCACGCATGCCGTTCCCACATATGCCTTTACTAGGCATACTTTTACAACAAAAAATCGTTGTAAAGGCATGTGTGGTAAAGGCATTTGTGGTAACAACACGGTCATTGTTCCGACCATGTTGTTCAGGCATGCTTGGTTCCAACATTAGTTGTTCCATCATACATTCGTTCCAGGACGGTGTTCCACTGTAAAGTCCATTCCCTGTAGGAGATGGACCACCTCAACATTTTGGAATTCTCACCCCTCATCTGCATTAACCATCGGAGCAGCCAGTGGTCTGTCTGAACTTGGAAGTGAGTGCTAAACAGATATGGTCTCAGTTTCCTCGGAGCCCAGACCACAATAAATTCTTCCCTTTCTATTGCACTCCACCTCTGATCCATGGGAAGTAACCTCCTACTGATGAAGGCTACAGGCTGATGCAGGCCCTCTTCGTTTACCTGTGAGAGCACAACCCCCTATACCATACACTTAGGCATCTGTCTGCACAATTAATTCTTGTGAGACGCCAGGAGCCTTAAGCACAGGTGCTGTGCACACGGCCTCCTTCAGGGTGTCAAAAGCTTTCTGGCACGACTCTGTCCAAATCACCTGACTTGGTTGCTTCCTAGAAGTCCACTCTGTCAAGGGGGCAACAATGGTGCCATATCCCTTGACAAATTTCCTGTCCTAGCCAGTGAGGCCTAGGAAGACTTTCACCTCTGGCTGGGTCTTGGGGGCTTTCCAAGCCAGAATGGTTTCAATTTTGACTTGGAGGGGCTGTACCTTGCCACATCCCATTTTGTGACCCAAGTAGACCACTGTGCTCTGCCCTATCTGCCACTTTCTGGCCTTGATGGTCAGGCCTGCACTCTGCAGAGCCTGAAGCACGTCCTCAAGGTAGCACAGGTGGTCGTCCCAGCTGGAACTAATGTCTGCAATGTTGTCTAGGTAGGTGGCACTGAAGTTCTCTAGTCCAGTTAGGACCTGGTTAACCATCCTCAAGAAACTGGCAGGTGTGTTCTTTAACCCAAAGGCCATTACTCTGAACTGGAGGTGCCCTTCGAGGGTAGAGAACACAGATCTCTCTTTGGGCCCCGTAGTCAAGGCATTCTCCCAGTACCCAGACATTAAATTAAATGTGCTGAGGAACTAGGCACCACTAAGCCGATGTATAAGCTCATCAGCTCAGGGGATTGGGTGTGCATCAATCTTGTTGACCACATTGAGCCCACAGTAGTAGACACAAAACCTAAATTCAGGTATGACACCTGGAACGGCAGTCTTGGAGACCAAGACCACTGAGTTGGAGCAAGGCTGTTTGAGGGCCCAATGATCCCAAACACCAGACTTCCTCCTTAATGCTGGCCCTCACTTTGTCAGACAACCTGTAAATTTTGTTTTTCACAGGTGTGCTGTCCCTAGTGTCAATATCATCGATACACCATGAAGTGAGCCATGGGGCAAGTGAGAATAGAGAAGCAAACTCGCCCAGCAACTGGCAGCAGTCTCTTTGTTGGTCTAGTATCAGTGTAGGGGAGAGGCTGACACCCTCCACTGACCCATCCTGCTCATTGGAAGATAAGAGGTCAAGGAGAGGTTCACTCACTTCTTCCACTCCATCAGCAGTAACCAGCAACATAGTAAGCTCAGACCTCTTGATGTGGGGTTTCAGGCACTTAACATGCAGGACTCTCAAAGAGTTCCTAGGAATCTTGAGTTTGACCAAGTAGGTTACATCACTCTTGTGCTCCTCCACCTCATAATGCCCAGACAAGGTGTCTTGCAGAGCCGGGGCTCTATGGGCTCCATCACCCACACTTTTTGGCCAGGCTGAAACTCAACCAGAGTGGCATTCTGGTCATACCTGCATTTCATGTCCTCCTGGCTGGCTTCCAGATTCTCCTGGGTGAGCTGCTGGAAACATGCTGTTTGGTTGCATAGGGCCAGCATGAACTGACCACATCCTGGGGGCTCTCCCTGGAGCTTGCTCCCATCCCCCTAGTGCTCGCACCAGAGCAATTTCCTGCATCTCGTGCCAGGACGCGCTGGGGCCGTCCACAGCACCCAAGTGCTGCTGCGCTAAGCAGCTCCTGCACATCCTTTGTATTTAAAAGGTTAAGAAAGGATTACATTTTGTTGTGACAAGAAGAAGATGACACTCCAAAGGAAGAAGGAGGAAATCAAACTTTGATGACCTCAATGCAGAGATGTTTGATCATTTGAACGGCATCTTTAAGGAGTCAACAATGATTAATGAATTAGTTTAATGGAGTGTAGTGCAGTGAAGAACTGTAGAAGCATTTTTAATAATTAGAAAATAATTCTCAATTTAGGTGTGTTTAAGTGAGCTGAATAAGGCCTCAAACAGCTTCTACTGGCATAATTTTGCATTTGCAGAAAGAAAGTGCACGTTTATTTTATGTGTGAGCAGGCATCCTCCAAACGCACATTGTCGTCTGTGTGATTTTCCATTTAAAAAAAATCAGAATAGAAGCCTCATTCGCGGTGTTCTTTACAGTATTAATAAATTGTATTAATGTGTGTTCTTCACGAGGAAGCCATGCTCAGAATGTTCCTTCCTTTGTAAATTTTAAGGTCCTTTACCTGATTGTCTACTAGGTACCGTTGATTAGCTGAATTGTCCATTGCACTTCTGTATTGTATAAATTGTATGTAATTTCCTCCTTTCCTATGTGCACCTCTTTATTAACATGCAGCAAAATAGGTGTTTACTAGATGTACCTTATATGATGTCTCCTGTGTATTTAAAAAGTGATTGGGTTAAGTGAATGTCTCTTTGTTAAGCTAGCCCTATCATGTCACGTCTGACCATGCTCAGTGTGTGTTGCTTTCTTTGCCTAAAACCCTATAAAAATAATGTTTTTAGTATATGCCAGACTTTCTTGGGCTTTTTTTTTAGGCAGACACTATGGGCCAGATGTAGCAAAGGTTTGCGACTCGCAAACGGGCAGAATCGCAATTTGCGACAGTGCAAAATCGGAAATGGGATGCAAAAAGCCCATTTCCGACTCGCAAAAAGCGATGTGCCCCGTTTGCGAGTCGCACCAGTTGCGACCCCCTTTTGCGACCCGCAATGTGTGTGTCGCAATTAGCGACTCGCAAAGCTTATGCAATTGCAACTCGCAAATTGCGACTAGTCGCAAAAAACCCAGTTTGCAAGTCGCATTTACCACTAACTCAGAGCAGGTGGTAACCATTACCAAAGTATAAAAGGAGACCCAGAAGGCATCTGGGTCACTCAAGATGGCGGACATATACCTGATAGCAGTGAGGAGGAGAGTCTACGCAGCCCAGCAGAGGAGGAGGAGGGGCCACAGACAGGAGAAGATATATAGAACAAGGCAGACCCTTTTCCAGCAAACTGAAGAGGAGATCTATGCTAAATACCGCCTTAGCAGCGCTGCCATTCTAGAATTAATAGATTTACTAAAACCACAGCTAGAACACAAGACCCTGCGTGGCTGCGCCATCCCTACGCATGTGCAAGTACTATGCGCACTGCACCTCTTGGCATCAGGGAGCTATCAGGGGGTCATTGCCGTGGCAGGTGGGGTATCCCAAAGTGCAGTGTCAAGGTTCCTCAGGGCATTCCTAGATGCCTTAGTAGCGCACAGGTCTCAGTTCATATACTTACCAAGGAATGAGGCAGAAATTAACAGCACGAAGCTGGACTTTTACCGCATTGCCCACTTCCCCCAGGTCATTGGATGTGTAGATGGGACACACATTCAAATATGCCCCCCCGCTAATCTGGAACATATTTTTCGCAACAGAAAGTGTACCCACTCACTCAACATACAGGTTGTTTGTGATGCCCATTACGTCATCACGGACATCGTAGCTAAGTTTCCAGGCAGTACCCATGACTCCTACATTTTTAGACATAGTGGGATCCATCAACGCCTGGAACGTGGGGAGTTTGGAGACGGATACCTCCTAGGTAGAGCTGCATACACCTTGCAGACACACACACAGGTCACTGTGCACGACTATCTGGACTTACTAACAGTGTACTTTTGTGCCCAACAGGTGACAGTGCATATGCTCTAAGGCCATGGATCATGACTCCATTTTTAACACCCAGCAATGAATCAGAGAGGCAATACAACAGTGCGCATAAGAGGACCAGGAACCTGATCGAGCGCACCTTTGGACTCCTGAAGGCAAGATTCCGATGCCTCCACCGCAGCGGAGGCGCCCTCCAATACACCCCCATTACCGCCTTCAAAATTGTGGTCGCATGCGCCATCCTCCACAACATAGCCACCAGACGTGGGCTACCTCTCACCCCTGCAGACCCAGATCCTGATGAGGAAGAGCAAGAACAACCACACCGCCATCATGGGGATAGGAGTCTAGCTAATCAAGGCAGACTGAGACGGGAACACATCGCAACGCAATATTTTGGACGGTGCGTGTAAACTCCCACCATACTCACCCATTAACCAGACACTCCTTTTGTTAAGTGGAAGAGAAATAACAGTTTTAATAATGTAATGGATGAACTATATACATGATTCAATTGTCCATGGGCAGGGAAATGCCAACCACTCATGTGGCACATTAAAACCATGTGCCACATTTGTTTGTCCGGGCTGTTGGCTAACTTCTCCTGCCCCTCCTGCCAGCCTGGCTGGTCCCAGCCGCATCTATGGTGCTCTGCCTCCCACTCCTTAGCACCCTACTGTCAGTGGCAGGTACACTGCTCACTGTGGAGCCCTCTTCACTATCTTGGGGTGTTTCCCCGGTGGCCCTCGACATCTCACGTGTCTCCATTAGTTCAATGATATGTGTGAGACGTCCCAGGCCCCTGGCAACATCCCCAGCAAAATGGCCCATCTCAATTTGCAGGCCAACTGTCCTCCTCGACAGGCCTGTTGTGTTGATGGCTAGCCTGCCGATTGATGTGGCCATCCTGCCCAGTCTTAACATAATCTGCCTATCCCTGCGCCGCCCAGCCTCTGCCTGACCCAACAGTCCGGCCGCCAGTTCCCTGATGGCAGAGGCAATGTCCCCAGTGTTCTGGCACATCAGGTCCATCCGCCTGTTGAGGTGCCGCATGCTTGCCTGGTTTTGTCTTTCAATGCGGTGCAGCACCCCACTGATCCTGCCCAATGTTGTGTTTTGCAGGCGCTGACCCCGCAGCAGATGTGCCTCACTGCTGGTTGGAGGATGATTCCGGATATCAGACGCTCTTGCCCTGCGACGCCTGCGCAGTGGTGGCTGCCCTGTCCTCGCACCTGTATCCTCCCTGGCTGTTGCTGGGGCAGCTCCTGGCGTTGCTGTTGCAGCAGGCATTACAACTGCAGGAATGCTGCTGACTGTGCATGTGGGGGTGCTGGAAGGTCCTGGGGTGTCCTCCTGGGCCTGGGTGCTTGTGGTGTAGGGGGTGTCTTGCTGGAGACCTGTGGGACATGGGGAACACACTGTCAGTGTCTAGTATCTGTTGCACAATTCCTAATAAACATTTGCCTATGCACTGCCTATTGGACTACATTTCCCATAATGCATCATTCTGGCTTTTTCTACCCTGAAATGGAGCTAATTTGGTTGTGCATGCACCTGTGTACATGGTGGGTGGGGTATGACATTGATAGGGGTACAGGCTTATCACATGGTACTCACCGGTTGATGTGCTGGGCTCTGAAGTGTCCAGGTCCCCAAATCCACACACTGCCTCCGGCTCAAAGGTTTGCTCAATACTGTCTTCAAGGGGTGTGGGTGGTGGCACAGATGATGTTCCCCCTCCAGTGCCTCTCATCTCCCGGAGCCTTTCTGCCACCCTCTCCTTGGTCCGGGAGCGGAGGTCATACCACCTCTTCCTTATGTCCTCAATTGTCCTGTGGCTCACCCCCAGGGCATTGATTTTCTCCTGCATTTCCTGCCAGATTTTTCTTTTGGTGGCCTCTGGAACAGTGAGGGCAGCTCTCCCAAAGAGCTCATCATGGTGCTGAAAACATTCTTCGGTCAGCACCTCAAGCTCCCTCTCTGAGAATTTAATTTTCCTTTTTCGGGGGGTTCCCTCCATGGCTGCTGCAGCTAGCTCAGTGTGCAGACTGGCAGTTGTAAAAGGGTGTGGTCCAGCCTCCTCCCAGGTGTATTTGTTAACTTCCTGGCTGTGATGTCATCATCATGTGCCAGGAAGTGTTTCCAGAGTGTTTTGGTGTGCTTTCTGGAGTGTTCTGCTGCACCTGCAAGCAATTTTGAGGGAACTCGCAATTTGCGACACCAACTCGCTAATTGCGAGTTCGTTTTTTGCACACTCGCAAACAGCGACCTCGCAATCTGCGGACTCGCACACAGCGTTGCGAGTCCGGATGCGAGTCGCTAAATCGGACCGGTTTCTTTCCTGGCATACCAATTCGCGAGTCGCATTTTGCGAGTCGCATTGACTCGCAAAATGCGACTCGCAATTATTTTGTTTCGTACATCTGGCCCTATGTCGGTCCTCTTGCTGAACTATACAACATTTATGTCTGGCTGCAATCTAATTTTGAATAATCTTTATGGCTTTGAGCTGAAGTTTTGTCTTGTGGATGTTTCATTGAATGGCATAGGGCTTAGACTTCTGAAGACTCTGAAAGCCCTGTCCCACGCCTTGACCATCTTAATTGTTTTAATTAGAGTGTGGGAAAGGCGGAAATAGCCAAGCAAGACATTACCTTCCACCAGCACACTTACAACAACGAGATATATCTTAAGTTTGCCCTCAGCAGCATTCACTGTCACTGACAAATTCTGCAAAATGTAGCTTGGAAGGACTTGTCCCACTTTGAAGATGAGCTCAAACTTGCAACTAGGTAACTTCTCTTCCACTCTCTTCACTAGTGTCTAGTGTCTTGGCTTCCACATTAACTCCTACACTGACTTCAACCTTTCCATCAAACTGAGAGGAAAACTCTGCAGGTGAGCTCTCAGCTATGCAGCCCTCCAGTGCTCCTGTCCTGCATTCTCCACCAAGCAATGTCACCCCGGGGGAAGCCATAAGGCTTCCCCCGCAGTGCCAGGGAGCCCATTAGGACATTTTATTTACCAAACAAAAAAATATGTTTTTTTTTAAATTAATTAATAAGGAGGGACCGCAGGGGAGCCCTTGAGAGCTTCCCTGCGGTCCCTGAAAGCCCATAAAGGGCTAAAAATAATAACACAAAAAATTGCTGTAGCTCAGTGGGAAGGTCTGTGACCTTCACACTGAGCATTGGGGGTACAAGTCCAGCTGGACTCTTTACCCCTTTTTTAAAATAGTTCTAAAGTACAAATTATTATATTTTTTAACAAATACTCTTTTTATTTTTTATTTTAAATTGTACACAAATAGCTCATCAAAGCCTAAAAACCTCTCTGTCTCTCACCCTCTCATTTTCTTTCTCTCTCTCTGTCTCTCTTACAATTAATTCTCCCACTCACACACCCATTCAGACACTTACGCACCCACTCACAGACCCACTCAGACAATCACAGATCCACTCACAGACCCACTCAGACCCTTATGTACTCACTCACAGCTCTGGTCAGACCCTCACGCACCCATTCAGACCCAGTCAGACAGTTACATACCCACTCACACACCCAGACTGTCGCACAACCACCCAGAGACCCACTAACAGCCTGATACACCCACTCACAGACCCACCCACATACTAACACACCCACTAAAACATTGATGTATGCACTCTCAGACCCAGACACTCTGACAGCCACTCTTTCCCCCAAATACAACCTCTCACACCTATTCTCACACCCAGAGAGGCTGTGGCCAACTTCCACTGTGCAGGCACAAAGGGCAGTGCACAGGATTGGGTTGGGTGGTTAGGGGGGTTGTCAGTAGGCACTGGATGCAGCCCAGCCCTTGGGGCAACCCCTACTGCACACAGGAGAAGTCAGTGCATGGTGCAAGGTTGGGTGCTTATAGGGGGTTGGCTTCAGGGACTGGCCACTGGCCAGGCCCTGTGGCCAACCCCCGCTGCACCCGGCCTTCGAAAGTGATTGGATTCACATATAGCAATGAAAATGACTATACATTATAAAAAACATAGAAATTCACTGAAAAAAAACATAGGCTACAGGGACATTATAGTTAGGTTCTGAATTTACTCGTATAAAACCATAGAAATTCAGCAGTTACAGTTAGAATTTTTTCAAGTAACTAAAACTCGAGCCCTAAGGTAACTTTAACTCGCACCTTCGCCATGCACAGCTAATTACTCCACAGATTATATCATTGATGACATATTCTATGCCATCTTTCATATTGTCACTGCAATATTTGCAATAAAATTACTGATGAGACAACTGTGTATTCAAAGTGCAAATATATCTATCCTTACAACGTGGTTTGGACTTTTCAAATGTTCATGGATAGAGCTGGCCTGATGTTTATAGGTCAGGTTGTTCATATCACTAAGTGTAGAGGTACTCGCAATTTTAATCCTCCTCACTGCCTTTACGATGTTAAATCTAGAAAATAGTGGTACTATTTGTAATGTCATAGAAGTTTATTATATTTTAGTTGAAGTGCTAGTAACCTTTGGAAGTGAAATCTCTATTTACAACTCGGATTACTTCCTTATTAGTTTTACTGTGATGTTATTCTTCTAATCTAAACTAAGGGAAAAAATTGAGAGAGCAAAAAACTCAAGGACAAACTCAAAGTTCTTCAAAACCTCTTGTGGAGGCATTTATTAGAAGCATACAGCTTCTCTCATAGATTGATCTATTTGGCAAGGCCGGCTTTAATGCTGGTGTCGCCCGGTGCGACAACATTTGTTGGCAAGCCCCTAATGACCGGTCCACCATAGATTCCCTCACTACCACCCTTTAACTGTACCCCTCAAGTCTCCATAACCACTCTCTCTCAGATGCATTTAATTAGTGTTACGGTGACACTCATTCCAGTGTGGGGTCTCATAGCACTTTACCTCACATATCCATTACACAGAGACAATCAATCATACATGTGTAAATTAGTGTATAGGAAATATAACATAAGACAGAGGACTAAAAGGTCTACCAGTCACGTCATCCATACTGATAGGCAGTATAGTTTAGAAGTGATGGGTCTGGAGAAGCCAAACCTCAGAATTTGAAATATAGCACCATGGTTGAGGTTTCTTTTTAATATTAAGAATTGGTTTCTACCCAAACGAGCCCTTTATTCATTTTAAAACAATGAAAGACTGGGGAAAAAATCATAACACTAATCTTTATCTTGCAGTTTGCATTGGGTTCTTTGATGACAGTTAATAGCTCACTGTTTTATAATAAAATTTTAACTTATAAACTGCACTGATAAAAGCAGTAACCCAGTGACCTATTTACATTACATGTACTTTGTGACCTGCATGCTATACGTTCTTTGCAGCAGGTATTCTAACCGTCTGCGCTACCTTAGGGTGAGCCAAAACTTCCATTAGACAAAACTCTTCAGGAAGAACATTAATCATCCGAGTTATCTTGACATTTTTCTGTTGCCTGAAAAATGCTTGAGGCAAGGAACGGGCAGCAGATGCTTTTAAAACCATAATAGATTTGCAACTAAGTGCCCCCACCTAGTTCCTGGTGTAATGGCACCGGTCGCACCGCCCTAGGGCCGGCGCTGCTTTTTGGGACATAAGGGCCATAAGTACGAACACATTTTCCCATAGACATAGAATGGGTAAAACCCTTTGCTACATCTGGCCCCAAGTGTGCACAGTGATGCCAACAGGCCGGAGAAAAAATACATTTTGTGTATTATTATCGTGTATTTTTATCTAACTCCTGGCTCAACACTTTTTTTATGACAAAGAGCATGTTGGCCAGAGGGGTTTTACCAGATATGCACTGCCCTTATTTCAGCATATCACCACTTAAAACTGACCGCACATTGACACAGTAGCACTTCGCAAACCTACGTAAATAAATGAATACATCTGTCTCAGTCCCCTGTACCTTTTTTGGTCATGAAGATTTGTTTGTCATCTGAAATTTGACACAAATTCACAAAAGTAACTTTCCTTTAGAAGTGGTGACATAACTAGCTGACCATCCTAACCTTCATGAACCGGCAAGAGGACATGCTCTTCTGAACCTCCTTTGTGCATGGATCTTTCACAGCAGAAGAGGTCAGTGGTACCAGGAGAATAAATGCACTGCTTGGTGTGAGGCTTCAAATCTCCGATGCACGTATTACACAAAGGACACTGGTGGAGTCAAGACAGACTACAAGTCCAAAGGGGCCACGGGACTCTCACACGACTTGCAATGGTGCTATCCATCTTGGATTCATGCAATGTAATTTCCCTGTGTTCCACACTCCTCTTTGCCAGGCAATCAAGATACTTTAATTTCTGCAGCAGGACTCGTCTTACCAGAATTTGGAACTCAAAGCACTGTACCTATATTATTCAAAGAATTGCTGGAGATTGAAATGTATTGTGGATAGTACTTGAGATCAAGGATTTATAATTTAGTATTGTGAAGGGCTCTCTTTCAAAGGAAGAAAAGGAAAGAAGACGTGCTCAAGGATTATTATATATCATGGTAAATTTGGACATTATGTTAAAGATTGTCAAACAAACTTAGGACTTCAAAGAATTAAGGCCCTCATCACAACATTGGAGGTAAGTGTCGCTTACCGCCATGCTGACTGCCGCCAACATACTGCGGTGGTATACCGCTACCCGTATTATGACCCACACATAGAAATCTGCCACTATACAGCCACACACACAAGTCCGCCAGCCCAAAGGTCAGTGATAAACTGGCGGTACCAAAACCCACACCGTTACGCCAACAGAAATACGCCCACAGCATCATGACCCACGAATAACTATGGCGGTCATTCAACCGCAGTAAACCATTGGTGGTACACACCGCCGCGCTCAAAATACACACACACTAACAAAACTACACCACATTGGACAATACAAAATACACACACCTGACACTCATACACACACACCACTATAAAATACACACACACACTACCCACAACCCTTTACGACCCAAAGATTTTGGCAAGTGAGAAAGAGACAAGCCAGGAGCACCCACTGAATCTGAGCCACAAAACACCATCACCCACACACCATCCACGCACCTCACAGCACACACCCCAACACATCACCCCATACACCCTCACACATACCACTCACACTACACCCATGGCACCACAACAACACCCCAGACTCTGGGAGGAGGAGCTAAGGGTCATGGTGGAGGAAATCATCTGGGTAGAGCCACAGCTATTCGGATCACAGGTGCAGCAGACTTCTATTGCAAGGAAGATGGAGCTGTGGCGGAGGGTCGTGGACAGGGTCAATGCTGTGGGACAGCACTGCAGAGCAAGGGATGACATCAGGAAGAGGTGGAACGACCTACAGGGAAGGTGTGTTCCGTGGTTGCAAGACACCAGATAGCTGTACAGAGGACTGGCGGTGGACCCACACCTCCTCCCCCACAACTAAAAACATGGGAGGAGCAAGTCTTTGCGATCATGCGTCCTGAGGGCCTTGCAGGAGTAGCAGGAGGACTGGACTCTGGTAAGTCAAATATTTATTACTAACACCCCCCTACCTGCATGCCATCACAAACTCCTACCCCTAACCTCACCCCCATCACTCCACCACCTCACATATACCCCACCATCACATCTCACTCAGCCCAATACCAAGCCCTGCATGCAGCACCAATGCATGGACTTCCATTACAGACCTACATGGATACCCATCACCACATCATGCACAGTAGTGACAATCACTTTGCCAAACCAATAACACCTCACACAACCCAAAGGTGCCTTGCTAATAACAACCATAGGGGGAAACATGTCCATGCACAAGATGTTACACGCAGAAACAATAACACTGCATTTACTTCCCACAGGACCCCCACTCAACGTCACTGGAGAGGAGGTGCCAGCCACATCCAGTCCCCCCAGAAGAGGCCCACAGTGATGACAGCAGCTCTGCATGCCTGGATCACGATGACCAACCTGGCCGATAAGGGACCTCTGGAGAGTCGGTGACCCAGCCACAGTCACTAACCACCACAGAGCCTCCCCCCTCAGGAAACACCAGCACAGCACCCACCCAGCGGGCCCATCCCTCTGTCCTCAGGACACGTCAATCAGCAGTGTGTGCACCACAACAGGGACCCCAGGCAACCCCACAAACACAAGACGATCAGGGACCTGGGGTCATTGGCAGTGGGCACACGGTTCAGGGGACAGAGGCACAGAACAACAGGGAAGCTGGAAGGACTGCTGTGCGACAGGGTGAGGACAGAACCAGGGAATCGACTCTCCACGAGGCACTCACCAACATCCTGGGAGCATACCACCATTCCCAGGAGACCATGGGCCAGATACTGGCCAAGTTGCAGGAACCCAGCGGCTGCAGGAGGGACAGTACCTGGGGATCAGGGAAGACCTGAGGGACAGCCACACCACTCTGGTCACCATTGCAGGGGTGCTGCCAGACATGGCCAACACCATGAGGGAGGCAGTGGAACACCAATGGGCCCCTGACACTAGCCACGCTGAAGAACAGCCCTCCACCTCCGCCGACGCTAGTGGACAGGAGGCCCCGCCACAGGAACAACAGGCCACCAGCACCCCACCTCCTGTAGAAGGAGATTTACTCTGCAAATGGTCCCTATGATCCAGGCAGAAGCCAGAGAACATTGCCAAGACCCCCGCCAGGAAATAAGAGTCTCCTGTTAGTCACCCTTGTGTCCCACTCTGTCACCCTGTTGACCTTGAACTGCCATTGCTCCACTTCCTATGCCACCTTGGACAATGCACCTGTGATAAAAATAGATTGGACTCTACCCTGGACTTTCCTCCATCATCAACCCAGTCCATTGCAATGCCCCCTCCACTTATCAGCACCTAAATAAACACCCTTGGAACAAAATCCAATATGGAGTCTGTCAATTGTGTCACAAATGTATTAGTTACACAAACTGTAAACATTGCAATTCAAATGTACTGTGATATTTACATAGGTATGACCTGTAGTGGGCAGCAGTAAATATACCAGGAGCCAGAGTGGGGCACCGAGATCTGAAAATAGAGGGTTAAGTAAGTGGCCATAGAAATAGGGAATTCAGGCTGCCATGTTCAATGTCCAACACAAAACTGCAATGGAAGGTAAAGTTATTGTGTCCTACCTGTGTGTCACTGGAAGTACTGCTGAATTGGTGTGGTTCTGTTGTCCACATCTTCTTCCCCTGCCTCCTCTTCGTCACTGTCCACAGGCTCCCCCGCTGCCTCACGACAACCCCAGGCTCACCCTCCTGCAGAAAAGGAACCTGGCTTCTCAAGGCGAGGTTGTGCAACATTCAATGATGATCTGGCACACCTTCTTGGGTGACTAGTACAGGGATTCACCAGTCAGATGGAGGCACCGGAATCTGGCCTTCAGGAGGCCAAAGGTGCACTAAATGATCCTCCTTGTTCGCCCATGTGCCTCATTGTAATGTTCCTCTGCCCTTGTCCTGGCATTCCTTACTGGGGTCAGTAGCCATGAGAGGTTGGGGTAACCAGAGTCATCTCCAAAATCGAGGGATACCTGTTAGCCAGACACTCACCATTAGGGGCAAACCCACACCCATATACCTACATCAACTGGATGGGGACCATGGGCTCACCTATTAGCCACACCCGGTGTCTCTGGAGTTGAGACATCACATAAGGGATGCTGTTATTCCTCAAGATAAAGGCATCAGAGCCAGGATACTTGGCATTGACATGGGAGATGTACTGGTCGGCCAAACACACCATTTACACATTCAGAGAGTAAAAGCTTTTTCTATTTCTGAACACTTGTTCATTTCTCCCGGGGGGGACAAATGCAATATGTGTACCATCAATGGCACCAATGATGTTGGGGATATGTCCCATTGCATAGATGTCAGTCTTCACTGTTGCCAAATCCTCCACCTGGGGGAAAACGATGTAGCTGCACATGTGTTTTAGCAGGGCAGACAACACTCTGGTCAGCACATTGGAGAACATAGGCTGAGACATCCCTTATGCCATGGCCACTGTCGCTTGGAAAGAACCACTTGCCAGGAAATGGAGCACTGACAGGACCTGCACTAGAGGTGGGGATACCTGTGGGGTGGCGGATAGCTGAGATCAGGTCTGGCTCCAATTGGCCACACAGTTCTTGTATTGTGACCCTATCAAGTCTGTAGGTCAGGATAATGTGCCTGTCCTCCATTGTCGCAAGGTCCACCAGGTGCCTGTACCCGGGGGATGTCTTCATCTCCTATTCATCCTCAGTGGTTGAACTCTAGGGTGAAAAACGGTGAGCAGATGGTCATATTCAAACATATTTCAACCGTAATATGCTTTTTTTCCTTCACAGAAACAGTATGTGAACTCTAAAGTCAGTTGATGTGCCAATGTCTGCTGTGACGCAGTTAGGTGCCATGGCCTGTTTCACCCTGAAATGGCATCTGCCTGACCTGTGAGGAGGGACAAGTGGAAATGAGGTAATTCCGTTGGTGTTGTGTGCCTTTGCGGTCGGCGACCGCCGCGCAACACCGCATTGGTTATCATTGGGTCCTATGGGTTCCAGGAGCCAAAGGCGATGTACACCGGCGGTGACGGTACGCACCGCCACGGATGTGACTGCCATTTTCTATCTGTGCTACCTGACCTTCAACAGGAGAGGACCTACACTGCAAGTGCTGCTGTGACCTGTGTCTGGAAGCAACAATGGCTCGAGTGTCTGGGGAAAGGGCCCCTGCCTTCACTTCAGGGGAGTTGGAGAGACTGGTGGATGGGGTCCTACCAGGACCCTTTACTCTATGGTCCTCCAGACAAACAGGTGAGTTCACTGTGAGCATGATGCGTGGGCCATGAATGTATGGATTGCTGTGTGTGTGTAAGCCTCGTGTAGGGGGTGGTCTGAGGGGTCCTGGGCAGAGTGCTGCATGTACAGTGGTCAATGTATGTGCGTAAGGGAATGGGGGGGATATGTTAGGCCATGAGTATAACAGTCCGGACGGTATGACTAATACCTTTTCTGCTGTATTTTTTCTGCAGGTCACCGCCCATCAGAAAAAGGGTATTTGGCGTGCCATCACCAAGGAGGTGCGGACCCTGGGGGTGGAGCACCCACTGCCCCAAACCGTGGGAGGACCTGCGGCGCTGGGCAAGGAAGACAACACGGGCCCAGCTGGGCCTGGCCTCCCAACGAGAAAGGGGTGCCCATCGTACACTGACCCCCCTGATGTTCCGCATCTTAGCGGTGGCCTATCCTGAGCTGGATGGGCGCTTAAAGGCATCACAGCAGCCACAAGGGGGTGACCACCGATTCAGACTCATGACTTTGTGCACGTTAAGGTATTACCTGGGTGGGAGATGTGGGCTGTGGGTGCCCCTAGGCCAGGGCGAACATGGCAGGGTATGTTCAATGATGGGCAAGCTCAGATGCACTCAAATCCCAATAATGTTAGTGGGCATCTACTACTGGGCAGCTAATGGCGTTAGGCATTGTACCCCATGGGCTGGTGACTAGCATCGTAACTGGTAGTGCATGGCCTAGTGCATAGGGCTGTTCCCTGTGAGTTGTGTACACCAACGGTAGTGTTGTTGCTGGCATTGACCAAGTGTATCCTCTGTCTCTCCCCCCCCTTTTGTTTTGTCTCCCTGTCCTTGTGTGCATTACCAACATCTGGCAGAGGAATAGAAGCAGCGGCAACAGAGGGAGCTGCATCCCACATGGGCCTTGAGGCCGAATCCACCGACGGTGAGGGCACCAGTGGGACGGACGGCGAGGGGAGCACCACGACGGAGACATGAGGGGACAGTTCTGAAAGTGATACATCCACCGATGGAAGCTCCCTGGCGGTGGCGGACATCTCTTTGCCCACCCCAACTACAGGTACAGCCGCCACCCCCCGTACCAGCACCGCCCTCCCAGCAGCCCCTCAGTGAGTTTCCCGTGCCCGCTTACCCAGGAGGGTAGGCATCTCCTTCGACCCAGGCACCTCAGGCCCTGCCCCAGTCAGCCCTGTTGCCCTCAGTGAGGAGGCTATTGACCTCCTCTGATCCCTCTCTGTTGGGCAGTCAACCATACTGAATGCCATCCAGGGTGTAGCAGGGAATTTGCAACAAACAAATGCATACCTAGAGGACATTCACTCGGGCGTGGCGGCCCAACAGAGAGCATTCCAGGCTTTGGCCAACACACTGATGGCAGCCATTGTCCCTGTCTCCAGCCTCCCCCCTCCAACTTCCTCTACCCAGTCCCAATCCCCTCAACCCAGCCTATCCCAAGCACACCTTCAGACCAGCAATCACCCAAATCAACACACAGACGTGGCTCAGGCAGACACAAGCACCACACTTCATCTCACAAGCACTCACACAAGCACCATCCACATGCAGACACATCAACATCCACTGCCTCCACTGTGTCCCCCTCCTCCTCCTCGTCCACCTCCCTCCCAGTAGTGTCTCAACTCGCACTTGTACGCACTGCATCCTCATCCACTACCTCCATCACCAGCACGCCTATCACTACATGCCCCTCACTAGCAGTCACCACGCCCACATCCATGCACACGTCCCCTGTGTCCTCTCCCACTGTGTCTGTGATCCCTCCTCCCAAAGTACACAAACGCAAGCACAAAGACACCCAACAGCCATCCACCTCACAACAGCATTCAGCCCATGCACCTGCACCCAAACACAGCAGACAAAAACCTCATAGAACCATTCCCTCTTCCTCCACTCCCACAACTTCACCCTCTTCCCACCCCAGTCTCCCTAAGAAGCTGTTCCTTGCCACCATTGACCTATTCCCTACCCCTCCCTCCCCCCGTCCTTCACCTCTGGTCAGGATGGCCAGAACCAAGCCCACCACCTCAACCACCCAGTCCACAGCCACTGTGGTTTCTGCAGCTACTGCAGATGCGGGAGGCTCTAAGGAGGCACCTGTGAGCCCAGCCAGTGTGCCAGCACCACCTGCCAAGGCCAAGAAGGGTCCGCCACCTAGCAAGGGCAAGAAGGGGACACCATCCAGAAAGGGCAAGAATAAGACACCAGCTGGCAGAAGCAAGGAGGCATCTCCATCTGCCCAGGGCAGGAAGGGGCACACAATACCAGCCATGGCTCTTCAGCCATCCGAGGCTGCAGGTGAAGGCCTGGAGGCTACCATCACCACTGCCAGCACCGCCACCTGCACCGCGGCCAGCACTGCCACCAGCAGCACCACTGCTAGCAGCAGCAGCCCCAGTGGGCAGCCGTCCGGGGCTGCAGGTGAAGGCTACCACCACCATTGCCAGCACCGCCACCTGCACCATGGTCAGCACCGCCCCCTGCACCGCGGCCAGCACCGCCGCCAGCAGCACCACTGACAGCAGCAGCAGCCCCAGTGGGCAACTGTCCAAGGATGCAGGTGAAGGCCTGGAGGCTACCACCACCACTGCCAGCACCGCCACCTGCAGAGCAACTGGCATCCACTGAGAAGCTGTCACTGCCGGCAAGCAGTGTGTAGCGGGGACTACATTGGCTGCAGTGCGTCCTGGCCCCTGCAACACCTGACGGTGTGACACACAGGTGAGAGACTGTGAACTTGCCCCATCCAGGATGAAGCACACTGGGCACAAGGCCCCCTCCAGAACCAGTGGAAAAAGGCATCCACTCAGTCCCTCCTTGCCAGGATGAAGCACACTGGGCACAATGGCCCATCCATAACCAGTGGAAGAAGGCACTCAGTACCTCATTGCCAGGATGAAGCACACTGGGCACACAGTCCCCTCTAGAACCAGTGGAAGAAGGCATCCACTCAGTCCCGCCTTGCAGGATGAAGCACACTGGGCACAAGGCCCCCTCCAGAACCAGTGGAAGAAGGCATCCACTCAGCCCCTCCTTTCCAGGATGACGCACACTGGGCACAAGGCTCCCTCCAGAACCAGTGGAGAAGACACCCACTTGAGAGACTGTGGCCTTGCACTCCCCAGGACCAAGCAGTGGGCAAACCACCCACTTGAGAGACTGTGGCCTTGCATTCCCCATGACCAAGCAGTGGGCAAACCACCCACTTGAGAGACTGTGTGTAGGAAAGTACCATCTTGCCTGGCATGTTACCCCCATATTTCACTGTATATATGTTGTTTTAGTCTATGTGTCACTGGGACCCTGCCAGGCATATAGACAGAGCACCATTATAGTCTATTAAATTAAAAACGAGCCGCGTATAAACACCTCCTATTCTGAACTCATGCGTTTGAAGCTACTTTCTTATGTGCATAATTTCTACGTTGCTTATGAAGCCCTCGAGAGACAGGCATACTGTTTCTTTACATATTTCCATCTCATTTGTACCAGTTAGTATTGAAAGGGAAACGTTAAATATCTCAGATTGTTAAATATATTGCTAATGTTGTTATTACCATTATCCTAGAATGCTAGAGGAATTTACTGGGATGTACAGCACCAGTGGCATAGCAAGTATGACATAAGACCTAGTGCAAGGAAGAAAATGGGTGCCTTAGCTGCTGGTTGCACTGTAAAATACAGCAAAAATCTACTTTTAGTAGGTCCCTCAGCTCTCCATGCCCCATTGTCACGGCACGTGGTGCCACAATGGAAGATATGCATCTGGACAGCAGTAATTGTAGCATTTTCTTTTGAGGGCACCTGTTCTCTGTTTTCATGTACTGTGCATGCGATACTGCTAATACCAGCAGTGTAGCTACCATTCGTTCAGCAGGTTCAGGTTCATTACTCTTAATTATTTGAGCAGGCATAACTGAATAATTATCAGTAATTGCACGTCACAACAGTAATGCAGAATTTCTAAAATTACTCTTATTACCCCAGCAATATAAAAATTTGCCCAGGCCTAGTAATATAGTGTATTTTACTATCCAAACAGCAGTTAAAGAGGCCACTTTCTTTGCTTGCACCAGGGCCCATGGCATCTTTGCTACAGTACTTGCTGTTACCAATCAGCTTTGTTGTTGTTCTAAACAATACGCTTAAGCCCGAACTACTTGTCACTTCTTGCATTACATGCATGGTCATTTTCTTGGTGCACGCAGCCTTGACTGCAGTGCACGTGAAACCTCACACTTCCGCACACAGAGGAAAAAAATTAGAGGGAACATTGGTCACTACCTATGTACAGCGTCACAATGGTAACTCCGAACATGGTCATGTAACATGTCTAAGATCATGGAATTGTCACCCCAATGCCATTGTGGCATTGGGGTGACAATTCCATGATTCCCCGGTTCTCTAGCACAGAACCCGGGTACTGCTAAACTGCCTTTCCGGGGTCTCCACTGCAGCTGCTGCTGCTGCCAACCCCTCAGACAGGTTTCTGCCCTCCTGGGGTCCAGGCAGCCCTGGCCCAGGAAGGCAGAACAAAGGACTTCCTCTGAGAGAGGGTGTAACACCCTCTCCCTTTGGAAATAGGTGTGAGGGCTGGGGAGGAGTAGCCTCCCCCAGCCTCTGGAAATGCTTTGATGGGCACAGATGGTGCCCATCTCTGCATAAGCCAGTCTACACCGGTTCAGGGATCCCCCAGCCCTGCTCTGGCGTGAAACTGGACAAAGGAAAGGGGAGTGACCACTACCCTGACCTGCACCTCCCAGGGGAGGTGCCCAGAGCTCTTTCAGTGTGTCCCAGACCTCTGCCATCTTGGAAACAGAGGTGTTTGTGGCAGACTGGACTGCTCTGAGTGGCCAGTGTCAGCAGGTGACGCCAGAGGCTCCTTCTGATAGGCTCTTACCTCTCTTGGTAGCCAATCCTCCTTCCTAGGTAGCCAAACCTCCTTTTCTGGCTATTTAGGGTCTCTGCTTTGGGGATCTCACCAGATAACGAATGCAAGAGCGCACCAGAGTTCCCCTGCATCTCCCTCTTCACCTTCTGCCAAAGGATCGACCGCTGACTGCTCAGGACGCCTGCAAAACCGCAACAAAGGAGCAAGACGACTACTAGCAACCGTGTATCGCTTCATCCTGCCAGCTTTCTCAACTGTTTCCAGGTAGTGCATGCATTGGGGGTAGCCTGCCTCCTCGCTGCACCAGGAGCTCCGAAGAAATCTCCTGTGGGTCGACGGAATCTTCCCCCTGCAACCGCAGGCACCAAAAGACTGCATCACTGGTCCTCTGGGTCCCCTCTCAGCACGACGAGCATGGTCCCTGGAGCTCAGCAACTCTGTCCAAGTGACTCCTACAGTCCAGTGACTCTTCAGTCCAAGTTTGGCGGAGGTAAGTCCTTGCCTCCCCACGCCAGACTGCATTGCTGGGTACCGCGTGATTTGCAGCTGCTCCAGCTCCTGTGCACTCTTCCAGGATTTCCTTCATGCACAGCCAAGCCTGGGTCCCCGACACTCTAACCTGCAGTGCACAACCTTCTGAGTTGTCCTCCGGCGTCATGGGACTCCCTTTTGTGACTTCGGGTGGACTCCAGTTCACTTTTCTTCTAAGTGCCTGTTCAGGTACTTCTGCGGGTGCTGTCTGCTTCTGTGAGGGCTCCCTACGTTGCTGGGTGCCTCCTCTGTCTTCTCCTCCAAGTGGCGACATCCTGGTCCCTCCTGGGCCACAGCAGCACCCAAAAACCTCTACAGCAACCCTTGCAGCTAGCAAGGCTTGTTTGCGGTCTTTCTGCATGGGAATACCTCTGCAAGCTTCATCGCGACATGGGACATCCGTCTTCCAAAGGAGAAGTTCCTAGTCCTCTTCTTTCTTGCAGAACTCCAAGCTTCTTCCAACAGGTGGCAGCTTCCTTGCACCCTCAGCTGGCATTTCCTGGGCTCCTGCCCACTCGACACTGTCGCGACTATTGGACTTGGTCCCCTTGTCTTACAGGTACTCAGGTCTGGAAATTCACTGTTGTTGCATTGCTGGTGTTTGTTCTTCCTGCAGAATCCCCCTATCACGACCTCTGTGTTCTCTGGGGGTAGTAGGTGCACTTTACACCTACCTTTCAGGGACTTGGGGTGGGCTATTTTTCTAACCCTCACTGTTTTCTTACAGTCCCAGCAACACTCTTCAAGCTCACATAGGTTTGGGGTCCATTCGTGGTTCGCATTCCACTTTTGGAGTATTTGGTTTGTGTTCGCCCTATACCTATGTGCTCCTATTGCAATCTACTGTAACTTTACACTGCTTGCATTACTGTTCTTGCTATTACCTGCATAATTCTGTTTTGTGTACATATATCTTGTGTATATATCTTATCCTCATACTGAGGGTACTCACTGAGATACTTTTGTCATATTGTCATAAAAATAAAGTACCTTTATTTTTAGTACTTCTGTGTATTGTGTTTTCTTACGATATTGTGCATATGACACCAGTGGTATAGTAGGAGCTTTACATGTCTCCTAGTTCAGCCTAAGCTGCTTTGCCATAGCCACCTTCTATCAGCCTAAGCTGCTAGAAACACCTCTTCTACACTAATAAGGGATAACTGGACCTGGCACAAGGTGTAAGTACCTCTGATACCCACTACAAGCCAGGCCAGCCTCCTACACTGTGGCTTAGCAATCCCCAGGACCAAGCGGTGGGCATGGAACCCCCACCAGGCCAGTGGCATTGTACCATCTTCTGGCTGAGGTGCCCCCATTCCCAGTCCCCCTGAGGTGCCTGTGTGTTTTCGACCTGATGCCCCTGCAGTGTTCTCTCTGTAATGAGGCAGGAGCCAAGTGTGGCCTTGGCCTATGTGTTTTGGCCCAGTGGGCCACGGACATTTTGGAGTGGGCATTGTCTCTCCTTTTGTATATATTGTATATATTGTACATACTGTTTCTTGATTAAAGTATGTATTTTTCTAAGACTTTACTATTACACTCATTTTACTCCATTCCTTTTGCCCTTGCGTTATTCCTGAGGGTTGCAGGGTGTGTATGTAATGTTGTTGCATCTGTTTGTGAGTATGGTGTTGGGGGTGAGGATGGGGGTGGGGGTGTAGAGTGTTGCACGTGTGTGTCACTCTCTTTTTCCTCCGCCTTTCCCTTGTGGGCTAGGTGCAGTACTCACTGTGGTTGTCTTCGCTGATGTTCGTGTTCCTGTTGTATGAGAAGGTACACCAGCATTGGGAACACCTACAGCTCGGGCTCCATGGCATTGTGGTTCTTCCTTGAGTGTCGAGAGGTGAGTCGTTTCCCTTCAGAGTAGTGTTTCCACTGTGCTTTGGATGGTGTTGGTACCACCCCAGAAAAGCTGGCGGATAGGCGTGTTGTAATGCAGTGGGCGGTACATTGTCTTCCGTCTGGCTGTTGGCGGTTACCGCTGTGGTATTTGTTGCTACCGCCGTGGCGGTCGGTGTGTTAAAGTGGCTGTTTGAGTTGGTGGTTTCCGCCGTGGTCATGGTTCCGATTTTTCACCGCCAGCCTTTTGGCGGTGTTACCGCCGCTTTATCACCGAACGCCAGGGTTGAATTGAGGGCCTAAATACCAGTAGAGACATTTATAGTCAGTGAAATAACTGAATTCCTTGGCAATGAAAGGAATTGCCTTATCGAGGGAAGTAAATCAGTTGGTTACAACTTGGGTAGTGAATAATATGCAGCTGCTTACTTAGTAGTTCTTCTGGAGATTACTTTGCCCAGTGGACTTATACAATCAGGAGCTTCAGGGATTTAAGTGGGCATTGAGTTTCCACAATTGTTACAGATATCTGTCATCCAGAAAAAGGTTCCCGAAGAATGTAAGGTAGAAGATGTCTCTGCTTTGTACTGGGACTTGTACAATTTCTTAAACACAAGATTTCTTTGGTATGTTTTTTAAGTCATCATGAAAAGACAATAAAAATGAATTTTGATTATTCTATTAATCATTGTTAGATGTCTGCTAAATAGGTTGACAGTTGTCCTTCATATACATTAGCTGCATCAATGGCAACTCATGTTATTGGTTGCATAGTTAACCTGCCCTCTTGTTATGAGACATTCCATAAAGAGTTTTAGATACAAAAAAGCAAGTATATGACCTAATCAATGGAGTTATGATTGCAACATTGATTTAAAACCTAAGGTGTCTATACCTTGTCGTCATGTACATGCACTTACAGAATCAGAAACAGAAAATCTTAGATTGTACTTAATTGAGAATGTAGCTAACACGGTTATCAGTCCATCACAGTGTCCAGCCTCTTCCCACTTATTTTTGTTCCCACGAAAGGGAGTGAATTAGCATTATGTATTGGCCATAGAGCAATCAACAGGATCAGTTACTATTGATAGCTGTTCTTTTGGTTCATATCTGTTAGAACTGGGGTTTCTGGTTGTCAGAGTATGCACCCTGTACAAGGAGGAACCACTACCTCTAGTCAGGGAAAGCTAAATACACACTTAGCAATAACCTGTGCTGACCCTTTAGTAGCTTGGCACAGAGCAGTCAGGCTTATCTAAAGAGGCAATGTGTAAAGTATTTGTGCAACACACACAGTAACACAATGAAAACACCACAAAAAGTCTCCATGCCGGTTTAGAATAATAGAAAATATTTAAAACAAGACCAAAATGACAAAGCTCCAATGAGTAGAAGTCGAGATATGAATTTGTAAAGAATAAACTAGACAGTGCTTAGAAGTCACTAGCAGTCAAAAGGTTTCCTGAGGTCGTGAGGGGCCAGTGCAAATCCAGATTTAAGGCCGACCGCTATGGAGGGTAGGCCAGCTACAGAACCCAAGCGGGGTCTGCTGAAAAAGTACCTTGGATGGAACAAACATTGATGTTGAGGAGCAAATGTGAAGGCAATGAGTTGGTTCCGATCCGTGCAGTCGGGTCACAGCATCATCGTCTAACCACGTAGTTGGATCGCGCGTCGGCGTCAAATTCCTTTGAGATTAATGCAATGCATCATCATCTAATTGCACAGAGCGTAGTCTCCGGGCCATTCAGGCTGTGGACCTGCTGTTGTCAACGTTGAAGGGTGATGCATCTGTTTTGTAGCAAAACAGCTGCCAAACCCACTTCTGCAGCCCAAGCCTGGAGGGGGCGCCTCAGGCAAGGACAGGACTCACAGATCGCAGAGTCCAACAGCAAATGCAGAATTGCAGGCAATCTTTAATGTCTCTGAGACTGAAGGAGAACAGGGGGCAAGCCAGCAAGCCCTTAGAGTCACACTGGGTCAGTTGAGAGGATCCAGTCCTTCCTCAGCTGAGCAGAGATTAGCAGGGAAACTCACCAAGTCAGAGAGAAGTCTTTATTGGAAAGCAGTACAGCAGTGTGCCACTCCTGGCACCACAGCAGTCCTTACTCCAGGTAGAGTTCTGACCAGGTCCAGTAGTGTAATGATTTGGTAGAGTCAGCACCCCGGTTCATATACCCAAATATGCCTTTGATGTGGGGGTGACTTCAAAAAAGGATCTTTGAAGTGCACAGAGCTCCTTTCTTCCTAGCCGTGGAACCAAACGACCGGTAGGGGCAATCAGCCTTTTGTGTGGGGACAGGTAATTCCCTATCAAGTGTGTCAGCTCTGCTCCATCTTTCCTGCCCAGGAAGGCTCATCAAAATGCAGATGAGTGCAGATGAGTGTTTAGACACACCTAACCTTCCTGTGCTTCTAGCTGTCTAGAGGGAATGCACAAAGTGTAGCTATCACCTACCTAAGATGTGCATTGGAGACAGACTGTAAGGTACACAGAGCGGTAAGAGCAGAGAAATGCACACTTTCTAAAAGTGCCAATTCTAAAAAAGTAATGTAAAATCCAACTTTACCATTAAAGAGAATTTATCATTAACATCCCAATGATATGAATCATGATGTACCTAGTCCTTTCTGATTAGGAATTACATCTTAAAAATATATTAAGGAATTCTCAGTGCTGGCAAATGAGAGTAGTAGGCCTCACAGAAGTGAAAAACATCTTTGGGAGTTGTTTTTCACTACCAAGACATGTAAAACTTAAAGGAATCCCTGCCTTTTACTTACTTAGCACCCTGACCTATGTGCTGCCTAGGGTCTTCCTTAAACGTAACTTATATGTAATAAAAGGGGAATTTACGATTTTTTCAATGGGTTTTAAATGCCAAGTCGAACTGGCAGTAAAACCGCACACACAAGCTCTGCAGCGGCAGCCCGAGACATGTTTAAAGCCCTACTTAAGTGGGTGGCACAATCAGTATTGCAGGCCCACTAGTAGCATTTATTTACAGGCTCTGGGTATACCACTTTACAAGGGACTTACATATAAATAAATATGCCAATTGTGGATACACCAATGTTACCATGTTTATGGGAGAAGCACATGCACTTTAGCACTGGCCAACACTGGTAAAGTGCACAGAGTCCTAAGGCCAACAAAAAGATACAGCAAAAATGTGAGGGAACCAGGCAAAAAGATTGGGGAAGACAACCCTAAGGCTGACCAGTCTAATATCAAACAAGTAACCTTTTCACCAAGCTTGATCTTCGAAGAGCACATCATTTGCTTAAAGTCAGAGACGCAGTGGATGGAAAACAGCTTTTCTTAGTAAATGTGGACTATTTGAATAGCAAATCATGCCTTTCAGACTCTCTAATGTCCCAGCTGTTTTCACTTATGTTATTGATGAAGTACAGAGAGAATTTCTGGTTGTATTTTGGGTAGTGTACTTAGATATTTTATATTTCTCCAGTTCCATAAGAATACATGCTCAACGTGTTTAGGCAGTATTACAACACTTATCAGACCATCATCTTTTTACCAAACTCGATAAGTATGTATTTCATACTACTTCAGGCTAAATTTTCATGTATTTATTATGCCCCTGGGGCATTAAAATGGATGACAGGAAACTTTCAGCAATAATTCATTGGTCTACACCTATGTCTGTAAAAGGTGTGCACAGTTTTCAGTTTTTACAATTTTGATACAATATTTAGTCAGTAATATTCTGATATATTTACACCGATTAATAAACTTAATAAAAAAGGAGTTATCTTATGCATTCTATGGAAGCTGATCAAGCCTTCAGTTTTTTGAAGAAATGCTTTTCTTCTGCTCCTAGTCTGCAACATCATAATGTTGAACTTCAGTTTATTTTATTGTTGACACAAGTGCCTCATATCATGCCATGGGAGGCATTTTGTCCCAAGGGATTCCAATCACTGGACAGGTGCATACAGTGGCATATTTTTCCCACATTTGTTGCTAACATAATCAAACTACACCACTACAGACAAAGAGTTATTGGCAATGATGTAACCATTTGAAGAATGGAATCATTGTGATCTAAACATACAGGCACAGTTGGCCACTGTATCAACCGGACAATATGACACTTGAACATTGGATCACTCGTAGGTGTGTCGCATAGGCTCTCATTATTCTAATGAGACTACTGGATTTTGAGGGGCAGAATCACCTGCGGTGTGGGAGACTGAGTCTGACCCACTACCGGTGACACATGTTGCCCCAATCAGGGTTTGCTCTGGCTAACTAGCAGTGCCTCATCTCTACCCAAAGGCAAGGATGACTGGGCAGCCGAGCACATGACATAATTGATTTCTCAGGGAAAACATGGTCACTCAGGCCTCATCCGTTTCTCTCAGTTACATTAGTCTCACATACACAATGACAAACAGAGGCAGTATGTGTTTCAATAAGGTTTTAATGAAGCAACTACATCTTAGATAGCAAAGCATGTACTGCAATAACCAGGATAATACAGCATGACAAGATTAAAATTGTGACAAGGAGGGTAAAGTATAGAAATAACGCTTCCATGTTGTCAATAGAGTAAATAGACTAATTCCTACCTAGGCTTCTATTAGACCACAGCATGTTAATCTCTTATTCTGCCCTTTAGGTTCCCCTGGGAAGACATCATCCCCCATACCTGAGCAAAAGCCTGAAGTCTGCATAAGCAGCTGTAGCGAAGCGTTCAGCAATCAGCATACAGTTGTGTGTAAGGGACAGGGAAGTATTTTTATAATAAAACAGCTGATGTTCTGAGAAAATGTCTCTACGTAGGGATGTGTGTTTTTCTATGAATGTCAGAGACAAAACTTGTACTATGTTCACCGGCAACCTATCTTACTGCAGCCTTGAAAGAAGCACAGAGTGAAAAAGAATGTTTTGTTTAAGAACAGAATGCTGGCCTAAGCAAAAACAGCTAGATAGAGAGAAAATAAAACAAGACCGCAAAAGTGGCTATTGTTAAAATAATAAAACTAAGCTGAATAAAATATATCTAGGTTAACGTGCACAGCGGCAGGCCTAGTATGCTAAAATAACATGCATGGAGCTATAACTAAAATGGCTACACAACAGGTGGGAGGGGTTGATAGGGATGAGGGCCGTATTTCTTGACATGAACGTCTGTGACACAGCTTCTATGTGGTAATGTGTTAAGTTATTGCTTTATTCTTTAACACTGTAAAAAGATATGACGAGCTTTGTACCCTTTAATTTACACCCAGCCTTATTAGACCAGACTGTTGAGTCTGGCCTGTTATGTTGAAAAACAATTAAAAACTATTCCAAAACTAACATACAGTAGACCATAGGAATACCATAGAAATATGCAGTTTTTAAAGTCTGCTGGGATGCTGACTCCTGTACAGTTGAGATGGACAGTGTTCTTTTCTGATTATGACATTGTGATTAATGATAAACCTAGTCTGCACAATTGTAAGGCAGATGCCTTATCTACAGATAATTAATCTGAAAATGAGAATAACACAGTTAGTGATACTCCATTGATTTTGCCAGCTGAAATTCAGAATAATAATTCCATACCTTTAAACAGTGTTGAAAGTTTTTTAATCAAAGTACAGTCTGAGGTGCAGTCTATGGATGAAGAAGCTTGATGCAGAGTAAAAGAAGGTAGAAATGAAAAAGAACCCTTTGATGGGCAGATTCATTTTTGTTTTATAAATCTCGACATTCTATGAGGTCTGAATCGAGCTTTTTGCTCAATGTCCCTCAATTCAAGCCCTACACATTGGGTGGTTGTGCTTTCTTCTTCTCTGCTGCTAAATTGTAGAACGAGATTCCATTATATCTCCAGATGGACCTTTACCTTATCATATTTCATAAATTACTGTACACCTGGTTCTTCCTTTCTGAATAATGCTGCACCTTTGGCTGTGTTATGGCTAACTGCCTTAGGCATGTTTCCCATGCTTCAGTTTTTTCTTCTTTTTTTCCTCAGTGCCAAGGTACCTCCGGGTGTATGAATGCGCTTTACAAAACCTTTAAAAAATAAATATATGAAGGGAAAATTTTGTATTTACCTTCATTGCAATCAAAGCAATTATCTATGAGTTGGCCCCATGACTGCTGGACATCATGGAACAACTGAAATAACAGCAACAATATCTTAGTCAGTCCTTGGTACCTTGGCCACTACAGGGATCAGAGGACACCACATTAAAAGGGACTGGGACATGTAGAACCAGGTAACTTGTAGAACTGGGTGAACCTGATTTGTTACCGGATTCGCAAAAATGAGATTGCGAGTGTGACCTGTTTTGTGTATAAGGACCTTGATTAATTGTTCAAGTTTGAATCCTTCCATGGAGGACAGACACTGCTGGGTGGGTTTGTTGTTGGAATCGTCCACATGAAGGTTAACTTCGTCCAGTACCCGGTAGGATGGCCCACATTGAGTACAGCCCTTCACCACTTTATCCCAGAATCCAGCCACCCATGAGCAATCTCAGGCCACATAAAGGAATCCAATCTCTCATCGAACACATGCAGTTTTTCTGCGTAGATAGAGTTGTGCTAGCTTTTTAGGGGTGGTGTAGTCTTTATGTAGGTAATGGAATTGGATTAGTTTGAAACATACATTCAGAGAGATCTGTTTGACCTGTTCACAGACTTTTTTCCAGTCTGTCAGTGGTTTCCAACACTTCTGTGTCCATTTTCTTTACAACTGTTCTGTCACCTCTCCTGTCTTGGATCAGCGCTGCATACAGATCAGTGATTCGTTTTCTATCACCAGTCACGTTTAGTATTCTCAATTTTGTGTTCATTTCTGGAGGTGCTTGAGGGAATGTGGTCCAAACTTCTCCAGTAATGCGCAGTAGTCATCCGTACTGGAGAAAACGGTCCAAGGTGTACCCCAAATGTTTCTTGTACTTGATCAAAAGTCAAGAATCTTTTATTTAAGAATAATAATGCAATACAATACAATGCATGACCCGGCGCTAGCAGAAAGAACACCTTCAAAGAGATCTACTTGGAGGGAGACTAAATGACATCAAGACAGGCATAAAAGAAAACAGTTTTAAAGCCCTTTCTCCAAGCAGCTTCATTTGGGCTGCTTTTCGGCTCAAGAGGGAAAGCATTCCATAACTTCGAGGCCAGAAACACAAAAGATCTCCCATCTTTTCTGGTCTTGTGAAGGCATGGGATTTAATAAAGTTTAAAATTATTAGATCTCAGCAATCTCACCTGAGTGTAAGGTTTGAAACGGCACCAGAGATAAAGAGGACCTTTGTGGATGTAGGTCCTGAGTGCAAAGATGAGTGCGTTGAACTGAATCTTATTCTTCACTGGAAGTCAGTGACGAAGTCGTAGATGGCCTGACACTGCTTGCCCGGAGAGAATCTTGAGAATAAGGTGCATAGCCACATTCTGAATAATTATTGAAGACGCTGGGTCAGAAAGTCAGGCAGCACAAGGTACAGAATATTGGCATAGTCCTGCTGAGATGTGATCAAGGCATGGACTATCATTTTGCGGCACTCCAAGGGAACAAGATGCAGCATCCTTCTTAGGGACCTGAGGTAAACAAATGAGGTGGAGGAAAATGCCTTGATTTTGGGTGTGAAGGTCAGATTAGAGTCTAATTTTACACCCAGATTTTTTACTACTGAGGGCCGGGAGAGGAGGGGCACCCAGTTCAGATGGCCACCAGGGGCTAGGATCTGGAGAGTATTTGATTCCAAAGAAAATAATCTCAGCGTTATCTGAGTTAAGTTTCAGACAACTGGAATTCATCCAATCTACTACTGGTTTGAGGCAGAGTTTAAAGGAGTGTAGAGTTGAGGGAGCCTTTTTCTGGAAAGCAAGGAGAAGTTGGGTGTCATCGCATCTCACACAACTCTGATTCCCCAAGCCTCAACCAATTTCACCTGTGTCTCCAGATAAATATTGAATACTGTGGGGCTCAGGTCAGTGCACTGAGGAACACCACACTCTGAAGGTTTGGGAGTAGAGGTAGGGGTAGAGCTAAAAGGAGGGAGGAAGACAGCCTGGGAACAGTCGGTAATGAATTATTTCTTCCATAAAAGGGCTTGATCTCTAATGCCAATCTTTTCTAGTCTCTCAAGCAGAATAGTATGAGACCCCGTATCAAATGCCGAAGAACGGTCAAGTAGCATAATCATAACTGGAGTATTTAAATCCAAGTTTTCTCTAATGAATTCCGAGACTTCGAGCAGGGCGGACTCGGTGCTGTATACTGAACGAAACCCAAATTGGGAGTCGTGCAACAGATGATTGAACTCAAGGAAATGATATATCTGCCTATTCACCCTTTTATAAGTAGTTTGGCAACCGTGAGTCGAAGTGAGATGGGTCTAAAATTGCTAAGAACTTTAGCGTCAGCCGAAGGCTTTTTAAGCAGGGGAAGCAGCAGGGCTGGTTTCCAGCTGGAAGGAACCAGCCTTTGGTCGAAGGAGTCATTCAATAGCTTATTTAAAATTGGATTCACCACCGGGGCAGCAGGGGCGCAGGGATCAAGGGGTGAGACAGAATTGCAGCATGCGAGTTCGGCTGCAGATTGTTCTAGACTTATAGCTGTAAAGTGAAAGAGTGTTGGCCCAGGATCTGAGGTTGATGCCACTCTTTGATTAGTAGGGTGCTGACCTTGGAATATTTCGTAAATAGTTTTCATTTTCTTGAAGAAGAAGTGAGAAAGGTCCTTGCATAGGTCCATAGCAAAAGTGAGAATATTTCATTTTGCGGAGGGGGAAAGAAACACATTGAGGATTTTGAACAGTTCACTCAGTTTATTTGCTGCCTCACAGATAGATGAGGTGATAAAGTGTTTTTGGGCTGTCCGTATTGCCGCACGATATTTCTTCCGAGGAGCCTTGTAAGATGCTTTAGTGCCCTGCTCATATTTGGACTTCCACTGCCTTTCTAACCTATTACAAAGCAACTTCTCTGAATTAAGGGCATCAGAGAACCAAGGTGCGGAAGGTTTAACCTCTTTGAGGAATGAGATCTCAAAGTGGCAAAGGAGTCAATAGCATCAGTTAACCAGTTATTAAAATGCACAACACCCTGCTCTTAAACTCCAGTCCCGATACAGCGAGTGTATTGACGTCAATAACTGAGAATTCGAAATGTCATGCCAGGCTCTAAACAATGTTTTAGTCAGCCCTTGGCCACTACAGGCAGCAGAGGGGACCATGATAAAAGAGACTAGGGGACTTGGATGGGGTCAGATCAAGTAAGTTGTAGAATCGGCTGAACCATTATTAAGATCAAGGGTGTGACCTACTTTGTGTAGAGGGACCTTGATTAAGTGTTCAAGGTTGAACCCTTCCATGGAGGACAAAAATTGCTAGGCAGGTTTGTTGTTCGAATCGTCCACATGAAGGTTAAAGTCACCCAGCACCAGGTAATTATCATGGAGAGGGGATAGTTGACTAAGGATATCAGTAAGAAGCTGTAGAAAGGTGGCAGGGGCATCAGGTGGGCGGTTGATAAGTGCACCAGATAATGCAAAAGTAGGGGCTAAAACCACAGTGGAGGACAATCCTTCAATGGTATTGATCTTATCAACTTGAATACAAGCGCAGAAGGAATGGTATATAATAGCTACCCCAACCCCACTTTTGTCAGTTCTATCGATATGCTTGATGGAGAAATGAGGGGGAATTTCCAATGCAATATCAGCAACCAAGCAGTATTTGAGCCAGGTTTTGGTGAGAAACATCAGGTCCCAGTGCTTCTCTGTTCATAAATTGAAGATGTTCAGAGCATGTCTAGGAAGAGAACGGCAATTGATGAGATCTAATAAAAGAAGAATCAGAAGAGCAGAGCTTTAGGTCACCAGGCTCAGTGTTTGCCAAAACTCTGCAATTCTTGTCTCAGAAGCAGCTGCATGAATTAGGGGCTTGAAAGAAGAAGCCACACCAAGGGCATTTAGAACCCACTTCTGAGTTATCGAGGTTAAGCTCACCAACGTGAGCACAAGTAGTAGGGCGGAGAGCTAGTAGATCAGCCCTAGAGTAAATGCGAGGGGCTATGGTGTGGCAAGGTTTACCGGCAGCATGGCTGGCGCTGGACGCGATCTAGATGTGGACGGGTGAAGACGGGCTTGTCTTCAGCATGTCTGCGGCACACCTGCTGCATCTGTCTGCTGCTCCTCCACGGCATCAGTGAACTAGAGAGGAATACTTGGAGCGTTCTGAAAGAAAATGGCAGCTCTGCGTGGACTTAGAGGAATACTGAAGTGGTGTCCGACATCCCCACTCCCTCCGTCTAGTCACTGTTATATGCTTGGTCATCTTTGAATGGCTTAACCGACCACTCTGGGCGGGATCAAACACTGGTCCCTTCAGGAGGTCTAACATTTCTTGTTTATCCCCTCCCTACTAATAATTTCAGAACTTCCTCCTGGTGTAGTCATAGTAAACATGGGTTGGGTTTCTCTCTTTTCAGCGGTCAGGGCAACATACAAGCCTTTGACTGTGTTAAGTATGAGTGTGCATATCTAGTGTAGTTCAGGTGCCTGCAAGTTGCCTCTTGTTTCAATCAATGGTTCCATCTTATTTGGGTTGAGCACCACCTCTCTCTCTAGCTCATTAGAGTTGTTTCTGTGTCTTGGAGTATGCTTTACATTTTCATCTTTACCCATATCTGAAATACACTCTCCTCTAAGCCTCCTATTCCAACCTATCCCTGCCATTTCTTGATTATGTTGAAAAAACTGTCTTGTGTGTCTTTATTGTGCAGGTCAAAAGACTGATAAATTAGGGCTTCGGTTCTTAGTATTCACAAATGCATTTTAAGACCAGTTTTTGTCTGCAATAATTTGAGGACCAACAGTGAGTGATCAGAGATTAACCTATTTAGACTACTGGGCCACACCTATGGTAGTTGGGGTATTTTGCCTCTGGTGTCCCAAGTGCACCCTACTTTAGAGCTGCAAACAGGGCCAGATACACCACTCAATATGAAGGCAGTGAAGATGAGTAGTCCAAGCCACCTCAGGAAGGTAGAGACCCAGAACGCAGTCAAACAACAGACACAGTAAGTGAATGTCCAGCCTAGCACTTTTCTTTCAATAAAATGAGAAGTGCTTTAATCACACTACAGTTCAATACTACACAAAAATATTTAGCACTACAGGGAAGGTAATGCATGGATGCTACGTGCATACTACTCAGACACACAGAAGCTTTAGATTTAAGAACAAGAGCTGGCTTTGTATGGTGAAATGGAATGGCTTAATTGAGTTCTGTGACTTGTAGGTCACACCATATGATTTGACTAGGCAGTTCACGTAGGTGGGTTGCAATAATTTCAATGAAGTCTCATCAAAATCTGGCATTCAGGTTCTCTGTCAATGTTTTGTTCACACAATAACTGTACCTGAGGTGCAGCACATCTTGGATCTCCATGCGGGTGTGCAGTCCTCAACCCCACAGTGCAAGCAATTTAGCCACACCACCTCCTTTTCACTGCATTGGGCTGAAGTAAACTGCTTCAGCTCAAACAAAGTCACTACATGGCTGATGCAAATAACTTAAGTAAGCCAGTGTGCATGCCACAGATAGACAATCAAGGAGGACACAGCAATGTGTCAACCATACATTTTGCATTACCAATCGTATCTGCAATAGATGCCTCTATTTTCTGAAAAAACAAGATGCTTGCCTCCCATGCTTAACCTTTCACTCCCATGTTTGTCTGTTAGTTTACTGGACCCGACCCATGCTCCACGTTGGGATCTTTCACCTGCACCAGCTGCCATTTCACCTGCCACACCACACACACTAGCCCACCAACCAGCTCCACCCCAGACACCACCTGAACAAAAACACCAACTCACATACGCCCTTCTCAACACAAACATGTTCACTATGCAATATTCCACCAAATTACGGGACCTCATTGCCACCCTTGCACACAACATTGTCTTCCTCACCGAGACCTGGCTCAATCCCACATCTGCCTCAGACATTGCCACTGCAATCCTCGACAGATATAAAACCATTCACCAGGACCGCACCAACAAGCTGGGAGGAGGCACATCCACAAAGAGACCATACAGTGCACCACCACCACCAACAACACCACCACCCCTATGGAACATCTCGACTTCAAGCTCCACATGGATGACAAAACAACCAGCAGAGGCGCCCTCTCATACCGACCCCCAGATCCGTGCTCCAGCTTCCCCAACACCATTGCAGACTTCATTGCACCCCTAGCTTTAGACTCCAAGGACTACGGCAACCTAAATTTCCACATAGGCAACCCCAACAACAACACTGCACACCTCCTCAACACCTCGGATTGGCCCAGATCATCCACAACCCTACACACACCACAGGACACAGGACGCAATTTTCGCATCCAGCACCATGTCACAGAACTCACATGGACCTATCACTCCATCGTCCACTTCAGAATCTCCAGCCCCTGCACCTCCACCCCCAAGATGACCAGAGCCCCCCACCGGAGGTGGAACAAAACCTCAGAGACCAGCTGGGCAGACGCCCTCAGCACCTCCAACCCCGCTACTGCCACCAACCTCGAACATGGAGTGAAAAACTACAACACCTGGATCACCAATTGCTCTGACTGCATTTTCCCCATCAAGAGCAACAGCCAGAGAAAATCCTCCAAAATTGGCAGCTGGTACACCCAAGATCTTTTCAACATCATTAAGGAATTCTCCAACCTGGTTGCTGGTGAAACCAACATCACTCCCTCACAGGAGCTGTGCGACAACCTCGCCCACTTCTTCCAATGACAAGATCGTAACCATATACAGAAATTTTGAATCCCAATCCACACCTACAGACCTCCTTGATGGATACGCCATCACCGTAACTGACACGAGCAACACACTGACCACGTGGAATATCCTCTCTACCCAGGACATCACCTCCACCATGAAATCCATCCACACAGGAGCTCCCATAGACCCCTGCTCGCACCACTTCTTCAACCTTGGAAGCCAAAGGATCAGGCAGGAACTCACCACACTCCTTAACACCGGTATCACCACCACAACATTTCCTGTTGCCTGGAAACACGCCAAAGTCAGACCACTACTCAAAAAACCCTCTGGTGACCCCAGCGAACCCAAAACTACCGGCCAATCTCCCTGCTCCCATTCCCAGCGAAGGTACTGGAAAAGATAGATCATCAGTAAGCAACTCATGACATACCTCTAGTAGACCCAACTACTTGATGCCTCCCATTCCGGCTTCCTAAGCAATCACAGCACTGAAACTGCCCTAATCACAGCCACAGAGCCTCATCAACTGAGGAGAAACATCAGTTTTGATCCTCCTCGACCTGTCGACAGCCTTTGACACCGTATCATACTGCATGCTGATCATAAGATTTCTCCACATCAGCATCCAAGGGGATGCGCTCAAATGGATCACCTCCTTTCTCACCGGAAGAACCCAGAGGATCCAACTCTCTCCTTTTAACTCGGAGCCCAAGGAGATCACCTGGGGTGTCCTCAGAGCTCACCCACACTCTTTAACGCATATATGACCCCGCTGGACAACATCATCAGATCTCATGGTCTCAGCAGAATTTCCTATGCACCCAACTCATCCTCTCACTGACCGACCACCCCTCACCACCAGAACCTACTTCCACAAATGCATGACAAGCATTGCTGGCTGGATGAAGAACAACCATCTGCAGCCGATCACAGACAAGATGGAAGTTCTGATCTTTGGCAATAGAAGCAACACATGGAAGGATTCCTAGTTGCCATCAAACCTAGGACCCACACCCATTCCCTTCGACCATGCTAGAAACTTCAGAATCTTCATTGAAAACAAGCTCACCATGAATTCACAGATCAATGTGGTCTCCTCCACCCGCTGCTGTTTTTCCTGTGACCTCTCTGCTATTTGGGCTTGATAGGGCCACCAGCTGTGAGTCCCCTTGGCAAAACCCCTGCAGCAATAGATATGCTCAGGTATTAATGGAGGAAGCAGACAATACATTTCTGGTAGGTAAGCACTGGAAGGAAGAAGTGTTTTTTTCGGGTTGGACCTGGCAGTATGAAAAATGTGACATATCTATTTCATGGGTTGTATGTTTTTCTTAGTGGTTAATTGAGAAGGGAGGGTAATACAAAGACTACTGATAGGAGGGTTGGTGCTCAAGTGACTTCAAGTCACAAAGAAGGGAGAAAAAGAACATACATGGTCACAATTTCAACACTGGTTGCAGGAGGGTGGACTGTAGGCCCGCATTTGGGACACCTTCATAAGAGTCAAGTAGAGAGAGAGTAAAGCAAGGACGATGGGCTGGACAATAGGAAAATTTCCTTGTGCTGGGCCAGGTTTAGGGCTCTAGCTCTGTCTGTAGGTAGGTGTAGCATCCTGGTTTTAATTAATATGGATGCTATACTAAACAGGAGAGCATGTAGTCAATGATATTAAAAAGCAATCAAAATAAATGAAAGTAGTAAATAATTATAAAAATATTTAAGTTGAAGACAGCAATATCTATTTTATTTAAATAAACCACATTCTCCATCTTCAGTGGGCTCACCCCTCTCCGGAAACCCTAAAAAACACAATGGGGCTCCTTACGAGTGTGGCGGTCTATGGACCGCCACACTCGCGGTGGCAGTCTGGACCACCGCCAATGCAGCGGTCCAACCACCCCATTACAACCTGGCAGTTGGACCCCCAGGGAACTGCCAGCTCTGCGAGGATGTTGGATCCTGGCAGTCTGACGGTGCGGAGGCCCTAATCCGTCAGGGCAGCACTGCAAGCAGTGCTGCCCTGGGGATTATTACCTCATTCAACCTCATCCAACCTCATTCAACCTTATTCTCTGCCAGCGGTTTCATGGCAGTAGTACCGCCATGAAAAGGCTGGCAGAGAACAGGCGTAGGAGGCCACAGAGGGGCCCCTGCACTGCCCATGCACTTTGCATGGGCAGTGCAGGGCCCCCGGCCAACACAATTGCAATGTTCAGCAAACAGTGAACATTACGAGGGTGCTGACCTGCAGGATGCACCAGCACCCTCGTAATGTTCACTGTTTGCTGAACATTGCAATGGTGTTGGCGGGGGGCCCTGCACTGCCCATTGCATTGCCACCGGCTCCATTATGAGCAGGAGACAATGCTGTAGACTGTTTCCCGCTAGGCCAGTGGGAGGAAACGTAGGTTTGCACCTGCTGACCTAGCAAGAAACCCATAATAGCTCCAACGTAGGCGGTGGCCACCATGTCAGGAGTCTGGCGGACGGAGTTTTCCATCTGCCAAACTCGTAATCAACCCCAGTATCTAATTACTATTTGTTACTCTATCCCCAAATGTTACAACCTACACCACCTGCAGCAGCCCCAGCCCTCTCCATAAACCCTACACAACACTAAACCTACTTCCTACTTCAACTCCTTCCCCAACCGATCCTACTCACAAGCCCCGCAGCAGGACTTCCCACCTGCCTGAACCCAAGTAAACTATGAAATTACTAAGAAAAACTACCCCTTCCTAAATTGTTCCCACACATAACATTTGATAATACCCTCTAAAATGTCAATTTTCAGTCAATTCTCCCTCGTGCATTCCTTCATTTCATCAAGGGCATGACAGGCCTCCTGGAGGAGGAGCATTACAGCAGAAGGTGCAAAGGAGGCAGCTACTTTGAGAGACGTAGGCTCGGCTACTTGCAGAGGCTGGGGCTATGGTGGTGCCTTCTCCTCAGCTGTGCGTGCTGGACAGTGGAGAATTTGGCCACCGGTGACTCCTCCTCCTACACAATCATCAACGAAAGGTATTACTCCATCGTCTGACGGCACCTGAGCAGCTTTCTTCCCCTGGTGCTGGACCTCCTTACCCCTTGACTCTGCAAAAGCAGCAGAATGATCTGGGATGAAGAAAGGAAAATCATTTATGGTACACATTGCAAGCATGTTTGAACAGTCAGTCACACAGCATTGCTAGTGAGACAGTCACACATTGTTGCTGGTTCCAAGGGGCCACTAGAATTGTTTTTATGTTACTCTGTGACTCTGGAAATATTTTGTTTTACACATAATTCACCTAATTCTATTTGCAGTATGTGGCATTAATGAATCTACTACCACCTGCATGATTAAAAACATTTTTTTCTCAAATAGATGAAAGTTTTAAATTAATTAATTAATTGGGTGAGACTTTCAGCAGACAATTAATATGCTGATAAAACTTCAAAGTTACATTTATAGTGAAAGAAAGCTATGGGGCATTGAATTAATGCTGCACAATTTTTTTGCATAAATAATCCATCATGCAACATTAACTAAACTAACCCGGCAGGGTGGCAAAATATTTAGATATCTACTGGCAGGTCCACTGGGATTATGCAATTGTGTGGTTGAGGCATTTTTCTCGTCATTATAGATTTGCCACATAATCCATAATTTGTTGCATAATCTGTGGGCTTTAACACAAAAAAAAATTCTAGCTCAAACTGTTCATAAATTACTGAAAACACTGTGACAGTGGAAGACTGGTCACCTTTCTGTTGCTTATTGCTATATTTGTATATTAAGCTGGTACTAATGAGGTATTACAAATGCCCAGACAGTGTTAACAAGTGTAAAGATGACAAAATAATGAAATAATGCCATAACAAAATGTACCACACCATGGTGCATAATTGGCTTTTTCTTGCCGTATAATTTAGTCAACCCTGGCACGTAATTTGGCCCTCCCCTGCAGCATAATTCCAGTGGCCCTGTCTATTGGCACATAATAACAATAAATCTGGTGGCCGAGTCCACCACACCACATATTACCACCCTAAGGCCCTCATTATTAGCATGGTGGAGTTGGACCACCCCGTCGGCGGTGCGACCGCCGACAGGGTGGTGGTCCAGACCGCCATATTATGACTCCGTTGGTAAAATGTGAGCAAACCAGCCACTTTACCGCTGCTACCACCAGAGCAGGAGAGCCGCCGCCTAAGGAAATATATAAGGAAACACTCACCGTAGGGACACAGACGACGCCGAAGCCGACATGGAGCATGAGCTGGAAATCTTCCCAGTGCTGATCCTTGCAACATTCCTCCAGGACCGTTACCGGCGCCGTAGACGGCAACTGTGAGTACAGCCGCCTAGCACACAAGGGAGGGAAGGGAACAATTACACACCCACAAGCCACATGCATCCCACACGCACCACCACACACATACACACCAACACCCTTACACCCACACACCCTCGCTATCAACACCCTAACGCACACCCTCCCCAAACTTCGTACACAGTCTGTACAGGAAGACGCTTACCTGACACATGCACAGAAAGAAAATACAAAGCACATACCTGTCTACACAACCCTCCCACATTAAAACACAGGACTATGGAAGAACATTGCACCAACATGTCTGTTGGCCAGATATATTAAACCAGAAACCGGAGGCAGAAAAATATGTACAGACAAGGCCATGGGCCAGTCCTTTCAAATTGTCCTGTTGGCCCCACTAGGCCCCCACTTGACTCCTACCATGACCATTGTCTCCACAAGCAAGGGGCATCAATGGGGCAGGCAGGCAGGCACCTCAGGGAGCAGAGGTAGGGGGTGGCCGGGATGGGGACTCAGGCTTGGAACGGGGGTACTTTGGCTTCGATTTTGGAGTGGGTGGGGTTTTAGGCTTGCCCTGGGAAGGAGTGGGTGTTGGCTTGGGCCGGGACCGGGGGCAGTGGGTGAGGGATCAGGCCTCCTACATGTTCTTTTCCTCCCTTGGGAAGGGACACGGGACTGTGAAGGGATGACTGAGGAGGATTCTGATGAGGAAGGAGTGGATTTGGAGAGGCCAAGGGAGCATTTGGGGACAAGACAGGGTGGGCCAGTGGGTTCAAAAAGGTTTACACGGGAAAGGAAAAGCTTCTTAGGTGCAGATGGAGGGATTTTGGAGACAGGTTTTGAAGTGGAGGTTAAGAGAGTGGACGTATGTGATGTAGGCTTGCTGTCAGTGGATGCAGGTGCATGCTTCGTCTGCTCATTTTTGATGGATGGCTGTTGCATGGATGAGTGGGTGTGATTGCGTTTACTGGGAGGAGGGGCAGAAACAGTGGAAGAAGATAGGCAGCTAGCGTAGATGGATGTTGTGCGGGTGTCTGCAGGTCTGGTGAGTGTGCAGCAAGTGTCTGTAAAAGTTGTCGTGGTGACTGCGGGTGTGTTGTCTGGGTGCATGAGTGGAAGTCAGCAGTTGTGGTGACTGTGAGAATGGGGGCAGGAGCAGTAACTGAGGGTGCAGTGCATGTGGGTGTGCATGGTGAGGTGACAGACAGGAAGGAGGGGGTGGGCGACCCAGTAAGGAAAGTGAATGTTGTTGTGTTTGCCCTTGGATGTTGGGTGTGTGCCTGCTTGTGGTTGGACGTGTGCTGCCTGTGTTCCTCTTTGTGCTTATTGTGTTGTCTTGGGTGCATGCTTGTTTGTATGTGTGCTTGGGATGGGTGAAGGGAGTGGGGTGCTGGAAGGGGCAGAGGAGGTGGGAGGGGGACAGAAGAACCATGGACACTGGCTGCCGTCAAAGAGGAGGCCAGAGCCTGAAAAGATGTCTGTAGGCCTGACATGGCACTGTGAATGCCTTCCAGGTAGGCATTGCATTGCTGCATTTGGGATGCCAGCCCCTGAATGGCATTCACAATGGTTGTCTGCCCTACAGAGATGGTTTTCAGGAGGTCAATAGCCTCTTCATTGTGGGCAGCAGGACTGCCTGGGGCAGGGGCATAGGTGCCTGCAGCGAAGGAGATGGCCTCCCTCCTGGGTGAGCGGGCTCGGGCAACTCGGGGTAGCTACTGGGAGGGCAGTGCTGGTACGGGGGTGGCGGAAGATGTTCTAGATCCGGTGGTCCCAAAAGGGTGCGCCACCACCAGGGAGCTGCCATTGGAGGAGCTGTCAGAGTCACTACATGCAGTGGTAGTTGCCTCCCCCTAGGTGCTCCCCATCCCACTGGTCCCCTCAGCGTCAGTGGTCTCAGCCTCCTGGTGCCGTGGGCAGCAGCAGCCCCACTTGCCGGTGCCTCTGTTCCTTCACCAGATGATGCTAATACACACAAGGACACAAGAACACAGAGAGGGGGGTTTGAGAAAAAAGGAAGTAGGCTGTCAATACCTGATTGAATGGCATGTTGGCACAAATGCACTCCCACCCATCCTAGACTTTATCCCTCAACATCACCCACTACATCAAGGTAGGTACCTCTGATTGGTGGTCTAGCTCCCTCACTACACTGACCTACCTACACTTTACTGGCCAACTACATCACCATCCATTCCCCTCATCTCCAAATAGGTTGAGTTGGCCCAACGGAGAGGGATGCTGTGCTGTTCCACCACAATGTGCCAGGTTTCAGAGGACATACATCAGACCTACTAGCCCATCCATGGGACCTGTTACAGGGCAAAATACCCACCCCTTCCAATCAGACTTCACAATCCCACTGACGGAGAGGGGGCCGCCTGCATGGACACACCTGTATACGACCCAGCCACTACTTTCCAACCACCCTTTTGCACCCAGCTATACCTTACAAAACAGCAATCTGAACAGTGGTAGTACTCACCCCCTTGTGCTGCCCATCCAACTCCAGATAGGCCACTGCCAAAATGCGGGCCATTGGGGTTCATGATCCAATGGGCACCCCTTCCTCGTTGGGAGGCCGTCCCCAGCTGGACCTCTGCAGCCTTCCGGGCCCCACATCTCAGGTCCTCCCACTGCTTCCTGCAGTGGGTGCTCTGCCGGCTGTAGATCCCCAGGGTCCGCACTTCTTTGGTGATTGCTCACCAGAATCCCTTCTTCTGATGGGCTCTAACCTGCATGTAACACATAGACGACTATGTAGCTGTGAGTGTAGGCCCACCATTAACACATGGGATACAACAGCACCTACAAATGTACCATGCAAAATGACTGTCATCCACATGCCAACACATACGCCCTGGCACAATGCACCTATCCATGCCCACATTCTACAATCATGCGCTCAAGCATCCGTTGCATTGGCACACATTTCTAGGACACATGAATACCAGACACCTGGTCCTCTGGTCGCCCATACTGCTTTGCATAAGGGGTAGGACCCCGTCCACCAGCTTCTCCAACTCCTCCGATGTGAAAGCCCAGGCCCGTTCCCCTGTAGTCCGCCCCATTTCTAGGACCAGAGTCTGGACAGAGCAGCACACACAGTGGAGTATTGGCCGTCTCAAGATGCAGGAGTCAAGTGGCATAGGCAACTCAAAATGGCGGTCTAGACCGCGGCGGTGTGCATCGCCACTGCCGGCGGTGATCTTGATTGGCCATAGTTTCCCATAGACACCAATGTAAACCAATGAACAGTTGCACGGGGGTGTACACCGCCTACCGCCATAACGACACACATCAGTGGTATGATGTCACTTCCTACTCTCCACAACCTGTATGACTGGAGGCTGCCATTTTTTGCACAAAACGTGTTCCCAAACAGGACAGGGGCAGTGTATATGGTGCCATTTTGTCTACCTTCAGGGACCTAGAGGTGCCATAACAAATGTCTAAACCCATATCATGGTTGCAAGTATGCCTACACAGTTAAATGTCCCTTCCACAGCAATCACTACACATTGCCCATTCTGGGTTTGATCCTGCTTCGTATCTGATACTCTGTAATGTGTGAGGAATACACTTGCAATGGATGTGAGAGGTGAATGGAGAGTAATCAGTCCTACACAACATGTATCTACTTTTTTTCCCCACAGCTTTCGATCCACGTGGAGAGGGAGGGCTCCATCTGTATACAGACCCCTGGTTGATCTGGCTACCATGGAGGAGTGCAACATCATCATCAATTATCATCTCAACCGTTACACAATCTGTGAGTTGTATTCCCAATTTGAGCCTGATCTAATGCCTGCAATCAGAAACCCCTATGCTATCCCACCAACATTGCAGGTACTATCAGTCCTACATTTCTTTGCGACTGGGTCATTTCAGGTGACAGTGGGCATGGCATCTGGTGTGTCACAGCCAATGTTCAGCAACATCCTGACTAATATCTTGCGTGGCTTCTTACAACACATGCAGAGTTATATCCAGTTTCCCCAAAGCCCTGATCTCACTACTATCAAGTCAAACTATTATGCCGTTGCCGACATACCACATGTGATTGGTGCCATAGATGGCACCCACATACCCCTAATGCCCCCACAGAGCCCATGAAGAGGTGTACAGGAATTGCAAAAACTACCACTCACTTAATGTGCAATTGGTCTGTCTTGCAGATCAGTATATCTCACAGGTGGCTGCATGATTCCCTGGATCTGTCCATGATGGAGGAACAGCAGTGTGCTACACATGACACTACAGGGGGAGAGAGCCTGGCCAATAGGTGGGTGTGTTTGACACAGATGTCCAGTCATACCCGGCTGTCAGCTTGTTTGCATTGCAGTAAAGGGTGTTTTGAGCTCTCTTTTACCCCTCTTCCCAGGTGATTCAGGATATCCAAACATGCATTGGCTCTGACACCTGTGAGAAATCCCAGGACAGATGCAGAAAACTGGTATAATGATACCCATGGTCGTACAAGGAGGGTGATTGAGCGGACCATTGGGCCACTGAAGGCCGGATTCTGCTGCCGGAACATCAGGTGGATCACTGTGCTATGCCCCTTACAAGGTGCATCAGATTGTAGTGGCCTGATGCATGCTCCATAATTTGGCTCTGAGTAAACATGTTCCGCTACTGAAACAGGAGGATGCTGCACTGCCACCCGTGGGATCTCAAGGGATAGATGACAGTGATGGAGAAGATGAGGGGGATGAAGTTGGCTCTAGGACGCAGCTAATACAGCTCTGCTTTCAATGACTCTCAGGTACATGTTACACTGTGATATTAGCTAGACTGGCCTGGATGTCAGTGGCAGATGGAGACTGTACCTCCACAGTGCTGTGTGGACTGGAGTATGTGTATGTGTGGGTGTTTGGGGCTCCACTTTCGGCCATCTGCTGAGTATTGAACAGAGTGGTCACAGTAGTTTTATACATCATCATTACCTGCATGACACAGTGATGTTTTTTTTCTCCACATTTGTCATGGATGTGTCACTTGTGGTGGGGCAAGGGCTGACAGTTGTCCTGGAAGGTTTGCATTCCTGGACACAATGATGGGTGATGCTATGTTCAGTTTACATCTGCCCCTCTACATTCATATGTATGAAAATGTGTATTTACACGTCTGAGTAGTGCATAGCCCACATTAGTAATAGGTGCTAACTTTAACCTAGATTCCTAGGCTGAAATGGGTGGGGGTGTGTAAGTCTGGCAGCAAATTTGGCTTCTGTTGTATTAGTACAGTGCAGTTAAAATGTGTTACATTTCTCTTACTGACAGATGCTGTTATGGTGTCCTACCCCTGACATATGGCTACATCCTGGATTATGAAGGGATGTATTTATCACTCCTGGAGTGTGCAGTGTCACGTACTTTCCATCCACCTCTCTGTACAATGCGTTCCTGCAAGATGTGTGTACTTAGGTTCATGTTTGATGATGTCAGATACATTGAAATTTGATACACTGGTATGAAATATTTACATTTTTTGCTGTGATCAGGTAATGTTTATTGATTTTGTGCATGACAAAAAGGATGGGAACGTGGAAGGGATTGGGCACATGGTGAATGGAATACTCAGTTTCCTTTCCACAGCTGTTGGTAGCACAGGGGCAGAATCCATGCGGCCAATGTGAAATGGGCAAATGGCAGTGGATAGTCAACAAGGTGGCTCTGTGGCACACAAGGGAGACAGTTCAGGGTAGAGTCACTTCTTGGCGGTGGGTTTGGTCTTGGCTACAGAGTCACTGGGATGTCTGGCTCTCCGGACACGTTTACGAGGGACTTCCTGGGCTACAGGGGTAGAGGTGCTGGTGCCATGTGAGTCCTCTGGCAGGGCCATCATTCCACTAGCTGCTGCAGATGTTGATGGCTGGGCTGAGTCCTGGCTAGTAGAAGGGGACTGCTGGCGGGTGGTGGACTGTGGAAAGATGTTAGGCAACCTCTGCAGCGCCCCTGCAATGGAGGCCATGGTAGCATTGAGTTGTTTCCATTGCTCCATGGCCTCCTGGTTGTGTGCCACCTGCAGCCTCTGGTTGTCCTGCAACTTTGCCAGGATCTGGCCCATCCTGTCCTGGGAATGGTGGTATACCCCAGAACCTCAGATATGACCTCATGAGCAGCTGCATCCTTCTTTGGCCCACCCCCGGGCCACTGACACCCCCCTACAGGGCCAAGCCCCTTGTGTCTGTGTCCCCGCCACAGGTCGCCAAGTCCCACTTGCACTGGGGTCTTTATCGTCCTGCCTGGTGGTGGGTGGTGACTCCGGTCCCTGTACAGGTGGGCAGACAGTTTGTGGCCTTGAGACACTGGTGTGGGGATGATTGGCCATGGGTGATGGTGGTGGCTGAGTGGTGGGGGTGTCAGTGGAGTCATGGGTGGGGCTTCTGGAGGTTGACTGCCCAGGGCTGTGGGATGGGTAAGGCTATTCCTCTTGGTCCAGACATCCAGCTGCACTCTCCTAACTGGGGCCTCCTTCTTACGGTGGAGTCTTGCACTTCTTGCCATCTTCGGCCGGGTGGCATGGGCTGTGGTACCTCTGTGTGACATATATGTGAATTTGGTTTCTTGCAATGTGTTATGCATTGTGGCTAGTGTGTGATAGTGTAGTGGCAGTGCTGGAGTGTATATGGCATTGACAGTACTGTCCCTAAGTATTTTCGTCGTATTATATGTCTTTGTTTCATGGTTTTTGCCATTGTCATGTTTTTCTCCTGCCTTCTGCCCTCTAAGCTGTCATTGCCATATCCCTTGCAGCACTAGCCACCTGTTTGATGTACTTCCATTCCCAGTCACTTGTATGCAGGGGCCCTTCAGGATAGGTGTGATGCATTGTTAGTTAAGGGATTGGTAGTGCATTGCGGGTGATGTAGTGCAGCATACTTCACATGCAGGGGTTGGTGATTACGCTCACAGGGATGTGTTGTGAGTTGGATGGAGGTTTGTGGGTATGCAAGGAATCAGGGTATGGTTGTATTGGGGATGTTGGATGTGTATGGGATAGGGTGTTTAGCGGTAGTGAGAGGGGTAGGGTGAGACATGCATTACAGGTGGGATACATGGTAGGGGAGTATATATGGGTTACCCGAGCCCAGTCTTCCAGTGAGTCCAGTGAGGCCCTCCGGGTGCAGGATAGCCAAGACCTTCTCCTCCCAGTCAGTGTATTCTGGAGGTGGAGGGGGGCCTCCACTCATCCGTACTGCAATTTGATGTCATGATGCCATGGAACATACCTTCCCCCACAGGTCGTTCCACCTCTTCCTGATATCGTCCCTTGTGCGTGGATGGTTTCCCACTGCGTTCACCTTGTTGACAATCCTCTGCCATAGCCTTATCTTCCTGGCGATGGACGTCTGTTGTACCCGGGCCCCAAACAGCTGCAGCTCGACCCTGAGTATTTCATCCACCATGGTCCTTAGCTGCCTGTCATTGAAGTGGGGGTGCTTAGAGGGTGCCATGGTGTGTGATGTGTGTGGTGTTGTGAGGGTGAGTTAGTGGGGGTGGTGGGGTGTGTTTGTGTACCTGTGGGCCCTGGTTGTGGGTGTGTGGTGGTTGTATAGTGCATGTTGTTTTGTGTGTGTGTGTGACTTGTGTAATAGGTTTGTAGAGTGTGTGCGTGGTGTTCGTGGCAATAGCTATAGTGCAATTGACATTGCAAAGGATTGTGGGATGTGTCTGTGTTTTATAGTGGTGTGTGGGTGTGTGTGTAGTGTGTGTATATGTGTCTCAGGTGAGGGGCTTTTGAATAACCCAATGCATGCGGTTGTTGTTGGTGGGTTCCATTACTGTCCACGGCAGTCCGTACCGCCATTGAATGACCGTGGGGCTGATTTGTGGATCACAATTTGGTGGGCAGATTTTTTATGTCCTTGTGGTGACAGGTTGCTGAGTCCCACCTTTCCGTCATCGTTGGCCCTAGTGGTGTTTGAGGATTGGCCGATTTTTGGCCGTTTGGCTTTTTGTACTCATAATACGGCGGACTGCATTCCTGCGACACTGCTGGTCTTTTGGCAGCCGCCAGCACGGCGGTCGGCGGTGTTTCCCGCCAAACTCATAATGAGGGCCTAAGTCCTTACCACTACAAAAATGTTATTCCTGGATTACCGGGCAAGTGAGCCTTAGATAAGTTTGATGTTTTATGCCAGCATTTGGGCTAGAATTAGATTCGACTATGGTCCGATTTGGTGGTGGTTAATGAATGGTAGAAGATGGACCAGTGGAAGAGATAGCATAAGAAGGAACTCAGGAAGAATATGTGGGAGAAATGTAGCAAGTGCCAGGATGGGATGGATAGAGTGAAAGGTGTGGGTGGGAAGTAGCACTGGCAAACACTTCTGCTTGTATCCATTAACTTAATTGGCTGTAAGACAGAGACAAAAATATAGAGGAAGGGGATAATTTAAATAAATTAAGAGCAATAAAAAACCAGCAGGTGTCGTTTAGAAAGGAATTTGAATTACCACTCATCTCAGCAGCTGACTCCTTTTCCTCCTCTCACTCATCCTCAGTAAGTTGATCCTGATTTCTTCTGTGTCGGCCTAAGAAGGCTCTAGAAAAAAAATAGAAGGAACTTATGTGGTAACCTCACTACCAGACACAGTTTTTGCACAAGAAAAAAAATAACACCTAACAAATCCAAAAATATTACTAGCCAATGTCACACTTAGAAACTAAAGTTTGTTTTTTTCATTTTACGTATCAAATAGTCAACAGTCAAAAATTCAACACTATAATAGTTTTATTATTAAAAGCACATAACTAGAAAAAGACTAGAAAAACAGTGATAAAGGAAGAAGGAGGGCATAGAGAGGATAAATGTAGAACCTTATTGAGGAAGAGTTTGCTGCTACAGTCAGAAAAAAGGGAGAAAGAAATGAAAAAATAAAGTGAACCGGAAGAAGTAGGCAGCAGAAACTGAAGGAAGTACAAGGAGGTTTGCTGGGTTAATAGACCCTAAAGTACATAAAGGGGAAATTAGGAAAAGACAGACAAAAATGTAAACATAGGAGAATGCTGAAGGCCAGAAGCCAGCATATTAGGTGTGATTAATGGTTAAATCAAAAAGAGAGTAAATAAATAAACATGACTTTCGAGCAGCGCCAGTGGAAATGCCTTTAGTGGTGGCGGCAACAGCATCACTAGTGGCCCTGGAAGAGGACTACATCCTGGCTCTGGTCCTACTCCTCTTGTTTAGTGGTCCTGAAAAGAAAATTAATACATTGATTATGCACCAGGTTTTTCACCTCAATCTTATAGATTGGAAAACTGCAGTGCTGGAAGGTGCTACCCTTTATGTAATATTTGTGGACCTTTTGGCTGCATTCAACCTGGTCCCAAGGGATATCCTTTGGGAGGTTCTGTAAAAAATAGGGGTCCCTACCTACTTGTGTAAGATCCTACAGAGACTCCATGAGGGGAGTTTCGCTCAAGTCTGGTTTGGCAAACTAGGAGATCTAACTAAACCCTTCTCACTCCAGAAAGGAGTTATGCAGGGTTATGTGCTGGCCCCAACTCTTTTGTCATTATATTCCAATGGGTTGATTGATGATTTGAATAAAGTTTCGAACCATGCCTCTAGACTAACCCACTTAAGGTTCCTGTGTAAATGTTCGCAGAGTATACCCTTTTATTGTCAAGATTTCCAATGGGCTTACAAATGACTTTAGATTGCTTTGTCGACTTCTGCAAGGGGAAGGGGCTGGAGATTAACGTGGGTGCAACGGAGTACATAGTATTCCATCCTTCTCCCATCCACTAGGATAGGTCCCAAACTCAATCGGGTACCCTTGGAGTGGGTCAAGATGTTTGATTACCTGCGGATCATGCTATCAGAGCAAATGGATTGGCTACCACATATGAACAAACAAAAGCTAAGATTGGCCCAATTTAATGGTGACCTGGAGGGCCTTTGAAGACTAGTCCTTTAAGCCAGTTACCCCAGTGTGTGCAGTTCGCAGGCTCTGGGGACAGTGATGTATGGGGCAGAGCTATGGGGGCATATGAGGGCTAGCGGTATTTCAAAAGTGGCGAATGCATTTTTAGGATATCTATTAAACCCCCCCTCGAGTACTCCACTTTTGCCTTGAAGATTCTACCTGGGTGTTCAGCTCATAGCTGAGGAACTAGGACTGAGGCCACTTCTCTTTAGGAGAAGAGTATGAGCATCCCCCGAGCTAGTCTCCTATCGAACGGGGTTGGAGGAGATCATGAGTTTGCCAGGCATTTGCAAATTGCCATGGCTTCAATATAGTAAGGATACTGTAAGACAAATAAGGAAGGGCCAGTTTGGGGGGGAACCATGAGGCGGCCTGCGACATCCAAGCGTGACTTGGCTGGTTCTTACAGAAATGTTAAATTGTCTAAACATTTGGTTAACTCTGCTCAAGGCTCCATGACTTCTAGGTTTTTTAGACTTTAAAGACTATTATGGATTTATACACATTTTAGATGAGGTGCAGCCAGTGTTAGCAAGGAAATTGTAATTGCAGTTTAGGCACAGGGCTCTGCCTCTTAGTACGTTGACTTGCAAGTGGGGGTAGAATGTGATGTATTGAGTGCAACATGTCCAGCGTGTGTCTGGGCTGAGGAAACAGAGGCACACTTTTTATTCTTCTGTAAAGCTTAGAAACGTGCTAGATCCAAATGGTTGGTCCCCCTCTGCAGAGATCTAGGCACTGTCCAACACCTAGAAGCTTTAAGAATTTTGAAAACCAACTTACACCAGCCAATTGTTCTTTCTGTGTTCAGGTATTTGTTCATGGCTTGGCACATTCACAAGAGATGTGTGTAGTGTTCCTAGGGGCATTTGGGGGGACCCATTTTATTTCTTTTATCTTGTATTATGTATTTATATGTTTTAATTATTTGCATAACTTTGTGTAATTGACTCGTATTTTATTATTGTAATTAAGTTGCTTATTTTAATGGAAAAGGTTTTATCTTTTTTGATGTACTTTTTTGGCTTTAAGCTGCAATAAAGTTAGAATGATGATGATTACATTGATTACAAGTGCAATCTGCAATAATGTTAGAGCACATTGAAAAAATTACAGGAATAAAATCTACTGCTTGAGTAACCAGTCCCATGTCCTCCCTTTAACCTCCATCCTAAAAACAGGTCCTTGTAATACAAATTATTTACTACAGATGATATTGCTCCTTCACTATCTTTATACCTTTAGTATGTATCTTAATGTATAGACCCTAACTTATGCATACATAAAAGATGCATAATTGTATATAAAACCCTTTAGATATTACATAAGGTTTAGTGCTGTAGAAAAATATATCATCTTACTAAACCTTATTTAAGTTCTAACCACCATTTAGTCTATCGGTGTTTGGTCCCTGTGGCCAAAAATTGGCATATGACATTTAATGAAGGGGGCATGGTAGAGGTACCCTGACCCCAGGGGTTTAAATAAAGGGGCCTGTAAAGTACTCCTCACCAGGAAAAATGTGTATGTGCAAGGATACGCGGTGGCGCTCAGCGCAGCCCTCCATGTAAATCTGTGACAGATCTGCTTCTCAGGATCCCAATGAAAAAAACATATAGAGCCACTCACAGACCAACTCATATACTCTTTCACGCCCACATATCCACCTTTGCACCAACTCACACATCCATACAGCCACTCACACACCCACTCACATACGTACATACCCATTCATACACTCACAGACCCACTCACTTACCCATTCACACTCTCACACAGCCACTCACACACCCATTCACACACTCACATACCTGTTAGGAATCCCCAAGGTGCCTCCTGCGTTATCTGTCAGCATCCCCAGGGATTAGGGTTAAATCATATCTCTGTTCTTGGTTAAACCTTCATGTTTCCAAGTAATGTGCTGTGTTACACAATTGGTTTTATCAATGCTTATCAATGCTTGTTTTACCAATGCGTGTTTGCTAATGTGAGCAGGTGTAGACATGTGCTTCTTATTGGGTGTGGTGATTCATCCACATATGGAAACTCAACTGCTTTCCTGATTGGCTATAAATAGCAGAGTGAAGCATGCCTCCCTGCTTGGCTTTGTTTTGCTTCCTGACTTGGCAGTCCAGTCCCAGCTGTCATCCTCATATTCTGGACTTTTGAGGCAATTCTTTTCTTCTTTCCTGTACCAGCTGACACCAGGCATTCCTCCAGCACTCCGGAAAAGACTGCAGCTAAGTGACCAGTATTCTCTAGGGTTTTTGTTCTTTGAGTGTTGCGCGTTCCTAGAATAGCTGGTGTATTTCAGACCTCGTATTTAGGCAGAGTGCTTATCTTGAAGAGACAAATGCATTTCTGAACATTCTACATTATTATTGTAATTACTTGCCTAAATGTGCTTCAGGAAATCTGCTTGAGCTCAAGTACTACAAAAAGTGACAGTGCAATTTTAAAAGAGCATTTATGTGACTTTTCTTTCTCTTATAGCATAACTCTTGGATTTAAATTGTGTCATTCATGTCTGTGTTTCAGGTTTGAGGAATTTGCTTTTTTGAAGGGTTTTTCACACACACAGTCAAACCAAATCAAACTGTGCCACCCTAACTGTTTGAACCCAGAGTGGACATTTGTATTTCTTGGATTGTTTTTGTTCCTTTTAGTTTAACCCTATGCATGCACAGAAAGTTATATGTGATATAATGAATGCCCTTGTTTGTCTTTCTTGTGCATGATAAATGCGACCACAGTTCTAATTGTAGGTGCAACAGTGAATGTCTGAGAAGCCAGCACTAGTGTTGCAGTACTTGTTGTTTTGGTACTCAGTTTGGGTTTTTAGTGATGCAGTGTTAGTAATTGTGCCAACAGTTATTATTATCCACGAAAAGCGCTGGAGCTTCCCAGTGTTCTTCTACCACTCCTGTGCCCATATCAGAAAGAGAGATTCAGTTTCAAGGAAGTTGAGTGCACTAACTCTACTATCACTCTGTCAACAACGACCTGCCCCCACGAAGATACAGGGTGCCTGGTTGGACTGGCAAGACGTGGCAGTGTTTTGTCTCTTTCTCTTCCACTCCCCTTTTCCTTTTGGGACACCTGCTGGGGTTTCTGTGTCCACCAGGAAGTGCCAAGATGTGTTCCAGGAGGTCGGGGGGGCATATCATCGCCCCTGCAGACATCCTGCATTTCAGGTTGAGTGGCCCTGTCTTAACAATACCCACTCATGTATCCATTGACACACTCACACTCAGATTGAGACACTCATGCATCCACTCACCCACCCACTCATACAACAATGTATACACTCACTCACCCACAAAACCACTACCATACCCACTGACAGACCAGCACAAGAACTCCCTCAGCTAATCACAAACCCACACAACCACTCACGCACCCATGCGGCCACTCACACACCCACTTACACATTCATACAGGCCTTCACACACCCAGTCACCTAGTCATACACTCACACACCCACACAGCAAGTCACAGACTTACTCACAGACCCACACATCCACTCACTCACACCCTCTAAGGCACCTATACAGCCATTCACCCACCCACTCACAAACCTATATAATTACACATACTCTTGCACACCCACACAGCCAGTCACACACTTACCCACCGACCCACAAAGCCACTTATTAACCCACTGGCAGACTCATACAGCCACTAAAATACCCATTCAAATATCCATAGAACCACTCACACACCCAGTCACTGACCCACACAATCACTCACACACCCACTCTCTCACACACTCAGTCACCCACAAAACCACTACCACACTCACTAACAGCCCTACGCAGGCACTCACACAGCCACTCACAAACCCACACAGCTACTTACACACCCAGTCAGATACCCATACAACCACTCACACCCCCACTCAGAGACCCATATAGCCACTTACCCACTCACATACCTATACACTCACACTCCCATTCACTCATATATCCACTCCCCACACCCACTCACAGACCCACACAGCCACTCACACAGCCTCTCATACACCCACTGTACTAAATGTGTTGTTGAATGCTTTTGGTTGGAAACAGATCTGCAGATCTGCCGCTTATTCAAACGTGTTGGTGTTTTTTGTTGAATTAGTGCTTTTGGTTTAGGGATTTGTGACGGATCCGCAGATTCAAGTGAAAAGTTTTTAAAAAAAGGATTATGATAAAAACTATCCAGTGTTCGGAGAAGGGTTGGCTATGACAAGAGCTTTTGTGTTTATGTTGTGTTGATGGTAATTACCCAGGAATAAGATGCAGTCTTTCAAGTTGTTGAGTAACACCCTGTTGCCTTTCTCTCTGAAATGAACTACATCGTTTTGATATATTCCGTCCATATTGAAGCATAAATTGTTGTGTTCTTCACAGGGAATTCAGAAACAATCTTATTGACATGCTCCCTGAATTTGTCTATCTGTGGACGAAATTCAGTTGACCAACTGCCACTTCTCCCTTTGGCAAAGGTTGGAGAGCACCAAGGCAGTGTGTGGAAAAGTGCATTTATTTACCAAAGGTGTCCTTCAATAGGATTTCCAGTCCTACCCCAGTAATTGTGTCTAGGCCATTGCCACCACAGTGCAGAATCATAAGGTCTGGATGTTGGCAATCCCCAATGCGCTCAACCAAAGGCATCAATTGATGCCACTTCAACCCTCTTTGGCCAGATAATATCTACATACGGTAAACTCAAGACTGTATCAATGTCATTCTTTCTAGCACTCTCTCTGGCCCAAAACACAAAACTATGACCTACAATCCACACTCTGACCATTTTGCAGGCAAGCAGAAGTAGTACACAGGAGAAGGCTGCAGCTGAATGAAGCAGTTTTGAAGATGAAGGCAGTTAAAATGGAGGACAGCACCTAAAATATAAAAGAACATATTTCATTGGATGGTAGAGATGTGCAAGTGACAAAAATTAGTTTGGCTTTGAACAAAAAAAAGTTATGTTGCTAGGGATATGCTTGAAATTGCAACCAGTCAACCACACCTGATACAGTTTATTTTGAAGCTAGTATGCTGCTTAGAGAAACTCAGGTGAACTTTTGACTTAGTGGTAGCTAGAGAGTGTTGCAAACATTGTTACCATATATAGATGTAAAAAATTGTGGTGGGAAGGGAACAAAAAAGACTGCACTTTCAAACTCAAAAGCAGAGTAGTGCGTGGACATTGTTCATTAGGGAGTGTTTGGCTTCTAACTCTGTACATTTTACAAAGTAAAATACAAATGCAAAGCATTAACAGTAGACTGTTAAATGCTTCTGAGGGATTCCATTTGGGTCCGTGGATCTTCTACATATTTACATGGGAGGGATGTGCTGAATGCTATGGCGGATCTGCTGATCCACCTAAAAACAATACCTAATTGGGCTTCTTTACAGGAGTTTTAGAAAAGGTTAAAACATACTGACCATTCAGATGTGCTATAAACAAAAATAAAGACGAATGGAAGTTTGTGATTTGCTAAGTACAGGTGTTTCAGTGAAAGTACAGTGGGAGGGGTAGCCATTATTGCTACTTTTGTACTGAGAGTGGACGAGCAGTGGTATATTTCTGACTTGAAATTTTCACTAACAAGAGTTCCTAAGCGAGATTGAGAGAAAAATTGGAGAACAGCTAAGAGATTTCACAGGTATGTGAATTAGGGTGTACTTTTTAAAAAGTGTATGTAAATAAAATAGTTATGAGTGTATATTAGCTGAAAGAAAATGTGTAGAATCTATGCAAAGGTCAAATAAAAAATAAAAGACATAGTAGATAAAGATATTAAGTAAAAACATAGTGAGCAGCAAAGGAGGTTGAGAAATGGCTATAGAGAAAATATAGTTATTTTATTAAGCTACTATGAATGAGTGTGTTTGGAAGTAGATATGTGTGACTGATTACAGTACATATTTTAATAGTACATAATTTGCACCCAGTCACACAGTAAGATAGGCACTCATACACCCAGTTACAGTCCCAGAAAACCATTTATGTACCAACCACTCATATAGCCAGACAGTAACGGACACACTCAGAAAAAGACACCAATAAATGTATTCACACATGAATTTACTTACCTACAGATCCACTTACATAGTCATTCACTGACCCATATAGGCACTGTCACATCACTCAGACACTTATGATGTGATTTATGTTTCCAGCACTCAGTTACATATGCACTTACATACCTATACGCCCCGTTATACAGCTTCTCATCCACCCATACAGCCACTCACATACCTATTTACAAAACCATAGAGCCACTTACACACCCAGTCAGACAGAGAGAGAGGCACTGTTACATGCACTCACACACCCACACAGCACTTATGTATCCACCAGTAACAGAGACACTTGCACACACAGTTACACACCCGAACGCCATTTAACACAGCCAGTTACCAACTCATGCAGCCACTTACATACCCATTTAGACACCTATACAGTCACTAACACAGCCTGTCACACACCGTCACACACCCACACAGCTACTTAAACATCCAGTGACAAATGCACAGAGGCACTGATGGACCCATTCACATATCCACTCATACACTCATTTATACATCCATACTCAGACACTTACACAGCGTGTTGCACATTGATATAGTTACTTAAGTACGTAGTCACTTGCCTACAGTATGTAATCTTATAGTATATAATGTGAAGTTCAATTTGTTCTATATTTGGTTATCAGATATTTGCTTATGTTTAAAAAGGAGGTTTTACAACGCTGAAGAAGATAGGAAGGAAAAAACAGAGGAAACAGTACTATCTAATTACAAGTGAGAGTAAAAAAGGACATGATCTGGAGGATGTACTGGAAAAAACTACTGGTAAGACAACTAAGGAGTTTTTATATGGGAAAATGAAAAACATGGAAAGTGTTTCAAATAAAAAGCGAGGTTTACAATCGACTGACAACACAAATGGAGTAAGTCAGACTGAAAGTAAAGAAATATATGAAACAACATAATTTGGCAAGGAGGCAGAAACAATTTGAAGAAATACATTTCAGAATGTTTAGAAGCATTGTGATGACCTCTTTGAACCAACTTGGTTACACCTATTTTAGCTTCGTTTTACAGTTTATATTTTATTCATTATAGTAAGGCTGTTTTTAGCAGTGATTTTTACATATTTTATCAGCTTGGTTTTATTCTAAGAATACAAAGAACAAGTTGCTTGTTTAGTTAGCCTTTATATGACATGTAATCAGGACTTTCTGTCAAGGCTAAGCACACTGTACACGATATACTAGCTTGTGTTGTCCGTTCAGGGTACCACTTCTAATACCCAGACATAGCATTGCATCAGAACTGTACCTCCAACACAGTATGATTTATTATCAAATCAAATCATTAACATTTATAAAGCGCGCTACTCACCCGTGCGGGTCTCAAGCCGCTAGGGGGAAGGGGTTACTGCTGCTCGAAGAGCCAGGTCTTGAGAAGTCTCCGGAATGCGGAGTGGTCCTGGGTTGTCCTGAGGATGGTGGGGAGGGTGTTCCAAGTCTTGGCCGCCAGGTAGGAGAAGGACCTCCCACCCGCCGTGGAGCGGCGGATGCGAGGGACGGCGGCGAGCGCGAGGCTGGTGGAGCGGAGAAGACGGGTGGGAGCGTAGAAGTTGAGGCGACGGTTGAGGTATTCTGGTCCCTTGTTGTGGAGGGCTTTGTGTGCGTGGGTGAGGAGACGGAAGGTGATCCTTTTGCTGACGGGAAGCCAGTGCAGGTGTCTCAGGTGTGCGGAGATGTGGCTGTTGCGGGGTAGGTTGAGGATGAGGCGGGCGGAGGCGTTTTGAATTTGTTGCAGACGTTTCTGGAGTTTAGCAGTGGTTCCAGCGTAAAGGGTGTTGCCGTAGTCCAGGCGGCTCGTGACAAGGGCGTGGGTCACGGTCTTTCTGGTGTCGGCGGGGATCCAGCGGAAGATCTTTCGGAGCATGCGGAGGGTGAGGAAGCAGGAGGATGATACGGCATTGACTTGTTTGGTCATGGTGAGAAGAGGAAGATGAAGCCGAGGTTGCGTGCGTGGTCTGAGGGGGTCGGTGCGGTGCCCAGGGCCGTGGGCCACCAGGAGTCGTCCCAGGCGGTCGGGGTGTTACCGAGGATGAGGACTTCTGTTTTGTCTGAGTTCAGTTTCAGACGGCTGAGTTTCATCCAATCTGCAACGTCCTTCATTCCATCTTGCAGGTTGGTCTTGGCGCTGGTGGGGTCCTTGGTGAGGGAAAGTATCAGTTGAGTGTCGTCGGCGTAGGAGGTGATGATGATGCTGTGTTTGCGTACGATGTCGGCGAGGGGGCTCATGTAGACATTGAAGAGTGTCGGGCTGAGCGAGGAGCCTTGTGGGACGCCGCTAATGATCTTGGTGGGGTCTGAGCGAAAAGGTGGAAGGTAGACTCTTTGGGAGCGGTTGGAGAGGAAGGAGGCGATCCAGTCCAGGGCCTGGCCTTGGATCCCGGTGGAGCGGAGGCGGGTTATTAGGGTGCGGTGACAGACGGTGTTGAAGGCAGCCGAGAGGTCGAGGAGGATGAGGGCGACTGTTTCTCCGTTGTCCATCAGGGTTCAGATGTCGTCTGTGACTGAGATGAGGGCGGTTTCTGTGCTGTGGTTGGCTCGGAATCCGGACTGAGAGGGGTCGAGAAGGTTGTTGTCTTCAAGGAAGTTGGTAAGCTGCTTGTTGACGGTCTTCTCTATGACTTTGGCAGGGAAGGGGAGGAGTGAGATGGGGCGGAAGTTCTTCAGGTCGCTTGGGTCAGCCGCAGGTTTCTTCAGTAGGGTGTTGACTTCAGCGTGTTTCCAGCTCTCGGGGAAGGTGGCAGGCAAAAACGAGGTGTTGATGATGGTCTGGAGGTGCGGGGCGATGATGTTGTCGGCTTTATTGAAGATGAAGTGTGGGCAGGGGTCGGAGGGGGCACCGGAGTGGATGGAGTTCATGGTGGCTTTGGTCTCTTCTGTGTTGATGTGGGTCCAGGCGTTGAGGGTGATGGCTGGGGGTGTGGGTTCTGTGGTGGTCGGCTGGGTCTGGTGTCCGAAGCTGTCGTGTAGGTCGGTAATCTTACGATGGAAGAAGGTGGCGAGGGAGTTGCAGAGGTCTTGTGAGGGCGTGATGACGTTGGCGTTGGCGTTGGGGTTGGAGAGCTCTTTAACGATGTTGAAGAGTTCTCTGCTGTTGTGGCTGTTTTTGTCCAGTCTGTCTGTGAAGAAATTCCTTTTGGCTGCACGGATCAGGTGATGGTGTTCGCGGGTAGCGTTCTTGAGAGCAGTCATGTTGTCTGCGGTGTGGTCCTTACGCCAAGCTTTCTCGAGGGTGCGACAAGTTTTCTTTGATTCCTTAAGGGTGTCAGAGAACCAGAGAGGTTTTTTGGTGTTGGACTGTCTTGGAGGGCGTCTGAGGGAGCGAGGTTGTCTGTGCAGTTGGTGATCCAGTTCGTGAGGCTGAGGGCTGCGTCGTTGGGGTCGGCGGAGAAGGTGGGTTGGTTGTCGATGAGGGTGGAGAGAAGCTGTTCTTCGGGGATTTTGTTCCACTGTCGACGTGGGATGGGTTGTGTGCCGAGGTGGCTAGTCTCGCGTCGGAAGGTGACGTGGACACATCTGTGGTCGGTCCAGTGTAGAGCGGAAGCGTGGCTGAAGGATACGTGTTTGCTGGCGGAGAAGATGGGGTCGAGCGTGTGTCCGGCGATGTGGGTGGGGGTGTTCACCAGTTGCTTGAGGCTGAGTTTGGCAAGGTTGTCGAGCAGGGCGGTGGTGTTGGGGTCGTTGTTCTGTTCCAGATGGAAGTTGAGGTCGCCGAGGAGGATGTAGTCCGGCGAGGCGAGGGCGTGCGGGGAGATGAAGTCGGTGATGGAGTCGCTGAAGAGGGCGCGCGGTCCGGGGGGGCGGTAGATGAGGGATCCTCTGAGGGTGGTCCTGGGGTCTGTGCGGATCTGGAAGTGCAGGTGTTCGGCGGCGAGGGGGGTGTCTTCGGTGGAGGTGGTGACGTTGATGGAGTCTTTGAAGACGATGGCGATTCCTCCTCCTACTTGGTTGGTGCGGTCTTCCCTGGAAATCTTGTAGCCTTCGGGGATGGCAATGGCGATGTCGGGGGCCGAGGAGGCGTTCATCCAGGTCTCAGTGATGAAGGCGACGTCTGGTGCGGTGGAGTCCAGGAGGTCCCAGAGTTCAACGGCGTGCTTGTGGACGGATCGTGCGTTGATCAGGATGCATTTGAGGTGGTTGATGGAGCGTGGGCTGGCGGTCGTGGTGGTTTCGTGGTGGAAGGTAAGTTTGCAGGTGTGACATGCGAAGGGTACGTGGGTACATTTCGGGTTGGCTTGGAAGCAGGTGCTGGAACGTCCTGGGTTGAGGGCGTGGAGGGTGATGGGGCGGTAGCGGTGCAGCGGGGTTTGGGAGTGCTGAGGGCCAGGGGTCATGGCACTGGGCGCAGGCCAGGCGCGGACGGGCGCAGACGGGCTTGCCATAAGAGGGAGGAGGGGGGGAGAGGGGTCAGCTAGGGGCGGGGGACGGGAGTGGGGCGACGAATGGGAGCTGGGGGGGTGGGGGTGTGCAGAAGGTGGCGGCGGGAAAGCGGAGGGAGGGGGGACAGGTAGAGGGGAGAAAAGATGGGGGAGGGGGGTTTAGGGTGGCGGGGAGTTTAGGAAGAAAGTTTAGGAGGAAAGTTAGGAAGATAGGGGAGGGGGTTACAGAGGAGGTGGCGTGTGAGGGAAAAAGATAGAAAGATAGGTAGATAGGGGCGTTACAGAGGGGGTGGCGAGTGAGGGAGGTCAGAGAGACGAGTCAGGAGCAGGAGGGCAGACGCGGGAAGATCCAAGAAGAAGGTGAAAGAAGAGGAGGAGCAGAAGAGAGAAGAGCAGAAGAGAGAAGATCACAGAAGAAGGTAAAGAAGAAGAGGAGCGGAAGATCAGAAGAGAGAAGAGCCAAGAAGAGGGACACAGAAGAAGAAAGCACACGCAGGTCGCGGTGCAGAGGAGAGAGAAAGAAGCACACAGGAGAAGAACACAGATGAAGACAGAAGACGGGGAGCAGGGAAGAAAGAAGAGTACAGATGAAGAATACAGAAGAGCACAGAGGAAGATCAGAGATGAAGAAAAGAAGCAGGAGAGGAGGTGAGTAGCGCGGGGCAGGGCGAGGGGCTGGACGGTGGGGGGGGGGGTACTTACTGTGAATTCGCTGGGCTTGCTAGAAGGTCTCAGGAGCCTGGGCTGGTGGAGCTGCAGCGGCAGGGGGAGCGACCTACCCTTGGGTCAAGGGTCGCTCCCCCTGCCGCTGCATTATATAAACAGTGCATGGACTCAGAGGGAGCAGAGGGCATTCTGGCCACAACTATCCTAGGACGCGTGCTGTGCAACATGCAGCTTGGTTGGTGCTGATCTACCAGCCTGCTGAGAGGACTGCCATCTACACCAGAACTTTAACCCACTTTGGCCAACCCAGGTAATGTCTACATTAGGTAACTCCTCCTAACACTATCTCCTAGTATGGGGTTGGGGCAAACCCCTTAGATCAGGCCATGTAGAAGGATACACCTGGGAACCTCTGGAACATCCAGCCAAACTACAAACACCATGGTTGGATTGCTTATATTTTTCACCATGTTTGTAATGCATATTACTTTGCTTTGTTTTATCTTCCTAATTATCGCATCTCACTCTTTATATGCCAGATTGCGGTTGTTTCAATAAATGTATTGAAAACTTATCTTGCATCTTTTGTTTCTCTCCTTGGCATGCATGAGCAACAACACAAAAGGAGTAAGATCTGTTTCCACAACTTCCCTGGGGAGTTGGAATGTCATGTTCAGGCTGCCATAACCACCTTGTAGCCCTTGTAGCCACACACTCTGCTGTTCTACCATCTTAAACATGCTGCCCTATCATCTGAGCAGGAACCACATAACAGAAGTAGGGTAATACAGAATTTGGTACAAAACATAAAGCAGTAAAATAGGAGAAGGGCAGAAGTGAAGCAAAAACAAGCTATTAAGAATATGATCGATAAAACATTTACCCTGAAACACAAACTATTTGTCTTGTTACTAAACAGAATAAGAACACTGGATAAAACAGTATTGTCTATGAAGAAAAGAAGCCAAAAAAGGCATATTAATAAAAGTAATTTTTGTAAAATATTCGAAGGAGAATGGAAGCATACGTCTAGCACTGAGGCTTTTCTTAATGAAGAAATCTACCTACAAGAGAACGCATTAGTGCATGCAGTTGAATCAACAGGCCTGTGCCATCAGGTAAAAAATGGTACTCCTATTGCAAAAGAGGAGATAGTTCATAGAAATGTGGAACAAGAGATAGCAGAAGAGGTACAAGGAAAGCATTGATATGCCCCTGAGTATAAATGGGAATGCAGTAGTATTTATAGTGTTTGCCAGGAATCAATTTATCCATTAAGAACTTTTCTATGTGAATTTCCATGTAAAAGTGTGAAGCAGAAAATTACAATGCTGCAGGCATCAGATCCATGCAAAGTGAGGAAATATTCTAATTTTCAAGGACGTTCTTTGACGTGTCTATCCAGCAAAGGTTGCAAAATTACTTTTCATCATTTTCGAATGTTATCTGTTCATCATTCACAAATGCGAAATTTAGTTAGAAGGCCTTACTTCCTAAAATGTCCCTCATTGTGTTTGGAAGAAAAGAACACAGCACTTTTGCATGGTGCAGTATCAGAGATTGAAAATTTTTATAAATATATTCAGTTACATTTCTTTAATTGTGAAGTGAAGTCTGGCCAAAATGAGGACTTGGCATGTTCAGGTGTAGATGAACACAACACAGGTTTTAGGGCTGCGACCTTTTCACTAGTAATTGCAAGTTTAATGCAGTTTCTACGTAGAAACCTAACGATATTTGTATTTGTTGTTGGTGCCCACACTACAAAGGCCAGATTAGAAGTGTTGATGTGTCCTTCGAAACCAAAGAGGAAAACAGAGATAAGTGGCTAGATTTTGTCGATTGCCATTTAACTCCCTGGATATATTTATGCATCAATGATTGCTTCTCCTTGGTTCAACTTCTATCTACTGCACTAGAATGGATCTATGAACTTATAAATAAAGATTTTTGCACACTAAATATATTAACGTGGATTCTCATTCCTTCATGAATGAAAAGTAGACAAAATTGTGAATTCAGCAAGGGGTACTTTGTGTAGATCCTACAAGGTTTTCCTGCAGAAAATAACAGCTGAATTAAAAAAATATTGAAATTGAGGTGAAAAAAACCAGCCATTTTTCTCCACGTTTTACTCTGTAACTTTTTCCTGCAATGTCAGTTTTATTAACGCAATATACCATTATGTCTGCTGGACTCTTCTGGTTGCAGGGATATATAGGGCTTGTAGGTTCATCAAGAACCCTAGGTACCCAGAGCCAATAAATGAGCTGCACCTTGCAATGGGTTTTCATGCTATACCGGGTATACAGCAATTCATTTGCTGAAATATGAAGAGTGAAAAATAGGTATCAAGAAAACTTTTGTATTTCCAAAACGGGCACACGATAAGGTGGTTATTTGCACATCTCTGAATTCCAGGGTGCCCATACTAGCATGTGAATTACATGGCATTTCTCAAATAGACGTCGTTTTTACACACTGTCTTACATTTGGAAGGAAAATATGTAGAGAAAGACAAGAGGCAATAACACTTGTTTTGCTATTCTGTGTTCCTCCAAGTCTCCCGATAAAAATGGTATCTCACTTGCGTGGGTAGGCATAATGCTCGCAACAGGAAATGCAACATGGACAGATCACATTTTTACATTGAAATCTGATGTGTTTTTTGCAAAGTGCCTAGCTGTAGATTTTGGCTTCTACCTCAGCCGGCACCTAGGAAAACCCACCAAACCTGTGCATTTTTTAAAACTAGACACCTAGAGGAATCCAGGATGGGGTGACTTGTTGGGGTCTCACGAGGTTCTGTTACACAGAATCCCTTGCAAACCTCAAAATTTGGCCAAACACTTTTTCCTCACATTTTGGTGATACAAAGTTCTGGAATCTGGGAGGAGCCACAAATTTCCTTCTACCCAGCGTTCCCCCAAGTCTCCCGATAAAAATGGTACATCACTTGTGTGGGTAGGCCTAGTGCCCAAAACACTATGTGGGCACATCACATTTTCCCAAACAAAACAGAGCTGTTTTTTGGAAAGTGCCTAGCTGGGGATGTTGGCCTCTAACTCAGCAGGCACCTAAGTAAAGCTACCAAACCTGTGCATTTTTTAAAAGTAGACACCTAGGGGAATCCAGGATGGGGTGACTTGTGGGGCTCTCACCAGGTTCTGTTACCCAGAATCCTTTGCAAACCTGTACATTTGGGAAACAATACACTTTTTCCTCACATTTTGATAACAGAAAGTTCTGGAATCTGAGATGAGCCACAAATTTCCTTTCACTGCTGCTCATTCCCCCAAGTCTCCCGATAAAAATGGTACCTCACTTATGTGGGTAGGCCTAGTGCCCGCAAAAGGAAATGCCCCAAAACACTATCTGGACACATTATTAAAATTATGTAATACAAAACTACCTGTTTTTGCGGGGGGCACCTGTATTTTTGGTCCTGGGCTCAGCAGCCATACAGAGAAACCTACCAAACCCAGACATTTCTGAAAACTAGACACCCCAGGGAGTCCAGGGAGGTGTGGCCTGGGTGGATCCCCCAGTGTTTTCTTACCCAGAATCCTCAGCAAGCCTCAAATTTAGCTAACAAATCACATTTTTCCCATATTTCTGTGTGGGATCACTGCACCGGGACAAATTTCCTACCACCCAATGTTCCCTTCAGTCTCCCAATAAAAATGATACCTCACTTGTGTAGGTGGGCCACATGCCTGTGACAGGGAAGAGCCAAAACATGTTGAAATTGCGGAGGAACCAAAGAGGGTTCAAAAGGGCAGTTTGAAAAAAAAGATTTTTAGGCTGACAAGTGGGGCAGAATTTTTATCGGTATAAATGAGACAATGCTGGGTGGTAGGAATTTTGTGGATTCCGGTTCCATCACAAAAATGTGGAAAAAAGTGTGATTTCCAGCGAAGTTGGAGGTTTGCAGGGCATCATGGGTAAGAAATGGTGTGGGGTGCATGTGAAGCACACACCCTGGACTCACTCAGATTTGTAGTTTTCAGATGTGTCTAGGTCTTGTGGATTTTTCTACATGGCAGTGTCCCAAAGTCCAGAAAGTGCAGCCCTCACCATTCCAAGTGGTACGATTTTGAGAGTTAGCCAAGCTCTCATGGCCCAGATGTAAAACCAAAACCCAAAATAATCAAATGTCCTCTCCCTAGCTGTGGGATAAGATGTTTTACTGTGCGGGGTAGAGGTGAAAGACTGTTACCCCCTTCCGTTGGGGTGGGGATATAACCATGCCCATACTGGTTGGTAGCCACCACTACACTATTTTTTTATTTTATTCCCTGGCATCTAGTAGACTTTCTCCCCCTTCCCCGGGGTGTGGATTGGGGGTAATTACCCCATCTGCCCACTGGTGGGCAGAACAACTTTGGCCCCTTTTATTTGGGGTGGGGGTATGGCCATACCCCACCCTCTTATTTTGAAAAAAAAATCTTCCCTGGCCTCTGGTGGGCTTTCTGCCCCTCTTGGGAGCAGATGGGCCTTCGAAAAATAGGCCGATCTGCCCCCCAGGGGGGCAGATATGGCCAACAGTAATGTGCGCCCATGGGGAGTGACCCTTGCCCAAGGGGATCCTCCTCCAAACAAAACACACACATAATTAATCAATCAATCAATCAAAGCATTTATAGAGCGCGCTACTCACCCGAGAGGGTCTCAAGGCGCTGGGGAGGGGGGAAGTTACTGCTGCTCAAAAAGCCAAGTCTTGAGGCGCTTCCTGAAGGCGAGATGGTCCTGGGTAGTTCTTAGGTGTACGGGGAGGGAGTTCCATGCTTTGGCTGCCAGGTAGGAGAAGGATTTACCTCCTGCAGTGGTTCTGCGGATAAGAGGGACGGTGGCGAGGTCGAGGCTGGCTGAGCAAAGCTGACGGGTGGGCGTGTAGAATGAGAGGCGGCTGTTGAGGTATTCGGGGCCCATGTTGTGGAGAGCTTTGTGTGCGTGGGTGAGGAGCTTGAAGGTGATCCTCTTGTTGACGGGGAGCCAGTGCAGGTGTTTCAGGTGGGCGGATATGTGGCTGTGGCGCGGTATGTCGAGGATGAGGCGTGCGGAGGCGTTCTGTATGCGTTGAAGACGTTTCTGTAGCTTTGCGGTGGTCCCTGCGTAAATGGTGTTTACGTAGTTCAGGCGGCTTGTGACGAGGGCATGGGTAACTGTCTATCTGGTTTCGGCGGGGACCCATCGGAAGATTTTTCGGAGCATGCGAAGGGTGTGGAAGCATGATGACGAGACGGCGTTGACTTGCTTGGTCGTGGTGAAGAGGGGGTCCAGGATGAATCCGAGGTTGCGTGCGTGGTATGAGGGGGTTGGTGCAGTGCCCAGAGCCGTGGGCCACCAGGAGTCGTCCCAGGCAGACGGGGAATGTCCGAGGATGAGGACCTCCATCTTGTCTGAGTTCAGCTTCAGGCGGCTGAGCTTCATCCATTCCGCGACGTCTTTCATTCTTTCCTGTAGGTTGATTTTGGCGGTGGTAGGGTCTTTGGTGAGGGAGAGTATCAGCTGGGTGTCGTCGGCGTAGGAGATGATGTTGATGTTGTGTTTGCGAGCGATGTCGGCGGGGGGGCTCATGTAGATATTGAAGAGGGTTGGGCTGAGTGATGAGCCTTGGGGTACGCCGCAGATGATCTCGGTGGGTTCTGAGCGGAAGGGCGGGAGGTAGACCCTTTGGGTTCTGTCAGAGAGGAACGAGATGATCCAGTCAAGGGCCTGTCCTAGGATTCCAGTGGAGCATAGGCAGGTTATTAGGGTGCGGTGGCACACGGTGTCGAAGGCAGCAGAGAGGTCCAGGAGGATGAGGGCGGTTGTTTCTCCGTTGTCCATCAGGGTTCTGATGTCATCGGTGACTGCGATGAGGGCGGTTTCCGTGCTGTGGTTGGCTCGAAAACCAGATTGGTTCAGTGTTGAGAGGAGCTGCTCTGTGGAGATTTTGCCCCAGAGTCTGCAGGGGATTTGTTGTGTGTGATGGTGGTGGGTCTCCCGTTTGAAGGTAAAGTGGACGCATCTGTGGTCGGTCCAGTGTAGTTCCGAGGAGTGGCTGAAGGATATGTGGTTGCTGGCGGAGAAGATGGGGTCGAGCGTGTGGCCAGCGGTGTGGGTGGGGGTGTTCACCAGTTGCTTGAGTCCGAGGTTGGAGAGGTTGTCGAGCAGGGTGGCGGTGTTGTAATGGTTGTTTTTCTCCAGGTGGAAGTTCAGGTCCCCGAGGAGGATGTAGTCTGGTGAGGCTAGGGAGTGCGGGCTGATGAAATCGGTGATGTTTTTGCTGAATTGGGCGCGTGGGCCCGGGGGCCTGTAGACGAGAGTTCCTCTGAGGGTGGTTCTGGGGTCGGTGTGGATCTGGAAGTGCATGTGTTCGGCGGCGAGGGGGGTGTCTTCGGTGGTGGTCGTGATGTTGATGGAGTTCCTGTAGATGATGTTGATTCCTCCACCGGTTTGGTTGATGCGGTCCTTCCGGGCGATCTTGTAGCCGTCGGGGATGGCTAGGGCGATGTCAGGAGCCGAGGAGGCATTCATCCAGGTTTCTGTGATGAAGGCGACGTCTGGTGCTGTTGTGTCCAGGAGGTCCCATAGTTCGATGGCGTGCTTGTGGACGGAGCGTGTGTTGAGGAGGATGCACTTGAGGTGGTTGTTGCTGCAAGGACCGGTGGGAGGTCTGCAGGCTCGGTGGAAGGTGTACTTGCAGGCTTGACAGGTGAAGGGTCCATGAGTACGTTTAGGTCTGGCTTGGTAGCAGGTGGCTGTTCGTCCGGGGTTGAGGGCGTTGAGGGCGGTGGCGTCGTATCTTAGTCGGGTGTTTTGAGTGCGGTGGGGGCCAGGGATTCTGGCCCTGGGTGCGGTCCAGGTGCGGACGGGCACAGACGGGTTTGCCTTTGGCGTGCTCAGGCGCGCAGTGTCTGCCATAAGAGGGAAGGGGGGGGAGGAGGGGTCAGCTGGGAGGCTGGAGGCGGGAGGGAGGACGACGAATGGGAGCGGGGGGCGGGCCGCACGGGTGGCAGCGGCGGGAAAGCTGAATGCGGGAGGCGGGAGGGCGGGAAAAGCGAAATAGGAGAGAAAATAAGAAGAAATTCACTGGAGAAAGGCGAGGTTGGAAAGACAAATAGGACGAAATTCACAGGAGGAGAAAGCGCAATGAAAAAGAGGAAAAGAAGAAATACACAGGAGAAGAGCCAAATGGAAAAGAGAAAAAGAAGAAATACACAGGAGAAGAGCCAAATGGAAAAGAGAAAAAGAAGAAATACACAGGAGAAGAGCCAAATGGAAAAGGGAAAAAGAAGAAATACACAGGAGAAAGCGCAAAGGAACACCTACGACCTACAGAGAAGTGGCAGGGGCCTGGGCAGGTGGAGCTGCAGCGGAGGGGAAGCGACCTACCCGAGGGTCAAGGGTCGCTGTCTCTGCCGCGCAGCGTCCGCCATAAGAGGGAAGGGGGGGAGGAGGGGTCAGCTGGGAGGCGGGAGGGAGGACGACGAATGGGAGCAGGGGGGTGCGGGGCCGCACGGGTGGCAGCGGCGGGAAAGCTGAATGCGGGAGGCGGGAGGGCGGGAAAAGCGAAATAGGAGAGAAAATACGAAGAAATTCACTGGAGAAAGGCGAGATTGGAAAGACAAATAGGACGAAATTTACAGGAGGAGAAAGCGCAATGAAAAAGAGGAAAAGAAGAAATACACAGGAGAAGAGCCACATGGAAAAGAGAAAAAGAAGAAGTACACAGGAGAAGAGCCAAATGGAAGAGAGAAAAAGAAGAAATACACAGGAGAAAGCGCAAAGGAACACCTATGACCTACAGAGAAGTGGCAGGGGCCTGGGCAGGTGGAGCTGCAGCGGCGGGGAAGCAACCTACCCGAGGGTCATACACACACACCAATCCCTGGTGCCTACGTGGTTTCTGCCCACCCCCCTGGGGTAGATCGGCATAATAGAAATAGAACGATCTGCCCCCAAGGGGCGCAGAAATGGCCTAAAAACAATTTGCCCCCCCAACGGGCAAAAACCCTTGTCTAAGGGGTCGCTGCTCCCCTTATCAATATAAATAAAAATACAAAATCCCTGGTGCCTAATAATATAAGCCAATCTGCCCCCAGGGGGGGCAGAAAAGGCCTAATAAAAAAATTGCCCCCTGTGAGGGACCCTTGCCTGAGGGGTCGCTCCCCTAATGCCAATTTCATAACTAAAAAAAATAATCTGTGGTGTTGAGTGGCTTCTGCCCCCCCCCCCCCACGGGGGCAGATCGTGCCACCAGACGTAACTCCCTCGTCCTCGGCACCCAAGCGGTTAATGACTACAATCCTGTTATTTTGAAAATGTGGAAAGCCAATATGGATATTCAATTTGTAGCAGACAACTCTATAGCTGTTGCTCATTATGTAACTTCATACATCACAAAATCTGAGAAGACGGAGATGAAAGATGTGTAGGAAACGATGTCTGCTGAAAAGTCTCTAACAAAGAAATTGTACAGCTTCAGTTTGAAGATGCTTTCACACAGGGAAATTAGATCTTATGAATACTGCAATCAGTTGAGTTTAGCTAGGTTATATTCTAAGTCAAGAGGAATTGTTTGGGTGAGTCTAATAGAAATTTGAAGTATTTTCCAGATATTCAATATCTTGCCGAATTTGAGCCTGAGAGTACAGACACTGTAAAAACAAACATGCTAGCCATATAGTATCAAAAAAGGAGTGTACATCTTGAAAATGTTTGTCTGTATTAAATACTCCAGTGCTATGAATATAGAAACAATGTGACAGAAAATGTAAATGAAGGTAAAATAGCAGTAGCTGGTTGCAATGGGTGTATGCTGCAACACAGCAAAGGCAGTCTAATGAATCATAGAAAAGTGAGTTGCCAGATTGCTGCAAAAAGACAATTTTCCTATTTGTCAATTTTACAGCTGTTTAAACCTTGGCGTTCTGAATCAAAATTACTAGAAGAGTTTGACTGCTATGAGGACTTTTTCAATGGTGCAAGGGATGGAGTATTTCAAACTACTTGAAAATGTAGAATGATGAAACTGAACAGGAAGATACAATTTGTTGCTGAGGTAGCTACGGAAAGTTCACAAAGTAACCCACTTGGACTGCCAATAACTGAAAATAAAGCTGCTATTGGAGGTGGAGACTTTAATGGAGCAAGCAAGAAAGAAAAACAATTGATTTGGCCGACTTAGTTGGACAACTAAATGATGAGCAAATGGAAATATATTTTGAAGTGAACGCCACAGTTGAGAATGGATTGCTAAATGTCATCTGTATGTCAGCGGTCAAGCTGGTATTGGTAAACGTTTCTTAATACAAGTTCTCACTCTTTTCCTCCAGACTACAGATTATAATTTACCATGTGAGTTACAATTCCTACTGGATTAGTTACACACAATATCAAAGGTAGACTTTACATTGACGTTTGATGCAGGCTGTGGAACATGAGAACAAACTAGAATACTAAATGTTATCTGTTGAAGGTTGCCATGAAGTGTCAAGAGTATTAAAAAATTTAGAACCTTTATCCAAGAAGTAGGTCAGCATGGTCTCAAACTTAATGCTTGCCTTTGCACATTTGAGAATGCAACATACTCTGAAAACGTTTTTGAGGAAAGCATGTGATTGTTTTTGGAGATCTACAACAACTTATACCTGTGAAGGGTCATCATGTGTTCAAGACACTGCTGCATGATGAAACAAGGGATTCTATGGGAAGTATTGGGAATGTGAATATTTGCTTAAATTTCAAATTCAAAGAATTAATTAGAAATATGCAACAAGCATTAGACATTGAATATGGAAATATTTTGAAAGAGATTAGAGTAGGAGTTCTTTCAAAAGAGGGAAGGAATTTTCTAGAAAGTTGTCTTCCTAAAAATCAGATTCCAACAACAAAGACAGCAGCAGAACTAATGTTCAGTTTCATACAAGAAGGTTAACATATTGTGTGCCTTTTGCCTACATTGGCGGGGTGTACCTCTTTCAACAAGGAATTGCTTGAATTAGCAAAAAAAGAACATTTTGTAACCGAAAGCAATAGATAAAATGGAACACCAGGGTATAGCTGTATTGCTTAGTGAAAAGTTACAAGCAGAAATAAATTTATAAGAAAAATCTGTTTTACAAACTGCAGGATTAGAAAAATCTTTAACTGTATGCAAAAAACTGTACGGTGATTTTGCATTGAAATTTAATTGTTGAGAAAGGTTTGTTTATGGTGTTATGGGTGACATTGTTGATTTTATTATTTCCCTAATAGTAATGAGCTGGAATATTTTGTGATTAAATGTGATCAGATTGACAATGCGAAGCAGATTGGAAAGTCTATTGCACAGGTTTTGCTTGTGAAAGACTTATATGCTCGATGGAAACAGTTCCCAGTTTCTCTAGCATACGCTATTACTTTTCATAAATGACAAGGCTTAAGTTTAGATGTAGCTAGTAATATTAGTATTACTATGTTTAAAGAAAGTATGTCATATATAGCTTTGTCTCGAGTTAGGAAATTGTCAGGTTTGTATCTAGTTGTCACGACTTACGTGCTGCTTTACCCGGGAGGCCGCAGAGCGAGTGGCGTCAATCCTGTTCTGGAATGTTTGGCCTTGGCCCAAGTAGGGGCGACTCTTTCTGGTAGCCACGGTGCTGCAGGCAATGGGTACGCCAAGAGCAGACCGTGTCCCTCAGAAGTAGTGCCAGAGGGAAAAAAAACCCGAAAGGGGGAAAAAACCTCCAAAAAGATAGAATCCTGCAACAGGAACAAAAAGAATAGGTAACATCAGGAACAAAATACAGGAAAATACACTGGAACCGACGAGAACCAGCACAGGAATACAAGGAAGCAGGAGCAAAGACACCATCCAAACAGAAAGTGTTGCAGCACAAGGAGAGAAAGAAACACAGCCCTTAAATACCAGCAAACAGGAAACGACCAACAGGAAGTAAAAGGACACCATCTTAGATTGGGAAAAGCACATAGAACAGAATGGACTAGGAACCATAGAGAGTAGGGAACAAGGAATGCTGGGAAGAGAAGGGTACTATGGGAAAGGGGGAAAACATAAAAGAAGGTACAACCAGATGTCCAGAAAAAAGAAGAAAAGAAAAGAACAGGTGAGTGGGGGGTCAGACCTGCCGAGACACACGGTGCGCTAAACAAGAACAAGGCCCCATGCCCAATTTGGGGCCTCGTAAGATACAGAGCAGGCTGGGAGCGTGGCGCGTCTTATGACCGCGTGCTGCGGCCCGAGCTGAATGTTCGGCTCGTGCCACGCCCAGCGGCGCGACAGTAGGCCCCCCCACCCCAAAGGCCCAGGTTTGTGCGGAAACAAGCAGTGAAAATGGCAAATCAGAAGAGTTGCGTGAACAGAAGATGCATCTTCCCAAGAACATTCACTGAGAGGGTAACCCTTCCAATGAATCAAATACTGAAGACGTTTGTGAAAGATACGAGAGTCACGAATCTCTTGTACCTCTTATTCAGGTACATCATCCGCTAACACAAGAGAAGGACAGGGAAACTGACGAGAGTAAGGATCAGGGACATAGGGTTTGAGCTGAGAAACATGAAAGACCGGGTGAATCCTCCAGGTACGAGGCAGGTGAAGACGGACAGTGACAGAATTAATCAGCTGAAGGATACGGAAAGGACCATAGTAACGAGGTGTAAACTTATTTTGAGAAAGGCGTAAAGGTAAAAATGTTGATGAAAGCCAGACTTTATCCTGAAGGTGATATTCTGGAGCTTCTTGTCTGCTATTCTCTTCATGTACCTCTTGGTGTTCAACAAGTTAGCTCGAATCAATTTATGGATCTGTAAAAGTTGTCTGGAGAATGAAGTAACAGCAGGAAGAGAAGAGGCAGACTGAGGAGTAGTAGGAAAAGAGGTAGGATGATAGCCATAAGATCAGAAAAAAGGAGTGACCTTGGAGGCACTATGGACAGTGTTATTGTAAGAGAATTCAGCAAAAGGAAGGTAAGTGTTCCAGTTGCTCTGGGTAGAATTACAAAAGCAGCGAAGGTACTGCTCCAATCCTTGGTTGAGACGCTCAGTCTGTCCATTGGTTTGAGGATGGAAACACAATGATAGTGCTATGTTGATATTCAGTGTCCTACAAAAAGGTTTTCATAAAAAACAGGAGATTTACTGAGGTCCCCTGTCAGATACAATGCTGTGTGGAAGTCCATGGAGACGGAAAATATGATGGATAAATATCTGACTTAGTTCTTGGGATGTAGGTAGTTTTTTCAGGGCAGTGAAGTGAACCATCTTAGTAAAGGACTCTATGGTGACCATGATGACCCGGTTTCCTGCTGATGGAGGTAATGAACACATAAAATCAGTAGAAATGGTGTGCCAGGGAGCCGTTGGAACAGGTAATGGTTGTAGTAATCCTGCAGGTCTGGTACGGGGGATCTTTACTTGAGCACATATGGGACAAGCCTGCACGTATTTTTCGACATCCGATTTCCAGGTAGGCCATCAGAAAGATCGCGAGAGTAGTTCTTGTGTGGCCTTAATGCCTCTATGACCAGCGACCGGCGAATCATGGCACATTTGTAGTGCCTTTTTTCTTACTCCATTAGTAGGGAGAAACAACAAGTTCTTATAATAATAATACCCTTGCATTTTACATCTGTTCAGTTTCTTTAATTCTTGATCAGTCAGGTTAGAATATTCCAGTTGTACCTCATCCAGGAAAGACTGAGCTACTCCGATGATTTTACTGGGCTCAAGTAGATACTGAGATGGGGTAGAAGTACAATCTGGATAACGGCGAGACAGAGCATCAGCCAGAATGTTTTGGGATCCAGGAACATAGGTGACATAAAAGTCACTGAAGAAAAAGGCCCAACGAGCCTGACGACTGTTCTGGCATAACAAAAATTACGTAAACATTGTAGATTACGATGGTCTGTTCTCACCTCGAACGGCTCTTTGGAACCCATAAGAAACTGTCTCCACTCTAGGCAGGCTGTTTTCAGAGCTAACAACTCCCTTTCAAGTACTGAGTAATGTTGTTCTGATGCAGAGAGTACATGGGACAAATAGAACACAGGATGTTCAACACCATCATCTTCTTGTTGTTGGAGTAAGGCAGTTCCGATGGCTCTTTCGGAAGCATCAGTAACAACAATAAATTGTTTGTTAGTATCTGGGTGTCTCAATATCGGTGCTTGAGTGAAGGCCTTTTTTAGACTCTGAAAAGCCTTTTCAGCCGCCATTGTCCAGACAAAGCCTTTCTTAAAATTTTCCTTTTTTAATGTTTGAGTTTTGTGGCTGGTTTGTTCTGCAAAGTCTAAGAAGAACTGCCGATAAAAGTTAGCCAATCCTAGAAAACATTGTGGGGGTCATTCTGACCCTGGCGGCCGGTGACCGCCAGGGTGACCGACCACGGGAGCACCGCCAACAGGCTGGCGGTGCTCCCTCGAGCATTCTGACCGCGGCGGTTCAGCCGCGGTCAGAAACGGAAAGTCGGCGGTCTCCCGCCGACTTTCCGCTGCTCGGGTGAATCCTCCATGGCTGCGGAGCGCGCTCCGCAGCCATGGGGATTCTGACACCCCCTACCGCCATCCTGTTCCTGGCGGGTCTCCCGCCAGGAACAGGATGGCGGTAGGGGGTGCCGCGGGGCCCCTGGGGGCCCCTGCAGTGCCCATGCCCATGGCACGGGCACTGCAGGGGCCCCCGTAAGAGGGCCCCACTGTGTATTTCAGTGTCTGCAAAGCAGACACTGAAATACGCGTCGCACCTTCCCACTTCGCCGGCTCCATTCGGAGCCGGCGTCCTCGTGGGAAGGTAGATTTGCCCTGGACTGGAGGGCGGCCTTTTGGCGGCCGCCCGCCAGCTAAGGGCACATTTTAAAATACCCTCAGCGGTCTTGTGACCGCGGAGCGGTATTTTGACGGGGGAACATTGGCGGGCGGCCTCCGCCGCCCGCCAATGTTAGAATCACCCCCTGTGTTTCCTTAATAGAGGAAGGAGCTGGCCAGTCTAGGATGGCTTGTACCTTTTCCTGGTCCGTTGCTATTCCAGTGGGACTAAGGTGATATCCCAAATATTTGACTTTGGTCTTGTCAAACTCACACTTTTCCAGTTTACAGGACAGTTGATGTTCCCGGAGTCTTTGGAGGACTTGTTTCACGTGAGAGGAATGCAGCTCAGGACATCTAGAATAAATAAGGATATCGTCTAAATAGATGATGACCGTATGGTTCAAGAGATCAGAGAACACAGAGTCCATAAATCTTTGGAAAAGGGAGGGGGCATTAGTGAGACCAAAAGGCATAACTCTGTACTCATAATGACCAAAAGGGGTCCGGAAGGCAGTCTTCCACTCGTCTCCTTCTTTAATACGCAAAAGGTGGTAGGCTCCACGAAGATCCAATGTGGTAAATCGTTGAGCCACTCTGACTGCCTCGAGTATATCCTTGATGAGGGGCAATGGATAACGGTCTTTTATAGTTATTTTATTTAGACCTCGAAAATCCAGGCAGGGACGAAGATCCTTCGTCTTCTTGGGTACAACAAAGAGTGGAGCCCCTGCCGGAGGGGACAATGGTACAATAAGACCGCTATGTACGTTTTCTTGCAGATATTCCTTTAGAACTTCCCTTTCAGAATCCGTGAGTGAATACATCCTTCCAAAGGGAACGATAGCTCTGTGTTCCAAGGGAATAGCACAATCGTAATCTCGATGTGGAGGTAACAAAGGTCTGGTTGGTTTTTGGAACACATCTTGAAATTCTAGATAGTGATCGGGGACACCTTGAACTGTATTGATGGAACATCTGGTAATAATTTCAGTAGGCATCAACCTCTTGGGTGACCAATAAGTGTCTGAAGCAAAGCAGTTCTCATGACAAAACTGTGAGGACAAGGAATTAGTCCTGGTCTCCCAATTTACATAAGGGTTATGTCTTATGAACCACGGAATTCCCAAAATGATAGTATGATTAGGGGATGATATTAAATCAAATGAGATGTGTTCTTGGTGGTTTCCGAATTGTAAACTCAGTGTCGTGGTGGTGGTATCAACTGGACCAGAGGATATTAAGGACCCATCCACTGTGTGAACTTGTTCTGGGGTTTCTTTGGGTCGTGTTGGTATTTGTTGAGTCGTGGCCCAAGTTTTATCCATATATATGCCACTGGCACCACAGTCAAGTAAAGCCATTGTTCTCTCTTGATGGCCGTCCGGTAAATGTAGCATCACAGGTAACATAAACAAAGTCGTGGCATTGTCCTTGAATGAACTGATGGAAGGTATAGCCGATGATCCCATCCCCTCCCTTCTTACAGAGGACAGGAAGTGGCGTTTCCCGATGGCCTTTGAGGACGAATGGGGCAGGTACGAAGCATGTGGCCAGCAGCACCACATTACAGGCACAATCCTTTCCTACGTCTGTCTTTCCACTCGCTAACGGAAAGGGGGCCTCGAGGTATCCACTTGCATAGGTTCGCCTTCGGTGTCTCTAGCGGGAGGACGAGGTTCCTCGGGACGATGCATACAGACACATGAAGTGCTTGGCTGAGAAGATCCTCTACTCTTTCTCTTCTCCATACGTCGTTCTTGGAGACGGTATTCAACGGAAAGAGCCTGATCCATCAGACCACGAAGATCTTCAACTCGGGTGGAGTGTACTAACTCATCATTAATCTCCTCTTTCAGTCCTCTACGGAATAAAGTCACCAGAGTTCGTTCCACCCAAGCGGTCTCAGCCGCTAGCTGTCAAAAGCGGGTAATATATTGGAGGACATCTTGTGAGCCTTGTTGGATGTCACATGGGGCTTCTTCCGCAGAGGCCTCCAATCCTGGACGACTGAACATCTGTTTAAACCGATTCACAAAAGCAGAATAGTCCGATAATACTGGGTCATTGGAGGATACGATCAGGGTTGCCCAGGCCAAGGCAGGACCGGATAACGCACTGATAAGATATCCCACCTTTGTCTTGTCGTGGGAGAATTGGGTAGGTCGGAAGGCGAAATACACCGTCAATGCATCGAGGAACTCTCGCAGCTTAGTTGATTCACCAGAGAAACGAGGAGTAGAGGTGGAGACGGCCGGAACATCCGCACTGCGAAAGGCCAAAGCTCGTCGTAAAGCAGCATTCTCATTGCGTAATTGTTGCAGTTCCTCAGCTTGTTGCTGAATGGTTGCCAGAAGAGATTGGTCAGGATCTGCAGCAGCCGCCACTGTATCATCCATGATGTTAGACGACGTCTGGAGTATTGGGCTCTGCAATCTGTCACGACTTACGTGCTGCTTTACCCTGGAGGCCGCAGAGCGAGTGGCGTGGATCCTGTTCTGGAATGTTCGGCCTTGGCCCAAGTAGGGGTGACTCCTTCTGGTAGCCACGGTGCTGCAGGCAATAGGTACGGCAAGAGCAGGCCGTGTCCCTCAGAAGTAGTGCCAGAGGGAAAAACAAACTGAAAGGGGGAAAAAAAATCTCCAAAAAGATAGAATCCTGCAACAGGAACAAAAAGAATAGGTAACAGCAGGAACACAATACAGGAAAATACACTGGAACCGACGAGAACCAGCACAGGAATACAAGGAAGCAGGAGCGAAGACACCATCCAAACAGAAAGTGTTGCAGCGCAAGGAGAGAAAGAAACACAGCCCTTAAATACCAACAAACAGGAAACGACCAACAGGAAGTAAAAGGACACCATCTTAGATAGGGAAAAGCACATAGAACAGAATGGACTAGGAACCATAGAGAGTAGGGAACAAGGAATGCTGGTAAGAGAAGGGTACTATGGGAAAGGGGGAAAAACATAAAAGAAGGCACAACCAGATGTCCAGAAAAAAGAAGAAAAGAAAAGAACAGGTGAGTGGGGGGGTCAGACCTGCCGAGACACACAGTGCGCTAAAAAAGAACGAGGCCCCATGCCCAATTTGGGGCCTCGTAAGGTACAGAGCAGGCTGGGAGCGCAGCGGGTCTTATGACCGTGTGCTGCGGCCCGAGCCGAATGTTCGGCTCGTGCCACTCGCAACGGCGCGACACTAGTTGCATTTGATGAGAGAAGACGGAACACAGACTCAACAGATTAAGAAGTCTTTATTCTCCTCATTTGGGACAGTATCCTGTTAATGAGAAACATTCCATTTGTCTGAAGCGGAAAGTTTCAAAGCAGTGTAGTGATGGTGTTGCAAAGAAGAAAATAAAACAGAATAAGGAAGTTGTTAAGAAATGAAAAATTTCAATGACACAGAATTTTTAGGTTATCAATTGTCAATCCCCTCTGGTGTGCACTACTATGCTAATGTTGTGGTAAACATTTTGTTTGTATTAGCTCATGCTGTAGAAGCTATTCAAGAGAAACAACAGAATGTATTGTTTTCTACAGTGTGTAGTTTGTTGAACCTTCTGCGTACAGAAAGTATAAAAATACATTCTGCATCGGTAATTCGAGACACTGTAGATCTATGTAGAAGATCTGTATAGTTTACTCAAAATACTTAAGAGGATGCACAAGAGTTTTTAAAGAAATACCTGTAAATTAGTTGTTTGGACTTAGTTACTCATAGCACCATGGATTTGATGATTGTTCATACACATCCACTACATATCTAGAATCAGAGCATTTTATTATTTAACGTTACCAGATTCCAAAAATGTAAGTTTTGACAAATTAGTGAAAAAAGTTTCTCAAAACAATATGTGCGAAAATTGTCAAACAAGTGGTCTGTCAACTGTACGTGTAGAAAGAAGTGGGAAGTATGTTATTTTTATGCTACAATGAAGAGGATGGATGGTACTAAATTACATACTGAGATTACTAACTTTAAAGCAGGGCAAAGATCTACGTCTGGTAAAACGTATACTACTGCTGCTATCATTTTTCAAGAAGGAGTTACTATTACATCTGGTTATTACACTGTCTATCTAAAACCTAAAAATGGCTGGACAGAATGTAATGATACAAACCTTAAAATCAAGCAAAGACTGCCTTGGATGTTACCAATTCATATCTTTTGTTTCTGGAACCAAAGTTCTAAGGAGGATTACAATTGTAAAAGTGGAATAGTCTAGCTATTGTAGATGCATTATCAAGATTTACAACATCATGCGGCCTACCAAGGGCGATGTCGTTATAAGGTTTTGCCTTTGCTGGTGAGCCTTATATATCTACTAGTGCTTCTAATTACGAAGTTCTCTCTTTCAACACGTGTGTCTTTACATTAATAGAACAAGTATAGCTAAAATGATTGTTCACAAAATTGTACTGAGTACAACATGCAGTGTTGCTTATTTGCAGTAACATACTGTGCTCGTTTGGGTTTTTATACTAATTCTAATTACTATTACTATTACTATTCTAATTGAAACATTGCATTGTAGGATAGAAAAATATGTAGCCATTTGTTGCTATTATGAAGTTTTGCATTGTGCAAAACTTATTTTACAATTTTACAAATTCTAATGCTAATTCATATTTCCTTTTTGTATGCTGGTGGATGTCACAGTTTCTTGGAGTCATGTGGTTTACAAATTAGTTCTTCCAGAGTTGTTGTATTACTTTACATTGTAAGGATGTTCCAGAGTACAGTTAAAAAAACACACACACCCACTTACATAGTTATAGAGCTGCTTATATCCCATACAGCCAATCATACACCCACTCACACACTTACACAGACATTCACATACCCATTCATACAGTCATGAACCCAATTACACAGTCACACAGAAATTTACTGTCAACACCAGAACAGCACATGCGCTCTATTGGCGTCAAAAAATGCAAAAAAACATCACTTTAAAAATAACATGATTCATGCATTGTGCTGATATGTTGTATTTTACCCTTTTGCATTGCAGAGTTCAATCCTAAACACTTATTCTTAATATGTTTACAAATACTGTTTCTTTGCAAGGTAGTGCTACAGGTTTTCAGAGTGGGTTAGGGTGTGGCCTCTTTCCAGGGCCTTCCAGAAACTTTCCCTGCAACATGCCTGGGTGTGGTTCTGGGCTGGGCCAAGACTCTATATAAGGAGAGCCAGCCCAACTCCCAGTGCTCACTATTCAGAGGTTCCAGTGCAGAAGAGCAGCTATTTCCAGAACTTCAGTTCCAGTGGCCTTTTTGATCTCCCAGTTCTGCTTTGAAATCTTCATTGGTGCATCTTGTTCCTGGGTGGTAAGACGGTAGTTGGGTTTATTCCCAATACCGTTTATTTTATCTAGAATTATCTCATTCTAAGATCTGATCGTTTATTTATATTAACAATTTGTTTTAAGGTCATAGTCATAAAAAGTGCACTCGAGTATTTTTGTTAAAATGTGTACATGGATGTCTATGAATCGGCAAGAAGCGCGATCCGTTTATAGTTTTGAAACTCATGTGTCATTGCGCGCCAGTGTTTATTGACATGCACATGGATATTTATGAATCAGCAGGAGGCACGATTCGTTTGAAAAGCTTTGAAATCTTGAGTTGCATTGCGCGCTGACATTTATTGACACATACATGATTGATCACGAATCGGCAAGAGGCGCGGTTCGTTTATGAAGCTTTAAAAGTTTGTGGAACATTGTGTGTTACTATTTATTGACATTTAAAAGAAGGTTTTGAAGTGGCACGATGTATAATTCAATTTAAGATAATTTCAAAACCTGTCGCTATTTATTGTGCAACCATTTGTTGACTTTGCATGGTGGCATTCGAGTCAGCAGGACATGCAATTTTTTACTAGAGTTTATTTATGTTGTGAACTGCATATTACCATTCCAGGATAATTGCTTGGTACAATTCGAGTTGACAAGTATGGGAAATATTTCTTGAACTATTGAACCCATTGAAAAATATTTCTTCTCTAGTGTTTTAAGAGTGTAATCTGTGTTGAAAACATTTCAAGGAAAATATATATAGGATCAGAAGTTCTAGATGCAATATTATATGCTCCTATTATGCATATTCTTGTTATTCTAATTCATGCTTGAATAAGAAAAGTTTTATTTCAATGAATCTTGATTCCATTACAGGTATCTGATCATCACAAAATCTGTTCATTTTTAAAACTGCAATTCAAGATTGCTCATATTTTCAGAAAGACTATGTTTATTAATATTTACTTCAGGTTATATTGTGTGTTCTAACCTTTTTTCCCATTAAAGGTCTCCTTTCCAGCAGTACCCTTCCTAATCCCCTCTTCCCCTCTTGAACTCTCACAGTCTCTGTGAATTGTCCATCAGAGCCTTGGAGTTGTTCATTAGAGGACGTTTTGGGAACGTGCGCAACCCCGAGGATCTGGTGACTCTGACAGAATAGTGAGCCCACAAATTATTATCCTCCTGGTTTGTGTATGTTCTCAGCATGGCCACGCTAGACGAGTTAGTTAAGGATATCACCCAGCTCCAAGCAGAGGTGGTATCATCCAAAGAATTGACAACCAGCTTAGCAGAGAAAGTGAGTCAGTTGCAAGATAAAGTAGAGAAGAAGGAGCAAAGTCCCACAGGGGTGTTTTGGCCAGGTACTTCTTCTCAGGCTTCTGGAAGTAGTCCAATTTCCCTAAATGTTCCTGCTGCTATTCCTTTAGCTCCCCCAGAATGTTTCTCAGGTGACCCATTGAAAGCGCAATCTTTCCTGGTTCAAGTGGAACTACACTTCACCTGCAGACCAAATACCTTTCCCGATGCCCAGTCCAAAGTAGCTTTCTTGTTATCATATCTGACTGGAGATGCAGCTACTTGGTCAATTCCTCTTGTGCGTAAAAATAGTCCCTTGTTGTATAATTGGAGAAATTTTGTTTGTGAATTTGAGAGAAAATATTGAAAAATATTCATGGCGCGTTCATGATAACAGAGATTCAAGAACTCCGAAAGAAAGAACGTCAGAACAGATGGAAATTGGAACCATCAGAAGACCTTTGACTAAAGATGAAAAGGACTTACGCAGAAAAAATGCACAATGTCTTTATTGTGGGCGAAAAGGTCATTTTACCAAAGATTGTCCCATCAAACCAAAGAACAAGCAAGGTCCAGTTCAGAAGGTCGTAGCCAATGCACCAGTCGAGTTGGAAAACTAAAACACCCGAGATGCAGAGAAGGGTTGCTCTTGGGTGTCACCGTGGACCCTTCACAATCTAGACATCTTAAACTGGAAATAAGAGTTCAGGTCAAAAAAGAGATCTATTTCAAAAAAGCTCTAGTCGATTCTGGAGCTACTGGGAATTTTGTTGATGTCCAATTGGTTCGTGCATGGTGGGTCCCATGTATTGAAAAGAAAAACCCAGAAAACATCCAGGCAGTCGATGGAAAACTCTTGACTGGTGGTCCGGTAACTCTTCAGACTATCCCCTTGTCAATGATTTGTGAAGATAAGATTCTAAGAAAGAAACATGAAGAGAAAATCATTCTAGATGTGATCCATGCTCCCCAATATGGGATTATCCTCGGCTTACCATGGTTAACTCATCACAATCCAGAAATCAATTGGGCAGAACGACAAATCGTGTTCTCATCTGCGCTATGTAATGAACAATGTCTCCAAAAAAATCAAGTACCAACAGTTTGCAACTCTAACATAGCTACTGCTGCCGAGAAAGAAACTCAGTTGCCCAAACAGTATTCATCGTACAAAGGTGTATTTGATGAGAAAGGAGCAGAGATTCTACCTCCTCATAGATCTTATGACTGTCAAATTGACCTAGCCCCAGGTGCGACACTTCCCAACTGTCGTGTATATGCTCTGTCAGAACATGAAAACCAACATTTACGAAAATACCTAGATAAATTTTTGGAGAATGGCTTCATTCGCCCCTCTAAGTCTCCTGCAGCTTCGCCTTTATTTTTTGTTCCAAAAGCTAATGGAGAACTTCGAACTTGAATTGACTATAGAGGTTTAAACAAAGTCACCATCAAGAATAAATATCCTTTACCCCTAATTCCGGTTTTATTGGAACAAGTAAAGAGAGCAAAGATCTACACGAAGCTTGATCTTCGAGGTGCTTATCATTTGGTCAGAATGAGAAAGGGTGACGAATGGAAAACAGCGTTCAAGACAAGATATGGCCTTTTTGAATATACCGTCATGCCTTTTGGTCTGTGTAACGCTCCAGCAGCTTTTCAATTTTTCTTGAATGACGTTCTTAGAGAGTACCTCGACATATTTGCCATAGTCTACATCGATGACATTTTGATCTACTCAGACAATGAAAACGAACATGTACAATATGTCAAGAAAATTCTTGCAGCCCTTCGAAAACACCATTTATATTGTAAACTAACCAAGTGTGAGTTTCATGTTACCACTGTGGAGTTTTTGGGGGTTATTCTTACCCCTCAAGGTATGGTGATGGCAGAAAAGAAAGTAAAAGCTGTATCTAAGTGGCCCATTCCAAAAACTGTTCGTGATGTACAGTGCTTCCTGGGGTTTGCAAATTTTTACCGGAGGTTCATAAGTCATTTCTCCCAGACAGTGGCTCCAATCACTAAGCTACTAAGAAAGAAAAAAAAGTTTGTATGGTCCCCAGAAGCTGATCAAGCCTTCTCGACTTTAAAGAAAGCTTTCTCCACTGCCCCAGTTTTAACTCATCCTGATGCGAATCAACCTTTTATAGTGGAAGCTGATGCTTCAGATGTAGCAATAGGAGCCGTCTTATCACAACAAAATAAAGACACTGGTCAACTTCATCCTGTAGCTTATATGTCTCGGAAGTTGAACGAAGCCGAACAAAACTATGTCATTGCTGAAAAAGAACTTCTGGCAATTCGGGACGCCTTTAAAGAATGGAGACATCATTTATTGGGTGCCAAATACACTGTTACAGTATATACTGATCATCGTAATCTTCAATTTATGAGTTCCGCCAGACTTTTGACCCCTAGGCAATTACGCTGGATGCTTTTTTTTGCCGAATTTGATTTTGTAGTAACCTTCCGGCCTGGTAAAGATAATCGCAAGGCTGACGCCTTGTCCCGTCAAGAGTCTACCTCGTTGCCTGCATTTCAAGCCTCCAGAGCTATCATTGCTCCAGACAAGGTTCTATGTATCATAAAAACTGAAGATTTCTTTGAAGAAATTCGCAATTCCTTCACTGTTGAAAAATGGCAAACATGGGCCCAAGCTGATCCCAAAAGGTCAATAAAACAAGGTTTACCCTTTCATGATGCTCGTTTATTCATACCCACTATCAAACTTCACAAGATAGTGTTTCATTGGTTACATGTTATACCTATGGCAGGTCATCCAGGTATTCCTAAAACTCTTCAACTGATCCAACGTTATTTTTGGTGGCCTACCCTAACAAAAGATGTAAAAGCAATGGTAAACAACCGTGAAGTTTGTGCTCGCATTACAACAAGTCATTCTAAACCAAAAGGATTATTACATCCACTTCCAACTCCAAGTCGTCCATGGGAACACATTTCATTAGACTTTATTACAGGTCTGCCAGTGGTTCAACAGCATTCAGTAATTCTGGTGGTAGTAGATAGTCTCACAAAATATGGACATTTTATCGCCTGTAAAAAATTGCCCACTTCTAGTGAATTGGCAAACATTTGACTGAACAGAGTGGTTCGTTATAATGGACTACCAAAGGTTGTCCACTCCGATCGGGGGTCACAATTTTCCTCCAATTTCTGGAAGACATGGTGTAAAATACTCCAAGTGACATCTACACTATCTACTAGTCACCATCCTCAAACAGATGGTCAAACAGAAAGACTAAATCAGACTTTAAAACAATACCTACGTGCCTACGCTGAAAAGGCACTTCATTCTTGGACATCTATGCTCTGGTTAGCTGAGTTAGCTTACAATAACTCATTCCACACTTCCATTGGCGTTACACCCTTTTTTGGTTTATTTGGTTATCATCCTGACACCTTGCCCATCACAATTCCTCAAGAAAGTTCTCTTACTCCAGCTGTGTCAGAAACCATTCAGCATTTACATCAAACCCAGAAGCTGATTCAACAGTATCTAGAAAAAGCCAAACAAAAATATAAAAGACATTATGATAAGAAACATTGTGAGGGACCGCAATATCAACCAGGTGACAAAGTGTGGCTTTCCACAAAACATATAGACTTCAAGAAGAAGCACATGTTTAACCCCAAATTCATAGGTCCTTATACTGTCCTTCAGCAAATCAATCCAGTGACTTATAAACTACAATTGCCCGGATCCTTACGGATTCATCCAGTGTTCCACACTTCCCTCTTGAAAAAGGCAGTCCAAAAGGTCCATCCTCATCCAGCTCCTGTTTTAGTACAAGGGGAAGAAGAATATGAAGTCAAGAAAGTGTTGGATTCTAAACTGAGAGGACGTAATCTTTGGTATTTAATCTCATGGAAAGGTTATGGTCCTGAAAGTAACTCATGGGTTTCCGCATCTGATGTTCATGCTCCAGTACTTGTGAGACACTTTCATCGTCTTAATCCAAGCAAACCAGGCCCTAGAGCGCGTCTGGGAGAGGGGAGTACTGTCAACACCAGAACAGTACGCGCTCTATTGGCGTCAAAAAATGCAAAAAAGACATCACTTTAAAAATAACATGATTCATGCATTGTGCTGATATGTTGTATTTTACCCTTTTGCATTGCAGAGTTCAATCCTAAACACTTATTCTTAATATGTTTACAAATACTGTTTCTTTGCAAGGTATTGCTACAGGTTTTCAGAGTGGGTTGGGGTGTGGCCTCTTTCCAGGGCCTTCCAGAGATTTTCCCTGCAATATGCCTGGGCGTGGTTCTGGGCTGGGCCAAGACTCTATATAAGGAGAGTCAGTCCAACTCCCAGTGCTCACTATTCAGAGGTTCCAGTGCAGAAGAGCAGCTATTTCCAGAACTTCAGTTCCAGTGGCCTTTTTGATCTCCCAGTTCTGCTTTGAAATCTTCATTGGCGCATCTTGTTCCTGGGTGGTAAGACGGTAGTTGGGTTTATTCCCAATACCGTTTATTTTATCTAGAATTATCTCATTCTAAGATCTGATCGTTTATTTATGTTAACAATTTGTTTTAAGGTCATAGTCATAAAAAGTGCACTTGAGTATTTTTGTTAAAATGTGTACATGGATGTTTATGAATCGGCAAGAAGCGCGATCTGTTTATAGTTTTGAAACTCATGTTACATTGCGCGCCAGTGTTTATTGACATACACGTGGATATTTATGAATCAGCAGGAGGCGCGATTCATTTGAAAAGCTTTGAAATCTTGAGTTGCATTGCGCGCTGGCATTTATTGACACATACATGATTGATCACGAATCGGCAAGAGGCGCGGTTCGTTTATGAAGCTTTAAAAGCTTGTGGAACATTGTGTGTTACTATTTATTGACATTTAAAAGAAGGTTTTGAAGTGGCATGATGTATAATTCAATTTAAGATAATTTCAAAACCTGTCGCTATTTATTGTGCCACCATTTCTTGACTTTGCATGGTGGCATTCGAGTCAGCAGGACATGCAATTTTTTACTAGAGTTTATTTATGTTGTGAACTGCATATTACCATTCCAGGATAATTGCTTGGTACAATTCGAGTTGACAAGTATGGGAAATATTTCTTGAACTATTGAACCCATTGAAAAATATTTCTTCTCTAGTGTTTTAAGAGTGTAATCTGTGTTGAAAACATTTCAAGGAAAATATATATAGGATCAGAAGTTCTAGATGAAATATTATATGCTCCTATTATGCATATTCTTGTTATTCTAATTCATGCTTGAATAAGAAAAGTTTTATTTCAATTAATCTTGATTCCATTACAGGTATCTGATCATAACAAAATCTGTTCATTTTTAAAACTGCAATTCAAGATTGCTCATATTTTCAGAAAGACTATGTTTATTAATATTTACTTCAGGTTATATTGGCCCTCATTCTGACCTTGGCGGGCGGCGGAGGCCGCCCGCCAAAGTCCCGCCGTCAGGTTACCGTTCCGCGGTCGAAAGACCGCAGCGGTAATTCTGACTTTCCCGCTGGGCTGGCGGGCGGTCTCGTTCAGACCGCCAGCCAGCCCAGCGGGAAAGACGCTTCCACGATGAAGCCGGCTCGGAATCGAGCCGGCGGAGTGGAAGCTGTGCGACGGGTGCAGTTGCACCCGTCGCGTATTTCACTGTCTGCGCAGCAGACAGTGAAATACATGTAGGGGCCCTCTTACGGGGGCCCCTGCAATGCCCATGCCAGTGGCATGGGCACTGCAGGGGCCCCCAGGGGCCCCGCGACCCCCCCTACCGCCATCCGGATCTCAGCGGTCCGACCGCCGGGATCTGGATGGCGGTAGGGGGGGTCAGAATCCCCGCGGCGGTGCAGCAAGCTGCGCCGCCGCGGAGGATTCAATGGGGCCGCGGTACACTGGCGGGACCCCGCCAGTGGTGCCGGTCCGACCGCGGCTTTACCGCCGCGGTCGGAATCCCCATTGAAGCACCGCCGGCTTGTCGGCGGTGCTCCCGCGGTCCTCCGCCCTGGCGGTCAAAGACCGCCAGGGTCAGAATGAGGGCCATTGTGTGTTCTAACCTTTTTTCCCATTAAAGGTCTCCTTTCCAGCAGTACCCTTTCTAATCCCCTCTCCCCCTCTTGAACTCTCACAGTCTCTGTGAATTGTCTATCAGAGCCTTGGAGTTGTTCATTAGAGGACGTTTTGGGAACGTGCGCAAACCCCGAGGATCTGGTGACTCTGACAGAATAGTGAGCCCACAAATTATTATCCTCCTGGTTTGTGTATGTTCTCAGCATGGCCACGCTAGACGAGTTAGTTAAGGATATCACCCAGCTCCAAGCAGAGGTGGTATCATCCAAAGAATTGACAACCAGCTTAGCAGAGAAAGTGAGTCAGTTGCAAGATAAAGTAGAGAAGAAGGAGCAAAGTCCCACAGGGGTGTTTTGGCCAGGTACTTCTTCTCAGGCTTCTGGAAGTAGTCCAATTTCCCTAAATGTTCCTGCTGCTATTCCTTTAGCTCCCCCAGAATGTTTCTCAGGTGACCCATTGAAAGCGCAATCTTTCCTGGTTCAAGTGGAACTACACTTCACCTGCAGACCAAATACCTTTCCCGATGGCCAGTCCAAAGTAGCTTTCTTGTTATCATATCTGACTGGAGATGCAGCTACTTGGTCAATTCCTCTTGTGCATAAAAATAGTCCCTTGTTGTATAATTGGAGAAATTTTGTTTGTGAATTTGAGAGAGTTTTTGATCGTAGAACTGTAACACAGTCAGCAGATCATGAATTATTAAACTTACGCCAAGGAAATCAAGACCTAGTGTCGTATTTAGCCAACTTTAACCGGCTGGTTGCCGAGACTTCCTGGCCTGAAGAAAAACAAGCGGTCTTGTTTTACAAGGGACTCAAAGAGGAATTAAAAAATATCTTAGCGCAAATCGATCCACAACCTACAGACTGTCAAGAGTTAATAAATCTTGTCTTGAGACTTGACCATCGTTTAGCAGAACGTAAAGGAACGCACAAAAAGATTGAAAAATATTCATGGCGCGTTCATGATAACAGAGATTCAAGAACTCCGAAAGAAAGAACGTCAGAACCGATAGAAATTGGAACCATCAGAAGACCTTTGACTAAAGATGAAAAGGACTTACGCAGAAAAAATGGACAATGTCTTTATTGTGGGCGAAAAGGTCATTTTGCCAAAGATTGTCCCATCAAACCAAAGAACAAGCAAGGTCCAGTTCAGAAGGTCGCAGCCAATGCACCAGTCGAGTTGGAAAACTAAAACACCCGAGATGCAGAGAAGGGTTGCTCTTGGGTGTCACCGTGGACCCTTCACAATCTAGACATCTTAAACTAGAAATAAGAGTTCAGGTCAAGAAAGAGATCTATTTCAAAAAATCTCTAGTCGATTCTGGAGCTACTGGGAATTTTGTTGATGTCCAATTGGTTCGTGCATGGGGGATCCCATGTATTGAAAAGAAAAACCCAGAAAACATCCAGGCAGTCGATGGAAAACTCTTGACTGGTGGTCCGGTAACTCTTCAGACTATCCCCTTGTCAATGATTTGTGAAGATAAGATTCTAAGAAAGAAACATGAAGAGAAAATCATTCTAGATGCTCCCCAATATGGGATTGTCCTCGGCTTGCCATGGTTAACTCATCACAATCCAGAAATCAATTGGGCAGAACGACAAATCGTGTTCTCATCTGCGCTATGTAATGAACAATGTCTCCAAAAAAATCAACTACCAACAGTTTGCAACTCTAACATAGCTACTGCTGCGGAGAAAGAAACTCAGTTGCCCAAACAGTATTCATCGTACAAAGATGTATTTGATGAGAAAGGAGCAGAGACTCTATCTCCTCATAGATCTTATGACTGTCAAATTGACCTAGCCCCAGGTGCGACACTTCCCAACTGTCGTGTATATGCTCTGTCAGAACATGAAAACCAACATTTACGAAAATACCTAGATCAATTTTTGGAGAATGGCTTCATTCGCCCCTCTAAGTCTCCTGCAGCTTCGCCTTTATTTTTTGTTCCAAAAGCTAATGGAGAACTTCGAACTTGAATTGACTATAGAGGTTTAAACAAAGTCACCATCAAGAATAAATATCCTTTACCCCTAATTCCGGTTTTATTGGAACAAGTAAAGAGAGCAAAGATCTACACGAAGCTTGATCTTCGAGGTTCTTATCATTTGGTCAGAATGAGAGAGGGTGACGAATGGAAAACAGCGTTCAAGACAAGATATGGCCTTTTTGAATATACCGTCATGCCTTTTGGTCTGTGTAACGCTCCAGCAGCTTTTCAATTTTTCTTGAATGACGTTCTTAGAGAGTACCTCGACATATTTGCCATAGTCTACATCGATGACATTTTGATCTACTCAGACAATGAAAACGAACATGTACAATATGTCAAGAAAATTCTTGCAGCCCTTCGAAAACACCATTTATATTGTAAACTAACCAAGTGTGAGTTTCATGTTACCACTGTGGAGTTTTTGGGGGTTATTCTTACCCCTCAAGGTATGGTGATGGCTGAAAAGAAATTAAAAGCTGTATCTGAGTGGCCCATTCCAAAAACTGTTCGTGATGTACAGTGCTTCCTGGGGTTTGCAAATTTTTACCAGAGGTTCATAAGTCATTTCTCCCAGACAGTGGCTCCAATCACTAAGCTACTAAGAAAGAAAAAAAAGTTTGTATGGTCCCCAGAAGCTGATCAAGCCTTCTCGACTTTAAAGAAAGCTTTCTCCACTGCCCCAGTTTTAACTCATCCTGATGCGAATCAACCTTTTATAGTGGAAGCTGATGCTTCAGATGTAGCAATAGGAGCCGTCTTATCACAACGAAATAAAGACACTGGTCAACTTCATCCTGTAGCTTATATGTCTCGGAAGTTGAACGAAGCCGAACAAAACTATGTGATTGCTGAAAAAGAACTTCTGACAATTCGGGACGCCTTTAAAGAATGGAGACATCATTTATTGGGTGCCAAATACACTGTTACAGTATATACTGATCATCGTAATCTTCAATTTATGAGTTCCGCCAGACTTTTGACCCCTAGGCAATTACGCTGGATGCTTTTTTTTGCCGAATTTGATTTTGTAGTAACCTTCCGGCCTGGTAAAGATAATCGCAAGGCTGACGCCTTGTCCCGTCAAGAGTCTACCACGTTGCCTGCATTTCAAGCCTCCAGAGCTATCATTGCTCCAGACAAGGTTCTATGTATCATAAAAACTGAAGATTTCTTTGAAGAAATTCGCAATTCCTTCACTTTTGAAAAATGGCAAACATGGGCCCAAGCTGATCCCAAAAGGTCAATAAAACAAGGTTTACCCTTTCATGACGCTCGTTTATTCATACCCACTATCAAACTTCGCAAGATAGTGTTTCATTGGTTACATGTTATACCTATGGCAGGTCATCCAGGTATTCCTAAAACTCTTCAACTGATCCAACGTTATTTTTGGTGGCCTACCCTAACAAAAGATGTAAAAGCAATGGTAAACAACTGTGAAGTTTGTGTTCGCATTAAAACAAGTCATTCTAAACCAAAAGGATTATTACATCCACTTCCAACTCCAAGTCGTCCATGGGAACACATTTCATTAGACTTTATTACAGGTCTGCCAGTGGTTCAACAGTATTCAGTAATTCTGGTGGTAGTAGATAGTCTCACAAAATATGGACATTTTATCGCCTGTAAAAAATTGACCACTTCTAGTGAATTGGCAAACATTTTACTGAACAGAGTGGTTCGTTATAATGGACTACCAAAGGTTGTCCACTCCGATCGGGGGTCACAATTTTCCTCCAATTTCTGGAAGACATGGTGTAAAATACTCCAAGTGACATCTACACTATCTACTAGTCACCATCCTCAAACAGATGGTCAAACTGAAAGACTAAATCAGACTTTAATACAATACCTACGTGCCTACGCTGAAAAGGCACTTCATTCTTGGACATCTATGCTCTGGTTAGCTGAGTTAGCTTACAATAACTCATTCCACACTTCCATTGGCGTTACACCCTTTTTTGGTTTATTTGGTTATCATCCTGACACCTTGCCCATCACAATTCCTCAAGAAAGTTCTCTTACTCCAGCTGTGTCAGAAACCATTCAGCATTTACATCAAACCCAGAAGCTGATTCAACAGTATCTAGAAAAAGCCAAACAAAAATATAAAAGACATTATGATAAGAAACATTGTGAGGGACCGCAATATCAACCAGGTGACAAAGTGTGGCTTTCCACAAAACATATAGACTTCAAGAAGAAGCACATGTTTAACCCCAAATTCATAGGTCCTTGTACTGTCCTTCAGCAAATCAATCCAGTGACTTATAAACTACAATTGCCCGGATCCTTACGGATTCATCCAGTGTTCCACACTTCCCTCTTGAAAAAGGCAGTCCAAAAGGTCCATCCTCATCCAGCTCCTGTTTTAGTACAAGGGGAAGAAGAATATGAAGTCAAGAAAGTGTTGGATTCTAAACTGAGAGGACGTAATCTTTGGTATTTAATCTCATGGAAAGGTTATGGTCCTGAAAGTAACTCATGGGTTTCCGCATCTGATGTTCATGCTCCAGTACTTGTGAGACACTTTCATCGTCTTAATCCAAGCAAACCAGGCCCTAGAGCGCGTCTGGGAGAGGGGAGTACTGTCAACACCAGAACAGTACGCGCTCTATTGGCGTCAAAAAATGCAAAAAAGACATCACTTTAAAAATAACATGATTCATGCATTGTGCTGATATGTTGTATTTTACCCTTTTGCATTGTAGAGTTCAATCCTAAACACTTATTCTTAATATGTTTACAAATACTGTTTCTTTGTAAGGTATTGCTACAGTTTTTCAGAGTGGGTTGGGGTGTGGCCTCTTTCCAGGGCCTTCCAGAGACTTTCCCTGCAATATGCCTGGGCGTGGTTCTGGGCTGGGCCAAGACTCTATATAAGGAGAGTCAGCCCAACTCCCAGTGCTCACTATTCAGAGGTTCCAGTGCAGAAGAGCAGCTATTTCCAGAACTTCAGTTCCAGTGGCCTTTTTGATCTCCCAGTTCTGCTTTGAAATCTTCATTGGTGCATCTTGTTCCTGGGTGGTAAGACGGTAGTTGGGTTTATTCCCAATACCGTTTATTTTATCTAGAATTATCTCATTCTAAGATCTGATCGTTTATTTATGTTAACAATTTGTTTTAAGGTCATAGTCATAAAAAGTGCACTTGAGTATTTTTGTTAAAATGTGTACATGGATGTCTATGAATCGGCAAGAAGCGCTATCCGTTTATAGTTTTGAAACTCATGTTACATTGCGCGCCAGTGTTTATTGACATGCACGTGGATATTTATGAATCAGCAGGAGGCACGATTCGTTTGAAAAGCTTTGAAATCTTGAGTTGCATTGCGCGCTGACATTTATTGACACATACATGATTGATCACGAATCGGCAAGAGGCGCGGTTCGTTTATGAAGCTTTAAAAGCTTGTGGAACATTGTGTGTTACTATTTATTGACATTTAAAAGAAGGTTTTGAAGTGGCACGATGTATAATTCAATTTAAGATAATTTCAAAACCTGTCGCTATTTATTGTGCAACCATTTCTTGACTTTGCATGGTGGCATTCGAATCAGCAGGACATGCAATTTTTTACTACAGTTTATTTATGTTGTGAACTGCATATTACCATTCCAGGATAATTGCTTGGTACAATTCGAGTTGACAAGTATGGGAAATATTTCTTGAACTATTGAACCCATTGAAAAATATTTCTTCTCTAGTGTTTTAAGAGTGTAATCTGTGTTGAAAACATTTCAAGGAAAATATATATAGGATCAGAAGTTCTAGATGCAATATTATATGCTACTATAATGCATATTCTTGTTATTCTAATTCATGCTTGAATAAGAAAAGTTTTATTTCAATGAATCTTGATTCCATTACAGGTATCTGATCATCACAAAATCTGTTCATTTTTAAAACTGCAATTCAAGATTGCCCATATTTTCAGAAAGACTATGTTTATTAATATTTACTTCAGGTTATATTGTGTGTTCTAACCTTTTTTCCCATTAAAGGTCTCCTTTCCAGCAGTACCCTTCCTAATCCCCTCTTCCCCTCTTGAACTCTCACAGTCTCTGTGAATTGTCTATCAGAGTCTTGGAGTTGTTCATTAGAGGACGTGTTGGGAACGTGCGCAAACCCCAAGGATCTGGTGACTCTGACATTTACATTTGCTCTAAAGCATCCATACATTAGTGACACAGGTACTAACACACCCACACTGGCACTGAAATACCTAGTCACACTCCCATATAGTCAGACACACAGGTAGTTATAGACAGAGATGCTTAATCACAGAGTCATACACCCATACAGATAGTCACACACAAACTGCCACACAGGTGCTGACATACATACTCATAGACCCAAACAGCCACTCACATACCCACTCACACAGCTATACAAACACTCACTTCTCACATATCCACCCATTCATTCATATGCCCACTTGTATGCCCATACAGACATTCACACAGCTACTCACACATTCACTTCCAAACATACAAACACACCCAAACAGGCACTCACATACACTCTCACACAGCCAGGCACCCACAGGCACACCCACTCACTCACTCACCCATAGAGCCACTGTCATACCCATTCACAGAATGATACAGACACTCACATACCCACTGACACACTCACATACCAATTACACATGTAGACAGACATTTAGATCCCCACTAACACACCCATTGAGTCACGTCACTCACACAGGTACTGACACACCCACACAGCCACTGACACACCTACTCACACTTCCATATAGTCACTCACACACCCATTTACACATTCAAACACCTATTCACATAGACTCATACACCCACACAGACACTCACACGCCAACTCACACACCCACTCAGACACCCACACACACTCATACAGCAACTCTCACACCCACTCACAGACCTACATAGACATGTGCACACCCACTCAAACACTCACACACCCAATTACATACCCACACAGATATTTACATCCTGACTAGCACATCTACACAGTCACTCAAACAGCTACTGACACACCCACACAGCCACTCAGACACCAACTCACTCACCCATACAACCACTCTCACAACTAGTCACACACCCATTCACACACAGTCACACACCCACACAGACATTTACATCCCCACTATTACACCCATACAGTCACTTACACAGGTACTTACAGAGCCATTCACACTCCCATACAGTCACTCTCACACCCATTTACCCATTTACACATGCATACAGCTACTCACATTAACTCATACATTCATACAGTCACACACTCTCTCACACATCCACACAGCCACTTATACACCCACTCATAGACCCATACCACTACTCATACATCCAGAGAGGCACTTACACAAGCACTGATACACTTATAAACACACTGACACAAACACTGAGTCACAGATACAGTCACTTACACATCCATTTCTAGTTTAGTATTCTAGGTGACATTGAAAAACTTTTGCAAGTGTCTTATTTAATACATTATTAGTTTATTCCCCATGATGAATATTAAAGTAGTCATATGTACCTCTTTAAATTCAGGTATGTGGGGTGTGATACATATATACATACAAAAACTCAGAAACACTGAAACACACAATTGCACAACAACATAAAACATGCAGTTAGCTCTTTCTTTGACCCGATGAGATGGTTCTAACAAGAACAGTTTGGTTTTTATTTTTTGGCAGTTAAAAAAAAAATGTATATATATGTATATATATATATATCGATATATATATCGATATATATATGTGTGTATGTATATATATATATATGTATATATATATATATATGTATATACATAGAGAGAGATATATATATATATCTCAATTTGAATTGTAGAAAAACGGCACTCCCAACAATTGCTGGATAATGACGAGATTTATTTACAAAGCCATTATACAAGGCTTATCAAGCTTGATAAGCCTTGTAGAATGGCTTTGTAAATAAATCTCGTCACTATCCAGCAATTGTTGGGAGTGCCGTTTTTCTACAATTCAAATTGAGATATATATATATATATAAATATGGGTCCTGCGCCCATGATGGTGCACCAGCTCCGTAAGGCCAGCGTTGGAAGAACAGCAGGAGCAGTTGAAATATATATATATATATATATATATATATATATATATATATATATATATATATATATATATATATATATAAAATTAAACATAAAAAGGGGAGAACACACAAAATTAACACCTGTGGCTATTGACTGCATCCATATAGCCAGCCACAGAAGACATATTTAAACCCACAGGCGTGTGGCATTTGCCACAGTGAGTCACCATGGTGGAAATTTTTCAGAATAACCAGGAATGGTGAACATGTGTTCCCCTGCCATTGCTTCTCAAGATGTTCCTGCTCATGTTGATGGGCCACCAGCTTCTTTCTCCCTCATCATGGGATTGTATGTTTGTTGATAGATTGTTCTCAAATGCTTCCACAAGAAGAAGTTCCACGTGAATATTTCTTTCTTGTTCCACATGATATTTTGTTGGAACAATCTTTGCCACCATTGTCTTCTCTCCAGATGGTATTGTGAAGTGCTTCCACACATCTGATTATTTTTTGGTTGGTGGAATATTCTCTTCCTATTGTTCCACAGATTCTGGATCTCTTTGTTCCTCTTCAGAAGACATAGCTTAATTGATCCAGGACTTCCAGGACTGGATTCCAGTTTTCTATGTTCTCTGTAGAGATCTGAAAGCCAAATGAGTAAGCTAGGGTGTGGTTTGCAATTTTCATAAGTAGGGTCTTACTGCAGCCAGACAGACGTTTAACTTTGGTGTGTTCACTGCAAAACAGTGGCTCTGCAGATCCAGTCTGTGGATCTGCAGATTCGCTGAACTCATAAAATAAATAATTATGTTTTAAAACACACATAGGCTTCCAGATATTTATGTATGGATATGTTTCCTCTAATGTTGAGGGGCCTATGTATCTTATTTACATTTTTACATGTTTTGACGAATCCGCAGATTTGAATCTGCAGATCTGCCGCAATTTCTTCACAGGAACTAGTAACTATAGAATACCTGTATCAGCACTTTTTTTCTGAATTCACAGCAGATCTGCAGATCCATAAAATTATTTTAAAAAAGGAAAACGTATTTCATTTTATTTACCAAAGCAGGACATGCATTAGATTACTTTGTATTGTGATCTGTTAATTTTAAATGTATATTGGTAATAACTGTGAGAATAAAATGTATTTTTATACTTTTAAAAATGATAATATTAGATTAAACTTATGGGTGAAATTGCAGTACAGTGTATATTATAAAAGCAAAATTCACTGAAAAAACAAAGTTTACAGGGCCATTATAGTTTGAAATTAATTTTCCAAAAAACGTAGAAATTCACTGAAATAAACATAGGTTACAGGGCCGTTACAGTTAGGAAATAGAATTTTAGAAAAATAGGAAGTCATTAATAAAACAAAGGTTGCAGGGACGTTATACTTAGCCTCAGATTATGGACACAAAAAAACATAAAAATTCAGCAGTTATAGTTACCTGAGCTAACTATAACTTACGGCCCCTGCAATGCACTGCTTATAACCTCACATATTACATCACTCATGACATGGTCAGTGCCATTACTCATGTCATCTCAAATTACTTTATGGCTTTATGCAGGTGTCAGGATATCAACATAAATAAAGTGCATGCATTGTTAAAAAATGAACAATACTTATGCTGAAATGTATATTTAAATAATTCACACAGCACAATGTTTAAGAAAAGTGACTGTCTTGAAAAATGTAATAAAGTTTATGTTAAAAAAGTATCAACATGTCCTTGAGATTTTTTTCAACGTTTTTGAAGCTACATAGTGCATATGTAGGACCTACCACAAGGGAACTCTGCATGCCAACTAAAGAGCAAATAGCTCCAGGTAGGAGTGTTTTAAAATATTGTAACCTCTTCTGGGGTCATGATTTTAATGAAACATGAGCCGTACTGCTTTTTTAATGTTGCTTGGGGGTGGCTACACCCCCTGCAGAAAAATGCCTGGTGGTGCGACTGCCTCCTCTACAGGCACAACTAGCAAGGCAAAATGTACTATAAAAAAGCCCAGCGCATTATGGGGTGCAGCTTGTTCAAGCAGTGAATAAAGAATAAGAAGCTCTAGCAGCTCATTTATTAATCACTTTTTCATTTTTGTGAGTGTCCACCCAGGACATCCACATGTTTAATTTTTGTTGGGGGCCTCAGAGGGAGACCCAGGGACCCTCTTCCCCCTACTGTCTCCCTAACAGGCACTCATCATGTGTGCTGGCGACAGCTGCGTGTCTCCTGCTGCCCACAAGGAGCACCCACAGTTCCATTTTTGTTTGGGGCTGGTGAGGAGTCACATTGTCCCCAGGGCCCCAGCCCACATACCTGGTGGCAGCCAGCCACTTTTTTAATTGTAGTTGGGTACCTGGATGCCACTACCAGGACATCCCCAAGGCCCCCACCTGAGCTGGGTCCCCAGCCAGCAACATACGGGGTGATGCCTGGACCCAGCACCATTCCTTTGCTCCTGCCTGGGCATGAGCAGCATTTTTTACTGCTCCCACCAGGCTGGAGCAAACTTCTGTTCCCTGCCCGGGAGAGTGCAAACAGGGTATATCCACAGTATACTGGGCAGAGAACCACAGCTTCTCGCAGTGCGCTTGCAGGATACTGAAATGTGTTGGGCCCCAGGGGATGGCAACACAGGGAGGGGGGCCGCGTGACCCATCCATTAAATTAGAAATCAGTCACAGATTGTTGGGGTCCCCGGGGCCTCATCAAGGCTCAGGAAGGGGAAGTGAAGGAGGCTGGCCTGGCTTGTAGTGGGTACCAGAGGTACTTACACCTTGTGCCAGGTCCAGTTATCCCTTATTAGTGTAGAAGAGGTGTTTCTAGCAGCTTAGGCTGATAGAAGGTAGCTATAGCAAAGCAGCTTAGGCTGAACTAGGAGACATGTAAAGCTCCTACTATACCACTGGTGTCATATGCACAATATCATAAGAAAACACAATACACAGATATACTAAAAATAAAGGTACTTTATTTTTATGACAATATGCCAAAAGTATCTCAGTGAGTACCCTCAGTATGAGGATAAGTTATATACACAAGATATATGTACACAAACCAAAATTATGCAGATAATAGCAAAAGGAAGTAATGCAAGCAATGTAAAGTTACAGTAGATTGCAATAGGAGCACAGAGGTATAGGGGCAACACAAACCATATACTCCAAAAGTGGAATGCGAACCACAAATGGACCCCAAACCTATGTGAGCTTGTAGAGGGTCGCTGGGACTGTAAGAAAACAGTGAGGGTTAGAAAAATAGCCCAACCCAAGACCCTGAAAGGTAGGTGTAAAGTGCACCTACAACCCCAAGAGAGCACAGAAGTCGTGATAGGGGGATTCTGCAGGAAGAACAAAACCAGCAATGCAACAACAGTGGATTTCCAGACTTGAGTACCTGTAAGACAAGGGGACCAAGTCCAAGAGTCGCGACAGTGTCGAGAGTGGGCAGGAGCCCAGGAAATGCCAGCTGAGGGTGCAAGGAAGCTGCCACCTGTTGGAAGAAGCTTGGTGTTTTGCAAGAAGAGGACTAGGAACTTCCCCTTTGGAGGATGGATGTCCGACGTCGTGAAGAAGCTTGCAAAGGTGTTCCCACACAGAAAGACCACAAACAAGCCTTGCTAGCTGCAAGGGTTGCGGTTATGGTTTTTGGATGCTGCTGTGGCCCAGTAGGGACCAGGATGTCGCCACTTGGATGAGGAGACAGAGGGGGTACCCAGCAACGTAGGGAGCCCTCACAGAAGCAGACAGCACCCAAAGAAGTACCTGAACAGGCAGTTAGAAGAAATTTTAACTGGAGTCCACCCAAAGTCACACAAGGGAGTCCCACGACGCCGGAGGACAACTCAGAAGGTTGTGCACTGCAGGTGAGAGTGTTGGGGACCCAGGCTTGGCTGTGCACAAAGGAAATCCTGGAAGAGTGCACAGGAGCCGGAGCAGCTGCAAATCATGCAGTACCCAGCAATGCAGTCTAGCGTGGGGAGGCAAGGACTTACCTCCACCAAACTTGGACTGAAGAGTCACTGGACTGTGGGAGTCACTTGGACAGAGTTGCTGAGTTCCAGGGACCAAGCTCGTCGTGCTGAGAGGGGACCCAGAGACCGGTGAAGCAGTCTTTTGTTGCCTGCGGTTGCAGGGGGAAGATTCCGTCGACCCACAGGAGATTTCTTCAGTACTCCTGGTGCAGAGAGGAGGCAGGCTACCCCCAGAACATGCACCACCTGGAAACAGTTGAGAAAGCCGGCAGGATGAAGCGATACAAGGTTGCTAGTAGTCGTCTTGCTACTTTGTTGCGGTTTTGCAGGCGTCCTGAGCAGTCAGCGGTCGATCCTTTGGCAGAAGGTGAAGAGGGAGATGCAGAGGAAGAGAGACCCTAAATAGCCAGAAAAGGAGGTTTGGCTACCTAGGTAGGAGGATTGGCTACCAAGAGAGGTAAGAGCCTATCATAAGGAGCCTCTGACGTCACCTGCTTGCACTGGCCACTCAGAGCAGTCCAGTGTGCCACAAACACCTCTGTTTCCAAGATGGCAGAGGTCTGGGACACACTGGAGGAGCTCTGGGCACCTCCCCTGGGAGGTGCAGGTCAGGGGAGTGGTCACTCCCCTTTCCTTTGTCCAGTTTCGCACCAGAGCAGGGCTGGGGGACACCTAAAGCGGTGTAGACTGGCTTATGCAGAGATGGGCACCATCTGTGCCCATCAAAGCATTTCCAGAGACAGGGGGAGGCTACTCCTCCCCAGCCTTCACACCTATTTCCAAAGGGAGAGGGTGTTACACCCTCTCTCAGAGGAAATCCTTTGTTTTGCCTTCCTGGGCCAGGACTACCTGGACCCCAGGAGGGCAGACACCTGTCTGAGGGGTTGGCAGCAGCAGCAGCTGCAGTGGAGACCCCGGAAAGGCAGTTTGGCAGTACCCGGGTTCTGTGCTAGAGACCCGGGGGATCATGGAATTGTCCCCCAAATGCCAGAAGGGCATTGGGGTGACAATTCCATGATCTTAGACATGTTACATGGCCATGTTCGGAGTTACCATTGTGACGCTGTACATAGGTAGTGACCTATGTACAGTGCACGTGTGTAATGGTGACCCCGCACTCATAAAGTCCGGGGAATTTGCCCTGAATGATGTATGGGCACCTTGGCTAGTGCCAGGGTGCCCACACACTAAGTAACTTTGCACCCAACCTTCACCAGGTGAAGGTTAGACATATAGGTGACTTATAAGTTACTTAAGTGCAGTGGTAAATGGCTGTGAAATAACGTGGACGTTATTTCACTCAGGCTGCACTGGCAGGCCTGTGTAAGAATTGTCAGAGCTCCCTATGGGTGGCAAAAGAAATGCTGCAGCCCATACGGATCTCCTGGAACCCCAATACCCTGGGTACCTCAGTACCATATACTAGGGAATTATATGGGTGTACCAGTATGCCAATGTGAATTGGTAAATTTAGTCACTAGCCTGTTAGTGACAAATTTGGAAAGCAGAGAGAGCATAACCACTGAGGTTCTGGTTAGCAGAGCCTCAGTGAGACAGTTAGGCATCACACAGGGAACACAGACAGGGCACATACTTATGAGCACTGGGGCCCTGCCTGGCAGGGTCCCAGTGACACATAGACTAAAACAACATATATACAGTGAAATATGGGGGTAACATGCCAGGCAAGATCGTACTTTCCTACAGGGAGTTCATGCCCCTTGTCCTTTTTTTAAAGATGGGCCCTAGGCGATGGGGTCTCCAGGGCCTGAAGAGGGGATGCACACCCCCACTCCTTAAATCCATATGGCTACAGTGGATTTCCATACCTGTGTGAGCGATTATATGACTTTTCATTTCCATGTATGTTTATTTATCGGTTTCTGTGTAGGTGTCTCAATCTATCCATAATTGTGTCCCTGGGTGTGTTAATGCATGTGCAAATCTTATTCTAGGTGTGTCATTGTATATCACAGTGTGTACCTGTATGTTTGAGAAGAAGCATAATATATAACTGATTTTGTTGGTTTATGTATTAGTGTCTGCCTGGGTCTATCAGTATGTGCATCAGTGTGTATCTTGGTGTGGTGGTGTGTGTATTATTGTGTCTCTGGTTGTATTAATCTATACATCAGTGTGCATCAGGATTGGATGCAGGGCATGCTGGGAGCCTGTGCCTGCAGCCTGCAGGAGAGGAGCGGCATGGTGGTGGCGGTGACGGCGAGTGAGTGTTTTTATTTTTTATTTTTTATTATTTAATTATTCCCCCACTCCTGCCCCACACGTGCCGCCCCGCCCCGCCCCACCCTTTCAAAGCCCTGTGAGCCGTTCCTGATATTAGTATGTATCAGAATGTATCAGTGTGTACATCAGTGTCCATTTGGGGTTGCTGGTGTATGCAATAGTGTGCACCAGGGTGTCTCACTGTACGAATGAAAGTATACCTGGGTGTGTTAGTATATGCATAAGAGTGTGTCATTATGTGAATTAGAGTGTGTACCTGGGTGTGTCAGTTTATACATTATTGTGTACCTTTGTGTATTTGAATATGTGTAAGTGTGTCCCTCCCTGGGTGAATTACTGTATGCAATGCAGTGTATGTTGGTGTGTTACTGTATACATAACTGTCTGGCTGGGTGTGTTGGTATATGCATCAGTGTACACTTGTAAGTGCCAGTGTACAAATGACAGTGCACCTGGATGTGTTAACATATCCATAAGTGTCCCCCGTGGGTGCCTCTTTATCTGTATAAGAGTGTAGCCAGGTGTGTTAGTGTATGGATCATTGTGTGCCTAAGTGTATTTGTGTATGTATAAGAGTGTCCTTGGCTGTGTCAATGTGTGCTGGGCAGTCTATGTGGGTATGTTAGTATATGCATACGTTTATAGCTTGATGTGTTAGTGTATTCATCAGTATGAACCTGGGTGTCTCAGTGTACAAATGACAGTCTACCTAGCTCTCTTAGTATATACATAACTATTGGCCTTGGTGTATCAGTATGTGCATGAGAGTGTATCTGGGCGTGTTAGTCTACAGATCATTGTGTATCTGTGTATCATTCTATGATTCTATATATATATATATGAATATAAGTGTCCCTGTTGTCTGATTGTATACATCACCGTGCACCTGTGTGTCTAAATGAATGCATCAGTGTGATGTTTGATAGTCTATGTCATTCTATGTAATAGTCTTTGTCAAAGTTTCTAAGGTTAAACATCTGTGTTTTTAGTATATACACACATATATACATATATATATAAATACATCTGTATTTACATTAATGTATTCCTCTATTACTATCATTATCTATCTGTAGCTGTGTATATTTATGGACAGACACAGATGTGCTTACTTACCTACATTGCTACAGTAAAATCAACTTTTTACATGTATAAAAATACCCAAATCATAAATATAAGTTAAACTTTGTATTGTTATCCATTTGAATTTTTCAATCTGTAATAAAAATAATATAGCAAATTTTAACACATGACAAATATTTAGCACTATATATAAATTTACAAATATGATTTAAACATGTTACATTTCCTAATCCACTGTTCTCAGCTTCTATATTTTTGCACTAAATAATAAATGCATATAGATACTCATCCTTGAAGAGTTGGGGGTATAGTCATAAAGACTTTTAAAAAAAACATTACTTCATAGGAAGTTATTTCAAATTAACATTACTATGTGTGGTACTCACTAGCAATATTAACAAACTGTCACCTATAGTTCTCAAATTATATAAAGAATATTACAAGTTTTAATGCAATTAATGTGTATGAATAACACTACTAGTTTAAAAAGTTTCTGTAAACATCACCCTTGGTAGGCCGCATGATGTCAGAAACTCCACTCATCCATTAAAGAGGACTATGGTATGTCATCAGTTTTTTTTATATTCAGTAAATGTTTGTTGCAGTTCACTGATAGTAATGTCCATTTTTAGTTTAGTAGTATATGTCTAGTTTCTATCCAATGCGAAAAATATTTCTACATTTAAAATCCCTTAGAAAGACTTTACCCTTGTTAGGCCGTATGATGCCTTATATTCTACTTTTAAAACTCCCGTATGTTTACTGTTCCATTCCTCCAGAAGTAAATCTTCCTTCGAACTTTGGTTCAAGTAACAGAAGGTAAGAATTTGGTAATTTATATGGTAATCTCTGCTTAAATGTAAGATTATTATCAATACACTCTGTCCGTCCAGTTGTATTCTTTATGTAAATGGTGTAATGTCCAGATGTAACACTTACTCTCTCATGGAAAATAATAGCGGTGCAGATATATGTTTTACCAGAAATTGAGATTTGCCCTGCTTTAAAATGTGTGATTTGAGTTTCCAATGTAGTTCCATCTGCTTTATATAATTGTAGCATCAAGATGATATACTTTCCAATTTTTCTTATGCTCAAACTTGAAAAGAGGTCTGAGTTGCACTTCGTGCATGTATTATTTTGGGAAGCATCTTTAAACAGCTTTTCAAAACTGAGTTTTTGAATCTGGTAGAGCTAGGTAGATAAATCGTTCTGAATCTATTTCTGTTGTTGAAGAAAATTAAAAATGTTCACAGCCATGCTGTAATGAGTAACTTAGTCCAAACAGTTCAGCAATAGGTACCAGCTCTTCTTCTAAAATTCTTAGGAGGACTATCAAAAATTCTTGTGCATCTTCTTAACTATTTTTTTCTGAACTGTACAGATCCAGAGCAAATATCTGCAATATCTCTAATAGAAGATGCAGAGAATGTTTTTGTTCTATCACTCAACAACCGTTCTGACAAAGCCAATAGTGCAGAGCATAATTGTTTTCCCTTTTCTCTTTAAGTTCACGGACCACACTAGGTAAGGAGAACAGTGCATAAGTGTAACAGTTGACTCCAGACAAATTTGATAACTGATAACCTACAATTTCACCATTACTTTTACTCTTGTTTTTCTCTGAAACTTTTTTCTTTACTTTTTTTTCTTCTTTTTTTCTGGAACATCAGTCAGATCTTTTGAAATTTTTCATTTTGTTAAGATAGTACATTTTTTATAAACAGGATACTGCTTTAGGTGGGGAGGGTTCTCAGACGGTTGTACTCCAATACACAACTGGAATCAGCATTTACTTTATTGTCATCAAAGTCTATTAGATACAAACCATGATAATGCTACATAAGACATACCTTCCTTAAATACAGTGCTACTAATATTAATGAAAGCTGCATCTACACTTAAACCTTGAGACTTATGTATTGTTACACCATAAGCTATAGATATACAAAACTGCTTTCTACGTACGTACAGGTCTTTCACAAGTAAGAAACGTGTAACAGATCTTGCTATCTGTTTTACATCCCCCGGATCATCAAATTTAATTGCCAGATACTGAACTTCACTTCTGTTTGGATACAGAATAAAATATATATTTTTCCAGTAGCTCCATTAACTAATCCTTCTTCAACATTCAAATTACGCCCTAAAATGGCTCTATAGTTCTTACAAACTTGCAAACACTTTTCTGATCCTGCGTTTTTGGAAACAGATTTTTCCAAAGAATCCAGTTTTTACTGTAGTTTATCATTCAAAGGTATTGTTACTCCTTGGTGTTCCATTTTATCAATTGATATCAACTCTAAAATGTGCTCATTCTGTAGATGTTATAATTGTTTTTTTTCTTGAATAAATTAAAACATTAGCTTTGCTGCACTTTTTTTAAGGAAATATGTTCTTTATAAGTCCTGTTTCCATGAAACGTTTTCCTTCTTTTGACAGTATTCCAACTCTAATATCCCTCAAAATATTTCCATATTCCTTATTAGATGCTTGACGCATGTTTGTAATCAGTTCCATGTATTGAAAATGTACCCACATATTTACATTGCCAATGCTTCCCGAGGAACTAGAAGAGTTTCTTGTTGTTATAGAGTCTTAAATATAGGTTGTCCTTTCACAGGGGTAAGTTGTAACAAATCACCAAATACAATCACATGCTTTCCTCCAAATAGCACATCATAGTCAGATTTCAATATCTGTTGCATTCTCAAAGGCACAAAAGCAAGCATTAAGTTTGACACAATGCTCACCTCGTAAATAAATAAAAGCTTTACTTTCTACAAAACTTTGGAAACTTCAAGATAAGGTTCATCAGATAATCTTTGCTATTCAAATTTATTGTTGTGTTCTACAGGGAGCATTAGCAGACGATTATAGGAAAGTGCCCTTTTTCTTGGCATGGTTACCCCCATTTTCTGCCTATTGTCAGTATGTTTGACTGTGTTTGACTGTGTCTACTGGGTTCCTCCTAACCAGCACCACAGTAGTTTTGCTCTCTCCTCTAAATTGTAAATTTTTCTTCCCACAATTGGCATACTGGTCCCCCCATGTAAGTACCTAGATACCCAGGGCATTTGGGTTCCAGGGAATCCCTATGGGTTGCAGCAGTTATTCTGCCACCCATAGGGAGCCCATGCAAAGGGTTCTGCAGGCCTGCCATTGCAGACTGCATGAACCGGGTGCATGCTCCCGGTTTCACTATAGGTCACTACACCAGGTCACTGTAAGTCACCCCTATGGTAGGCCCTATCAGCCTAGAGGGCAGGGTGCAGATACCTGTGGGTGAGGGCACCCCTGTGCTAGCAGAGGTGCTCCCATGAACTCCAGACCCATTTTACTGGACTTCATGAATGCGGGGATGCCATTTTATATGTGTACATGACATGTCACTACCTATGTCCAGCTACATAATGGTAACTCCGAACCTGGGAATGTTTGGTGTCAAACATTATGGAATCATGCCTCAATAGTAATGCAAGTATTGGAAGTATGATTCCATGCACTCTGGGGGCTCCTTAGAGGACCCCCAGCATTGCCACCACCAGTCCTACACGGTTTTCCAGGCAGCCCAACTGCTGCCACCCCTCAGACAGGTTCCCCCCCCTCCGGCTCCTTGATCTGATCAAGCCCAGGAAGGCAGAACAAAAGATTTCCTTTGGGAGAGGGAGGTAACACTCTTTTCCTTTGGAAATAGGTGTGGCTGGCTTGGGAGGGGTAGCCTCCCCAAGCCACTGGTTTGCTTTGAAGGGCACATTTGGTGCCCTCCATGCATAAACCAGTCCACACTGGTTCACGGACCCCCAGTCTCTGCTCTGGCACGAAACAGGACAATGGAAAGGGGAGTGGCCATTCCCTTACCACCACCACCTCAGGAGTGTTGCCCAGAGCTCCTCCAGAGGGTCCCTGGGTTCTGCCATCTTGATTCTAAGGTTGGCAGGAAACTCTGGGAGCATCTGAGTGGCCAGGCCAGACAGGTGACGTCAGAACCCCCTCCTGACAGGTGCTTACCTGGTTAGGTGACCAAGCCCCCTTTTAAGGGCTATTTAGGGTCTCTCTTGGGTGAGTCCTCAGATTCGGCTTGCAAGATTCCAGCAGTACTCCTCTGCAACCTTTAGTTTGACTTCTGGCCTCCGGAACTGCGACTGTGACCTCCAGGACCCGGCAAGCTGCTTCCAAGAAGAAAGGACTCTTCAGTAACATTGTTTCCAGGGCTCCTGCCAGCTTTGCAACAATTTACTCACGTGCATTTTCAGACGACTGCAACTCTTCAGCCTGCATAAGAAGAAGAAGGAATCTCCCTTGAAGTGAACGAGTCACTTACCTGAAACCACAGGCACCTACAACAAGTGACGACCGGCTGCATGGATCCCCTCTCCTGCTGAGCTGCATGGATCCTGCATCACAGGTGGTGGTCCAGAGTAGTCCTCTTGGTCCTCTCTGCCAGCTGGCCAACTTTGGTGGAGGTAAGCCTTTGTCTTCTCACGCAGGCCAGTACCCCATGCTCTGCGTCTCTTGCAGCTGCCAAGGCCTGTTTGCATCTCCTCCAAGGAATCTACAGGCGATGTGTAGCTCCAGCCCCCAGCACTACATCCTGCAAAGCACAGCCTCCTGTGTGGTTGTCCTGCGACGTGGGATCCACTTTTGTAGTGCTGCATGGGCTCCTTCTGTGACTTCTGTGCCCCTATCCTGTGGTGACTCCTGTAGGTGCTGCCTTTGCTCCTGTGGATTCTCTGTGTCGCTGAGGGTCCCCTGTGACTCCCCCTCCTAGGTTGAGTCCTCCTGGGCCTTGCTGATCCCCAGCAGCACCTAATTTCCACTAACCACGAGTTTGCCTTTGCCAAGGCTTGTTGGTGGAAATCCTGCACCGACACCCATCTGCAATCTGCTTTCCGCCGTGGGACATCTTCTGAATCCATCTGGAACTCTCTTCTGGCTCCTGGGCTGCAGTGCTGACCTGTTCTTCAGAACCATCAACCACCTCCTGCATCCACAGCTGAGTGGGTAGTACCTCCTACTCCTCCTGGACTCCACTGTGACTCTTAGACTTGGTCTTCTTTCTTAGGAATCCACCTCTGGTTTTCTTGGAGTCTTCTCTGGGTGTCTTGTTTTTCTTCTTTTCCTCCTTTTGGGTGGTTTGGAGAAAATCCAGTGTTTTACTCCTGCATTCCCGGTCACTGGGGGGTACTGTGTTACTTACCTTTGTGGTACTCTACTACTCTCAGTTCCCCTCTACACAATTTACTTACCTTGGTGGGGGTACCTTGTTCGCATTCCATATTCTTTTGTATATAGTTTGTGCTCCCCCTAGGGTCACTATTGATTATTAGTTTGCGCTGTTTTCTAACTTTCCTATGCCTATTTCTGATTTCTAGTGCATATATTTAGTGCATTACTTACCTCCTAAGGGTAGGTCACCTGTCTAGTATTCTGTGGTGATTTGTTTAAAAAAAAGTAACTTTCTTTTTGTACAACTGAGTGTTTTCTTTCATGTGTATAAGTGCTGTGTGACTACAGTGGTATTGCATGAGCTTTGCATGTCTCCTAGATAAGCCACATCTACCTCTAGAGAGCCCGGCTTCTAGACACTGCCTACACTTCACTACGAGGGGATACCTGGACCTGGTATAAGGTATAAGAACCATAGGTACCCACCACACACCAGGCCAGCTTCCTATAACAATGCAACATAATCCCTTTGATATTGTGTGCAGCTAATCCAGTAGGAGCTTTTACTACACACAATAAAATGGAGTCTGTAGTCTTCTGTAGATATGTTTTTAGAACTTGTATTAGAACGATTTTTCCAGTACCTGCATGTCCACAGACATATAAAAGAACTGGTTTAAAACTTGAACACTTATTGATTACTTTCATGCAGTAACCCGTGGTCTATTTTTCCTTTGACTTCCATATATATTTCTTTCTGCTCATTATTGAGTTGGTCTACGAAATCTTCCAACGTAACATTTTCTTCTCTTACTTGTTGCATTGGTGTCTCCACTTTATTCATTGCTATCACAGCATCACTTTCTATTGCTGGCTGTCCAAGAAGAGCTTGACTGAGAGGTGCAGAACTTTGGCTGCTTTGTGAACTTACCTTTGCAATCTCAATAGCAATTATTTCTTCTTGTTCAATTTCTTCATTTAACATTTTCATATAGCTTGAAAATATTGCACAGTGAATAGTGTCTTTCGCAGCATTGAAAGCATCTTCATAGCAGTCAAATTGTCCAAGTAACTCTATTTCAGATAGCCAAGGTTTGAATAGCTGAAGAAGCGCGAAGTAGAAAAAATCACTTTTTTCAGCAGTTTGACTAGTATATTTTCTATGGTTAATTAAGTTAACTTTTGCATGCCAAACTAAACAACCATCACAACCAGCTACACTATATTTGCCTTCATCAATGTTTTCTGAAACATTACTTCTATAAGTACAGTGTTGTAGAATTTCATAAAGAAACATATTTTCAAGGTGTAAACTTCTTTTTAGATAGTATGTGCCTAACATATTTGTTTTTTCAATATCTGTGCTACCGGGATAAAATTCTGCTAAGTACTGGATTTCTGGAAAAGATTTCACAAGGCCTAGGCTAACACAAACAATTCCTCTAGACATTGAGAAGAAGCTAGCTGAACTCAACCTATCACAACACTCATAAGAATGTATCTCTCTGAAAGCATTTGAGACTTTTCTGCAGAACTATCCTCCCATGTTTCCTTCCTCACCATTTTTCTGACATAGTGATGTATGAAGTTACATACCAAGCAACAGCAATTTAATTGTTAGCAACAAACTGTATGTACATATTTGCATTCCACAATTTAAGGATGAGAGGATTATAATCATGAATATATTTGGAAGCCTCTGCTCTTCTCAGATTGTATGTATTTTTGGGTGATTTTCTGGTAAGTGTGTGGTTTACCACAGACATAAAGCTGTTTATTCTACCCTTAGAAAGGATAGGCCTTGGAAATCCAAAACAACATCTAATATAAAACTTTCCTTTGTATCTGTGTCTTCGTGAGACAATATTTGCTACACTTATTTGTTTGGAAATATATAACTTGTTGTCCTAAATGTTTGTTGTGACTGTCATCTGGAATGTCATGTGTAACATACTGGTCTATAAAAGACAGCACACACTCATCAGTGTCAGTTCCAAATTTTGGGGCACCTTTTATCCATAATAGCATGTTTATATGAGGGGCTCCTCTTGCTTGGTATTCTTTTCTCCACAAATCTGTAACTTCTCCAAGAGGAGAATTTGTTTTTTTTTGTGCATATGGAAGCCAGCATAGTGTGAAACTTGTGATTGAAATATCTACAAACATTAGCTGGATCCAAAGTAAAAGGTTCTCCTGCTGTCTTCAAATGGATATCCTTTATGTTAGAGTTTGCTACTCTTAGAAATGTTAGTAAATCATCCCATGTATACTCTGCACAACTAAATGTTACAAGCCAAGCGGGAGAACCTAGATTACGTAGCATACATTTAACTTCTCCATGACAACAATACCAGTATTCTTTAGTTCCACATTGACAAGCCATCAACTTGATTAAGGTATACTTCAGATTCTCTTGCAGAAAGATTTTGGAGATTAACTCCTGTTTTAAGAATATAGTTAACAGCATATGAGAGTCCAGACAAATCACTCTCAAATAAAAGATGGAATATGTAAGGAATACATTGTCGAAACCTAGGATCCTCTGAATATAGTTTTGTTCACCTGTACTCAGCTGCTGGTATTTGTACAGATCTGTCATCACAACATCCACCTACGCCTGTAGGAACTAGGGACCATATGTACGAAAGCTTTTTCCCATAGACAAAGAATGGGTGAAATACTTTCGTACATCTGGCCCTAGATGTGGAAAGCAACAAGCTTCTAAGCTTTTTTTCCCAGACACTCAAAGGATGTCCTCTAGCTTGTTTAATTTGAAACAAATCAATAGAATCTCCTACAACATCTTAGGAATGTAGTAGATGAATACTATAGTGTTCATATATTTCTTCCGACTGCTGCTTGTCCACTTTTCCAATCTGTCCACTAGACTGTACTATTTTATTTTTAACACAGGTTACATCTCCAGTAGTATCAATGTTAGTATAAAAAAAAGTTATTTTCTTTCAAATAAATTGTAGCTTTTTTTACTTTATTGACATCTACTAATTCGTGCCAGATTTTTTTTTACTTTTCGTGGGAACTTCATTTACTATAATAATCAGTGGTTCATTTATGTCTTTTTCAACACTCACAGTGTCAGCATGTTTTTAAAATCTAGAGGTAAATATACTTCTCTTCCCTTTAAACGTTATTGTAGTTATGTTGGTGGCAGTTTCCATGTTTTTGGATCCATTCAAACAATTGCTTGAAATGGATGTAAAGTTTGTATTAAAATTGATTCATGCACATTTAATTCATTAAGTTCATCTGGCATAGGTGCCAACTCTAATTTGTTATGAGTTGCTCTGGCTGGCATTTTGGGGGTTATTCTAACTTTGGAGGAGTGTTAATCTGTCCCAAAAGTGACGGTAAAGTGACGGATATACCACCAGCCGTATTACGAGTTCCATAGGATATAATGGACTCGTAATACGGCTGGTGGTAAATCCGTCACTTTTCCGTCACTTTTGGGACGGATTAACACCTCCTCCAAAGTTAGAATAACCCCCTTTATTCTCTTGTAATTTACCATATCAACACCTACATAATAATTTCCTTTGTACCTAAATCAAACCATTCTTCTACAAATAGATATGCCCCAAATTCCTCCCCTTACCATTATCATTGTAACCGGTCGTCTCCCGACGCCGGTTTTCAGGAAGACGCGGAAACTGACAAGGAAGACCCCGGGGCCGCCCGAGGATCTCTGGACGTCATGACGTCAAACGTCATGTACGTCAGAGAGGAAACCGGAAGAAAAACCGCCCACAGGGAGAGAGAAACGAACGCCAAGGGGGACGCCGACAGAAACGCCGACCGAGGCGCGAGAGACGCGACGGAGAGAATCCTGGGGAACACCTCACGGGAAGGAGCCGAACGGGAAGACGCGTACCCGAACGAAGCACGTTCCCAACAAACGGGCGAGCCCCGCCGACGAAGAGAGACACTGAGGGAGCCTCCCGCCCCTGATCCAGCAAAGTCGGGAGACTACCAGGAAGCCGGCCGCGTCCCAGGAGGGGCGTGGCCTCCCGAGGTACGATCACCCCGTAAATGGGAGAGGGGTGCCGGGTGGTTCTTGGGGCTTTGGGGAAATAAGGGAAAAGGGCTCATTTCCCCTAAAGGAGGGGAAATAGTGTAAAACGGGAGATAATACAACCTCTAACAGCACCGAACCCCATACCTAATTACCGCTGACAGGTAGAGGAAAAGGGACTTCACAAGCGTACCTCGCTATAGAGAAGGCACGAATAAAGTAGACCCCTCACTCCTACACTCCCGCCGACCCTCACCAACCTACTAAACCTAAACAACCCTTTACAAATATTTAATCTCCACTTACCTGTATTCTTTTCTTCTTTATATTGGGGAGCCTGGGCCGCTGACATACGGGAAGATCGGAACTCCTTAAAGCTGGACCAGACACCGCCCGAACCTTATCAGAAGCCTAAAAGAGAAGATAAAACAAAAAGGGGACTCTTATTAAATTTTGTTGAAAGACTATATCAACCCTGTCATTTGGTGAAGATGATGAATTCGCCCTAGACCCGGACCGAAATAAACTCCTTAAACCCTTGAGCACGCGTCTGTCGCCTTAATCCAATATCCCTTCAACCCGGGATAAAGAACCCATCACAATCATCTTCTTCAGTTTTAGAAATTGCATCTACATAACAAGTTTGGTTTTTGTAGTGAGTATGTCGACAAGAGACACAAACATACTCAGATTTCTCAGAACACACTGAATCGAATTTGTCTACTTCTTTTCTAAATCTTTCAATATTAATTTCTGTGTCTATTTCCTGTACAGCTTCAACCAGTACCTGGTCATTTTCCCTATTCTCTTCTTCAGGCCCAATGAAACAGAACTGAGCTACTTCAGAAACTTCCTCAACCTCTCCTATAGTACAGTATAAGAGAGCTCTATTCAAAATTCCTAAACATACAGCTGGAGTCTTCACATAATATAGGGCCAGATGTAGCAAAGGTTTTTCCCCATTCTGTGTCTATGGGAAAAAGTGTTTGTACATATGGCCCATAGTGTTTTACCAAATTTTGCATTCTTGAATGATGCACAGCTAGGAGTCTAATGTGATGAAAATTACTTTGACACACTTTCTTTGAACAAATGCCAGAGAATGCCATTGTAAGTTACTATATTTTCTAATTCTGCAAGGATTTAATTCTTGAGGCATTTTATTTTTTGTTTTAGACTTCGCCATGAACATTTCCTTAAGAATGTTTTCAATGTATTAATTGACTCCTGACATACTACAAATACTACTACACTTCCACTTGTACATAAGAGCCTGTTTATGTCTTCCTTGTAGTTCTTCAGCTATCATTTCTTCTGCATTCCTAGCCACTATCTCTTCTTGTTCCATAGGATTACCTTCTACCATCCTTCACTTCATAACAACGACCACTTATATTAACTGTATGTACTAATGCATTCTCCTGGAAGTAACTCTCTTCATTTAAAAATGGTTCTGTACTATTTGTGTGCATCCATTCACCTTTACAAATTTTCTAAAAATTACTTTTGTTAATCATTCTCTTTCTTAAAATCATCTTCCACATGGACATGACTGTTTATCCATTGTTGTCATTCTATTCAATATTAAAATTAAAAGTTTTGTATTCACAACAAATGTTTTGTCAATTACATTTTTCATATAGTGCTTTTGTTTCATGATAGCACTTCTCCTCTTTAACTTCTTCATCTTCTTCCACAAATTTTTAAATACTCTGTTTCAAAACATTTTTACTCTAAACTTCTTAAATTGTTACTGTCTAAACATCTGTGGCTTCTGATTGGATTTCCTAACCTTAGTAAATCCGTACATTGCAATTCATCACTACATTCCAAATTTCCACTTTTAATTCACAATTTCCTATCATTTTGAATTTTACAGCATTTTGGTTTTTAAAGTCGTTAGTACTCCTACCAGTGTCTTTTTTTCTTCTGAACATTTTCCACCTTATTTTGTTTTTTCTGTCAGTTTTTAACAGATAGTACAATTGTTTCTTTTTTTCCTTCTTCCTCTTTTGTCAGGCATTCTCAATCTTCTTACTTAAAAAAAAAAATACCTGAAAACGTAATTAAGAATACATTTACACATGCAGAAAAAATATGTTAACAATTACATTTTCTACTGCAAAATTTACGTTATACTTAATTTGCAAAGATACACTACATCACAGTTTACCTGTATCTGTGAGACTATATCTTACATTGTCTATTACTGCATCACTGATCACAAGACTTTCTCCTACATCTACCAGTCAATGTACCACTGTAACTCTACTTGTGCCTCAATATTCATAAGTGTTACCTTGTTCATGCCACTATATGTATCACTGTCTTCTTCACAGCTTTTCTATATAGATTAATGTCCTTCCACATGTGTCACTCTATGGGTATGTGACTCGCTTACCCCTTTACTGTATGCATTAATCCCTCTCAGGATGTCTGACAGTATTCAGATCTGGGTGCAACCGTACATACATCACCATATGACCGGGTATATCAGCCTCTGCATAGTTATATACCTAGGTGTGGCAGTCTATCCGGTAGTTTTTAGCTACCGGTCTAAGTCTATGTATCAATACATATATCAGTGTATGTATTAGCGTGTACCTACCCATATATCTCTTTACATGTCACTGTGCAACTAAGTGTCTCAGTATATCTATATATTTTCCTCAGTCAGTGTATACATTGGTGTGTGCTTGTGTGTGGCAGTGTATAAACCACTGTACTCCTAGGTGTATGAGTGTCACTCTATCCCTTTCTGTCTGCCTGGGTGTCTCAGTGTTTATATCAGTGTAAATCTGGATGATTCTCTTAATATATCAGTGTCCACCTGGCTGTGTCACTGTGTGAACCAATGTTTGCCTGGATCTGTCAGTACATGTATAATTGCATCCCTGGATGTATCATTATTTGTAAGAGAGTGTGTGTGAAAGTGTCACTGTATACATTAGAGTGTGTCTGGCTCTGTCAGTGTGTAGATAAGAGTGTATCTTTGAGTCCCACTACATGCATTACTGCATACCTAAGTGTCTCAGTGTGTATGTCAGTGTGTCTCTGGATGTGTCAGTGTATGGATAACTGCCACCTAGGTATTATAGTGTATACATAACAGTGCACCTGGGTGTCCAGTCAATGCATCATTGTCCATCTGGTTGTGTCAGTGTATGCAACAATGCATGGTGGGGTGTGTCACTCTACTAATTAGTAACTGCCTGGGAATGTTAGTCTATGCATCACAGTGTGCATAGGTATATCAGTATTCAGATCAGTGTGTGCCTAGGTGTATCAGTGTATGCATCAGTGTGTCCCTGATTGTGTTATTGAACCTATCAGTGTGATCCTTGGTGTATGACTTGGTATATTAGTATCTGCATTGGTGAATACACAAGTGGTTTTATCACTATTTCACTAGATACAAGACTGACTGTGGGGGTCATTATGAGTTTGGCAGACTCAGGACCGCCATGTTGGAGGTGGCGGCCAAACTACCAACAGGCTGCAGAGAAGACCGCCGAATTATGACCATGGCAGTATTCCCAACAGAATACAGCCAAACAAACCACCAGCACCACACCAGTGCAGTCAGGCCGCCATGGTCAACGGTAGTCACGTGCAGGCAGCGGAGACCATGTTCTCGTCGGACATATTACGAGGCTGCACACCGCCAAGGTTACCACCGCGGTCGCACCACCACAGAAACCCTGTCGGAAACCAACAGGAAGCCATACCCGTTCAATGCCACCATGGAACAAGAACCACACATCTTCCCGCTGCTTCTGCTCACCCAACAACTTAGGAACCAGCAAGGACGACAGCAACCGTGAGTACACACACTTACCTGTCACTTTGGTAAAATGTCAAAGTATCTACGCATACACAACATACCAATCAGGAACACTGTGTTCGAGAGTGACACACATACATAACCTCATACTGACACGCACACTATCACACAGCCACATACCCACAGGCACATACATAGTACTCACACTACGGCCAACACACACACTGCTGAAACACACACCAACCCCCAAATACACAGCACAGGCACACACAACAACACACAACACCACCAAAAGACACAACTAACCCACAACCGCAACACCACCAAAGCACTGTCAAGCACCCATATTACACACCACCACTTGACAAATCATACATACAACACAACGTACCAACACCAGAGAATGAACATACACAATCACACATTGAAACAACAAGGCATACATCATACCCCACAAACACACATGACAATTGATCGGACACACCAATCTCCACACACACTCATGCACACAGTACAACCACACAAAGGCATGCAACACTGCAAATAACACATCAACACAAACACCACACATTACCAACACATCAACATGTCCCCAACATACACATGCCCATAACACAATACACACCCATCACTGGGGGACAACTGCACTGCACACAACCACACATGCTGCCCAGACTCAACTGGTAGCACAACCACCAGTCACAAACAAAATCAGCCAAGATCAAAACTGCCCTAAGAAAATAAAAGTAGGACAAAGATGTAACCTTTAAACCAACAAGTTAGCTGTGTTTTATTTATATATATATATATATATATATATATATATATATATATATATGTAGATATATATATATAGTAAAAAAGGGGGTGGCAGGCACATCAGGGATGGGGGGCGGGAGGGGAGTTTTGGGTTTAGGGTTGGGGGGGATCCTTGGGCTTGGGTTTGGGAGGGGGGCTTAGATCGAGGCTTTGGGGAGGGTTAGGAACTCTTGGAAGGTGCAGACTTCTTGGTGGGGGCATCGGTTCTTGCAGGGAAGCAGAGGAGGTGGTGGAGGTGGAAGGGCTGGACTTGGGGAGGGACACAGAGTGTTTTGGGGTTACACGGGGTGGGAGAGGAGTAGGGAAAAGGTTTCAGAGAGGAAAGCTTTCTTTGACACACACGGGACGGTCATGTCAAAGGGGTTTGGGTGTGGGGGGAGGGAGTGGTTGTCTGTGGTGCTTTGGTGGATGTCTTGGATGCATGTGTGTGCAAGGTATGCTTGTGGTTGCTCGGTGTCTGTTGGGTGGGTGAGTGTGGGCATTTATGTGTCTTTGGAGGCGCTGGGAGATGCCATGGTGGATGGGTGACTGTCTGTTGGGGTGGTGACTTCAGGCATAGTGGATGTGCTGCATGTAGGAGTGTCTGTGGTTATGGTGCCTGCAGATGTGGTGGCTGGGGTGGATGTCTGAGGATCTGCATTATGTTGATGGTGGGTAGGATAGGTGGTGTGGCTGTATCGGTGAATGTTGGTGTGGTGACTGCATGTGTGTCAGGTGTTGTGTATGTGATGCTGGGAGTGGTAGGGGTGTCAGGGCAGGTAGTGACTGCTGATGTGTCTGCATGTGTATGTTGCTTGTGTGCATTCCTGTGTTAGGTCTTGCACTTTTATTGGTAGGGCATTGGCACATATAGCATGGACATTGCACATTGTCAAATGGTAGGACAGGACAACCTAACCATTTACCACCTCTAAAACAAAGGCATTGGGATAAAAGTGATTTGCCCACATTTCAATGGCATGGAAATGCTTGGTAAGGACAAATAGAGAAAATCAGACACCCATAGTTAGATGTCCTTCCGTTACAACCTTCACATACGCCATAGAATGAATATGAAAGGGCAATGGAACACATCGGAAAACCCTCATGAACAGTCAAATACTGGCCATATCTTTTGACTGAATGAGATGCCAGCCTCACGTGGAGTCAATACCTATACCATTCCACAAGGTAACCAGGCCCTGTAACAAATATGTCAGGCATTATGTAGCACACACGGCTGATCTTTACAGATGGGAGTAGTCTGACACCTTAGAGCTACATAATCATATATTTAGATGATTGGACCTGGAAATACTAGATGCGTAGGACGATACTGCAGCTTACAGACATATATATGGCTGGGTAGAGTCACACATGTGGCACTGTCAATTGTGCATCTCTATATGCAGTCATAGATATTCTTTGACACAGACGATCTAAACGTACATATGTGCAAACCTAAGCCCAGATCTCCATCCTTTATTCAGGCAACTTAAGTACTATGTATTCCCAGTAGTCAACATACATGTACTACCTACTACAGTGTCACAGCAGCTAAAGTGTGACAGCAAACACCTAAGTACCAGAGTAAGGTACATGGAGTCAGTCAGTACTTATCCCCTTGTGGCTGCTGTGCTGCTCTCAAACACCCATCCACCTCAGGGTGGGCCACTGCCAAAATGTGGGCCTATTAGGGGTGTCAGGGTCCGACGGGCACCCCTCCCTTATTGGGAGGGCATCCCAAGCTGAGACTCAGAGGTATTCAAGGCCCAGCTTCTCAGGTCCTCCCACCTCTTTCTGCAATGGGTGCTCCGCTGGCTGTGGACCCCCTGGGTCCGCACTTACTTGGTGATGCCACGCCAAATCCTCTTCTTCTGATGGGTATTGACCTGCATGGATGACACAGACATAAGGAGGGAGAAAGTAATGTACACATGCGCCATACCAATAGGTGATGTCAGTACACATCAGTCACAGCAAGTAGGCACATATAATCATCATCTCTGCACACACACCTCCACATTATGCCATCTGTATGCATCAACACCCTCACAAGTTCACATGTCCGATGCAACATTACACAGAACACCTATCACACAGAGCTAGGACATTGTACTCACCTCTTCCTCTGGTGCCCCATATCGCTGTCCATAGAGGGGTAAGACCTCCTCCACTAGCCTCTCAAGCTCTTCTGGGGTGAAGACAGGGGCCCCTATCATCTGCAGGATGTGCCATGATGGCTCCCAGAGGCAGTACACAGCAGCTCACATCGTGGAGGTCTTGCTGGCAACAGTGTCAGGAGTCAAGTGAGCAATAGTGCAGAAGATGGCGGTCACAAACGCCATGTACATGACCGTCACCACCGGCGGACATCGCCGTTGGCCCAAGTTCACCAAAGGCAGCAGTGTTTTCCAATTTACACAGCAGTTGCGACAGCCTACCGCCATGACGACTTCCACTGGTAGACTTAGGTAACTTCCACCTGTCCAGTCCAATAGATAAGGCACCAGCTATTTTGGGCACATTTCATAGATGGGAGTGTTTACTAATCTGCGTCATTCACTTACTCCCATAAAGTGCTGTATATCTGTATGTAGTGCCTTCATGTTTGTGTAACATATTGTGCAAATGTAAAATAAAAGCTGTGTTGAGTAAATATGGTGATAACTATGTATATCTACTCAGAGGTGCATAGTCCACAGAAAGACATTGATTGTTACCAAAACATATTAGTGCAGGACAGCTAAGTCTTTCACACATTTACTCTAAGAGTAGTTTCATATGTACAATCCCATTGTCATAGTTGCCAATGTGCACCAAGAAGGGTGAAATCGGTGCATATCCATAGGCTGTACTGTATATGTCAGATGTGCTAGGCTTCCTCTACAAATGTTATGTGTGAGGTAATTAACAAAGTGTACATGATGTGTGCGTACTACATAATTCAAAGTATTTTCACTTGTCTTAACATAGTTAACCTGTCAAGAGGAGAGTAAGATAACCACCAGTGTAACGTCCACTAGTAGACCTGAACACCATGGAGGAAAGGCATGTCACCAATACATATCATCTTAATCGTCATACCATCATGGATCTTTGTACTCAGTTGGAGCCACATCTGATGCCTGCCATTCGCAATCTCTATGGAATACCTCCCATTGTTCAAGTCTTGTCAGTGCTACACTTCCTGGCCACATGTTCCTTTTATAATACAGCGATTTTAACAACAGGGATGTCTCAGCCCATGTTAAGTCTGGTTTTGAAGGATGTACTGTGTGCATTGTTAAGACACCTGGACAGCTATATCAGGTCTCCCCACCAAGCGGATTTGGCCTATGTGAAGGCAGATTTTTATGAGATGGAACACAATCCTCATGTGATAGGAGCCATTGGTGGCACCTATGTAGCCTTGGTCCCTCCCAGCGCCAATGAACAGGTGTATAGGAACAGAAAGAACTACCACTCAATCAACATTCAGGTGGTGTGTCTGGCAAGCCAGTATATCTCACAAGTCACAGCCAAGTATCCTGGATCTGTGCATGATTCCCACATGATGTGGAACAGCAATGTCCCACAGCTAATGGCACGACTACATACAGAGAGGGCCTGGCTGGTTGGTAAGTTTCCATTGTAGTGTGTGTTAGTGAGTTATGTCTCCTGTCATCACAATATAGCCAGTCCCACATGCATTTTTGAGTTGTTTGGCCACTGTGTTCACAGGTGACTCAGACTATCCAAACCGCCCTTGGCTGTTGACACCAGTGACGTACCCAACCACGCCAGGGGAACTCCATTACATTGAGGCCCACAGGAGGATAAGGCGTGTAATAGAGCACAAATTTGGGCTCCTGAAGGCAAGGTTTAGGTGCCTGGACCTATCTGGAGGAGCCCTCCTCTACTCGCCAAATAACCATTGCATGTTTAATGCTCCACAATCTAGCCCTGAGACGTGAGATACCACTGATAGCAGATAAGGGGAAAGCAGCTAGACCAGTGACTGGAAATGCTGATATGACAAGTTATGAAGAGGAAGAAGGAGCAGGTGACTCTAGGGCAGATCTCAGCAATCAGTACTTCAACAAACATACAGGTATGTGAAGTGGACCTTTTGTTGTGATGAATGAGCACGACTGGTAGATGGCCGCCATTGCACCTCCTTTCTTACTACATCAGTGGGGTGTAATGAGCTCCAATGCCTATGTGTGATTTGTGTAGGCAGATAGATAAATTGAAATGTGTACAGGACAGAAAGGTCTGCTTTTTCATGCATTGTTACAGCAGATGCTAACATACACTTCTGGTAAAAACTTCTCAGATTTGAGGTATGTGTTGTGCAATCTCATATCCTCTTTTCCTTCCACTCACTGATTTAACTATATCCTGTTTGGCTCCGCAACCTAGGCTAGAGGTATTCAGTGTCAGTAGCCAATGGGTATTGCTGACAGACCTGAGAGGTGTACCTGACAGATACCTGCTAAATTGAGATTACTTTCAGTGGGGTGTTGCCTTGATAGTTTATCCTTCATACAAGTGGGGTGGTAAATGCTTAGTCCCTTTCATTTACCTGTGTGGGTTAAGGAGGATGTAAAATGATGTATAACGTGTCAGGGGAAGTTTGTGGCACATGTGTGAAGGTTGGATCATGGCCTCTCGCTTCACAATGGGTGGAGTACTTTGTGATGGTCAAGGGACCTAGTTGTGTTTGTGTTCTAATTTTGCTGTCCAAGGTGCATGTAACTGTATACTGACATAGGTGAGTGACAATCCTACAGGTATGGGGCCTATGTTAGTGTGTATTTTAAGTACTGGGTTCCTCTGTCATGTTCTTTGTGTGTTCCAAGGGATATGTGATTTTGTATCTATGGTATGAGTTTGTGAAGAACCTCTACCCGGTGATATAGAGGACCTATCTGTGTGCCCCTGCTTTGCAGGTAGATTATCATGAGTCTGACATCTATAACCTGTGTATGTGCATTGTATGGCACCATGGCTTACACCCCGATGGTACATTCTGTCATGCTCTATTTGCAGATTGGAATACTGACTATACAATTGTATTGACCTGTATTTCAACCTCTCTGACATCTGTCCCGTGACATTCTGTTGTAATGTGTCTCCTGCTGAGGGAGCCTCTGTCTGATGATCATTACACTGGCTGTTCGATATAGGGGGTCATGACCAGACCACAGTTAGCAAGCATGACTACTGTACATGTAATATAAAGGACACATACACAGTAGCTGTGTTTAATTGTGATTCATTGTGCATATCAAAATACTATCAATTACAATTAAATTGCATATATGAAAATAAAAGAGATGAGAGAATTTATGGTTGATGTATTCAAAGGGGTAGCTGCTATACCAGTTGCTTACACAAGTCCAGTGTCCTTGTACCATGAGAAAATGGAGTTAGGTTTCTGAACAGTCAACAGGGTGTATCTGTAGCACACAAGGGTGACAGATCAGGAGAGGTTCACTTCCTGGCAGTGGGTTTGGTCTAGGCATCTGTTCCAGCTGGATGTCTGGGTGGACATCCACGTTTGTGGGGGAGGGGGATTCTTCAACTACAGAGGGAGGGGTTTCTGAGGAATGTCTTTCCCCTCACTCCATTCCACTAGCTGCCGCAGATGTAGAAGGGGCAGATGTAACATTGCCAGTAGAAGGGGCCTGATGCTGTGTGGAGAAACTAATCAGGGTGGTATTGATGTCCCCTCAGCATCCCCGCAATGGTAGCCATGAGGGAATTTTGTGCCTGCCACTGCTGCATGACGTCCTGGTGGTGCTCCCTCTGCAGCCTTTGATTTTCAACCATCATGGTGATGACTTAGCCCATCCTGTCTTGGGAACTTTGGTAAGCTCCCAAGACTTGGGAGATGGTTTCCTGGTCAGTTGTGTTCCTTTGAGGCCTCATCCTCTAGCCCACAACATCCCTCCCATGCACCCTACCCCCCACATCCCTGTGCCCCTGGCACAGTGTGCCCACTCACAGTGATTGGAGGTCCATCATTGTCAGGGGTGTGAAGTTTGGACTCAAGTCCCTGTGCTGTGGGGCACACTATAGATTGAACAGTCTTTGGGACACAGGTTTGGGGGTGAATGGTTGCCTGTGATGTGGATGCTACAGTGCTGGGAGGAGTTGATGTGGGCAGGGTGAGGCTCAGAATTGTTGACTGACCAGGTGTCCCAGATAGGCCAGGTTGTTCATCAGTTTCCAGACATCCAAGCGTGTTGTCCTCACTTGGGCCTTCATCCTAAGGGGGACTGACATTCTCAGGTATCCTCTCCATGGTGGCAATGGCAAGGTTACCTGTGGAGGGAGTGAGATACAGAGTTCAGGTTGGAATGTGTGTTTGGTTGCTTTTATGTAAGATGCAGAAAGTGGCTTAACATGATTCACTGCAATGACATTGACAGATGCTGCACAACGTAACTTAGTTGTACATACAACTCTGTGACTTGTTTTCCTTACTCCATGGTGAGAGCTGTCACACTAATTGGGTACAGAATTGTGTGCAGATGCAATCTGATTATGTCTGATATATGACATGACATAACTGCTCAGCACGTTTACCTAGTGAATAGTCAGGCTTGCTATATGTCACACATTAAAGCTGCACAATGCACCATGGTGTCCTAGTGGGAACACAATATGTGATTATTCAGGGGAAATTGTCCTGTAACTAAATGTTGTTCATGTGCATCGACTCTGCCATCTTACTTTCCAACCCAGGTCTGTCTATTTCTGTTCTGGGATATTTGATCTGTGGCCATTGGGAATGGTCACTCAGCTGTAGCTGTGTTTTGCTTTGGTTGCTATTGTGAGTGTGCCACTGCATTGCTGGCATTGCCATGTACTGGTCCTCGTCTAGATGGTGTAGCTAGTACTTATACATGGATAACATGTGGTGTAATGTGCACAATCCAGGGTTTCACAGTGATGTTTTAGTGCATTCTGGGAGTGGTAGTGATCTGATCAACCTGTACTTGATGTGCCATTTCCAAGGGCTGTGAAGGCAGTTCGGCTGAGTGGATAGGTGGCATGCCAGAAAAGGGCTTAAGGTGATTAGGTGAAATGTCTAGTGGCTACTATAGATAAATAGGGAATATTTGGGTGGTGAGAAAGCATGCAGGACTAGTCAATTGTGTGATTAATGTTGTGGTTACTCTCCTTCCATGATGTAAACTGTGGGGGAGGAGGTGGGGACCACCACCAGTCTTTTGCACAGCCAAATGGTGCCTGGATGTCATGGAATGGACCCCTGTAGGTCATTCCACCTCTTCCTGATGTCCTCCCTTGTGCGTGGATGACTGCTACATCATGGACCTTGTTGACTATCCTTTGCCTTTGCTATTTTCCTGGCAATAGATGTTTGATGGACCTGTGCTCCAAGCAGGGGTGGCTGTACCCTGACAATTTCATTCACCATTACCATCAACTTGTCATCAGTGAAGTGTGGATGTTTTTGTGGGGACATGGTAGTGGTTGTGTAGACGGTGTGTGGGGGTGTTGTGAGTGTAAGGGTGTGGTGTTAGGTAATTGGTGAGGTGTGGGTGCTGCCATGTGAGTTGGAGACAGTTGTTGCAGATTGTTTGTGCTAGTAATGTGTGTATTGTGATGGTTGTGCTGATTTGGGGTGTGTGCTGAGTGTGATGTTTATGTGTGCCTATACTGTAATATTATTGGCTTCTCGGAGTATCTAAATGGTATTCTGTTTGCAAAGGGTTGTGGGTTTGGTAGGGGTGTATTATGTAGTGCAATGAGTAGGTGTGTCCGGTGTGTGGATATGTGTTGGGTGTGGAATATTCAAACTATCCAATGTGATGTGGTGTTCTGAACTGTAGTGAGTTGTGACCGCCACAGTTCATACCGCCAATGGTTTTCTGCCATGAAAGATCAGCTGTGGTGATTTGTGGCTCGTAATCTGGTGGGTTAATTTTTGTCGGGCTGGCGTTGCTGGTAGTGTGACTGCCTCTCTTCCGTCTTCCAGTGTCCTGGTGTTTTAGCATTTTTGGCTGTTTTCTGGCGGTCTTCACAGTGTGAGTTGTAATATGGCAGTCAGATTACCGCCAACATGGTGGTCTTTTGGCGACCGCCAGCGCGACAGTCTTGCCAAAAGACGGCCAAACTCATAATGAGGCCCTGTAACTTTTCTTTATTAGCTAAATAAGTATCATATGTTCTAGAAGAGTGCATATATACCTGGACATAGCCCTCTAAACCTTCTTTCATCTCAGTCACTTAAACTCAGAACAACATGTTTCATCCTTAAAATACACTCTCTTCTATAGTCTACATGCATCTCACTTAAAGGGTGACTTTCTCACAATACACAGTATAAACCTATTTATACACATTTTCTAATGCCAAGTGAACTTAAAAATAAAACTGTGTACCTATACTCACAATTAGTACCCTAAACCATATTTACACCACAATTTATATAAATAACAATTTATATTATCAATATACAAAACTATATACTACATTCAGTATATTACACCCTAAATATATATCTTACTGCAGCCTATGTACTTAAATTCTCTATGTGCACATACATCATATACAAGTGGTTGTTAATGTCTCTAAATGAGTATGTCTCCCTTTATACTTGTATTATTTTCTATCTCCTTAACAGTATAGACACAGCAACCTCCTATTTAGACTACATACAGTGTATCTGACTCCTTCAGCTTCTACAGCAAAACAAACGTTCAACCTGCTCTCACCCAATCTTTGTTCTTAGTTTTTCAAGTAATATACTTCACTCATATCAATGTCTAACTCATAGTAAAATAACCTCTATCACGTCTTAATACATGTGTGACTCTCTGCATGAATTCAACATTGCTTTTATACATACCCATTTCTGTATAGACAAACACATTACATTTTTAGAAATCAATATAACATTTTTTACCATTATATTACTCATTAGTGCATTGTCCATACTAGCTTCAGCATACATGAGGGATCACTTTAATATATTGATAGAAACTGGAAATATCCTTATCCAAGTTCAGCTGAATACCTTTCTGATATGATGAATTACTTGTATAATTCCTTTACATAAATCACAAACCTAGTATTTATAGCATTTTGTGAACACACTGCTCACTTTCTTTCACCTAATATTAATTTATTCATATACTAAAACTTTGTAAAATAAAGTACATTTCACTACACATACCTGATTATTCTCTTTCTTGTTCTCTATGTTTCTCTTTCAGTATCAGTTAGACTTTCTTCTCACTGAACAAAGCTAATAAAACCCACCACAAGAACGGAAGTCCACTCTCATAGCAGGCAACCATTAATGGCAACCTCTTCAACTCTCCTTTCAAGATTACTGAGTCAGTAAACCAATCACAATCTCCCTTCCATGTTAATATAATGTTCTACAGCTTCTCACTGGTATGCATAGTTAACCCTTTGCAGTAGTCCTGAAAAGTTAGCCAGTATGATATGAGTTTTGCCAGATCAGCAGATCCACTGCGGCGCTCAGCATATGTAAATATGCGGGTTGATCCGCAAATCCAAAGGGAAGTTCGGAAATTATTTTTAGATCCTATAAAAAAGTGCACATCCATATAACAACTTTTTTTAGAACACAAAACCAAACCATAATATTAAATAATCATAATGAACCATTACTATCTCTATATATGTGGTAAAACAAAGTCACATTTTAGTCTTTTTTTTCAATTCCCTTCCCTCACATGCTCCTCTAGCTCTGTTACCATGGTTACAGTCTACAACATTCCTCTGCACCAAGTCACAATTCATTCTGACTAGAGCATGCTTAGTTTCAAGCCACATTTAGCAGGTGTGGTTGCATCTTTTGAATGAACATTTCACTGTTATTTGCACTGTATTCCAATGTTTCTAAACCCAATCCAACATATACGTACAATTCACATAACCTCACTACCTACTTTTACCCAAAAAATATCTACAACAGCCAATGAAATCAGTTCTTCCAGACTATGGGGGTCATTCTGACCTCGGCGGTAAAAGCCTCTTACCGCCGGTCAGAAGTCCGCCATTCTACCGCCGCGGCCGCGGTAAACCGCCACGGTCATTCTGATCCACAACTGCCAAGCCGCCTAAAACCCGACATCCACGGAAGGCCGCCTCATCAGCGGGCAGCGATAAACTGGAGATGACCAAACCTCCACCGCCACGCCAACACAAACACGCCCATGCCATTACGACCCACGAATCCACGCGGCGGTCATTCAACCGCGGTATTCCATTGGCGGTACACACCGCCGCGCTCAAAATACACACCCAGCTCCAAAACACAGCCACATTGGACAATTTGAAATACACACACCTGATACACATACAAACACCACCCCCACACATCCAAGCAACTATAAAACACACACCCACATCACCCACAAACCCCCACTAGTTGGAAATCGTAGAGAAGGCGATAGAGAGAGAGAGAGCGAGCACAGCAATCGAAAACCCCAACACACACAGGAACCCAACATCATCAGCCACACCACATCTACGCACACATCACCACACACCACCACTCACATAACCACAAACACCAACCCACACCTCATCCACACCACCCCATGGCACCCCAAAGACACCCCAGGTTTTCGGACCAAGAACTCAGGGTCATGGTGGAGGAAATTATAAGGGTAGAGCCTTATACACACACCACAATAGCCAGGTGCAACACACCACAATAGCCAGGAAGGCGGAGCTATGGCAGAGGATCGTCGACAGGGTCAACGCTGTGGGACAGCATCCCAGAAACCGGGAAGACATCCGAAAGCGCTGGAACGACCTACGGGGGAAGGTACGGTCGACGGTCTCACGACACAACATCGCTGTGCAGAAGACTGGCGGCGGACCACCACCCACTCCTCCCGAATTCACAGCATGGGAGCAAGAGGTCTTGAACATCCTGCATCCTGCGGGCCTCGCTGGAGTAGGCGGAGGAATGGACTCTGGTAAGTCTAGTCTTAACTACTCCCCCCCCCAATCACCAGCATGCCAACCCACACCCCCACCCTCACCCCCAACCCCCCAGCACACATCCTCCCTGCCAATGTCTCACCAGCACAACCCACCCAACCCAAAACCAAACCCTGAATGCCAACACAAACCATGGACACCCATCACCTATGCATGACCACTGCACATACCCATCCCCCCCACAAACCACCCTCACAACTCCTGCCACAAGGGAATGCCAGCACTGGGGGACAAGGGCACCCACAAATCGCACGCCATGGAACACACAGAAGCAATAACCATACTCTTTCACCCCTGCAGGGCCCGAACGCCAACACACCGGCCAGGAGGGTCCAGATATGTCCATCCCACCCCCAGAACAGGCCCCCAGTGAGGACAGCAGCTCTGTCGACCTAGAATCTGATGACCAGCCCGGACCATCGGGGACCTCTGGACAGTCGGTTCCCCACACACAGACACAGGCCACAGCAGACCTAACCCCCTCTGGGAATATCAGCACAGCTCCCACCCAGCGGGCCCATGCCTCTGTCTCCAGGACAGGTCAATCAGCGGTGTGTCCGCCACTACAGGGCACCCAGGCTGACCCAACACCCCAACAACAACAGGGACCTGGGGGCAGTGGTAGTGGGCACACCGTCCAGGGGACAGAGGCCCGGGGAAACAGGGCAACTGGGAGGGCTGCAGTGCGACAGGGGGGGAGGACAGGCCCAGGGAACCGACTCTCCAAGAGGCCCTCACCACCATCAGGGGAGCATACCACTGCTCCCAGGAGACGATGGCGACGGTACGGGCCAGGTTCCAGGAGATCCAGGCACAGCAGGAGGAACGGTACATGGGGTACAGAGAGGAGCTCAGGAACATCGTCCTGGCCCTGAACCTAATAGTCACCACATTGCGGGACCATGTGGCACCCCAAAGGGCCCCTGTCACCAGCCCGGACCAGGAACAGCCTACCACCTCCGCCGGCGCTAGTGGACAGGAGGCCCCCACACAACGACGGGCCACCAGAACCCCACCTCCTGCTGAAGATCAACCACCCCGCAAGAGGAGCCTGAGATCACAAAGGAAGACAGAGTAGGATGCCAAGACCCCCGCCAGCATAAGATACCCCCGGATGTCATTCCACTGTCCCACATTGTCACCCTGTCCAACCTTGAACAGCCCCTGCTCCATCCTTCCACAGGCATATGGACAATGCACCTGTGCGACCGAGAACTGGACTCTGCCATGGACATCACTCCACCCCCACCCATCACCGTTTTACTATCATTGACCTATATGTAGCACTTTAAATAAATCACTAATTGCACTTAAAACACTCAGGAGTCTGCTTGTATTCTTAACAAATGTATTACACATAATGGTTCAAAAATGTTCAGTTACATTGTGATGACAACATACCAATGTCAATGTGCTTTACTCCATGGGCGAACAAACCAGAAGTCACGCAGTGGGTCATACAGCTCTGAAAAGGGAAGGGAAAGTCACAATTCAGTTGAAAGGAACTGGGGGGAAACACAGAAAGTAGAGATGCAGGAGGCCAGAGGTAAATGTAAAATGGCGTGGGGGATTCTTACCTGGGTGCTACTGAAAATACTGTTGTATGACTGTGTCCCTGTTGTCCGTGTCGTCCCCGTCGTCTTCCTCTTCTTCACTCTCCACAGGCTCCACAGCTGCAACAACACCACCATCCGGACCATCCTCCTGCAGAAAAGGCACCTGGCGTCGCAATGCAAGATTGTGAAGCATACAGCAGACCACGATGATCTGGCACATCTTCTTGGGTGAGTACATTAGGGATCCACCTGTCATATGCAGGCACCTAAACCTGGCCTTCAGGAGGCCGAAGGTCCTTTCTATGATCCTCCTAGATCGCCCATGGGCCTCATTGTACCGTTCCTCTGCCCTGGTCCGGGGATTCCTCACTGGGGTCAGTAGCCACGGCAGGTTGGGGTAACCAGAGTCACCTATTAGCCACACACGGTGTCTCTGTAGCTGTTCCATCACATAAGGGATGCTGCTATTTCGCATAACATACGCGTCATGCACTGACCCAGGGAACTTGGCATTTACATGGGAGATGTACTGGTCAGCCAAACAGACCACCTGGACATTCATCGAATGGTAACTTTTCCTGTTTCTGTACACCTGCTCATCGTCTTTTGGGGGTACTAAGGCCACATGGGTCCCATCAATGGCACAAATGATGTTGGGGATATGTCCAAGGGCATAGAAGTCACCCTTCACAGTGGCCAAATCACCCTCCTCAGGGAAAATAATGTAGCTCCGCATGTATTTCGTCAGGGCAGACAACACTCTGGACAAAATCTTGGAAAACATAGGCTGAGACATCCCTGATGACATGGCCACTGTTGTCTGAAAAGACCCACTTGCCAAAAAATGGAGGACTGACAGAACCTGCACCAGAGGGGGAATTCCTGTGGGTTGGCGGATGGGGGACATCAGTGCTGGCTCCAGCTGGGCACACAGTTCATGTATAGTGGCTCGGTCAAGTCGGTATCGAAGTATTATATGACGTTCCTCCATTGACGACAGGTCCACCAGCGGTCGGTACACGGGAGGATTCATCCTTCTCCTCGCAAGTCCCAGCGGACGGTGCCTAGGAAGGACAACATGGAGTACAGAGTCAAGCAACCCACAGGTACGTAACTACAGCTTGCACAGTACACGATTCTCAATGCATTGAATGGCTTGTATGAGTGGCAATGTAAGGCCTAGGCCTGTGTGACGCAGTAGAAATTAAGCCATGTGGGCCCTTGAAATGGCGGCTGCCTGACCTGAGAAGTGTGACAGTGGGATGTGAGGTCAATGCGCTGGCGTGACACACCGTGGCGGTAGGCGGTCGAAGACCGCGGCGCCAAGCCGCATTGGTTAACATGGAACCCTATGGGTTTCACGAGCCAATGACTAGGTGCGCCGGCGGTCGCGGAACGCACCGCGGCGGTACGCACTGCCGCGTGCGTGACCGCCATTTTCTATCTGGTTAATCACTCGAGACCTGATCATCCACAGGAGAGGTCCTATACTGCAAGTGCTGCTGTGACCTCGGTCTGGGAGATACAATGGTTGCTGCGACTGGGGAAAGGGCCCCTGCCTTCACTACAGAAGAGTTGGAGAAACTTGTCGATGGGGTCCTGCCCCAGTATGCGCGACTCTACGGTCCTCCAGACCAACAGGTAAGTACACTGTGTGCACGTTGAATGGGCTATGCCTGGGTTGTGTATGTTGGATGTAAGATGGTGGGGTGGGGAGACAATGACGAGTGCAAGGCACGACAGATGAGAGCATGCGCCACACGGCAAGGTTGGGGAGGGGGGGCCAATCGCATCTATCATGCGGAAAATTGATGATATTTCAATTTCCACCCTGTACATGTCAAATTGGTCAGCGCCCATCAGAAAGTCGACATTTGGCGTGCCATCGCCAAGGAAGTCCGGAACCTGGGGGTCCACAACAGACGGGGCACCCACTGCCGCAAGAGGTGGGAGGACACACGCCGCAAGACCAGGAAGACCGCCGAGTCACTGCTGGGGATGGTCTCCCAACCTAGGAGGGGTGCCAGTCGTACCCTGACCCCCCTGATGTCCCGGATCCTGGCGGTGGCCTACCCTGATTTGGATGGGCGCGTGAGGACATCACAGCAGACACAAGGGGGTGAGTAGAAGCACATTCAGCTATCTTTACGCGCAGTAAAGGTGCCTGGGTGGGGGAAGAGGGCTGTGGGTGACATTAGGCCAGGGCGCTTTCTGTAGTGTAGTCCTCTCCTTTAGCCATGTCCCTGTGCCCCCGCCCCCCACCTCTGTAGGGTGACAAGTACAGCTATCCATGGTCCTGCATCACCCATGTGCGCGTTTGTTGTCCCTAGACCTGTTGGCCCAGTCACAAGTACTGAGTAGTGTACCCCGATTGCGCGGCTTAGTGCATGAGGCTCCTGTGTCTGTTCTCTCCGCCAACGGTGTTGACAATGCATGCACTCAACCTGTTTTTATGTCTCCCCCCACCCTTTTTCTTTATCTTCTTGTGTATGTGTGCATTAGCTTCAGCAGGTGGAGGAGAATTGGCACCGGAGCACGAGGGAGCCGCAACTCACAAGGCCCCGGTGGGCCATGGCACAAACACCTAGGCCACCAGTGATACGGAGGGCGAGGGGAGCTTCACAACGGGGAGCCGTGGTGACACCAGCGACACCGACACGTCCTCGGATGGGAGCTCCCTAGCGGTGGCGGCAACATCCGTGCCCCCCGCCTCTACTGTACAGGTACAGCCGCCACCCAGCACACCAGCTCTGCCCTCCCAGCAGGCCCTCCGCCTTCGCTCCGTGCCCGCTCGCCCAAGAAGGCGGGCGTCTCCTTCGCCCCAGGCACCTCAGGCCCTGCCCCTGTTACCCCTGCTGCCCTCAGTGAGGAGGTCATTGACCTCCTACAGACCATCATTGTTGGGCAGTCTACCCTTTTGAATGCCATCCAGGGGGTAGAGAGGGAGGTGCATCGTAGCAATGCATACCTGGAGGGCATTCATTCGGGTCAGGCTGCCCATCAACGATCGTTCAATGCTCTGGCCTCAGCACTGACGGCAGCCATTGTCCCTGTTTCCAGCCTCCCTCTTCTAACTGCCTCCAGCCTGTCTCTGTCTCCTGTTCCTCTGCCTATCCCACCCACACCATCAGACCAGCCTGCACACACCTCAACACCCAAGGGCAGCTCATCCAGACATAAGCACCACAGATCACACAAACATTCACCCAAGCAACACCCAGATGCAGACATGCCAACAGCCACTACCACCTCTGTGTCCCCCACCTCCTCGTCTCCCTCCTCCCTCCCTGTGACGTCTCTACTCACACCTGCATGCACACCACCAACAGCCAGTACTTCCATCACCAGCACACCCTCCAGTCCAGTCCGCACATGTGCAGTCACCACCCCCACTGCCATTTACACGTCCCCTGTGTCCTCTCCCACTGTGTCTGTCACCCCCTCTTCCAAGACACACAAACGCAGGCAGCCACCCACCCAACAGCCAACCACCTCACAACAGCCTCCAGCCCATGCACCTTCACCCAAGGACAGCACACCTGACTCTCCTACAACCACCTCCTCTTCCTCCACTCCCATAACCACTACACCTACCCTTTACCCTGGTCCTAAAAAACTTTACCTCTCCAATCTTGACCTCTTTCCCTCACCTGACCCCCCCCCTCCATCTGCTAAGAGTCCCAAGAGCGCCTCAGCCACCACCAGCCCGGCTTCAAGGGTCACCGTAGTGCATGGATTTTGGAGTCCCCCCTTTGCCAGCAGTGATACATCGGTCAGCAGCAAGGGGACAGCCAGCCCCCCCCCTGGAAAGAGGACCCGTAAAGTAAGGGGCCGCCGCGGGACGACTGACACGGCTGCCCCCAAGGACCAAAGTTCTGCCACTTCACCTGCCATAACATCCAGGGGAGGCAAGGCCCAGAGAGCCACATCGAAGGAGGGCAAGGGCAGCCGGGCGGAGAAGTCAGCCAGCAGGAGCGCGGACCAGGAGGGCCCCACAAGCCCCATCCCGGGTGTGAGGGAGGACACCCAAGGGCCCAGGACACCGTCACCGAAGGGTCCAGCAACTGCACGGTCGGAGGGCGACTGAGCAGGGAGTCGTGGCCAGGTCTGACTCCCTTGACTTACAGAACAAGCACCGCTGAACAGGGCCCGCCGTCCAGAAAGGCACCGCTGAACAGGGCCCCGCCGTCCAGAAAGGCACCGCTGAACAGGGCCCCGCCGTGCAGAAAGGCACTGCTGAACAGGGCCCCGCCGTCCAGAAAGGCACCGCTGAACAGGGCCCCGCCGTCCAGAAAGGCACTGCTGAACAGGGCCCCGCCGTGCAGAAGGCACCGCTGAACAGGGCCCCGCCGTCCAGAAAGGCACCGCTGAACAGGGCCCCGAGGTGCAGAAAGGCACCGCAGAACAGGGCCCGCCGTCCAGAAAGGCATCGCTGAACAGTGCCCCGCCGTCCAGAAAGGCACCGCTGAACAGGGCCCCGCCGTGCAGAAAGGCACTGCTGAACAGGGCCCCGCCGTGCAGAAGGCACCGCTGAACAGGGCCCCGCCGGGAGGAGCACCGGTGAACAGGGGCCCTTCATCTCAAGCACCGCTCCGCTGGGCCCTTCATCTCAAGCACCGCTCCGCTGGGCCCCGCCGTCTCAAGCACCGCTCCGCTGGGCCCTTCATCTCAAGCACCGCTCCGCTGGGCCCTTCCTGTCAAGCACCGCTCCGCTGGGCCCTTCATCTCAAGCACCGCTCCGCTGGGCCCCGCCGTCTCAAGCACCGCTCCGCTGGGCCCTTCATCTCAAGCACCGCTCCGCTGGGCCCCGCCGTCTCAGGCACCGCTGGCCCAATGACAGTGCCGTTTCTGTGTCGTGCTACTGTTCACGCTGCACTCGGCCCACCCTGCCTCCTCCATTGCCTGTGGAGACTGTTATCCACTTGATAGACTGTGGCTTTGCACTCCCCAGGATATGACAGTGGGCAATCCACCCACTGTAGAGACTTGAGAGACTGTGGCTTTGCACTCCCCAGGATTGAACAGTGGGCATGGTGGCCCCTTCTTGGATGTGGCGTCGTGGACTCATGTGGCTGTGGTGCCCCCCCTTCCCTTCCCCCTGAGGTGCCTGTAGTTTTATCATCTGATGCCCCTGCAGTGTTCTCTCCAACGGACTCAGGTCTCCTGTGTGGGCTTTGCCCATGTGTTGATACTCTTTGGCCCACGGACAGTTGAAATTTCAGTGACTGTGCTGGACTTATTGCCTCTATTTATCGGTTACGCAATGTTTACACTTGGATTTTTTTGATTCATTTTCCTATTTTACCATGACTTCAATGAACCTATTTTATACATAAATTGATTTTCGCACTTTATTTATATCTTTTCGTTATTCCGGGGGGTTTGGGTGGGGTCACTTTGACTTGGTGCTCTGCATTGGTGGGTAGATAGTTGGGGGGTGGGTGTGATGCGTATGTGTGTGCCCGTAACCCTTCCTCCTCCCCCCCTCCCCTGTGTCGTAGGTGCGGTACTCACCGTTGTCGTCTGCGCCGGAGTTCGTACTCGTGGTAGATGAGCAGGTAGACGAGAGCAGGTAGGATGTTCAATTCGGGCTCCATGCTGTCCTCCGTCCTCGTGGAGTGTATAGAGGTGAGCGTTTTCCCGTTCCTAGTCTGTTTCCGCCGTGTTTTTATCGGCGGTGCTCCCGCCCCGGAAAAGGTGGCGGATTGGTGAGTTGTGATAGGGTGGGCGGTACATTGTCTGCCGCCTGCCTGTTGGCGGTGACCGCCGCGCTGTTTGTGTGTCCCGCCGTGGCGGTCGGAGTGTTAAAGTGGCGGGCTGTGTTGGCGGTTCCCGCCAGGGTCAGAATTCCATTTTTTGGACCGCCAGCCTGTTGGCGGGTTGGCCGCCGCTTTATCACCGACCGCCAGGGTCAGAATGACCCCCTATATCTATTACCCTCCATTTCAACCAATTTTTATTTCATACCAGCCTCATTCAGCTGCAGCCATCTCTTGTGTGCTTCTCCAGATTACCTTCAAGATGCTCAGAGTGTAGATTGCGGGTCACAGCTTTGTGTTTTGGGCCAGAGAGAGCGCAAAAAGAAGTGGTATTGACAGGTATCTAGGTTTATCTAATGTGGATATTACTTGTATTGTAAAACAAAAATGTATATACACAGTTCCACTACAAGGGTATGAGCCTATGATTCAAAGGTTCCTGGGTGTTCAAATCTTTGAAGCAAGAGCCCTCACTCACCATCTGGTGACATGCTTCATAATAGGGCTGTGCTCCTCGTCAGGCCGGCACTGCAATGCCTGACGGGCCCAACAGTGGGGCTCTTTGCCGGAGATCTTTTCAATGGTAACCAGCCGGTCAAAAAGGTGTAGTGATGTAGGATTGGTATGAAAATATTACTTGTATTGGCCAGAGAGGGATACAATGGCATCAATTACTCCATTTGGTTGAAACCATTAAGGATTGCAATTATCCTGACCTTATGATTGTGCAGTGTGGTGGCAATGCCCTGGGCAAAGTCACAGGGGTTGGTTTGGAATTCCTAAAGAAAGAAACCTTTGGGAAATTAATGACACTCTTCCCACACACTACCCTGTTTTTTTCAAACATTTGCCAAAGGCAGAAGTGGAACTGCTCAACTCAGTTCTGCCCACAAATAGAGAAATCCAGGAAACATGTCAATAAAACTGTTTCTGCAATCGTCAGGGACCATAACATGATTTCCATATACCACAACAACTCACAATTGTATATGGAGGGTATATACAGAAATGACAGAGTTCACCTAACAGAGAAAGGCAACAGACTTTTCCTGCATAACTTGAGAGTCTGTATCCTCTAGCATGTGTAGTAATCATCTACACATTGTAAACACAAAGGCTCTTTCATAGCCAAGCTATTACCCATACACATTTATATTTCTATTTATGTGTGAGAGTGTCTCTCTGAGTGTCAGAGTGAGTGTGAGACTGTGTAGGTGTGAGCATGCTTCTAACACTGTCAACCTGGATGTCACACTTGCTGTGAGAGTAGCTGTCTGGGTGTGAGGGTGAGTGTCAGAGTGTGTCTGGATTTTACATTACATGTGAGAGTCTCTATGTTACTGTGAGACTGAGCATGAGATTCTGTACCTGGGAGTGAGAGGGAGTGTGTCAGTGTCTGCATGGATGCGAGGGTGGGTGTGAGAGTGTCTCTCAGAGTGTAGGAGTGAGTGTGTCTGTGTCGATGTGACAGTGGATGTAACAGCATCTCTGTTCGTGTGAGATTGGGTATGACAGTGTCTGCCTGGATGTCAGACTAGATGTGAGAGTAGCTGTATGGGTTGAGGGTGTCAGAGTGTGTTTCTAGGTTTGACACTACATCTGAGAGTCTCTATGTTACTGTGTCTGGGTGTGAGAGGGAGTGTGACAGTGTCTGCCTAAAAGCGAGGGTGGGTGTGAGTGTCTCTCAGAGTGTAAGAGTGAGTGTGAGAGTGTCTGTGTCGATGTGACAGCCTATGTAACAGCATCTCTTTATGTGTGAGAGTGGGTGTGACCGTGTCTGCCTGCATGTCAGACTGGGTGTGAGAGTAGCTGTCTGGGTGTGAGTGTCATAGTGCATCTCTAGGTTTGACCCTACATGTGAGAGTCTCTATGTTACTGTGAGACTGAGCATGAGAATCTACATCTGGGTGTGAGAGGGAGTGTGACAGTGTCTGCCTGGTTGCGAGGGTGGATGTGAGAGTGTCTCTCTGAGTGTGAGAGTGAATGTGAGAGTGTCTGTGTAGATATGACAGTGGATGTAACAGCATCTTTGTAGGTGTGATAATGGGTGTGATAGTGTCTGCCTGCATCTCAGACTGGAGAGTGTCTCTGTGTGTAATTCTGAATGTGAGAGTGTCTCTATTAGAATTTACTTTTTTTTCTGTTTACCGAGCTCCACGGATTCATCAGGGACCACACTGAGCCCCACGGGTGGAACCGCTCATCCCGCAAATCGTAAAAAAAAATATTTTCCACATCCATCTCAAAGCCATTATTTGTCTCATCACAACAACTATATCACCCCCATGTGGTCAGGGAACCTGTACCCTGACCCCATCAACTCAACTGTTTCCCACTTTTTTAGCTTCGGGCACCATTTACCGAAAAAAAAAAATGATGCAACATTTCCCTCAGGTTGCGGGCAGCCAATCAGATTCTTCCTGTGGCGTGTGGATCAGTGGAGTATTTTTGGCCTTAAATTTCTCCGAAACTACTGACCAGATTCACATCAAATTACAATAAGCGTGATCTGCGGAACAGAATCTAGCTTTGTGCCAAATTTGGTGTAATTCCGTTCAGTGTTTCAGGTTGTAGCTTTGTCTAAAGGTCCCATGGAACAATGAATGGGGAAAACGTGTTTTGAGACCCCCCTTTTTCTCGGCCCCTGCTTGACAGATCACCCCGAAACTTTCAAGACAGAAGCTGAACTTAGCAAAGAATAAGTTTTGAAAAATTTGTGGCAATTTGTCATGCAGCACCACAGTTACAGGCAAAACAAAAATCGGTCTTTCTATAGAAACTATGGCCCTCATTATGACCGTGGCGGTCACCTGACTGCCAGGGCCACGGTGGCGGTATCACCCCCGATGGGCCGGTGGTGAAGACCACCACATTATGAGTGTGGTGCGTTGGCCGCTGCCAACCCACCACATCCCCTCTCAGATCACCAGGGCATTGGACCCACCGGGCCCGAGATGAGCATCTCTGACCCAGCGGTCCAATGAAGACCGCAGGCTGTATTATGAGCCAGCTTTCCACCAGGGTTTATGCAGTGGTAGCACCACTAAGAAAACCCTGGCGGAGAGGCTGCTGGTGACAGGGAATTTCATCCCTGTCACGAGCAGACAATCCCCCCACCCCCCTACCAAGCACAATGCCCCTTCTACCACCCCTCCATACCACAACCCCCCACCCCCTTTCAGGTACAGTGCCTCCCTCCCCTACTCCCCCTTAGGGTACAGCACCACCCTCCCCCCACCATCCATACTTGAACACACACACAGATACCCACACGCACCCCACATACACTCATTCACCAACGCTGACATACACACATTCACTCACATGCATCCATACACGCATTCGCTTCAACATTCATACACGCATTCAACCATGCATACACACACCCATACCCACACACATGCATACACAACACCCTCCCACCCCCTGCACTGTCTGACAACCAACTTACCTTGTCCGGCGAGGAAGTCATCCGGCTGGGAATGGGTGCTTCCACCACCGGCAGCGCCCCGCCATCAGGACACCACCAGGCCATTTTTACAGGCTGTAATACGGCTGGTGGAGTCCTTTGGTGGGGTGGGGCCGGTGGTGGAACCGTCCATGCGCCATCCTGCAGTACTCGTAATATGGTGGGCGGAAGACCGCCAGCACTGGTGGGCAAATAACCGCCAGCACTGGCGGTCTTCTGATGTCCACGGCTTTGGCGGTCATTCTGTGCATGCAAAGTATTTTGTGTTTTAAAAAAAAAAAATCTTAAAAGGGCTTAGAACCTACCCAATACTTACCTGAACTTACCATTTGTCCATTCCATTGTCGCTCAAATTAATTTGCTTCTTATTGGTCAGCACTTCGTCTGCATTCACTTCCTACTCTCCCAGCTCTGCTTTTGCCAGTGTGTGGAGCTTGGACCAAGTACTCCTTCCAGTCACTGACTTTGGCTTCTGGTCAGTGTCCTTCCACGGACTACTTACTCACCAGGTACTATTTTTTTAACAATTACTAACGGTTACTCCATACAAGTATGTTTTCATCTCACGCTTTTTTCAACCTACTTAAAGCCATTTTATTATGACATCTAATCTCTGTATCATGTACTGAAATAAAGGCACTAGTTCACTGTTTCGTGGTTTATAGCTTTTGCATGTGATCAGTACTCCCTGGAGTGCCGGGATGCTTAATATCAAATGGAGAACCTTTTTCTTGCAACTCAGTGAGCGTTACCTTTATTACCTGGTGTGTCTGGATGGTTAATATCGAATGTCTTGTAACTCTGTGAACATTACGTTTATTATGCACTAACACTGCTACCTGTCTCTCTAATGGCCGCCACCTAATGCGTATGTGCAGTAGGAATGCCTGCTCTATATAACAGAAGAAGCAGCAGGCGTGGATAGACCAAATCCACAGGAGGTCAAACCTGGACACTCCATGATTGCTTTTGCTCTTTAGCTAGTTTGCCAAATGTGTATCGTGGTTAATTTCTTATTTATAGCACCTCATATGTTCTGCCCACTTTGTTACCTGTGATAGGCATTCAAATGCAGCATGTGTGTTTGTGGTTTTATTACGGTGCACATACCTCAGAGGAACTAGCGGACAGAAGTGGCCAGGAAGCAAGAAACATAAGCTGACATCCCAGCCACTTTAAAAGCATCATAAACTTGTCAATTAAAAGACACCCATCCCTATGTGAATAACTGCATGTGTTGTTAATAGTGTGTACTGGTGTTCAATAAGCATATCACAAACACAAGGAATACATTACATATTCAAGGGGCGACTGAAGCACAGGAGTACAGAAAAAACATAATTGGCACCTAGTATTTGGGAGTAAACTCAAGTACACACATTTAGAGATGGTGATGTGCCTAATACCTTTTGAGTGAGTGAATGAATAAACAAATAGATCATCTATAGTATCCAAAACCAACTCATCTGTTTTCCTAAAAATGGGGAATACAGAGGGAATACGTGCGCCACGGTTAAATTGCTGACCCAGCAACCCTGAGATCGTAAATATAATCCTGGCATCACATCTGAGGAGCACATCCTGTGATTCTGCGCGAACCGCTGAGATGCTTAAAATTTTATATACACACAATGCAAATATCTTTAATAAAATAAAACATAGTGCTCTGTGTTGCCTAGTTCTGCCCAGTTACACTTGCCAAGCCTCACTGTCCACTGAACTGTTTTCTACTTTAATCTGGACCCAAACTCCAACTAATCTATGTCCAGCACAACTTGCTTTAGATGTTGCTCCTGCAGTATAAACGTTACTTCAAATTGATCCAGTGTCCATGGGTGACGTGTGTGCTACATCTAGAAATAAAAGCAGTTTGTAAATCATAGTAAAAATAAGTAAACTAAAATATAATTAATGCTTTCATACAGTTTTACAGAGCGAAACGTTGAGAATGGACCAGCCTTAGAAAACATTTTAAATTACCCTTTTTTTTTACAACAGGCCCAACACACCCATATCCACTGACTGATGATACCCTCTCACATCCCTAAAAAGTGGAATAATGTTGAAACGTGAAACACTGCGTCCCAGTTTTGAATCTGAGTCATGCTACATTAATGTCCTTTTTAGGTCGAGCGTGCAAAGCACTCTGGCCCTTGCAATCTCTCTGTGGGCTTTTAACCACACCCATCACTTTCATTGGTTCGTGGGTTTGCATTTAAAAATTTGCTTGATTTAATTAGTGAAGCATGCATACGTCATGCTTTTTTCGGTGTTTAGTCTCATCGAGCGCACCGGTACACTACTGAAAACATATGAGGCTCTGTGTTTTCAGCATGATTTCTGGACTACTTTTTCTTTTTATTTCCTACGCAGGACGATCCTGCTGGGCAGTAGTCGAGTGATTTGCATGACATCGACCCTGTTTATGGATAATTCCACTTTTGCTGGTTACATGGATAATTGCACTTTTGTCGTTACATGGATAATTGCACTTTTGCCGATACATTTCACTGCAAGCAAATTTCTGTTTCCTTTTGTGTGTCTGCTTTAGGCTCATGGCAACCATCGGCTTGCTTATGTGAAACTGTTTTAGTTTTTATTTTCAGTTTATGTGGCAAGAAAAGTCCAGTTAAGAGTTTACAACGCTAATAGCTCTAACTTGTTTTGTTTTATTTTGCTCGAGGGTGCTGTTGTCAAAAGATGTCAATTAACTTCTTTGCACTGTGCGAAACCTATTGCATTGCAAAAGCTTGTCCTCCTACTTATCTGTGTGTTTCGCTCATTGTGTGGAGCTGATATTTCAAAAGGTATCAGGATTGTGAGGCTACTGTCTCAGTGTCTTTTCATTTGATTGTAATGGCGTCTCAAGCCACGGTCTTAAAACTGCCCCACTCTTTAATTTAAGCAGCCTGGTGTGAAAATTATGCATCACCATATGGCACGGCACATAGGTTTTAAGCAAGAGAAGAAAGGAGCCACACCAATTTCTTTCTGGTGTTCAATCATAGGGGTATTCAGGGACTCTCTTCTGCATATAACTGAAAGTATAAAGTACACCTCTCATTACAATATTTATACGCCCATATTTTGGCCAATTTCAGCAATTTACACACTTGACCTACACACATCGCTTGGATTGTGGATAATTAAAAATTTGAAGTGCGGGCACGCCTGCTGTCTGGAGTGGCTGGGGGAGAAAAGCTGCGCGTCTCCTTCATGGGCAACTTAAAGGAATTTGTGTTCCTGCCACCCGTGCCCTTGTTTTGCTTTAATGCCACAGCCTCTGTACTGCTCACTCCTGGTGTGTAACATCTGCCAAACCATGCAGAGAGGCAGGAGCAGAGAACAGTCACATAGGTTTTTTTAACAGCGATCTTTGAATTAACACATTTATGCAAAATACATCTAATTAATTCAGTACTAGTTTGTAAGATTTCACCTGTGTAAATTGATTATATTTCTATTCTAAATCAAATTATTACCATTATTCGTAGTATTTGCTTTTTTAAAAATCTTACTCCGTGTCCATTATATGTGACAGTGGAGCTTAATTTGTAAATAATCACATGCCGGTGCCTAAAGCTTTCCTGTGCAATGCGTGGCTGTTACAGTCCAATGTGAATACTGAGGCACCATTATTTTAAAGCCATGTCGGGCATTCTTAATATATGTACACCCACATTTAACCTCTTTAGCTTGCAATGCTTAGTTTTTAAACAAACAAGTGCCTGGTGCCTAAAGCTTTCCTTTGCAACACATGGTTGCTACAGTTCAATGTTAATACTGAGGCAGCATTATTCAAAAGCCAAATCTGCATTCTTAATATATGTACAGCCACTTTTAACCCCCCTAGCGCACTGCTTAATTTGTAAATAATCACGTGCCAGTGCCTAAATCTTTCCTTTGCAACGTGCAGCTGTTGCAGTTCAATGTGAATACTGAGGCACCATTATTCTAAAGCCATTGCAGGCATTTTTACTATATGTACAGCCACTTTTAAGCCCTTTAGCAGAGTCCTTAATTTGTAAATAATCACATGGTGGTGCCTAAAGCTTTCCTTTCCTTTACAATGTGTGGCTTTTGCAGTTCAAGTTGAATATTGAGGCACCATTATTCTGCAGCCATCTCTGACATTTTTAATATATGTACAGCCAGTTTTAACCGCTTTAGCTCGCACTGCTTACTTTGTAAACAATCACATAACAGTGCTTAAAGTTTTCTTTTGCATGTGGCTGTTGTGTGAATACTTAGGCACCATTATTCTAAAGCCATCTCTGCATTTTTTATATATGTACGGCCACTTTTAACCCCTTTAGAGCAGTGCTTAATTTGTAAATAATCAGGTGTAAGTGCCTACAGCTTTCCTTTGCAACCTGAGGCTGTTGCAGTTCAATGTGAATACTGAGGCACCATTAATCTAAAGCCATCTCAGGCATTTTTAATATATGTACAGCCATTTTTAACCCCTTTAGCTCACTCTTGCAGTACTTAATTTGTAAATAATCACATGCCAGTGCCTAAAGCTTTCCTTTGCAACGCGCGGCTGTTGCAGTTCACTGTGAATACTGAGGCACCATTATTCTAAAGCCATCTCATGCATTTTCAATATATGAATAGCCACTTTTAACCCCTTAAGCTCGCAGTGCTTATTGTGAAAACAATCAAGTACCAGTGCCTAAATCTTTCCTTTGCAACTCGCTGTTGCTGCAGTTCATTGTGAATACTGAGGCAGCGTTATTCTAAAGCCATATCGGGCATTTTGAATATTTGTACAATCACTTTTAACCCCTTTAAAGCAGCGCTTCATTTGTAAATAATCAAGTGGCGGTGCCTAATGCTTTACTTTCCAATACTCTCACTCTTGCAGTGCCTAATTTGTAAATAATCACATGCCGGTGGCTAAAGCTTTTCTTTGCAATGTGCATCTGTTGCAGTTCAATGTGGATACTAAAGCACCATTATTCTAAACCCATCCTAGGCATTTGTTATAGATGTACAGTCACTTTGAATGCCTTTAGCTCACTCAGAGCTTACTTTGTAAATAATCATGTGCAGGTGCCTAAAGCTTTCCTTTCCAACACGCAGCGGTTGCAGTTCAAAGTGAATACTGTGGCACCATTATTCTAAAGCCATCTCAGGCATTTTTAATATATTTACAATAACTTTTAACCCCTTTAGCTTGCAGTGCTTAATTTATAATTGCAGTCTAATGCCAAAGCTTTATTTCTGGAAAAGGTTTTTATCGGGTTTATATGATAATTGTATATGTTTTATTAATCTCTCCTTATTGCAATTATAACCATTATTCAGGCCACTTTAACATCCTTATTACACTCTGTTCGAACACTCTTGATATGTTTGGGCGACCCTTTTAGTTTATTTCTCTTGTTACTCCTGAGTGGGTGTTTTGTGTCTTTTTTGTGGGGAATTGTGTTTGCCAGCCAGCAACTCTGATGAAAGTGGTATTTTATTTGAATAAGCATGGCAGATTTAAATTAGGATGCAAAATGGCAACATTTTCATTTTTTGCTGCAGATAGAGGAAGAAGGTAAATGGAAGTGCTTTAGTTATATGCAGGGCCACTGGAATTATGTGGCAGGAAAAGACCAAATTATGAGGCAGGGTTGACCAACTTATGTGGCAAGAAATGTGCAGTTATTGATTTATGGCGCCAATAGCTCTAAGTCAGGCAAATGCGAAACCTATTGCATTGCAAATGCCTGTTTAGGTTTAGGTTTCGCTTCTGCGCTGTGTTGTGCTAGCTAAACTACATGTAAAAAAAACATTGTCAAAGGCAATAGATTTCACATAGGCGAAACCAATTGGTTTTGCCAATGCTTTTTTAACTATACCATCGGCAACAACATGAAAAGAAATGTGCGTAAGTGGTGATAGCAAATGATGAATACAGAAATTAAGACTTAGAACTAAGGCAACCTCAATTAAAACTGCCCATGAGAAAGAGTCTCAGAAGGAATCACTAGAGTGGTCGGCTGTAAGATCGTCAGGGCAGCACAGATGGGCACGGATGTAAAGACTACACATGCAGCCTGGTTGGGGTCTCAAGGGGAACTGCGTCAGCGCAGCCCCGACTTTATTACATGACCTCGGTTCCGGACTACGTCAGGAAGCGCGGAACCAGATACAAAACAAAAGAGAGCCTGTGTGGCTCTTTACATACCTCCCATGTTTTACTTCACACAGAAGAGAAAGAAAATATGCAAGAAAACTAGAAATGCAAAAATGAAACGGAAACACGCTAATAACAAAACAGAGGAAAGGATACAAAGTCCCAAGGACTACACCCCTCTGTTACCAAGCAGCGATGATCCGACGTTGCTCCTTAGGGACCCAGGGCACAAACAAAGTCTCTGAGCTGGCTGTTCGGCACCGGATTGGGGCGTAGATGATAATGTCCACCCCTGAGAAGTGACTGTCCCCGGCTGACGTTTTCACCCGGAGGGTGTGATGCACTGGGCGTCGCTACCTGGGCCCTCTCGGTCTGTACCTCCTGAAACGGTGACTCAACCATCGAGTCATCGATCTTTTCCTCCTCCTCCTCAGATGCGATCTCAACCCCTGCTTTTCTGAAATGTGATACGTTCCTGGTTACCCTCTGCCAGCCTCGTGCGGCTGTTATCATGGCACCCCAGACACTGACAACCTGCCACGGTTCAGGCTCAAATGGAGTTTGGAATTTTCCACCTGGACAGCGATTCTTCACTACCACCATATCTCCTTTCTGAAAACCCCTGTATCGACATCGCCGTCGTTCAGTGGCTTTCCGATTAGTGCATTCTCTACGCTGCTGAGTGGCTTCAACATCCAGCTCTGGTGATGTCCACTGAGGACCAGACGGGATGAATTCCCGAGGTGGAACCTTAAACATCAGTGCTGCTGGGGCACACCCTGTGAGGGGTCTGGCAATAAGCACTCAAAAAATCTTATAGACACTTCTCTCTGTCTTCTCTTTGTTCAACTCCTATTCTGAGGGCGCGGTTTAGAGTTCGCATAAACCTTTCTACATCCCCATTAGCCTCTGGCCAATAGGGCATAACCCTGCGATGATATATAGCCAAACCTTCAAGTTAAGACCTAAACTCCTGTCCATGGAAGGGCGGGACATTGTCTGTTCTAACTTCATCAGGAAGGCCAAACATGGCAAATGTTTTCTGAAGCGCAGGCCTTACATTCTCAAATGCCGTGGAAGACACAACGTCAACAACAGGGAACTTGGTGCAAGAGTCAATGAGGACGACAGTCAGCCGCCCATCCGGGAAGCTCCCAAAGTCCATACTAACTTTTGTCCATGGCTTCACACTAGCCGGTTCAGTGACCACGGGACAGCAGGATGGTTCCCCTGACGTGATTACACATGAATGACACTTTCCCACCAATTCGTCCACTTGACTGTCCATGCCAGGGAACCACACCTTGGACCGCAATCTTGCCTTAGTCTTGGCAGCGCCTTGATGGCCTTGATGTGCTAGCTCCACTGCTTTGGCCCACAAACTCTGAGGCAGCACAGTTCTCCTTCCTCGCAGGACCAGTCCTTGTCCATCTGTAGATAATTCATCTCGCACACTCCACATCCCTTACATTGGTGCTTTACATTCATGATTGGCCACGTTAGTATTTTCCAGGAAAAGCTTCCATTTCCTGTGATCAAGTGCTTCTTTGACCTGGTTGAGTGTTGTATCCACCTTGGTGGCGTCCACAATGTCTCCTACACTCAGGGCATTGGGGCATGCCGATTGCACCACCATGTTGACAAATATTTCAGTGCTATCTTCATCTTTGTCTTGCGAGTCATCGGGCGTGGTTAGGGGCAAATAATCCGCCGGGTTGTTCACTCCCGGGCGATAGACGACAGTAAACCGGTATGGTTGCAGCAGAACAGTCCACCGTTCTATTCGCGGGGAGCTAGACAATGACAGCCAGCAAACAGTGCGACTAGAGGCTTGTGATCGGTCACCACCTGAAATTCTTGGCCATACAGATACAGGTGAAAATGTTTGCACGCCCACCGAATCGCCAAAGCCTCCCGTTCTATTTGGGCGTATCGTGTTTCAACCGAAGACAACGCTCTGCTGGCATATGCATTCCGGAACCCACTCCTGCGGGTTTTGCTTCTGGAGAAGAACAGCGCCCAGCCCTACTGGACTTGCATCTACCACCACCTCAGTTCGTTGGCGAGGCTTAAAGTACGCCATCGTTGACTTGTCTAGTAGGGCTGTCTTGATGTCGGCAAACGCCTTGTCTGCCATCGGGCTCCACTCCCACCGTTGCCCAGTTTTTGTGAGCTGTCTGAGAGGTTCTGCCATAGTTGCAAGTTGTGGAATAAACCTCCCACAATAGGTTGCCATGCCCAGGAAACTTCTAACTTCTGTGGTGTTCTTCGGAACCGGTGCTTGACGGATAGCATCCGCTTTCCGAAGGTCCACTTGTAGACCATCATTTGAAAACACATAGCCGAAAAACTTCACTGACGTCTGATAAAACGCACACTTTTTCTTGTGGAGCGATAGCCTCTGCAGTGTAGCCCTTAGGTGTCGATGGTGTTCTTCTCGGGTTCTGGAATAGGTGAGGATGTCATCACTCAAATTGATTACCCCCTGCAGTCCTGAGAGCATCTCCCTAATCAAATTTTGAAATACTTCGGCAGCCGAGGATACCCCAAAGCTCAGTCTCTTGTATCTCCTAAGTCCCACATGAATTGAGAAAGTAATGATGTTTCTACTGTCAGGCTCCAGCTCCAACTGATGATACACAGCATTGAGGTCTAATTTCGAAAACCACTGTGCACCATTCAGATCCGCTATGATATCATCCATCATAGGCGTGATATGCCGCTCTCTTTAATGGCCTTATTGGGTAGGCGCATATCGACACGCAAACGGATGGCGCCAGGTTGCTTAGGTTTCAGTGCTATTACCAACGGCGACACCCACGGTGTGGGCCCGTCTACCTTCTCGATCACCCCTTGATCTTCCAGCAACTGTAGTTCCTTTTCCACGGCTGGTTGTAGATGAAACGGAACGCGTCGGTGTCTGAGAGCAACGGGCATCACTCTACGATCTATGTGTAGCTTGACACTTTTACCTTTGAGTCGCCCCAGTCCTTCAAACAGCTGCGGAAACTCGTCAACCAAATGTTCAATGTGGGAGTCACATACTTGTCGCGCGAAGAATACTAATTCAAGCTCTTCCGCGGTGTGACAGCCCAACAGCGTACCTCGGTCTCCAGCCACCACGTAGAACCTTGCCAGTGTTGACACCTGCCCGCTGGACACTGACATCTCCACCGTGCCCCTCAGAGGAAGCGGTTCTCTGCCCCCATAGTTGTAAATCTTAGTGGTAGTTGGGGCAAGCGATGGTGCTGGGGTCAGCTGCCTGAACAGAGTCGCATCCATCACATTTACCGATGCTCCTGTATCTGTGAGCACTGTCGCCGACTTGCCATTGATCTGGACGTTGCTCATGGGTGTAGGTTGCTTTTTCTGTTGCCTCCCACCGGTGAATGAGATCACAAAGATGACTTCGTCTTCATCCTCTTCGAATACTGGGGTCCTCTGGGTCGTGGTCTCGCCAGAATCATCAGCTTCTTTAGTCACACTTCTGACCTTGGTGTCCCTTCCTTTCTGGCTCCCTTGCCATCCTTTGCCAGACCTGCATACTGCAGCAAAGTGGTTATCTTTGCCGCATTTGTCACATGTTTTTCCTTTGGCTGGGCACACCATTAGTGGTTTGTGATCGTACCCGCAGCTTCAGCAGGTGCGTGCATTTTGTCTGCCAGAGTTCACCTTTCGTCCTGATGGTTGAGGAGTTTGGATAGCATCTACCTGCTCTTCTTTCACCTGGACTGGACCTGTATTTAACGCAGCGGCCAGTGATTGTCCTCTTACTGTCGCCATGGCATCCACCCCCACCGCCGATAGTTCGTGTGATCGTGCCAAAACCAAAATGTTGTCAAGGGGCATACCTTGCTGGCGTAGGATGTGTTTCCTTAGTGCATTTGATCTGCATCCTTGAATGATCTGTGCCCTGATCTCCTCCTGTTGATTGAGGCCTACGCACAAGCTTGCTAGCTTTCTTAGTCGTGCATAGAACATGTCCATTGACTCAACATCCGTTTGCTGAGCCTGCCGGAGTTTGAAGCGTTCAAAGTCTGAGTTCAGCTGTGGGTCAAAATGCTTGTTCAGGGCTTCCACTGCCGCGTTGAAATCCGCCTTATCACCTGTGTTTGGGAGTGCATCAAACAGCTCTTGGAGTTCGTCTCCCCCATGAGCAGCATGAGAGATCTGCGCACGGCCCCATCTGTCTCTCTGGTGGCGCAGAAGTAGTTTTCTAATCGGTTTAACCATAGGCGCCATCTTGGCGATGCTGTGGCCGGGTCAACCAGTTGTCTGAACGGTGGCAGCGATGTGACTGAGGAGTGAACACTGTTATTTGGACGCACAGGGGCTTGTGGATTCTCTTGTGGTGGCGTGCTCATGTTGATCCTCTTTGCGTGCCCTCTCTGGTTGGCTGCAGCCGTTGTGTCGACCTATATATTATTTATTTTTTTCAACAGTGTACCTTATTGTTTTCTGTAATACTGCCCCTTCTTCCTTTTATTTTCCTTATTATTATTTTTGCAGTTCGTTATTTTTCTACTTTACAGCCCTTTCTTTCTGGGCACTCCCTCTGCCCCTTATTCCTCTTTTTTTTTACTTGTAGCTGGTTCGTTGTTTTTTTTTTTTTTTCCTTTTGGAGGGACACACCCTTCCACCGCAGTTCACGTTGATCCCAGGGCCTCTGCCAGCTGGGAGCACAAGCGATGCTTCGTGTTGCCGTTGCCTGGCAACGCTCGCTTTCGGCACTCGCCTCCTGCCGCGTGGTGCTGTTCCCGAAGCGCGCGCAGGGCGAGGCTCACCTGTCTGGACTACAGGGCCTGCCTCTCCACACAACGCGCCAGCCGGGGAGGACGCACTGGAGGACGCTACTCCCGACGGCTGGAACACCTCACCTTCCTCGTCGGAGGAGACCGCCGCCACCGGATCAGACACTTCTAAACCAGCGCACACTCCCGGGATGCAGCGCCACCCTTCCGCACCAGGTGAGAAGGTGGCGCTTCTTGTGTCTGCGCTGCCACCGCGTTCCACCTGGTAGTGGGGAGGAGTGGAAGAAAAGCACTCTTGCAGTCTCGTGTGCACGGACAAGGGAGATGACCGCACCCACCGCTCACCGGCGTCATGGGGTGTGCAGTATACAGCGGCGATTCTTTGTGTGGCATCGTGCTTTTTTTTTTTTGGGCGCCACAGCTTCCTTCAGTGCGCAGCTGGCTCCTGTGGGTAATCGTAATCCCGCTCGTCGCCAATGTAAGATCGTCAGGGCGGCACAGATGGGCACGGATGTAAAGAATACACGTGCAGCCTGGTTGGGGTCTTAAGGGGAACTGCGTCAGCTCAGCCCCGACCTTATTACATGACCTCGGTTCCGCGCTACGTCAGGACGCGCGGAACCAGATACAAAACAAAAGAGAGCCCGGGTGGCTCTCTACAGTCGGCAACGATCTTTAGGCACATCTATCAAAGTTGTTTTTTTACTGTTTTTAAAGGCTATATGGATATAGTGGGTGTGTTATTTTTTATAAGTGCAATTGATAAGCATTTGTGTTATAAATCTAGATGTCAGTCCCTCCAGAAAAGATGCAGGCGAACAAGCCCGATTCATCCGAAATGGCTAAATTTCAGCTGTCTCCCTCCTGAAATTGTCTTTGCTTCAATGTACGTTAATGGGGAAAATGAAGTCCCCCCATTTTTATAAAATCTCCTTATTTCTTATGTCAAAATGTTGGCTTGTATGAGAAAAGAATACGTTTTCAAGCTTCTGCCGAGTGCAATAAATTGAGCCAATTGCCTGTAAAGCGGCGAGCTCACTGTACCCCTGCCTTTGGTTGTTTAGCATATCATACAGCGGCAAAATAAGTCAATTTTACCAGAAACCCCTGGGTCTAAAATACCTCCTCTGTGTGTTGAAAGCGTGCGATGGTGAGTGCAAACTTCATAGGTCAAAGTTAAAGCAGCTTAACCTACCCGTCAACCTTCCAACATGCACACACGCACTCCCCACAGACACGCAGTTAAATGACACAAGCCCCCTAGTGACTGCGAACTCCCCTGTACCCTGGCCCCTGTCAGAAGGAGGATGCGGGTCAGGAAATATCGCACTGAGAGCGGAAATGTGGCGAAGGACCTATTTTTCCAGGTCTTTTTGAGCTAATAATAACAGTGATTCTGCGTCACCTAGAGAAATTACACATTTGTCTACTTCCCATAGTGTTTGTGTGAATGCCTGTTTTGTTCAAAAAAAGCACGCTTGCTATTTCACTTCACTTGACTAGAAGAGTTTGCTTTTAATATGTAAATTGTTCGAAAGGGAACAGCAAGTGAAAAAGTCTTCCCCTTATCATTTGAAGGGGTGCAGTTAGCCTGCATGTGTACCCCACATCTATTGATCATGACTTGAATGCTGCTCTCCAGGACTTTAATTGGGATGAAAAAAGTTTCTATAAAAGAGGTGCCACATAAGAAGCCTATCTAGACTCCCTTTCTGAGAGTCATGGACTATGTAAGCCTCAAAGCATGTAAAATAAAATCCTATGCTTTCCATTGGGTGCCACCCAAACAATAATTCGGTGCCCCACTAGAAGCTTTCTATTGTTGCATCCAGACACACCACACAATAGCAGACATGCACCTAAAATAAGCCACGCCGATTGGTGTTGTCAATGCTTGTTAGCAGTATCAAATGCAGTTGTTGCGAATAATTACATAATTTAAAATATTTCAGTTCTGAAAAAATAAGACCGCAAGTTAAACTTTTATTCAGGTATGTTGGGGGTAGTGACCTTCAGAATGTCAGGGGCACTCCTGTAGTCACCTTTGTGCCACTTTCTTCTGTAGCCTCTCTCTGAGTCGGACCCTTTTCTCATGCAAATTTCGGAAATCCTCCATATGAATACTTCACACTTCATCTCTTTCTTCTTTTGCCCCGTCTTTTTACTTTCTACTGCATCCATTTTTTTGGACCTCTTTCACTTCACCATCCCTTTACACGCACAATGCTTCCACTCACCTGTAAGCACAGCATTTCATTCATTTACTTTGGCACTTCAAATAATGTTAAGCTGTGTACCTCTTTCACTCACCTTTCCATGGAATACCAATTACAATTGTCATTTCGTGACCATTGGCTTGTACAATTTGCATAGGGGCCTTAGACTCGATTAGCATGTATTCTGAACATTTCATTCCCAGTTTACAGGCACTTTGAGAAACTTGCAGTGCCTTTAGCCTCAAATCCATAGCTCTCAAACCTGACCAGAAACTTCTCTCCTGTCACTTTAGCTGAGCATGCAGTTATGGCTGATGAGCGTTCCACTGTTTTTAGGTCGAGCATAGCAGCACGCATGTGCTGCTTTTCCAACGTATCGGTATGTACCTGGGCTTTTAACCACATCTACCGCACACGCTCATCATTATCACTCGTTCATGGGATTGCCTTTCAAAAATCCTTTCTTTTCGTTGGTAAATTCTTTAAGTGTGTCCCTCCTTAGGGCGGTTTTGATACCGCCTTGGCCATCACCCCTGTTACATGGCTAAGTGCACTTTTGCTGATATGTTTGACTGCAAGCGAACTTCTTTTTCCTTTTGTGTCTCTTCACGCTGATGCTCATGGAGGCCGTCGGCTCGCTTATGTGAAACTGTACTACTTTCATTTTTTGTATTAGTTGTTTACTGATCATGCCTTTGGTGTGTGTTGTACTTATTTCTCTTTTATGCCCTTTCTTCCTCTACACAACAGCCTCGGTTTTAAGGGCACGGGCTGATCAGCCTGTGTTTTTGTAATATTTCATTCTGAGCAGCTCATGTTTTTGTTTTTCACTATGGGGTACTACAGTACTGCTTAGAAACGGAGCACAAACCAAAATCCTCCCCGGCTATCAGGAGCAGGCCCCTGGTTTCAATTGCTTTCAGAAACACCTCCGAAGGGGAAAAGAGCTTCAACAAAAAATAATCCCCATCTGTCCTTCCAGTTATGTTTCCGCTGCTTCCCAGCAGCCCATAAATATTGCCTTTTGTGGGAGCTTGTTACATTAATTGCTAGTTCTGATCTGCCTAGTTCATATTCCTCACAGCAGGAACATTAACCTTCTGTGCTACCTTATAATTAGTCCAAGCTTTCACTAGAGAAAAGTACGTTCTCTCTCCAAAAATAACATTAATCAACAATTATTTTAACATTTGAAGAAGGAATGCAGTCCGTGATCTGACTAGAACACGTTCTTTGCAGCAGCCACAGTAACCCTCTGCACTGCCTTATAATAATTCCAAGCTTCATCTCTTGCTTATAGCGCTGCATTTAGTAGGACCAAAAGAGACACTTGGGAAAGTCATAACAAAACCAAAAGGAAAGCACAACACAAACAAGGGAAAATTTGCCTCTTTGTAATTTCAAATTAGCCTGTTTTAATATTCATTACTCGTAAAAGTATAAGCAGCAGTTATTAGCGTGTGGTCTAAAGTGACAGCTGAACCTAGAAATAACATACTGTTCATGTATGCTAACAAGGCAATTTTGGGTCTCGTAAGCTAAAAACATAAAGCTCATGGCTTTGCTATCAAGGAATAATAAACCAGCCTTCTGTGTAGAATAACAGCTGGATCTAAAGAAGGCACACTTATTATGTTGCAGTGCTTAATTTGAGCCGGTGTGTTCAGATGCAGGGCACAAACAATTTTTGGTAAAGGGCCATTAGTTATTTTTCTGACTCACTGATTTACTGAGGGCAAAAAAAAGAATAATTTGTTAGAAACGCAAACTCTGAAATGTGAAAATGTCCTTCCACTCTAAACTATAAACAAGCTGCCAGGCTGGAAGTTTAAACAGCAAGATGTTATCATGATGTAGAAAACATTTTTTAACACAAGGACATGAATCAATTTTTACTTGCAAGCACAGTGAAATACAGCAAATTAACATAAAAAAGACTGCAGGGGAAACAAAAGTTTAACGTGAAAAAGAAACACAAAGAGCAGAAACATTAGCATGTGTTCGTGAAAGGGCAGTATCACCCAGATGAAAGAGTGTAAATGATTGGCTGGCTGGCTTGCTCTGTAGACCGCAACGATGTTTTCAGATGCTATAAAACTTTGTGGAGTGAATCACACACAAACAGTGTAAACTGCAGACAAACACCATATGGGACACACCAGTAAAACAACACATAAACACAAATATTAAAAGACACATTTGTATTAACATGCAAGCTTTTAAAAAATATTTTTTTTCCCTGTGGCCAATGTGTTCTGTGGTTCGACTATAGTTTTTAAGTGGAAATAGCATATTTTGTAAGCACATATTTGTCTTTAATAAACCAACTTTAGCGTGCTTCAATTAAGCTTTGCCCAATTAAATGCTGCTAAATAGCAACATTTTCATTTTTTGCTGCAGATAGAGGAAGAAGGTACATGGAAGTGCCTTAGTTTTATGCAGGGCCACTGTAATTATATGGCAGGAAAAGATGAAATTATGATGCAGGGTTGACCAGTTTATGTGGCAAGAAAAGTCCAGTTATGAATTTACAATGGCAGCAGCTCTAACTTAAGAAAATGTCAGACCTACTGCATTGCAAATGCTTGTTGTTTTTAGCAATTCACGACAATTATGTAACAGTTCACAGAACACTACAACGGTTTATAGAAAAATATAACCGCCAGGGGCAAGGAATAAACATTTATGGATGATCAACATGAAATAAATGCACTATAACATCAGTAAAATGTACAAACAAACCAAAGCGTTATAAAGACCCACCCACAAGCGACCTATTCCACGTTAGGCTTAAATAAAGAGTAATATGATGCGTGGAATAAACTACAGAAAAACAACATCCTGGAAAAAGCAAATGCTCTTGGGAAAGTAAATTAAGCTTAACATGTGAAATGTAAACAGGAGCTACCTCGCAGACACGGGTTGCCTTAAAGGTTTGTACAGGCATTGCTCCGAAATCAATTATTTTCACTGTGCAGCTAAGAACAGAATACAGGGCCCAGTTTCTAAGTCAGCTTTTAACTGCTGCAGGTCTCGACCCCATAGGGCCCCGCCCTACTTAAAACCCTACTGCTCTTACTGCTTTCTTCTTCTGACACTCTACCACTCTTAGTAAAGGAGTGACATTTTGTTAAATCATCCATTCAGATGGGGGCTCCTTCGATACTACGCTGTCAGAATAATCACCAGCATTTTACATCCTTGATCATCAGTCTTAACTTTAAGACTTTGTGACATTAGTGTTTAGGGAGATGACCCGGCTTGGTGTGAAGACTTTCTGTCATCCAGATACCAACAACTTATGCTACACCTTTATGTTCATTAACCTATCGATATGATTTTGCAACAGTCTGTGATATTTTCTTTAACACTTCTTTCAATCCAGCACCTGCAAGCTTTTTCAAATATTTAATGATCTTCTTGTCATCTTCTTCCTCTAGTGCATCTATGAAGTCATTGTATGTTTTGATCCATGCAGCCCACCGGGCACAAATGTTTTTCTTCTTAGAAGTATCGAAAGGCGGTAGTGGCTTCAGGAACATGGCTGCATTGTACTTCTTGCTCCATTCTGCTACCATTGGGAGTATGTGCTGTTCAGACAGCTTTCGCCACACAAGGTGGCCCGAGAACTTCTGCAAGCAGAGTTTTGCTGCTGTAGCATGTGCCGCTGTATAATCTAATCATCCTTGTTGGTGTGTAAGTTCTTTGTTTCTTGTACCTTGCTGATGTGGTCATTATTTCTTGCTTCTTCTGAATAACTGTTCTGTATTTTGAGCAGAGTTCAACGTCTCTGTTGACCAGCTCATTGGCAGTTTTGGCAGCATTTTGAATGTGCTCCTCTGCAGGGCTTTTGATCTCTTTTGCAACTGAGTACATGCTGGAGCAGAGCTTTGACTGCACATGTGCCAGATGCAGACCATTCTGTAGCAATTCTGGGTAGATGTGGAAAGCACAAGCAGTTTGCTCTATCACTCCAACCTCCTAGGGAGAACAGTTTTGTCTTTTCAGGCACGTATCCCCTACTCGGGGTCAGTTGCATTCTCGGGCACGTATCCCCTACCCGGGGTCAGTTGCAGCATCTTCCCCAGTCCAGAAGCATGCAAATTAATTACGCCACACAAGAGCTGAGGTCAAACATTAGTTTATTGCTCAGCATACACTAACACACTGTGCATCACATCATACTTTCTGTTAACCACACACTGACAGCTTCCTGCACATCATGTACTTCCTGTTCAGAGCCTGCCCAGCACCACGAGGATTCTAGTGCGCATAGCATCAATGTGCTACTATGTAGTTCAATTCAAACAAGAAAACTATCTTCAAGAGGATACCTAAGATGCAAAATCAATTCCTTTAAGAAGACATGAACTATCAAAAATGTGTAGCCCAGTTTCTAATCGAAAGGGCTTTGCAGATGTAGAATTGTTTTAAAAATATATTTGTGCTTCATTACCAATATGTAATATGCATTCTTACACACAATTTTACATCTACAGATGGATATAATGTAATTCCCTCTTAAACAAAATCTATATGATATGTTTTGTGTGTTTTGTTGTTAGTTATGCCTCTGTTCTGGGCAGGCACCATCTTGAACAAGGTGGAAGCCTTTTCTGTGACAGTCTTATGCCCACCACCTCATGCGCATATCATCTCCCCACAGGCTCCCCAGCACGTGGTCAAGCTGAGGTCATATTAGTTTATTTTAATTTTGAATTGTTTTGCTCACCATTATTTTTTATAGTGCAGATTTAAAATTGTTACTTGTAACTACAGCTGCCATATCTTCACTGGATCTATTCACTTGAATTAAGTCTTCATGTCCATGTTTCATATTTTGTTCATAATTTTGTACATAAAACACTGACAATGAGGTAAAGTTTAGTTAGGGAATTTCAAGATAATATTTATGCTTACATGCTGAGGAAGAATGTTGGAATAATGAATACTGAGAACTACTTTGTTTGCACTTTTCTTCCCTTTTCAGCAGGAGAAGGTTCTACCTACACAGAGTTTACCATTTACTATAGCCTGGCATGTACAGTGTTTGTTAGTATATTTAAAAATAATTTTGACTCCTTATTTGTCCGATTTCCACGTCTCGTTGGTGAACCTGCTTATTTGCGACGATGGAAGTTTTCGTAGGGTTTGAAATATGTTCAGTTTCTGAAAATAGTTACACAAATCGAGCATTCTTGATTAAGAATAGAACAGGAGAGGAATGGTGAAATGCGTATGGCCCGTCATGAAATGTGTGAAATACCACTTTATATAGCACAAACAGCTGCTTCATAGAAGCGTCCCAGTGCTTAGCTATTAGGGAAATATTGACCAGTAGATTAGCCATAACTAAGCAGAAAAGTCTTCAGATCTTCATTTTGCAGCACACATAGAAAGAGCACATTGCCATTGAAGATTGTTTTTGTGCAAGAAGGTGTCCCCTCCTGCACAAAAACGATCTCCCCCACACCGCAGCCATCCATGCACTATTGTGCAATGGTGGCTGCATGGCACTCAGCAGCACATTTAGGCCCTCATTACAACATTGGTGGTAACTACCGCCTACCACCACGGCGACCACCACCAAAATACCTCCGCCATGTCTACCAGCTGTCTACACGTATCATGACCGCCTACGGTGTACCGCCAGAATGCTGGCGTAATGCCGCCGATGGTCATGGTTGCAGACGGCAGTAAGGCAGCGATGCTGACAGCAGCACCTCCACACCAGCAAACCACAGCTGACCGTATCATGACCAATGATACGGCCTGGCGGTGTCTTGCTGGCGGACGCTGCTGCTGACAGCAGCGCCATGGACCGTCTCCAGCCGGAGGACCCCCTGCAAGCAGGTAAGTCTTGTTCTCCGACAGGAGAGGGGGGTGAGGGGTGTTGTGTGTATGTGGGGGGTGTGTGTGTATGTTTTGGAATGCGTGCATGCGGGTGTGAGTCACGTTGAATGCATGTGTGAATGAGTGATTCTGAGTGTTGTGTGTTGTGAATGCATGTGTGTGACAAGGTATGTTGGTGTGTGTTGCAGTGTTTGGGTATGTATGTGTGCATCCATGGGTGGGTGGTGGTGGGTATGCGTGTGTGCATGTGTGTATGTGTGTGTATGGATGCATGTGCGGGTGTGTATATGTGTGGGGGCAGGAGAGGGAGGGGGAGGGTTGGGGAAGCATTGGGGGAAGGGGATGGGGGGAGGGGAGACCCCTATCAGTGCCAGGGAAGGGATTCCCTGGCACTGATAGTGCCTACCGCCATGGTTTTCGTGGCAGTAAGTGTGGCACAAAAACCATGGCAGTAGGCCGGGTCGTAATCCAGAGGGTGGGATTGTGACGGCCCCTGTGCTGGAGCCAAAATTCTCCAGCCCAGCGGTGGTTACCATTCTGGCGGTCGGTGTGTTAAAGTGGCAGTCTTTGATGCAGTTACCGCCAAGGACAAAATCCCATTTTTTTACCGCCGGCCTGTTGGTTTAACACCGACCACCAGAGTTGTAATGAGGGCCTTAGTGTCTGCGCAGGGGGAAACACAGGGGTTCGCCATATTCTATTAAAAACAGTGTATCCCTGTGTTTTGAAAATGACGGAGCGCGACGGTGCCAAATTTGTTGCAGTGTCGTGATCCATAATTTTCTCATAAATCTGTGTCTAAATCCCTGCTGAATAAAAAGGCGCCATTCTCATGGATTGCTCTAAAAGTAATTAGCAGAATTTTAACCCCTTGGGTGCCCATGACGTAACGGTTACATCCTAGGCAGCACCGCTCGTGTCCCAAGGATGTAACCATTACGTCCTGCACCCGGCCCACGGGGGAGCAGTAGCGCTCTCCCCGTGGGCCTCAAACCCCCTCCCCTGGGCAGGATGGATGGGGAATTGCTTGGTGGAACGCTGGGTAGAAGGAAGTTTGTGGCTCTCCTCAGATTCCAGAACTTTTCATCACAGAAATGTGAGGAAAAAGTGTTTTGTTGCCAAATTTTAGGTTTGCTAAGGATTCTGGGTAACAGAACCTGGGGAGAGCCCCACAAGTCACCCCATTCTGAATTCCCCTAGGTGTCTAGTTTTCAGAAATGTATAGGTTTGCTAGGTTTCCCTAGGTGCCAAGCTAGAGGCCAAAATCCACAGCTAGGCACTTTCCAAAAAACATGTCAGATTTCAATGTAAAAATGTGATACGTCCATGTCGCGTTTCCTGTCGCGGGCATTAGGCCTACCATTTTTATCAGGAGACTTGAGGAAACACAGAATAAAAGAGCAAGTGTTATTGCCCCTTGTATTTCTCTACATTTTTCCTTCCAAATGTTAGACAGTGTGTAAAAAAGATGTCTGTATGAGAAATTCACATGCTAGTATGGGGACCCCGGAATTCAGAGATGTGGAAATAACCACTGCTTCCCAACACCTTATCTAGTGCCTATTTTGTGAATACAAAGGTTTCCTTGATACCTATTTTTCACTCTTAATATTTTACCAAACAAATTGCTGTATACCCAGTATACAATGAAAACTCATTGCAAGGTGCAGTTCATTTATTGGCTCTGGGTGCCTAGGGTTCTTGATGAAGCTACAATCCCTATATATCACAGAGTAAAACGTAGAGAGAAATGGCTGTTTTTTCACCTCAATTTCAATATGTTTTTATTTCAGCTATTATTTTCTGTAGGAAAACCTATTAGGATCTACACAAATGACCCCCTGCTAAGTTCAGAATGTTGTCTACTTTTAATAAATGTTTAGCTGTCTGGGATCCAGAATTGGTTTCACACCCATTTCTGTCACTAACTGGAAGGAGGCTGAAAGCACAAAAAATAGTACAAATGGGGTATGTCACAGTAAAATGCCAAAATTGTGTTGCAAAATGTGGTTTTCTGATTCAAGTCTGCCTGTTCCTGAAAGCTGGAAGATGGTGATTTTAGCACTGCAAACCCTTTGTTGATGCGATTTTCAGGGGAAAACCCACAAGCATTCTTCTGCAGCCCTTTTTTCCCATTTAAAAATAAAAATAAATGTTTGCTGTATTTTGGCTAATTTCTTGGTCTCCTCCAGGGGAACCCACAATCTCTGGGTACCTCTAGAATCCCTAGGATGGTGGGGCAAATTTCGCATGGATAGCTTATGTGGACAAAACATTATGGGGGCCCAGGCACGAACTGCCCCAAATAGCCAAAAAAGGCCTGGGTCCTAAGGGGGATAAGGCCTGGCAGCAAAGGGGTTAAAGGCGATCTGCTTTGCCACAGGAAGACTGTGCAGCTGTGTAAGACCCTGACTGATGGAGTGTTTTTTCAGGATCGTTAAGACAAGACTAGCAGCAGCATTTTGAACTATCTGAAGTTTGTGGAGAGATTTGGGAGAAGTACCTAAAAAGAGGGTGTTGGAATAGTCCAGCATGGAGGGTAACAGGGCCTGTACAATTAGTTTTCTAGTATGTGCTGGTAAAAAAATAAAAAATGTGGATAGTCATTTTAGCAAACCAAAAGATACTGCAGTGGGTCCCAAATATGGAAGTTAAAAGACAGGTCCAGATCATGTTTTATGCCCAGATTGCTAACCATCTGAGCAAGCACAGGTGGCGTGCCCAGCGAGTGTGTCCACAAACAGGCCAAATCAAACAGAGAACAAGTACCAAAACCCATTATTTTGGACAATTTATTTGCCTCTAGTCTGCAACAGCTTTCAAGTAGCCTTGTAAATGCATTTTCTCTGGAAAGAAAGTAACAGTTGTGTGTCATCAGCATACGTCACTCTCATAAAAAACCTGACATTATCTTAAAGGTCAATTGTACAAATATCTCCGCCAGAGGGGCCATATAAATGTTGAAAAGAGTGGGGCTGAGGGCTGAACCTTGCGGTACATCAAAACATGGGTCTGTGAATCCAGATGTGAAAGGGGGAAGGTGTATGGCTTGTTCTCGATCAGAGATGAATGATTTCAACCATTTAAGAGTGACATCCCTCATCTCTGTTGTTTCCAAGTGTTCCAGTAGAATATTATGAGATAAAGTGTTGAACGTCGCCAACAGATCCAGAAAATCAACCGCCATTTGTTTATCCTTATCGAGCACCAATTTCATGGATTCAGAGACCTTCAACAGTGCGGGCTCTAGCCTTCATGCTGTGCCCAAGGCGGAAACCCACCTGGGTAGCATGCAGAATCCTGTTGTCCTCCAAGAATAGTGTCAGTTGTGCATTAACCAACTTTTCAAGAACCAGCAATGGAAGTAAGGAGATGGGCCTAAAATAGTTGGGGTTAGAAATATCTACCATAGTCTTTTTAAGCAGTGTTTTTTTTAGGCATGAGGAACAACACTAGTAGATAAAGATTGATTGTATAAATCATTGATATATTTTTTTGAATAGATGGCTACATTCTTTAATGGCCACGGAGGGCATGGGTCAAGAGGAGACCCAGCTCTAACCACTGAGATGCCCATTATGATATCTTCAAGAGATATTGGGCCAAAGGACTTTAAAACTGCTACTCTCATGGGGAGAGTCACAGGACCTGTCTGGGATACTGGCATTGTGAATATCCTCTACTTTTTTCTAAAGATGAACTGCCAGTCTTATTTACTAATGCTTGAGAGAGGGGAATCAATTGTTGATTTGCAGAAGGGGACAGAAAGGATTTAACATGTTTAAAAGTTTCCCTAATTTTTTTTTCAGATACAGCTGTTTGGTGAGCAAAGATCTCCACTTTTGTTTTCTTAATTCATTTTTGGAAGTCCTTCACAGAGGCCTTATATACTGCCTTATCCTCTAGATGGTAGCTTTTTTCTCCAGATTCTCTCTAGCCTTTTACATCCCTGCTTCATGCTTTGAGGGTGAGGAGAAAACCACACCGATGACGGTTGACTTCTCCTTGGCCCCTTATAAATAACAGGAGTGATCTCATCAAGTAACTGTATAAGACTGTGAGTAAAGAAATGAATGTCCACTTTCATACTGCACGAAACCAAGTAAATAAAAATACCAGGCAGTCTTAAGAGATCACTAACTCTAATTTTATGCCAAGGGCATGAAGCAACCTTCAGAATATGTGGTGCTTCCAATATGTGCAAAGGAAACCTGGAGACCGGGATGAAATAGTGATCAGACCAAGTCACAGATACAGTTTGCCTACCTATAGGAAGTTGCAGTTCGTAATGATAAGCCTAATTTATGCAGAGGGCCAAACACCCTTGAAACAAGATTGAAATCACAGAAAACTTCTCCAAGTTCCTCAGCTACTTTGTTTTTGGGCTCATCCACGTGGACATTGAAACCACTTAAGCAATGAGGTTGGGATATTGCAAAAACCACCAGGGTAAGATCATTTAATAACTTTCCATCAACGTTATCAAAATAATGAGGCAGCCAACAAATCAGAGCCCCTGAAAAAGACATAAACCCTAATTAAGACTTCAGTGGACGGAAAAGTCCACCTGCCAAAGTACTGCGGTCAAGATATCGCCAGTGCGGTCCCCTTCCCGTGGCCCCTATTATGGGTTTCCCGCTGGCCCAGTGCGAAACAGCCCACAACATTGACGCCGGCTCATAAATGAGCCAGCGGCAATGTTGCATTGAGCAGGCCATGGGGGCCCCTGCACTACCAATGCCAAGTGCATTCTTAGAGCAGGCGCACTACAAAAACTGTTTGAGCTCCAGGAAGCTCCTCAAACATTTACAAAAATCTGGGAAAAGTTTGGAATCTACTCACAACGGTAGCCAACCAGTCCAAGAAACATTCACACTTCTCTCTGTGTTGTTGCTGGGTTCATTTTCGGACTCGCAGAAATGTGTTCTATTGGACACCTTCCTCACTCCTTTCTCAGTCTGGTGTCCTAAATAAAACACTTGATTCTGACAGTATTGCAATTCAGAAAGAGACAATTCATGCACATTTTTATCTAGGTGGTTTAGCAATGCAATTGTGTCATCTACAACCATCTCTCATTTCAGCTGCGACCAACAGGTAATCAATATACTGAACTATTACTAAGTTGCAGGGTGGATTTCGATTTTCCAGAACCTTCTTCGTGATTTGAGAGAAAATTGAAGGACTCTCAGTACAGCCCAGTTGGATTCTGCACCAAACCAGTACTCTACTGCGGAATCTGAACTCAAAAAGATACTGACAATCCTCATGAAAAGGATTTTATAAAAATGCTTGGCACTAATCAGTGATTGTAAACCACTGGGCATTTGTGGGAATTTGGAACAATATTGCAGCAGGATGCAGTACCACAGGACAACAAGGAATTGCTATATCATTACATTTTACTATCCTCCATATTCCACCAAATTTCTTGATCAGAGAGTTACATAGGCTCCCCAACACTTCTTGTAGAGTGTCCTGCTCAATCAACCTATCAATAGCAGGGGGAATTCCCTCCTCTGCTTCACAGGTGAGCTTGTACTTAGGAGTATGGGGACACACTGTTTCACAGTTTTACAGTGATTTTCACCGATTTGCACTTTTGATCAATCCGATTTCTTTTCCTCAAAAATCCCAAACCTCTTTGTTTGCAGTATGTTTTAAATTTGAAGGCCAGTCTTCCGCTTTAAAAACTGGAAACATTTTATTTCTTGATTCTTGTGATATTATTTTAAAAACAGAGTCCTTTGTTTGTATAGCAACACCATCCAGTGTACTCAAATTATGCAATTTAACTTGCAAAGCAAATAACACCCTAACAAATTAACTGGGCTCATCTCACTAATTATGAACTCATGATGATTTGAGAAGAGGCCAATTGTTATTGGGAAATTAGCTGACAACTTATTAGTTGTTTCTTTGTTTGTTTGTTAGAAATAGCTACAACTGTATCCCTCTCTAACTTCCTCCACTTTCCCTTACTTTATTTTCCCCTACATTTTCAGTCTCCTTCCTTATCCTTTTATTCAACATGTCTGCATAGGTCCTTTTGCCTGATGTTTTGTCAATTTTTTAGATACAGATTAGAATTTCTAATGAAAGGTACATTTTCAAAAGGACATTCATAATTTTAATAAAACAACTTTATTGAACTCTGGTTGTAGAACAAATTCATTAACAAGCTGCAAGAAAAGACATAAGCAGCAGGTGAAAGTATGTTGATCCTTTCTGCTGCAGAAGCTGGAAGATAAGAACAAACAAAACAATCATGAACATTCATAATCTTCTTATATTCAGCCAACATCTAGAAGTGGACAATGCAACTAAATGGGGAATATGGAAAAAACACTCATGTGGGGCTCATAATAAGTGACAATAATACTGGTCTTCTTAGCTTGCTTTGGTAAGGCTCCTCCCTCCAACAAATCGAGGTCTAACATTTACCCAATCTATGGAAACAGCTATGGCAACTACCTAAATTACCTGGATAATTGTGCAGGGTTCCTGCACCATTTTCATCTTGTATCAGATCAAGCAAGGATTAATACTCATATTCCTCCTGTTCCTACTCGTAAGTCTCTAACCAGTCTAAGAAGCTACAGTGCTAGTTACTACACTAACTGTATGCCTAAGGACCCTATAGTCTTTTGACTGTTGCCCTGGCTTGCTAACTGGTACTTCAGCTTGACAAAACGTCTCTTTCTGATTAACCTTCTGATCACATCTCTCAAGTCATGGAGATTCACTGAGATCCTGCAAGCAGTCATCTCTATCATCGTCGGTTTGCATGAAGTAAGTCAAAATAGGGCCTGAGTATTTTCTTTCTGTCTTTGGTATCTTGAGTTCTGTCAGTCTTAAGACATTGTCACTGAATTCTGACTGTGCTTGATTCTCTTTTTCTTCTGACTCGCTAATTTCTCTATTAGGCTCTAGTCTCTTAGTCTCAGATGGCAGTCTCTAATGTCTAAGTACTGTCTTTGGCCAGCTTTCTTCAAGGTGCACCTTTTCTTCAGAAGTATTGGTTATTTCAGTCTGGAATCTCGCATTTCCATAACTGTACTCTATGAGCTCCCACTCTGTTCTTAGGATTTCTGCTGCTCCGATGAAGGCTTACGAGCCTCAGATTGGCCTTCTTCCTCCTTTGAGACTTCAAATCAAGCTGTATTCTTGAAATTGGCAGATGTTGGCTCTTCTTTTTCCTCTACTCGTCTCACCCATTTAACATGGGAATCATGTACCAAATTTGGCACTCCAGTGCACTTCACTGTTGTACTGATAATCAGAATGATCTGGCACTAGCTTCTCCACCACTTTTCAAAGCAGGACTTGTAAATATGAAGTTTCATACAAACCTAGTCTCCAGGGTTCAAATCATAGTTTGGAGCAGCACTCAGGGATTGGATCGCACCATCACCTTGAGAAATAAACTCAGCAAATTACCCATTCCTTTACAATACTCGAGGACTAAATCATCTGTGGTATTCACAAGAGGAGACACTGGATGGGGAAATGTATCGGGCCATTTAAGAGATGTAGAGGCACATTCCTTGGCCAGTTTTGCTAGGATAATCCTGTTTACCCTCTGTAACACCCCTGCTGTTTCTGGCCTGTAACTGCAATTGAATCTCCGGTCAAACCCAAAGATAACGCACAGTAACTGCATTACTTCATCCTTGAAGTGACTTCCTTGATATGATTTGAGGTGAACTGGCAAGCCAAAGAAATTAACCACCTTCCTTATAGCAGCTTAGCAACTGTCACATCTCCTGGTGGAATACGCCTCGAAAATAAACAAACGGTAAGAAATACGCACCTCAGCTGGTTATATTGGGGCATTTAAAAAAAAAAACAATTTGGAGCAGATTAAAAGGGCCATCAGATCTTCCTATGGAACTCATGGTAATCACAACTGTTTTGCCAACATTTTCCTCCTGGTAAACAATACATCGTTGACATAAGCTTTCAGCCACTTTTCGAAATTGAGGATTGTACCAAAAATGTTTGAAAGTTAGCACCATACCCATCTTGACCTACATAGGGTGGGCCTTGCATTTGTCTCACTGTAGCTGGTAACATGGAATCAGGCAGGACAGGTTAATCGTCACTTGACACCCAAATGTCACTAGTATGTTTCACACCACATGCTTTCTCCCACTTTTCCTTCGCAATTGTGGGGGCTTTATGTTGTAAGACCCTCAACTCATTTAAGGTCTGCACAGTGCTCAATAACGTTCAAAACTGCTTCTCCTACAGCACTGCATGATTTTTTCAAGTTGAATGTGCTGGACACATGAGCACAATAGCGGGCAATTTCTTGTGCGCAGTGATTCTCCCCAGGTCCAAAATCATTGCTCCTCTTACGTGCAGCACACTTTACAACCACAGCACCCCTTCATAATTGGAGTGCAAATGTACAAGCTATTTCTTATAGATTAAAAAGATGAGGTCAAAAAGCTTTTCTGGGTACACAGCTGCCCAAAATCGTGCACAACTCCGAACCTGTACTGGCTGTGGGTGTAAATTGTTACTCTGAATTTGTCAGAAGTACAACAGACTCTCATGAGGGCAATCAATTTGGCTAATTGTGCAGAAGTTAAGTGGCACAGGTGGGAGAATTCTACAATGCATCTCAAAGGTACGGACGGAGTATGCTGCTCTTAGAATACCACGTCTGTCTCTTAAATATGAGCCATCAACAAACAAGGTCTGATCTGATTTAGTAATGGACACTTCTAGTATGTCTAGGCTCTGCTACATCTATGCAAATGTGGTCAAATTCTCATTCATCATCTTCGTCTGGAGTGGGCAACAAAGCTGCAGGGTTAAGCATTTTGTGCCTGCGCAAAGACACATTTTCTGAAAGTAGGATGATTCTCTCACAGTGAGTTAGGCTACTAGTTTCTTCAGAACCTTGTTGAAGTATGAGGACCTATCTACATATCCTAGAAGAGAGTGACACCACACAAGAGTTTTCTCATAGAACCTAAGCGCGAGGAGATACTGACTTTCTTTGTGAAGGGAAATGGAAAAAAATGCCAGACATAAGTAAATGACTGAGAAACACTCAGCTTCTGGAGGGATATGCAGCAGGATCACGGCTGGATTCGGTAACACAGAAAAGCGATTATTTGGTTTATTTTTCTGAGGTCCTGCACTACTCTCCATTTCTTATTTGCTTTGTGCAAGGCCATGATAGTGAGGTTACATGAAACCTCAATGACCTCTTTGAAAATGCCCTGTTCTGTTATATTCTCAATAATTAACATTATCTGAGCTATCGCTTCTGGTGTCAATTCGTAAGGGCGTGTTTGGGGAAAAACAATGTCAGATCTCAGGGTGATCTTTAAAAGGACAGCATCTCTAATTAAGCCAGTTTATTTCCCTTTTTAATAAGGAAGGGCAATCCTTCCTTACTAAAAACGGGGTACAACTGCACTTCAAACTCCAGTGATTTTAACTTAGACTTGGCATCTGCCACATGGGTTTCTAATTCAGTTCTCTCAGGTGTGCAGTATATCACACAACTGAACTTACATAATAGATCTCTCCCAGGGAGATTCAAGGGGCGTGAGTGTCAAATGACATATTGGTGTTGATCTCTGATAGTCTTGGTCTTTACTGGGACAGAAGCAAAACTTGATTTGTGTGTTGCTGATTTGAAATGCCTACAACTTTGTCCTCTTTTACTAAGAGGGGTAGGTTTGCGACTTCAACCCTCCACATGGTTGAACAAGTGTCAATCAATAAGGACACGAGGAACGAGTGTCAATCAGAAAGGACACAGGGTGACCATTGATTACTGCCACATAAGTGTCACTTTGATCCGCTCTAATCCACTCTCAGAACTGTGCCAAGTATGCAATGTTCCCTCCCCGCAGGCATATTACACACAAAAAGAGATCTGGGAGTGTCTCATCCCCATATTACCTCTCTGAGACAAGAATCAACAACAGAATACGTATGGGGAATTTAGTGAATAGGCTAGTCTGGCCTGTTCAACTAGTCACCGTGGTGATCTAATAATCGGCAACGGGTGTGATGGGGTGGCTGTGTACTCTATAAGGGGTGGGGATGTTCCTCTTATTGAATAGGTGGTCTCACATACATTATAGTGCCATGCTTCATCATATTGACCACCTATCCCCACCCAGGTAGGATAATACCACCTTGGCGGACACAACCTTGTGGTTAAAGGAACTCTGAGGGAGTGCGAAAATTATATCATTCTGGATAAAGCGGGGATATAGTTGAGTGGAAATATAAGCTAAGATTAACTAACAAATCACTTGTGTAACCTATTCCTTTAATGACGGTGTTTGTTGGTAAGATTAAAAGCAACTGGGACACTTTTGAATATAATGGTTCAAGGTGTCGTCTAAGTCTATATAGCCAACATGTTTCTGCCCTCTCCTATAGCAAAACTGGTCTGGGGCATTCGTCAGGGCCTAGGATCCCTCCTATATATGGGGGCGGCTGGTTAAGCTAAATTGTTCAAATGCACACCGGGCTCACCTGAGGGAAAACTCAGTTAAGAGAAAGAAAATAGTGGGATAAAATAAGAACACAGCATTCACACTGTGTGTGGGTAATCACTGCAAACCACTGCACATAGAATGTGAAAAACCATGCTAAGGGTGACACATATAACCATGCAAATACTATTGCTGTAAAGATAATGATGCACAAGGCTCATGTTAGGGCCCTAAATGACACACACAGGGACACGATCTCTTACCCTATAAGGGAAGGGCAATTAGCCCCTGGTCTGGGAAAAGGGAGGGAGTCACACTCTGTGAGGGGATAAAGGTCCGAATCAGGGATGGTAACAATAGCAGTGGAACAAATCCAGTAGGGTGTCATGACATAAAATCAGAAATGCACAAAGTTCAGTACTCGGAATGAAGGGCAAATTGCAAAAACCGAAATATCTGTCTAGATGTCACAGACGACTTGTTATTGACAATATGATATCAGGCATAGACCAACACCAGAGAAAGGAAACACAGGGAATTGCCCAGAACTAAAAACACAAAAGCAAAAAACAAAAAACAAAAACAAAAGACAACAGAGACGAGTGGCGGAATACACAAAAAACATAAATCTTATCTTGTGGTGGGAAGAGGTTCCAGAGCGTCTGCTTGACGTGGTCCCCCCCCTTAGTGAAGTCAGTGGACTTACTACTCCAAAGGTGTCAATCCGTTTTGCAACCTAATATGTCCCTGTCCCAGCCGCTTGCACTAGTGGGCCGGGGCACGTTGGACCTAAATATAGCTGATCTTGTGAAACGATCGGTAAACGCAGGTGTGCGCCCTGCAAGCAGCACGTCTTACGTGCTTGCCGGACGCATCCTGATTGCCTCTTTCCAAGGCTAGGACTTATGGGAATTGTAGTCCCATGAGCCCAGAAGCCTTACGTGTAACGAAAGAGGCGTGTGCTGAATTAAGACTCAAGGAAAATTCCATGAGTCTACTACATAGTGAGTGTGGAAAAAGTGGATGGGAGGGTCAGTGAGAGGAAGACAAAGGTGGTTAGTGGGGGAAATGAAAAAGAGTAAAGGGGGGTGTGGTGGGCTGTGTTACGAGCGGATCAAATAGAGTCAAAAGAATGGGGTATTTTACGTTTTTAAATTTTATTCTCTGTTTAGTCACAGGCTATTTCTTTTAACGGTAGTGTTAAGGGTCTAAGTCTCTGGGGTTCCTGTTTTTCCTTAACTTCTTTCTTTTCTCCTAGGTTTTCCTCGTTTTCCCGGTCGCCTTTGGTCTATGGAGGATGGACGTCTCTCTCGGTCCCCGGCCGAAATGAAAGAAACAGAAAAAGAATCGGTAAGTACTTCTGGGATACTGGGTGGGGTACGGTGCTCGTGAGGGTTTAAGGCAACATGCGGGCAAGATCGTGAAGTGGTGATCAGGGTTGGGTTTTAGGGTTGCGGGGGTCCATACTGTGCCTATTTCCCTTCTTGCCCCTTCCCTTGTCTCTCATTCACCCTCCCCGTCCTTCCTCCCACTTCCCTGGTGCCTTTCCCCGTAACCGACTTCCCCCGTGACCCTCCCGTCCCTAGGAGGGACCGTACCTTGTCAAGCCACGACCCTCCTGGGTCGTGGCGGCTTTCTCGTTTCTCCGGTGTTTCTTCCTTTTCCGACTCTCGCGCTTCGGTGTTTCCTCTGGGTGCTTCTTCCTGGTTCCTCGCCGGGGGGGTAACAGGTTTGTCCTCCTCTCTCCGGTCGGGATTTCCTTTCCGCTCGTCTCCTCTCCGCTACGCACTCCCGTCGCTCTCCACTCTTCTCCTCCCTGGTGCTCCGACGCGCGCCCCCTTTCCGGATCTGCCTCCTTCTTTAGTCCGCGAAACCGGAAGTCGTCGATGCTGTGACGACGTGGCGTCTCACCCCCTGCCAGGGGAACGCCGCGTCGTTTCTGTGGATTCAGCTGAAAGATGGCGGACTCGAGGTGAGTGTGCCGGGTCCTCCGGGACCCGTCTACAATCCCCTACCCTAGATCGGGGCTGTTCGAGGTCCGATGACGGAGGGAACCGGGAGAGGTAGTCGGCGGGACCTTGAAGGGAACCAGGGATATGGCGAACCTGGAATGTAAAGGGTTGCAGTTCTAAGAACCATCTCAAGATTCTGGAGTTAGAGTCTTTGTGAGCAGCAAGCCAGGTGAGAGGGGCATGGTCAGTGAACAAAACGAAGGACCTCCCTAAGAGATAATATTGCAAGGAGTCAATGGCCCATTTAATGGCAAGACATTCTTTTTCAATCGTTGGGTAATGGGTCTCTCGCGGAAATAATTTCCTACTTAGAAAAACCACTGGGTGGTCAAAACCTTCTTCACCGGGCTGTGTAAGCACGGCTCCAAGGCCTACGTCCGATGCATCCGTATATAGGTGAAAAGTGTTTAAGAAATCGGGGCATTTTAGTATCGGGTGCGTGACAAGAGACTGTTTCAAGCGTTCAAAGCTACGTTGTTGGAAATCGGTGAATGGAGCCAATCTGGTGGGGTTTTGTTTGGTCAGGAGGTCAGTCAGAGGGGCAGCTATGGTGGAATAATTGGGGATAAACCGGCGGTAGTATCCTACTAAACCTAGGAACGACCGTAGGTCTTTTTTTGTTTTAGGTTCAGCCGTTTGTAATATAGCCTCAACCTTGTTTTGCTGTGGTTGCAGTACGCCATTTCCTATGATATACCCCAAATAGGAGATTTCAGTGTTTCCTAGTAAACACTTCTTAGGGTTGGCAGTTAAACCGGCTTCCGTTAAGGAGGAAAAGATTGTATCCAGATGGACTAAGTGTTCTTGCCAGGTTTCGCTAAAAATTACTATGTCGTCTAGGTAGGCAGCTGAGAAAGTTTGGAATGGTTTTAAGATTCGATCCATCAGACGTTGGAAGGTCGCGGGAGCGCCGTGAAGACCAAAAGGTAAAACCGTAAATTGGTAAAGGCCGGAAGGGGTTGAAAAGGCCGTCTTTTCCTTGGCCTCGGGATGGAGGGGAATCTGCCAATATCCCTTGGTTAAGTTCAGGGTGGATAAATAACGAGCCTTCCCTAATTTCTCTAAGATGACATCCACCCTGGGAATGGGGTAGGTGTCAAAAAGGGAAATCTCATTAAGTTGGCGAAAATCAATGCAAAATCTTATCGATCCATCTGGTTTAGGAACCAACACTACGGGGGAATTCCAAGGACTATTAGAGGGTTCAATGACCCCTAAGGCTAACATTGCTTCGATTTCGGCTTCAATGATAGGCTTCCGGGCTTCGGGGATGCGATATGGACGAAGACGTACTACTTGTCCTATAGGTATGTTAATGTGATGGTATGTTAATGTAGTTTTTCCCGGTGTTTTGGAGAAAAATTGGGGATGTTCCTCAATTAGGGTGTCTAGTTGGGTTTTTTTCAGCATCAGTTAGCTTTCTATTAATACTGGGTTTTTCTTCAGGAGGGGTTTCTCTTATAGGGCATAACTCTAGTTCTCGTTCTTGGGCATAAGAGACCGAACACCCAATATCCGTCTGGTCGGTAGTCTCTTCTGCCGATTTCCATTGTTTTAACAGATTATGTGGTAAATTTGTGTTTTTCTTGGGTGGGTGCTTATCTCTAATAGATAAGTGACAGGGGAGACTGATCTAATAACCCTATAGGGTCCTTGCCATTTAGCGATCAACTTATGGTCAGATGTAGGTCGCATAATAAGGACCTGTTCATTAGGGAGGAAGGAACGAATTTTGCTTCCCTTATCATAGTAGGACTTTTGCTGTTTTTGAGCCGTGACTAGGTGACTATGAACGTCTTCCCAGAGGGTTTGCAACTGCCCTCTGAGTTGATGGACATAATCCATCAGGGGTTTCCCTTCTTCCGGTTCTTCCTCCCAGGTCTCTGCAGCCATATCCAGAAGGCTGCGAGGTTGCCTCCCGAAAACCAATTCAAAGGGGCTATGCCCCGTAGAGGACTGTTCGTGGGTCCGTATAGCATACAGAACCAAAGGAAGCTTCTGATCCCAGTTGCGACCGGATTCATCTACAGTTTTCCTTAAGAGTGTCTTTATTGTGCGGTTATATCGTTCTACTAGTCCATCTGTCTGTGGGTGATAGACCGAGGTTCGTAGCTGGGTAATCCCTAATAACTGACATATCTGCTTCATGAGTTTTGACATAAAGGGGGTACCTTGATCCGTCAATATTTCCTGGGGAAAACCTATGCGGGAAAATACGGTTATCATGGCTTGGGCTATTGTTTTGGTGGTCATGCTGGCGAGGGGTATGGCTTCTGGGTATCTAGTCGCATAGTCAACTATGACTAATATGTAGGTATGACCTTTAGAAGAGGGAAGGAGGGGTCCCACCAGGTCCATGCCCACCCGTTTAAAAGGGATATCAATAATGGGTAAGGGGTATAACGGTGCTTTCCTGGGCATCCCTGGCTCAGTTAATTGGCATCTAGGACGTTGGGAACAGTATCTGCGTATCTGAGCATATATTCCTGGCCAATAGAATTTCCGCATCAGGTATTCTTCCGTTTTCTCCCGACCAAAGTGACCTCCCCCGGGTTGATTGTGGGCTAAAAACAGTACTTGAGCTCTAAATGGTCCTGGAACAACTAATTGTTGTTTGGTATCCCCTTTACCCGTTCTAGTTATCCGGTATAGGAGGTGTTTCTTGATAAGAAAATAAGGACCCACCTCATTAGTAATCTCTGTTCTGGCCGATTTCCAAGCATGGGAAAGGGTAGGATCTTCTCTCTGGCTCCTTTAAAAAGAGATGGGCCTGCTAGCTACTAATCTCTGCTATTAGTTTAGGAACCTCCTTCGTCTTTCGGGTTTCCTGATATTGTCTTTTCTCCCGTCTTTTCTCGTTTCACGTAAGTTTCTTTCGGTATGGAGGTATTTCTATGGGGACATTTGAAAAAGGGGCTTCGGCCCACCACTCGGGAGTCCCAGCGGGCTTACGAACTTGATCTAATAGGTCATAGAACCGACTATAATCAGTCCCGATAATACAGTCCTCAATTAGTTGCTCCATAACCCCTATCGAAAGCATATCCCGAAAGGGGCCCCATTCTATCTTGACCGTGGTGAGGGGATAAGTTCCTTTGTCTCCATGTATACAACATATGGATACCCAGGTTGGTGACCGAAGTATCCAGAGGGATTATATCCTTCCTGATTACAGATTGTCCACATCCTGAATCAATTAGAGCCGAAATGACCTGTCCATTTATGGTGACCAGGTATCTAAATTTCTCATTCCCTTTTCCTGTACACAGTACTCTATGTCGTGTGACCCCAATTTCCATAGGTTCCGGTCCTTCGGATTTCCTGGGACATATTCTGGCAATATGGCCCCATTCACCACAGTGGAAACATTGTGGGGACTGCATAGGGTGATGTTCTACGGGTATAGGGAACCGCGTTTCCTCTGGAAAATACCTGGGAGTTGGTTTTAGTGGAGGGATGGGGGTTTTTTGGAAAGGTCTCTGGGTTACGGGTTTACTTTCCGTGGACCGATGGAAAGCACAAGCCAAGTCAATAGCAACCTCAGTGTTCATGTTTGGATGTTGTCGGATCCAGTTCTTAGTACTAAGGGGTAGTGAATCCAAATACTGTTCTAAAGTAATTGTCTTTATGACATCCTCCCGAGTTGTCCCTATGGGTCCCAACCATTTTTGAGCTAGGTCTTTCACCCTAAAATAGAAGGAACGAGGGTCCTCGTTCGCACTCCATTTTATTTTTCTAAATCGTAAACGATAATATTCCGTATCATGCCCAACCCACCCCAGGATACTTTTTTTTATCTCTTGATAGGGGGTCGTACCATCGGGATTGGCGGATTGGTAGGCAGTTTGCAGGAGTCCTGTAAGCAAGGGGGCCACATACTGACCCCAGCGGTCCTCTGGCCATTGAGCAGATGAGGCTACCCTCTCGAAATTCGTGAAAAATGAGTCTGGGTCTTCCCCTTCCTGGTATTTTTGGAGGACCGAACTGGGCACGTTTGGGTGTACCTTACTGGCCGCGATTGTATCGGTTAGTTTTTGTAATGCAGTCTCATGTACTAATTGATTATTGGCTAGTATTGTAGCCTGACTTTTTAACGCCGATTGTAAGGCCTCCCGGTCTTCCTTGGCTTCTCGTTGGTGTGCTTCCCACACCAACTGCAGATGTCTCTGTCCTTCTGCGAGTTGCTTAATTATGTCCTCAAGGGATGGGGCTTCGCTCATGATGAAACGCTCGTAAGCCCACCTGAGAAGAAGTATCCCACTTCTGACACCACTGTGGTGGGCTGTGTTACGAGCGGATCAAATAGAGTCAAAAGAATGGGGTATTTTACGTTTTTAAATTTTATTCTCTGTTTAGTCACAGGCTATTTCTTTTAACGGTAGTGTTAAGGGTCTAAGTCTCTGGGGTTCCTGTTTTTCCTTAACTTCTTTCTTTTCTCCTAGGTTTTCCTCGTTTTCCCGGTCGCCTTTGGTCTATGGAGGATGGACGTCTCTCTCGGTCCCCGGCCGAAATGAAAGAAACAGAAAAAGAATTGGTAAGTACTTCTGGGATACTGGGTGGGGTACGGTGCTCGTGAGGGTTTAAGGCAACATGCGGGCAAGATCGTGAAGGGGTGATCAGGGTTGGATTTTAGGGTTGCGGGGGTCCATACTGTGCCTATTTCCCTTCTTGCCCCTTCCCTTGTCTCTCATTCACCCTCCCCGTCCTTCCTCCCACTTCCCTGGTGCCTTTCCCCGTAACCGACTTCCCCCGTGACCCTCCCGTCCCTAGGAGGGACCGTACCTTGTCAAGCCACGACCCTCCTGGGTCGTGGCGGCTTTCTCGTTTCTCCGGTGTTTCTTCCTTTTCCGACTCTCGCGCTTCGGTGTTTCCTCTGGGTGCTTCTTCCTGGTTCCTCGCCGAGGGGGGTAACAGGTTTGTCCTCCTCTCTCCGGTCGGGATTTCCTTTCCGCTCGTCTCCTCTCCGCTACGCACTCCCGTCGCTCTCCACTCTTCTCCTCCCTGGTGCTCCGACGCGCGCCCCCTTTCCAGATCTGCCTCCTTCTTTAGTCCGCGAAACCGGAAGTCGTCGATGCTGTGACGACGTGGCGTCTCCCCGTTGCCAGGGGAACGCCGCGTCGTTTCCGTGGATTCAGCCGAAAGATGGCGGACTCAAGGTGAGTGTGCCGGGTCCTCCGGGACCGTCTACAGGGGGAGAAAAGGTGAGGGAAAGAATGGGAAGGGAAGAGAGGGGGAATAGAAAGGAAGGAAGGGAGGGGACAGAAAAAGGGAGGAAGGAGTAGCAGAGGAGGAAGGGAGAAGAAGGTGAATGAGGGAAAGGGAGAGGAAAACTGGAAGAAGGGGAAAAGGGAGATAGGTTGGGGAAGGGGGAAATGTGGTTAAATAGAAGGATAATGGAAAAGGAGTGGTATTTGGGGGGAGGAGAAACAAAGAAAGAATAGGAAGAAAAAAAGTGAAAAAGAAAAGTGGGGAGGGGCCCCAGGAAGAGAAAGGGAAGAGAGAAGGCGTGGATTAAGGAAGAAAGAGGACTAAGGTCCAAAGGAATTAGTGGGGAAAGTGGTAATGGTCATGGTATATCACATGGTATAGTCCTCTGTTCTGGTCTCTTAAGTTGTATAGCATTGGCCATTGTATTTCATCGTTGAGTCCTGTTGTGTCTGTTCGTAATCTTCAGACCCATCTTTGTTCATATTGTAGGAGTAATTGTTTCATGTTGGTCGTGGTTTGGTCCAGTTTGTCAATGTAACCCATTCCATCTCCTCAGGGGAATGGTTGTTCCTGATATAATGGTTTGTGAGTTTGGTTGCATCATGCCTACAGAGGATAGTACTTCTATGTTTACACATGCGCGTACCACCTCTTCTTGTTGTCATTCCAATGTACTTGAGTTGGCACGGGCATATGTTCATGTAGATAACATTCTGTTGCAATTCGAAAGTGTGCTTAGTTCCCAAGGGGTTTGTAAACCTTGATTTAGTAGATTTTCTTGTGAATTGACACACACTGCAATTACTACAAGGGTGATGCCCTGACGTAGGTGGCACATGCCACAGGGGAGTTTGTTTGTTCATGTGTGTCCTGGCTTGGGGCGTGTGTGAACAATCATATCGCATATGCTCCTGGTTCTTTTGAATGCATTTAGTGGTTAATTAAAAGGCAGTCCTCCTGAAGTCTAAATTTTCCAGTCCTCCCTTATTATTTTTTGTACCCTGCTGGATAGCGGGTTAAAAGTAGTCATGCAGATTAATTTATCTTCATTCTTGGAACATTGGTAAGGTTCTAACAACTGTCCCTGTGGTTGTGGTGTGCCCTTTTATCAGCTCTTCTGATGAGATAGACAGGGTAATCTTTTACAAGAAGGTTATTTGTAACTCTCTTGGCGTGTTTCGTGTAATCTGTAATATCGGAACAATTCCGTTTCAGTCAAAGGAATTGGCCTACTTGTAGGTTCTCTCTTAGAGAATGTGGGTGAAAGCTCTGGAACTGGGGGAGATTGTTCCGATCTGTGGGTTTATAATATACTTCTGTCGCCCAGAAACCATTTTTCTTATACATAAGAAGGTCTACATAGGGTAGCTCTGTGCCTCCTATGGTTATGGTGAATCTCAGGTAAGGGTTCAGGGCATTTAGCCATTCAGCAAGTGATAAGGCTTCTTTTTTTGTCCCAGTCCAGATCAGAAGGACATCATCAATGTAGCGCTTCCATAATCTAATATGTTCTTGGAGTGGGTTGTCTTCATGAAAGACGTATTGTCTTTCAAATGAGTCAACATATAGACAGGCTAGGATCGGGGCAAAAGTACTGCCCATTGATGTCCTGTGCACTTGCAGGTAATAAGTGTTGTCAAATTCAAAGTAATTTCTAGTCAGTGCTAGATGGGCTAAGTCTAGTACGAACTTTGGAGGGGTTATCGATTCCTATGTGGTGCTGTCAAGCAATTCACTGATTACCTCTAGGATTGTGTCCTGAGGTATATTAGTGTACAGGGATTCTACATCCAAAGTAATCAAATGCTCAGTATCTCTATCAAAGTGCATCCCTCCAAGCAAATTCAGGACATCTTTAGTGTCTTTTAAATAAGTCGGTATTCTTTTGACAAGGGGTTGCAAGAGAGTATCACAAAATTGTGAGGGAGGATCTAGAACTGACACTATCCCAGAGACAATGGGTCTACCGGGGGGACGGATGTTTGTTTTTGTGTATTTTAGGAAGGATGTAAAAGTATGGTATTTTCTTGGATCTTGAGGGTGGGGTCTTTGGATAGTTTGTTTATAGTGTTGCATGTTACCTAGTAGGCAAAGGCATTCATCCTTATACATGGTTGCTGGCATTATCACAATAGCTCCACCCTTGTCGGCTGATTTGATTACTATCGTAGTGTCTGAAGTGAGACATTGTAATGCAGTCAATTCTCGGGTACTGATGTTGGGAAATATCTGAGTGGCTGTCATTCCCAGATTATCAATCTTGCAGCTAGCTGATTTTTCAAAGGCTAGAACTTCTGGTGGCATTTGACTATTCAGAGGAAGAAACTTATACTTCGGACGTAGGCCAATGTTTCTGTTTTCTTCTGCATTAGGGGTGGGGTGTTCCCAGAAAAAGTTCTCAAGTCGAACTTTGTGGAAAAACTTAGCAAGTTTGGTTCTTAGTTTGAAAATGTCTAATTTCAGGGTTGAAACAAAACCTAGTCCCTTGTCTAGTGCTCTTTTTTCTAGTTCATCTAGGTTCCTCTCGCTCAGGTTTATGACAGTGTTGTCTTTGTCAGTCATATTTTGCTTGTGCTGGGAGTACTCTCTTTCTGCATCTCGGGTTCTAATGTCTCTTCTCTTAGTCTCAAATTTACCCCCTACTTTCTTCCTCTCCCTCTTCCCTGACCTCCTTCTAAAAAAGGAACATTAGTGTATGCCTAGAGTGCAGGGTGGGGAGGATACATTGTCATTTGTGGCTGGCTTCATCTACTCCGTTGGGAACCGCACCGTCCCCGTCTTTGTCGTATGCCCTGGACAGTCGTTTTCGGAGTCAGAACTCGTAGTTCCTCCTGGAGATACGTCAGAGAGGTTATTAGGTTTTGGGACGTAATCTCCTTTGGTGTAAGGGTACACTTTCTAATGTGAGAATTTTTGTAGATCCTTCTGAAACTTAGAGATTTTTCATTGTGTTAAATATTCTTTAAATTGATTGATAGTTTTATTTATTTCTTCTAACATTTTTTTAAACAAAAGTGTGGTTAGCTCAGTTTTTAGATTACTTTCACTGGTCTTTATCTGGATCAGAAGGGCCTTTGACAGTCTTGTTGCTGTTTTAATATTCAAGACTAGCCAATCATGCGTGCATTTCCATGCTATCATGGCCCAATCTTTTCTGAATTCCTGATCTTCTAAGAAGTTACGGGGTTCATTTGTAACAATGAGTAAGTTGGGTGCTGCATTGTTATGCAGATATTCCGTCAATACGGCCCGTGAAGAATCGTTTTTACCTGTGTCCGTTTTAATTCAACCAAGGTGTCCCAATCTCCCAGTTGAGACATGGGTTTGGATAATGTAGAATCTCCTAAGAGGAAAGGTGCTGACAAAATAGCCAGGACTTCCTCCTCGTCATATGCAATCCTTTCTGCCATGATTCTGGACCAGGTCTCACAGCACTAGTGCTACCTCCTGTTGCTACCAAAATATGGCAGAAAGTCTGGATACCTTCTAAGCTTGCTCTCACAACTAACTGCTGTCCTAAACATGTATTACACACAAAGAGAGATCAGGGAGTGTCTCATCCCCATACGACCTCCCTGAGACAAGAATCAACAACACAACGCATATGTGGAATTTAGTGAACAGGCTAGTCTGGCCAGTTCTACTAGTCATCGGATCACGAACGTGGTGCTCTAATAATCGGCATGGGGTGTTGTGGTGGTGGCCGTGTACTCTATAAGGGGTGGGGGTGTTCCCCTTACAGAATAGGTAGTCTCACACACATTATAGTGTCATGCTTCATTATATGACCACCTATCCCCATCCAAGTTGGATGATACCACCTGGGCGGACTCAACCTCATTGTTAAAGGAACTCTGAGGGAGTGCGAAAATGATATCTTTCTGGATAAAGCGGGGATCCAGTTGAGTGAAAATATAAGCTAAGATTACCTAACAAATCACCAATGTATCCTCTTCCTTTAATGACAGTGTTTGTTGGTAAGATTAAAAGCAATTGGGACACTATTGAATATAATGGTTCTAGGTGTCGTCTAAGTGTATATGGCCAACATGTTTCTGCCCCCTCCTATACCCAAACTGGTATGGGGCATTCGTCAGGGCCTAGGATCCCTCCTTTATAAACGGAGGCAGCTGGCTAAGCTAAGCATCTTCATTGGGCCTATTCAAGTCCAAAGGAATTCATAAACATTATGGACACTTGTGAAGCCCGATTCGAAAATGGAACTTGCTGATTTTTGAGATTGGGCTGAAAATGGGGATTTCCTTTCAGTATCTGCATAGATGTCAAAGGTGCTTGGTGCAGCACTGGCTTTAGAAATTTAGGGTTAATTGGGGGCTTTAGTATTGCTGGAACTCCCTCCTGTGCCATGGCGTCTGATACTTGAGCATCAATCTGCATTCTGCCAAGATTGAAACAGCATTCCCTCTTCCAGTGGCCAACCTAGATGTAAATGTGACATCGAGTAGCTTTCTTGAAATGCCAATGTTTGCACCATTCACACTCCCTCTGTCAGGCGCTGGCTTTATTCACCACAGAGGCCCCGTTATGCCGGCTCCATTACCCACCATGCTCTCTTTAAGGTAGCGCTTTGCATTCACAGCATGGTGGAGTGCGTAGCCTTTAAGGCTGCAGGTTACATCACAACAACTGCTAGTCGTCAGACCCCACGCCCTTGTACTCACCTGTTCTCAGTTTCTTTCATGTTTCCACAAGCGCTCGGCATCCTGCTTCGCCTTGTCGGGATCGCTTCACAGTTTTTCATTTTTATTGCTCCAGCATCAGATTCCTTCCATGCAGTCTGCCCTGTTGGCGTTGTCCTGCAAAAATGCAGAGATCAAGATAGCTATTTAACCTTCACAACCTGGTATCATTTATGACTTCCTTTTGTTTTGTGAATGACTTATTTGATGAACTTTGCAGGCAAAGTCTGGTGAAGCCTTTAACCATTTATGTGCAAACTTTGTGATTTAAAGAGAAAAGGATTATACATTGGATATTAATACTGATTTTCAAACAAGTGCTTACATATAATGAGAGACTAAAAGATTTTCAGTAAGAATGTTTGACATATTCTAGCAACATATATTGCTCTTTATCTGTTGAATTATATTCATTGTTTGTGAATCTGTTTTTATGACTAATAGTTAACCGTATTAGATCCTTGTCATAGGAAGAGCAGGTGTGCATTCTCATAGTTTAAACATAGGTAGGTGTAATGGGCAAATGTACTGTATTATACATAATTGTGTTACTTACCAAAGTTGCAATCCATTTAAGTTCTGTTTTATGGAATTTGCACACATTTCCCACCAGTCATCATGTACCAAACCCTAAAGAAAGGGAGAAGGGACATAAGGTACTTAGGCCCTCATTTCAACCTTGGCAGTCGGACGAGGCTGACCGCCAAGGCTGAACCGCCAGTCGGCCGCCCATGCGGCCGGAAACCCGCCGGCCGCATTTGGACATCCCGCTGGGCCGGCCGTAACATTGGAGCCGGCGGCAATGTCCTAATGGAGCCGGCGGCAATGTGGCGGTGCAGCGGGTGCAGCAGCAGCACCCGTCACGCTTTTCACTGTCTGCCAGGCAGACAGTAATAATCGCGACGGGCTGTGCCTGGGGGCCCCTGCACTGCCCGGTTCTTCCCTTCATCCCGGTGGAACAGACATACTCATTTTGGTTCCCTTGTTCTGAGGGAAGCTGGGAACTACATCATGTCTGTTTCACTCCTGCGGAAAAGGTATAAGCTTGACAACCTTGTCTTCCATGCCCAACACACTCCCTCCATAGGGCATTGCAACTCTCTGGATGTTTAGTCCATTTTTCACGTATAGCTGTAACCTGCTTCAATTACACTCATACCTCTTACTTTTACACTATATGTCAGCTCTGTCATGGCTGTCATAAACCTTTCCTTCAGTCCCTTTCGTCTGGCCTCTAAAGAGTTGCTAAAATACTTGGCATAGTGTAGGATATCGTCCAACGGCTTTGACTGCCAACAAAGCTCATCCTGTATTATCTGTGAACTGATCTTGGGTCGGAACCCATACAAAGGATGTAAGTGTTCCCTATACACCTGGATCAGTAGCTTGAAAACAAGTGTAAAGTGGTTCTTGGGGTTCTTGTTGGGTTCTAAATATCTTGGGCTAATCCATTTTCTTCTGGGGGATTTTTGATGGTGCGCTGTATTTGGCTTTTTTGCTTGCTACTATCAGGGGGCTCTCTTGCATTTTGCCCATAAATTCTTCAGGACTGCTGTTGTGTAGCCATTTTAGTTATAGCTCCATGCACGTTAGTTTAATACACTAGGCCGCTGTGCTTTTTGACCTAGATATATTTTATTCAGCTTCGCATTGTTATTTTTAAAATAACCAGTTTTACAGTCTTGTTTTAATTTCTTCTATCTAACTGTTTTGCTTAGTTCAGCATTGTGTTCTCAAACAACACATTCTTGATCACTCTGTGCTTCAGTCAAGGCTACAGTCTGGTACATTGCCAGTAAACTGGTAGAAGTTTAGTCTCCAAAATTCGTAGAAAATACACATCCTTACGTAGGGACATTTTCTTAGAACATCAGCTGTGTTAATTATAAAAACTCTTTCTAGTCCCATTACACATCAAGAGGGAGATTCCAGCCAGGGAACCACAACTGTATGCTGAATGGTTCGCTGCAGATGCTGATGCAGATCACAGGCCTTTTGCTCAGGTATAAGGGTTGATGTCCTCCCAAGGGAACTTGAAAGGCAGGATTAGAGCTTAACATGCCATGCTCAAAATATGATTTAGATAGGAAATAGTCCATCGATTCTAGTGGCAATATGATAGCGTTATTCTTATGCTTCACTCTCATCGTCACCATTTTAATATTGTTGTGTGGTGTCGTTCTGGGTATTGCAGCTCACGCTTTGCTATCCAAAATGCAGTAGTTTTATTAAACCAATCTTTAAAACTTATACTGCTTTTATTGTCATTTATATATGAGACAGAATTGTGAATGAGAGAACCTGATACGACCTGAGTGACCAAGACTTCCCTGAGAAGTATGATATGTCATGCGCTCGGCTGCCCAATTATCCCTACCATTCGGGAGGGATGAGGCACTGCTAGTTAGCCGGAGCAAAGCCCAGATTTGGAGCAACAGGTGTCACCTACCGTGGGTCAGACTCAGTCCCCTACACTGTGGACTATCTTACTGCTCAAAATCCAGTAGTCTCATTGAGAGCCTACGTGACATGGTGCCGCCAACGTTTGGTCAGGCTCTAATTTTCAGGTCCTCTGGAGTATCTCCGTCTCATTATATATCATGACACCTCAATACTGTATGCGGAGACGTCCGTGGTACTGAGGATTTCCATCACAGCTGTGTAGGTAATCCTATTACAACTGGCAGTTGTTCAAGCTTGAACTTTAAAAGGAAACACCATTTTGGCATGCCTTCTCTGAACTCATAGTGTTACTATCATGGCGAATCCCCAAAATGTACAAATAGCTGTTAACATGAGACAACCTCTCACAGCACACTTATTAGCAAATGGCCTAACGGCCCAGGGAAGTCCAGTCATGTTCGTGGTGGACACCCACGCAGCTTATAGAACAGAACTTTTTTCTATCTTCTTGGGTCACATTTCCAGCAGTTGACGGGAACACAAATACATTTCACCAATATACAGTTGCGAACGCGCCTGGACAATACAGAGCGTACGCATATTTAGAGATACCTCTATCTTATCAAGAACATAATAATTGGCTTGATGGCACCCTACTCCATACAATATTACCAGTTAGGTTAGATCCACTAAGTAATGACGGTCCTACCTGGCCTTTATTGGCCACTTATACACCACATCCTGCGGTTGGGAATTTAGCAGTAGCTGAGGTTTGTCGCTTACACATTGAGTTAATAACAATATACAGACGATTAGTACAATTTGTGATGGAAGCATTAAATACAAGCCCAGCATGTGCTGCTCCAGCACACCCGCATGCAGTAACGCCAGGTACAAATCCTACAACTGTACATTCGATTATGGGTAAAGTACCCACCAAACGAGAAGAAACTCCATTTTGGTTAGCACACAAAAAATTAATGCACTTGAGGCAGTATTTCCCCATACGGGACCTCAGGATAAACATAGAATATTAACGATGTGCTTGCCCTTTGGGATGGTTCCTACAGTAGAAAACTGTAATACTTGGGATACGGTATTTGCCGCGCTCTATACACCTGCACACAGTACACCGACACTAGCAAATTTACCGGAAGTGCTGAAACAAATTCAAAATGAATATGGGGCTGCCCCGGCCCTAGATTTGGGGATGCATCTGATAGACAACTTTGCCAGAGTATCCTCAATCATTTTAAGTAACCTTAAAGGGGAAGCAGTCGCACTTGCAGTGCGCATGCGGCTCTGTGGCGTTCCGCAACAAGACCAAGAACGAGAGCTGCCTAAAATAATAGCGGAAACATATTCAAGTATCGGTTGAGATAGCCTAGGGGCCAGACCACAAAAACCTCAATTCCAGGAGAAATCAAGTAAAGATAACTCCCAAAAACAACCTGATGGTAATAAGAAACGCTGGTATAAAAAGCAATAGATGCCTAAAAAAGAAAGGGGAGAATCTCCACGTACGGAGACCCCGCAGAATAGGTATAATCTCAGAAATAGAGATATCAAACGCCTGATAGATATCAATATACTGATACACGCCAATCTCGTTCCTTTCAGGACTCATCGGAAAAGAGAAATGAGAGAGGTGGGCGATAAGAGCAAAGAACAGAGTACGTGAAACCAAGACAGGAATCACAACGCTCTGTTTCTGTTAAAAAGGAAGAGAAACCTGCCCAACAAAAACAACAGGGTCCTCTTGAAGAATAAGAACTGGGCTCTAGCATTGCTAGACAGCGCGCAGAGGTCACAATAGTTTGCCGGAATCTTCTAGAGCATCTGGAGGTGGAAGCAACTGATGACTTTATACAAGTAGAAACAGCAGACATGCGTGTCTCCAAGCCTGATAGGGTGTACAAAGTAACGCTGCAATTAGAAGGAGACATTGAACGCACAATAAACGCAATCTTTTGGGATCGCATAGTTAAAGTGTATGATGTCTTGTTGGCTGAACAAGATTGGCCGCCTGACTTTGTACGTATCTGCCCACATGGAGAAGATGTCATTAAGCCTTCTTTCTCGCCCCTTGTTCCAGAGGAACTTACTGAATCCTATTCCATTGAATGGGCTCTAGCACAAGCACCTGCATTATATAGAAATCACTTAGGGTGGGATAAAGACTCCCCCTACCATGTAATTCCCATTAAAAGTGAACCTCAGCCACAACCGCAGTATCCTATTAAACATGAAGCAAGAGCACCAGTGAGAGAAGTACTCACGCAATTAGAGCACCAGGGTGTGGTTGAACCCTGTGTCTCGCCAATGAATAACCCTTTATTTCCTTTAGCTAAACTGGACCATTCATACAGAATAGTCTTAGACTACAGACATTTAAACAGTCATACACGCACCTATGCTATACAAAATTCACATAGCACTGCACTAATGAGCAACATAGTGCGTAAAAAATATAAAACTACATTAGACATTTCAAATGGGTTTTTCTGCCAGAATATAGTGCCTGAAAGCAGGGACTTAACAAGCTTTAGCGCACTAGGCTCTCAGAAAAAATTCTGTTGTTTACCTCAGGGGTATAAGAACAGCCCAGGACTGTTCGCGGCTCGTGTTACGGCCATTTTACACAAGATTGATCCTGAAGCATTGTCCTACGTAGAGGCTATATATCTCATGGATGATGAGTTACTACAACATTTAAGACGGGTAGCCCGCATTGTTGTAAGGTTTGCCGAATTTGCATACAAATGTAACTTTAAAAAAAACAAAAAATTGTCTTCCTCAGCGTCCTGTTTCTAGGATATGAGCTGTCAAATGAAGGGAAGAGCCTAGCCCCACAATTTTTAGAAAAATGCGCACAGTTACAACCACCGAATACGATTAAAAAACTCCAATCATTATTGTTTTTTTTTAACCTTGACAGAACTTACATTCCAGATTATGCTACGCGCATAAAACCTTTATATGACTTAATACCTCCAGATGTTTCAAGTAAATTCTGGACAACTGAACATGCACGCATTCTTAGAGAATTGCAGACAGACATGCTTGCAGCACAACATTTACGCACAAGGGACAACAAAACACATTTGGTCTCCAGAGTAATAGCTGGGGCCATTGGTTTCACCTATGTGACATTTAATGAAGGTGAGACAGTCCCGATTGCATACAAATCACATTTGTATTCAGCAGCTGAACAATGCTTTGGTCCCACAGAGAAAATTCTCCCTGCTGTGCAGATGGCTGTTATTAAAGAAAGACCTCTGGCCCAGGGAAAACGCATTATTGTCGTTTCTCCAATCCCAGCCCGAGAGGCTGTTACAAAAGCTAGCGTTCCGAACGCAAAAGCACTACATCCACATTGAATACAATGGGCTACATCTCTAACAGCCACTGATGTAGAATACATTTTTGACCCAAAGTTACAAACTCAGGAATTCCTGCAATATGAAGTATAATATACAGTTCCAGCAAATACCTTGACTATTGATCAGTATCATAGAGTCATGTACACCGATGGCTCTGCAAAACCTGCAATTGGAACTAAACATCAATATTCTGCTGCTTGCGCAGTAGTAAGTGACTATATGGAAGGGGATCAATTTTGTCCTCTACATACATTTACACAGACCTTAGGGGATTGTACAGCACAATTGGCTGAGCTAAAAGCTCTGCTGATGGCACTAGAAAATACAGATCCGGCACAGTCTACGCTGATTGTTTGTGATTCATATTATTGTGTCCAGTCCTTTAATGAATACCTGCATTATTGGCTCCAGAATGGGTTCAGAGACTCCAAAGGCAACACCATTAAACACAGACTACTGTGAGGGAAAGTAACGGATCTGAAAAAGATGCTACCGAATGTCCATGTTGTGCATACACTTCAACACCAGCGCGTTGGAATACACGTTGCTGGAAATACATTGGCTGATGAAGCCGCAAAGTCGGCAGTGGAAGTAGCCACTGTAGCTGCAGTGACTCGCTCAAGTTCCAAACCAGACGCAGACATTTGGGCTGCCGTAAAAGCTACGGCTGATGGTATGCCCCATCCTAAAGGATTTCCTAACAAATATCAATACCATATGGGAAGTATGCTGAATGCTGAAGTTAAGATACCAGGCGTAGGCGTAAAAGATGTCCTTAACAAAGATATAAGACCACAATTGATCAAAGCAGCGCATGAGGGGGTGGCATCTGCACATGCTGGTATGGCGGCTACAATTTCAATCTTACAGGCCTGTTATTGGTGGCCAGTTCTCTATAAAGAGACTAAGCAGTATGTCCTTTGTTGTGACATCTGTCAACAAATGAAAGTTTCCATGGCCAAGCGCCCGCCGCAGACACCCCTCTTAATTTCTAACAAACCGTTACAGTGTGTGTACTTGGACCACTGCGGTCCACTAACACCTGACATTGCATACAAATACATATTAGTCGCTGTTGATTCATGCTCCAGATTTGTATGGGTGTGGCCACAACGCTCGGCTGACGCTCGGACTGTTATTAAAGATTTGTGAGTCTTTATCTGTACATATGGAGTTGGGGCGTTCCATTCGGACCAGGGCCCTGCTTTCGCCTCAAGGGTATTCGGGGACACCATAGCTTCATTGGGGTTCCAACTGCAGTTCTCGTCTCCATTTCATCCCGAGGGAAATAGTGTTGTGGAGCAATTAAACTGCGATTTAAAGCAATCCTTATCAGCCAGAGTCTTAGGAACAGGTCGTAGTTGGCTTAATCACCTGTATGGAGTCAAGAGAGCACTAAATAACCTGCCTAGAAGGTCCCTGGGGGGTCGTACTTCATATGAGTGCCTGTTCGGAACTTGAATGTTTGTTCCGGATCTTGATGGTCCTGATGTGGAGGCAGCAGAAACACATTTTGACATAAATGAACGTGTCACTGTTTTACAGGAATTACAACAGTTCCGTGATGATAATTCTTCCGAAAGTGCTGCCTCCACAGGAATTAAGGCTGTGCCAGTAACATCTACCGGCTGGATTCTCAGAGTTGGGGATCTTGTATGTGAAAAGGTCGCAGAGAAAAAGGAATTTGGCCCTTCTTATCGAGCACCAGTCCCTGTACTGGGGATACACTGTACCAGAACTGTTATTCTACCACAGTTGGCAGGTGCCAAAGAAAATCATTTTGTTTCAATTGACAATGTCAAATTACACCATGTGGCCGATCCTGCACAGCCGACCAAGAGGAACATCCAGTAGTTCCTGAATCCCTCTTACTACTGGCGAAGAAGTTCCACTAGAAGTTGTTTATGCCAACACTGATACCTCTCTGAGCTTGGGGAGGGTGGATGATGATCTTGCATTAGTTCATATAACATCAAATAATTTAGAAACATTTGACCAAGTCATCTCAACTCCATGCCAAACGGATGGTGCTGTCTATAGCGTGCCACCACAGGAAACACCAACTCCACCACTGACAACGGCTACGCCATTTGCACGAACTGCCTCTGGTTAGTTTGCCGACTTCAACGACAGTTTATCAGACTCATTCGCCTCTTCGACAGCTGATTTGTCAAGTGCACGTAAGCAAACACACTGGCTTAAAGAAACATACTTCATTTTTCCATGGAACTATGTATGGCTTTCTTTGACTGTCCTAGCCTTTCTACTTTGGATTGGTTTTGTGATTACCTTTTTCTTATTAATACATGGTCATTTTCTTCCCGAAAGATCAGCGGTTGAACAGGTGGAGGAGGTCTTGAAACCACATTTTTCATCACATAATGTCCGAAGAGACTTATCTTTTGTGAACATCTCTGCAGTGCCAATTCCTGAAGGGATTGTTGGGGACAAAGTAATGTTCGATATATATGGTCCTGCAGAAATTATTCAAATACCGTATGTGTTAAAATTATCAATGAATGATATAGTCCTACCAGCCATTGTATCAGATGATTGGGATGTGAAAACAGGTGATTCTATGATGACGGAATTGCAATATTATACTGTCTTTGAAAACGAAGAAGTGTACCAATTCAAAGAAAGTTATGGTGATATGTTCTGCTATAATTATTATGGGCACCACTTCATACATAGAGCGAGAAGTCCCAAAACAATATTTAATTACACGCAATGGGAACATTGTCTAACCCCACCGCAAGGGAGTTCTAAAACTTATACTGAAAAGTTTACATATTTTTCTGGGCATAATCAAAAGAATGCTGAGTCATATTATTTTAAAGCAACTTCCACTAAGGATATACACATGTTATTGACCAATACGGAATTCATATATTCGGAATCTTTTGTTTCCCGGTTATCAATAGAAGGTTATGAATATTGGTCCAAATCCATTGATCTGAAAAGTGTTTGGGGAACGAAATATTGGCAGATAAAGGGAAAGGAAACATTGTTTAGAGCATGTCTCATTCCTGTTCAAATGATCTTTTTAAATGAAACAGTGCAACAAACAAGTTGTTTAGGCTTAGCAACAATCAGAGAATTAAACATGCCCAGTATACCTGCCCTTGCAAAATTCAACAGCTGGCAAAAGTACATGAATGCAACTAAAGATAAGTGGGTCCAGAATGGTACGTTTAATGCTTCACTGACACATCCAGGCGGGTGGTTCTTGTGGCCCATAGATACCAACGGGTGTCATCAACGTTTTATTAAATCCTCGGGGGTTTTAGGACGAATAGGCCAGACCCTCGCTATATATCGGCAGAACATGCAGAGATTATTACAACATATAGGGGGTCATTACAACATTGGCGGTAAAAGCCGCTTACCGCCGTGCAGAAGACTGCCAACACACCGCCGCGGCCGCGGAATTCCGCCACGGTAATTATGACCCACGGCTCGGAATCCGCCAAAATCCAGACACCCACACAAGTCCGCCACAACAAAGGGCAGTGATAAACTGGCAATACCAAAACCTCCACCGTCACGCCAACAGGAATACGGCCACACTATCACGACCCACGAACCCACGTGGCGGTCTTTCAACCGCAGTATTCCATTGGCTGTACACACCGCCGCGCTCAAAATACACACAGATTTACAAAACACTACCACATTGGACAATTCCAAATACACACACCTGATACCCATACACACACTACTCCCACACATCCAATACAATATAAAACACACACCCACATTACCCACAAACCCTTACGTCAACAATTGCGACTGAAGGCCAGAGAGAGACACCACCATCTACAAACTAGCATCCACAGGCACTCAACACCATCAATCACACAACATCCAAGCACCCCACACAACACACCTCTAAATATCACCCCACACATCACAACACACACCACCCCACACATCACCCACACCACCCTATGGCACCGCAAAGACACCCCAGGTTCTCTGAGGAGGAGCTCAGGGTCATGGTGGAGGAAATCATCCGGGTAGAACCACAGCTATTCGGAACACAGGTGCAGCACACCACCATAGCTAGGAAGATGGAGTTATGGTGAAGAATCGTGGACAGGGTCAACGCAGTGGGACAGCACCTAATAACTAAGGATGACATCAGGAAGAGGTGGAACGACATACGGGGGAAGGTGCGTTCCGTGGTCTCAAGACACCACCTTGCGGTTCAGAGTACTGGCGGTGGACCCCCACCTCCTCCCCCACAACTAACAACATGGGAGGAGCAAGTCTTGGCTATACTGCATCCTGAGGGCCTTGCAGGAGGAATGGACTCTGGTAATTCAAACCTTTAACTTCTTCATCCCCCACCCACCTGCATGCTATCAAATACCCCCACCCTCACCCTCACTCCCATCACTCCAACTCCTCAGGTATGTCCCAATATCACAAACCACACAACCCAAACCCAAGCACTGAATGTAATACCAAAGCATGGACACCCATCACCAAAGCATGGCCACTGCACATACCCATATCACACAAGGTCCTACATAGAAATGCAAGCACTGGGGTATAGGGTCATCCACCCATTGCACACCATGGCACACACAGATGCAATAATCATGCCTTTACACCCCTACAGGACCCCTACCCAACGTCACCAGACAGGAGGGTCCAGATATGTCCACTCCACCCACAGAAGAGCCCTACAGTGATGACAGAAGCTCTGTCTAACTGGATCAAGATGACCAGCCCGGACGACCTGGGATCTCGGGACAGTCGGTTCCCCTCACACTGGCACATGCCACTACAGAGATTCCCCCCTCTGGAAACACCAGCACAGCACTCACCCAGCGGGCCCATAACTCTGTCCCCAGGACACGTCAATCAGCAATGTGTCCACCACTACAGGGAACCCAGGCCAACCCACCACCCCAACAACACCAGGGACCTGGGGGCAGTGGTAGTGGGCACACGGTTCAGGGGACAGAGGCACAGGAACACAGGGGAACTGGGAAGGCTGCTGTGCGACAGGGGGAGGACAGGCCCAGGGAACCCACTCTCCACAAGGCCCTCTCCAACATCATGGGAGCCTACCACCATTCCCAGGAGACGATGGCAACGGTACTGGCCAAGTTTCAGGAGACCCAGCGGCTGCAGGAGGAACAGTATTTGGGCTTCAGGGAGGAACTCAAATCCATCAATTCCACCCTGGGCACCATTGTAGGAGTGCTGAAGGAACTCGTGAACACCAGGAGGGACATAGTGGCACAACAAGGGGCCCCTGACACTAGCCTGGACGATGAACTGCTCACCACCTCTGCCGGTGCTAGTGGACAGGAGGCACCACCACAGGACCACCACACCAGCACCCCACCCCCTGCAGATGGAGAACCACCCTGTAAGCGGCCCCTGAGATCCAGGACAAAGACAGAGAACAATGCCAAGACCCCCGCCAAGAAATGAGACCACCCTGATTGTCATCCTTCTGTCCCACTTTGTCACCCTGTCCATACTTAAACTGCCCCAGCTTCACTTCCTATGCCCCTTTGAACAATGCACCTGTGAGACTAATAGACTGGACTCTGCCATGGACATTCCTCCACCATCACCCCTGACCATTTTACAACCCCCTCCACTATTGAGCACTTAAATAAACACCCTTAAATCATAAAACAATCAGGAGTCTGTCTGTGCTTTTGAAAATGTGTATTAGCAATAACAGTGGCAAAATGCTATATCAAATGTAATGTCAACATATGTATGTCACACAGCTCTAGTCCATGCAGAAACAAAGCAGATGTCGCACAGTGGGACCCACATCTGTGAAATCATAAGGGAAAGGGACAACTCAGTGACCATACACTGGGTTAAAATGACAGACAGATGAGAGGTAGTAGAATTAAATCAGATGTAGCAGCCAGTGTTGTCTTCTTACCTGTGTCTCACTGAAAGTATTGCAGGATCACCGTGTTCCTGTTGTCTATGTCCTCTTCTTCTGCTTCCTCGTCTTCACTGTCCACAGGCTCCACAGCCTGGACTATCCTCCTGCAGAAAAGGCACCTGTCGTCGCAAAGCCAAGTTGTGACGCATACAGCAGGCTAAGATGATCTGGCACACCTTCTTTGGTGAGTAGAATAGGGAACCACCTGTCATATGGAGGCACCGGAACCTGGCCTTCAGGAGGCCGAAGGTCCGCTCTATAATCCTCCAAGTTCGCCATGGGCCTCATTGTAGCGTTTCTCTGCCCCTGTCCTGGGATTCCTCACTGGAGTCAGTAGCCATGACAGGTTGGGGTAACCAGAGTCACCTGCAAATATCGAGGGGCAACTGTTAGACACACACTAACTCATAGGGACATCCCCAGACCCAGACACCTAGTCACACTGTATTGGGTCCATATCCTCACCTAATAGCCACACACGGTGCCTCTGGAGTTGCCCCATCACATAAGGGATGCTGCTATTCCTCAAAATGTAAGCGTCATGCACTGAGCCAGGAAGTTTGGCATTCACATGGGAGATGTACTGGTCTGCCAAACATACCATCTGCACATTCATCGAATGGTAACTCTTCCAGTTTCTGTACACCTGTTCACTCCTGCGTGGGGGGACCAAGGCCACATGTGTCTCATCAATGGCACCTATGATGTTGGGGATATGTCCCAGGGCATAGAAATCACCTTTCACTGTAGGCAAATCCTCCACCTGAGGGAAAACGATGTAGCTCTGCATGTGTTTCAGCAGGGCAAACAACACTCTGGACAACACATTGGAAAACATAGGCTGGGACATCCCTGATGCTATGGCCACTGTAGTTTGAAAAGACCCACTTGCTAGGAAATGGAGTACTGACAGCACCTGCGCTTGAGGGGGGATTCCTGTGGGATGGCGGATAGCTGACATCAGGTCTGGCTCCAACTGGGCACACAGTTCCAGGATTGTGGTACGATCAAGTCTATAGGTGATGATCACATGTCGCTCCTCCATTGTCGACAGGTCCACCAGCGGTCTGTACACCGGAGGATGCTGCCATCTCCTCAGATGCCCCAGCGGACGGTGCCTATGAGGAGAACAGCGAGCCGAGACTCAACCAACTCTGAGGTATGTAAACACAGCTTAATTGGAAAATATTAGCAAATCGACATATGCCTGTATTAGTGTTTAAGCAAGGCCTAGATATGTGTGACGCAGTCCAAAATAATGCCATGTGGCCCCCTGAAATGGCGGCTGCCTGACCTGTAAAGTGGGACAAGGGGATATGAGGTAACTGCGCTGGCGTTGTGCACCATCGCGGTAGGCAGTTGAAGACCGCGGCGCAATCCTGCATTGGTTAACATTGGACCCTATGGGTCCCAGGAGCCAATGACGATGTACGCCGGCGGTGACGGTGCGCACCGCCGCGGACGTGACCGCCATTTTCTCTCTGTTCAATCACTTGATACCTGATCTTCGACAGGAGGGGACCTACACTGCAAGTGCTGCTGTGACCTCAGTCTGGAAGAGACAATGGCTCGTGTGTCTGGGGAAAGGGCCCCTGCCCTCAGCACGGAGGAGTGGGACAAACTAGTGGATGGGGTCCTCCCCCAGTACACGCTACTCTTCGGTCCTCCAGACAAACAGGTAAGTACACTGTGAGCATGCTGTACGGGCAATGTCTGTGTGGAGTGGTGTGGATGAAAGATGGAGGGGGGTGAGAATGAGACGTGCATGAAACGACGGTGAGTGCAGGGGCGTCATGGCAAGGGTAGGGATGCTGGCCAATGACTGTGATGGTGCGGATGGTAATATCTTCTCCTTTTCCCCTGTACTATTCCTGTAGGTCAGCGCCCACCAGAAGAAGGACATTTGGCGTGCAATCGCCAAGGAAGTCCGGACCCTAGGGTTCTACCACAGATGGAGCACCCACTGCCGGAAAAGATGGGAGGATATTCGCCGCTGGAGCAAGAAGACGGCGGAGGCCCAGCTGGGGATGGCCTCCCAACATGGAAGGGGTGCCCGTCGCACCATGACCCCCCTGATGTTCAGGATCCTGGAGGTGGCATACCTGGAGTTGGATGGGTGCTTGAGGGCATCACAGCAGCCACAAGGGGGTGAGTACACTCTCATTCTGCTGATTCAGCGTGCATTGGAGGTGTCTGGGTGGGGGAGGTGGGCTGTGGGTTCCCCTAGACCAGGGCGAGTTTAGTAGGAAAGGTCCCTTCTTAAGGCAGGCCCTGTGGCACCCCACCCAACCTGTGTACAGTACCAACTACACCTAGTCAAGCTCCTGTGACATTCATGTGTGCAGCAATCGGGCATAGGCTTGTAACCCATGTCCCTGGGATTGATTAGGGAACTCCAAGTGCATGGCGTAGTGCAGGGGGCTTCTGTGTCTGTAGTGTCCGCCAACTGTAGCGGTATTGCATGCACTCAACATGTCTTTCTTCTGTCTTCCCCACCCTTTTTGTGGTCTCCCCGTTCTTGTGTGCATTAGCATCATCAGGCGGAGGAGCAGTGGCACCAGAGCAGGAGGGAGCTGCATCCCACATGGCCCTGGAGGGCGACACAATGTAGTCTGAATTCAACAGTGGGACGGAGGGCGAGGGGAGCTCCACGGTGGGGACAGGAGCTGAGACCAGCGATACGGACTCCTCCTCTGATGGGAGCTCCCTTGAGGTGGCGGGCACCTCTGTGCCCACTGCATCTACAGGTACAGCCACCACCCCCCCTACCAGCACCGTCCTCCCAGCAGCCCCTCAGCGTGTGTCCCGTGCCCGCTCACCCAGGAGGGTGGGCATCTCCTTCGCCCCAGGGACCTCAGGCCCTGCCCCTGTCACCTCTGCTGCCCTCAGTGAGGAGGCCATTGACCACCTCAGGTCCCTCACTGTTGGGCAGTCTACCATTTTGAATGCCATCCAGGGTGTAGAGAGGCAGTTGCAACAAACCAATGTACACCTGGAGGGCATTCATTCTGGTCAGACAGCCCATCAGCAAGCTTTTCAGACTCTGGCCTCAGCACTGATGGCAGCCATTGTCCCTGTGTCCAGCCTCCCCCCTCCAACTTCCTCCACCCAGACCCAAACCCCTGTACCTCAGCCTATCCCAAGCACACCATCAGACCAGCATGCACACACCTCAACACACAAGGGAAGCTCTGGCAAACATAAGCACCACACATCCCACAGGCACTCACGCAAGCATCATACACATGCAGACACACCAACATCCACTGCCTCCACTGTGTCCCCCTCCTCCATGCCTCCCTCCTCCCTCCCTGTCTCGTCTCCACTCACACCTGCATGCACTACATCCTCAGCCACTATGTCCATCACCAGCACATCCACCACCACACCCCGCTCACGTGCACTCACCACCCCCACTACCATTCACACATCCCGTGTCCTCTACCAGTGTGTCTGTGAGCCCTCCTCTCAAACTACACAAACGCAGCCACACACCCACCCAACAGCCATCCACCTCACGACAGCCTCCAGCCCATGCACCTTCACCCAAAGTCAGCAAACGTACACCTCCTACAAACACTACCTCTTCCTCCACTCCCAAACCCCCTCCATCTACCTGTTCCCCAAAAACTTTTCCTGTCCAACCTTGACCTCTTCCCCTCACCTCCCCCACCCCTTAAGTCTCCTAGGGCCCGCCTCTCCACCAGCACCGCTGCCCAGGACCCCAACGCCACCAGCACCGCTGCCCAGGACACTGCCGCCACCAGCACCGCTGCCCAGGACATCTCCGCCACCAGCACCGCTGCACAGGACACCGTCGCCACCAGCACCGCTGCCCGGGACACCGCCGCCACCAGCACCGCAGGCTAGTGAGCGCCAAAGATTCCGATGCTGCTAAGGCCGCCACGAGCTGGATGAAGCACTCTGGGCACAAAGCCCCATCCAGAACCAGTGGAGTATCTCATCCACTACCTCAGTCCTTGGCAGGATGAAGTACTTTGGGCACAAAGCCCCCTCCAGAAACCAGTGGAGAATATTATTCACTTGAGAGACTGTGGCTTTGCACTCCCCAGGATGCAGCAGTGGGCAACCCACCCACTGAAAAGACTTGTGAGACTGTGGCTTTGCACTCCCCAGGATTGAACAGTGGGCAAACCACCCACTATAGAGACTTGAGAGACTGTGGCTTTGCACTCCCCAGGATTGAACAGTGGGCAAACCACCCACTGGAGAGACTTGAGAGACTGTGGCTTTGCACTCTCCAAGATTGAACAGTGGGCATGGAGCCCCCTTGTGGATCTGGCGTCGTGAACTCATCCAGCTGAGGTGCCCCCCCTTCCCTTCCCCCTGAGGTGCCAGTTTTATTTCTATCTAATTCCCCAGCAGTGTTCTCTCTGTCTTGTTCGGGTATTGAGTGTAGGCCTCGCCCATGGCTTTTGGGCCCAGTGGTTCACAGACTATGATAGTGGAATACCTTGGACTTGTATTCTTGGTGTATATATTTGTTTGAAGTGTGAATATCTTTATATATGTGTATATTTTTGATTACTGTCTTTTGATATATTAAAATCATTCGACTCATTTCCTTTTGTCCTTGCATTCTTTCAGGGGAGTTTGGGGGGTGTAACTGTAATGTATCATGATGTATTAGTGTGTGTGTTGTCGTGGGTGAGGGTGGGGGTGGGAGTGTTGCGTGTTGTGTGTGTGTGTCACTGTTTTTTCCCTCCCCCTCCCCTGTGTCATAGGTGCAGTACTCACCGTGGTCTTCGCCGCCGGCATTCATGCTCCTGGTAGAGGAGCAGGAAGATAAAGGCTGGAAGAATCTGAAGTTCCGGTTCCATGGCGTCCTGGTTCCTCGTGGGATGTGTAGAGGTGAGCGTTTCCCCTTCCAAGTCCTGTTTCCGCTGTGTTTTTGTTCGCGATGAATCCGCCCCAGAAAAGGTGGCGGATTGGCCTGTTGTAATTCTGTGGGCGGTACATTGTCCTCAGCCTGTCTGTTGGAGGTTACCGCCGCAGTATTTGTTTGTTCCGCCTTGGCGGTCGGAGTGTTAAAGTGGCTGTCTATGTTGGCGGTTTCCGCCAAGGTCGTAATTCCATTTTTTTTCCGCCCGCCTGTTGGCGGTTTTACCGCCACTTTCACACTGACCGCCAGGGTTGTGATGACCACCATAGTGTAGGAAAATTATGCCAACAGTGGCTAAAATCATCCTCACTTAACGCGGTTAGAGCACACCTCAATCTCTTGTCTAACACCACTGACTTACAAGATTTCTTGTCAGGCACCAGAATAACACGTAGGAAGCGTTTCTTATATGAAGTATACAAAGAAATATGGAAAGTTTCCCAACAAGATGCTTAAGCCCGGTTAAGGCAAATAGATCAGGAAAATCTAAAAAAGGCATTAGCTGTTGAAGATAATGGGATTAACACCTTGTCCGACCGGATATATACAATTAACATTGCTTCTTCTGCTATAGACATTATACGATCTGATATGTCTTCTTTATACCATGGACAGAGTCAGACCAGGTCCATTATGCAGTTGGGTTGGACACTTCAAACATTGAAGGCGGGTCGTGTTCCATGGCAGCACGTCAGTGCAAGGGAAATATTTTTTCCTTTAATTTAACGCGGCAACAACAACTAATGGCTAAGAAAGAAGCGACTTATGTCATGCTTAACATCGAGAAAATAGAAAGGTTGCCTTTCACCGTGGCCGAAATACTATCGGCAGAGTGGTTAATACAAGGGGTTATTTCAACATTACAATTCACCTCCTGTTTGAAACACATTCCAGTAGCCAGATATGAAAAGCTGGGAGATAGTTACATCCATGAGGTGTGGGAGCTACCCTTCTCGTACAAATGCTTCAATGGCATGAAAGAGGTCTTTCTTAGCCGTAATAAATGTGAGACTTCAGTCAGCCATTCAATGATTTGTAAACAGCTGTCCTTGCATGGGGCGGGTAACGCCTCGGCTGCAAATTTGGCTTGTGATCTTAAGGGAGTTCCAGTCCCCTTGATTAGACATATGTTCCAGGTGCTTTCAAATGGCATCTACGTCTGTCTCAATAGTGAAGACTGTTGTGGCATGCGAGATGGAATAGTTTAGGTTGTTTCGGTCTCTTAGGTCGTTACATGCTGCGGGAACGTACTGTTTCCCCCCACTAAAATGAAGGAGGTAGCCGATATCTGGCCTCACATTGCTACTTCAAAAGTGAATTTTGACAAGTTAAGTAGACTCAAGGCTTTATTGTTTCAAAGGCATATGGCCCTTACATCTGCACGCGAGACCTACGCACTTCAAGTGGCAAGGTCATCAGCAGAAATACAGTCCCTGTTAAATACGAACTTTCCGAGACATTTTGGTGAACTCATGGGACAAATATTTAATGCGTCCAGCACGACTGGATTAGCACATATTTTCAAAGCTGTCAGTTCTGGTTTTGTTCACACCTTCTCCTCCATATTCGGTTTGATACCTTCAGCTATCCACTCAATTTTCAGCAGTATTTTTGGGGATTTCCGATAACTTTGGCTTTATTAGCCAGCATCCTGCTGTTGCTGTTGTTTATGCGTAATAGCTGTCCCACCGCAACAAGGACAAACGACGGCAGTATTTTGGAGCAACACTCCTGGAACATTTGGAGTGTGGCTGGTCTTTGTCATTCAGACAGGTTTTGTATTGTGTGCAGCCTGTGTTCCGGTGCCTTTGGCGCTCTTTTGAACATGCACTGGAAGTTTGTCTTTCACAGCAGCGCCCCCCAGCAATAGATGCTGATCTGTTGATGTTCTCATTGAGGGTTCATCACCAGACATGCGCACTGAGGCTGCGTTTGCTACGTGAAGCTAATTATGAGTTACCTTTCCTGGAGGAAGTTGCCATCAACTCATCAATGGGCACTGCATGGGATGCCACCTTGGTTGATACTGGGGCTATGGAACACACCTGCTCCTCGATCATTTTTGAGGCGGACTTTACGGTTTTGTCATTTGCCGAACTGGAAGATCTCCTGCTTTCCATGACTCGTGCTTGATTTGGAACTTTTCTAAATTTACATTTTCATTGAATTCATTTCTAAGCCACATGCTCATGTTTTAAATTGCCAAGTAGTATGCTTATGTGTCCTTTTAGCTTGTCAAAATTGAGTAGAGTTTTAGGTATATCTTAGGTTGGGATATTTTAGTTTTGGCTTGAACCACTTTCTACCGACAAGGGGAGGGTGTTGTGTAGCCATTTCAGTTATAGCTCCATGCACGTTAGTTTAATACACTAGGCCGCTGTGCACCTTGACCTAGATGTATTTTATTCAGCGTTCGCATTGTTATTTTTACAATAACCAGTTTTACGGCCTTGCTTTAATTTCTTCTATCTAACTGTTTTGCTTAGTTCAGCATTGTGTTCTCAAACAACACATTCTTGATCACTCTGTGCTTCAGTCAAGGCTACAGTCTGGTACATTGCCGGTAAACGTGGTAGAAGTTTAGTCTCCAACATTCGTAGAAAATACACATCCTTACGTAGGGACATTTTCTAGGAACATCAGCTGTGTTAACTATGAAAAACACTTTCTAGTCCCATTACACATCAAGAGGGAGATTCCAGCCAGGGAACAACAACTGTATGCTGAATGCTTCGCTGCAGATGCTGATGCAGATCACAGGCCTTTGCTCAGGTATGAGGGTTGATGTCCTCCCAAGGGAACTTGAAAGGCAGGATTAGAGCTTAACATGCTGTGCTCAAAATATGATTTAGATAGGAAATAGTCCATCGATTCTAGTGGCAATATGATAGCGTTATTCTTATGCTTCACTCTCATCGCCACCATTTTAATATTGTTGTGTTGTGTCGTTCTGGTTATTGCAGCTCACGCTTTGCTATCCAAAATGCAGTCGTTTTATTAAACCAATCTTTAAAACTTATATTGCTTTTATTGTCATTTATATATGAGACCGAATTGTGAATGAGAGAACCGGATGCGACCTGAGTGACCACACTTCCCTGAGAAGTACGATATGTTATGCGCTCGGCTGCCCAATCATCCCTACCATTCGGGAGAGATGAGGCCCTGCTAGTTAGCCGGAGCAAAGCCCGGATTTGGAGTGACAGGTGTCACCCACCATGGGTCAGACTCAGTCCCCCACACTGTGGACGATCTTGCTGCTCAAAATCCAGTAGTCTCATTAGAATAATGAGAGCCTAAGCGACACTGCCACTTCGAAAAACATATCCAAGTTGTCCCATAACACTGTTAAAACAGTTATGATCTGATCTATTTGTGTATACCTTTTGTCGTGGTTTTCTCTTAATTTAGGGAGAGTGTTTATGAAACAGAACAGATCTGCTTGAGACCATGAAAAATGCACATAAGCTCCTGCCTTAAAAGATACTCTCTCACTGTTGCTGTCTTCTCTGTGTCCTCTCCTTCCATCAACCTTTTGTTTTCAGCGCCCTTAAGTTCCTATCACTCGTAGTCATCCTAGAATTAATTCTCAATTTCCTTCTCTGAGTTAGATCATACCCAAACTAATATGCTAGTGTCCCAATCTTTGTGTATGCTTTCTGTGCCACCCTTGCAGATTCTTTGCTTCTGTAGATCAATTCACTCTCAGTGTAGAGTCCCAAAAAGTCTAATCCCACATTGCCCTTGACAATCACTTCAAGTTCAGTTTTCAATTGAGCAACATTTATCCTCTGTGGGGACAATCCATTGAGTAATGGGGTTGTTCAAGGAACTGTGACCTGTATAGGGGTTCTGATCATTCCTCCTGTCTGATATCCAGGGTCTGGGACACTAAGGGGTTCTGTGGCTAACTGAATGCTGGGGAAGGCTAAACTTGGGGAGTACTTGTGGTCATAGGGGTTTGTAGAGGGCTCATGCTGGTTGGATCATGGTTAGACAGATACTTTGGACTGGTGGGTCTGTGAACTACCTGCCTCTGTGTAACTCAAGGGTGCACTCGCCTCTCTGGTGGACTATTGCAGGGTAAGCACCTTCCGTCTTAATGATATCCTAATGCCATCTTCTCTGTCTCTCATCATCCTGAACATATAACCATGAAAGAACTCGCTGCAGGTTTTATGTGCAAATCTTTTTCTATGTTTTATTTGCCATTTGATCCCAAAGCTTTATGACCTTGGATTGAGAGGGGCAGTGTAGAGGCCTTAAATTGCACATTCTCCTCCTCAAATTCTCAAGTCCGCGTATCTGAAACATGCCACATAATGGGAACTGTAATTCCCCATCTTTCTCAATTTATGATGTCATTGTTGGAGTCATACACACATGTGTAACCCTCTCATTGCCACCATTTCCCTAGGTAGTGTGCTTTCAAGTGGAATTTTCTCCTCCATTTCTTACTGTCAGCTATGGGTCTCCCCTCATCATTTACTCGAGTCTCTCTCACTCATAGAGCTCACGGCTTGCCCACCAATGACAGCTTGACCAAGTCAAAGGTCAGCCAATCACACAACAGCTCTCAGCATCTGCAAGCCTATCCATGCGGGGCACCTTGTGATGTCAACAGCCCATGTACTGTCAAACTCCTCTGAACTCTGCTTTCTTATTCTTGCTCTCTATTAAACTTTAACGTCATCCACTTCTTCTATATGAAATGAAGTACTATTCCAGAACAACATTCACACAACAGCAGACTCTCGACCTGCAGGAGTTTGTCCTAACCAGTGTGCTCAGTCCTGTGCGCTAAGGAATGAACAACAATCCGCCTTAATTAGTACAACCTCACAATAGCAAAGTTATGTAATTGTAATTGTATTTACTCAGCCCTCGAAGTGTTATTTGGGAGTCTTGGAAGGTTGAGGCTTGGGATGATTAAAGGAGAGATGGAGGAGGGAAAAGTCTGCAGAAAAAGATTAGGGAGATCATAATAGTAGAAGGGGTTTTGGATGAGTCACAGGTGGGATAAATGAGGGAGAATTTAGTAGGGTTGTTTGGGAGATCATAGTGGTAAACTGAGGCTAGGGGTGAGCCAGAAGTGGTAGAGGAGAGAAGAGTTTGGGTAGGATTGTTTTGAAGATTATAGTAGTAGAATGGGTTTGGGATGAGTCAGAGAGTGGGGATGGAGAATAGATCGATAGTGGTATAGGGTGATGGGGAGACAGAGTAAAGCTTGCGAGAGAGTAAGTTATTTGCTTTTCTCTTGTACACTAGGACTAAAGTAATAAATATATAGATATGTGAATACATAGTAAGTGAATATAGGTGTAAGGAATATAATAATGGATATAATATTTTGATATTTAAAGTTGTATTGTATAAACACAGGCTTTCATGATTTGCAATATTTGAAGTTAATTTAATTTTGTACTTTTCTAACATTATTTTTTTCTCAATATTTCAATAGCGAAATACTTGCAGAAAAATAGTTAAGATAACATTTGCTCATTGTGATAGAGAAAATAAAAACAGAGGTTCATAAGTATCTAATCTAACAACTTATCTAGGAACTATGCAATGACCTATGAGCATGTTAAGCATAGAATAATATACACATATATATATGTATACACACACACACACATACATTCTATGCATACTTGTATATACATATATGCATACATATATACATACACACACACACACATACATACATATTTAACTGTGCATAAAATATACATTTGTTAAATAGGCTTGTAGAGTATATATTATGTAATTATATCATAGTAATTATACATATTTCTTAAAGAAATATACATATCTAGATATATACACATAATCACATTATAAGTGTTTACCAACACAGGCATGTGCAGTCCATTGCTGTTTGGACAAGGTGGTTATGAAGAAAAGAGCCCACTCTTGAGTAGTCTTCTTAAGATTCTTAACCGTGGATCTTTTATTCGGGGGGTAATGAATTCCATAGTTTGGCCACTTGAACGGAGAAGGATGTACCACCTATTGTCCTTTTCCTGTATGGTGGTGTTTTGCGGCGGGGTGCTAATCTTGAGCGGAGGTTTCTTTGTAGAATGTATCTGGTGATTTTTTTATGATGAAAAGCGGTCTTGCTCCATGTTTTGCTTTGTGGGTGATACAAAGCAGCTTGAAGGTAGATCTTCTGGCAACCTATAAACAATGAACTGCTCTCAAGGCAGAGGAGATCTGGGCTTGTGGCTGTACATGTAGTAGTAGTCTGGCAGCCAAGCTCTGAATGAGTTGTAGTTTTTTTCATAGTAGATAGAGAGGATCCATGGTAGAGGCCACTGGCGTTATACAGTTTAGACAGTACAAGAGAGATAGTAGATTGGGCCTTGTGTGGAAATTCGAGATGGGGAAGATGCTTCGCACAGTTTTCAAGGTGATGAAGCTAGCTAATTTGTCCTGTTGGGCATTCACTGTTAACTTGGAGTCCATGGTAATTCAATTTTTTTTTAACTTCCTTAGATACTTGAGGAGGTGGTCTTAGATTGGCAGGCCAGGTGCAGAGTGGGTCATAATTGTGAGTATTTCCGTTTTGGAAGCATTCAGATTGTGATGGATCCTAGTCATCCACTGATCAAGGGCTCTTGGCAGCTGAAGAATTGTGAGTTTTCAATGTGTTTCGGCATTGCAATTTAAGGAGTAATTCTGTGTCATCTGCACAGTTGTAGCATGTGAGTTGAAATTAATTGAACAGTTCTGGTAATGACATCATGTAGATGTTGGAAAGCATAGGTGAAATGATTGAGCCTTGAGGGACCCTTGCTTTTGTTAAATAGGGTTTGGACGAGAAAGGGGGAGAATAGATGTTTTGAAGGTAGGGTGTGATCCAGTTGAGAGCAGTCCCTTCTATGCCGGCTTCATGGAGTCTTTGAATTAGGATGTCATGGTCAACAGTGTCAAAGTCAGCTGAGAGGTCAAAGAGAAGTAGTGTAGCAACTCTAGTGTGGTCAACTGCATTTTTCAGATCATCCCTGATGATGATGAGTGCATATTCAGTGACTCTTCATGGACAGAATCCGGTTTGGTAGTCTGAATGTACGGAGTTATCTTCAATGAATTATGAGATCTGCGTGAATGCTGCTCTTTCTATCAGTCTGTCCAGGAAGGGTCCAATTGTAATTGGTCTGTAGTTGTTAGGGTCATGTGGGTCCACATTTGTTTTCTTCAATAATGGGAAATGTATGCCTTTTTAAGGTCTTCAGGAAAGGTTTCTGTAGTTAAAGAATTATTGATGATTCTTTTTACTGGTGTGGCAGCAGAGGTAGATAAAATGATATTCTTGAAGATTGTGCTGGACAAGGGCCAGAAAGGCAGCCGGAAGGTCTGCTTGTTTAGACCAAATCAATAAATTCACTTTGTGATATTTGTTTGAAGGTTGGCTTACTCTTGGAGGGTAATTTAGGAAACAAGTTGGTGCTGGTGGTTTTCCTTTGTTTTAAATAGGAGTCCAAAGTGTCTGCCTTGGTTGTGTAATGATTTGCCAGTTTGTTTGTGAATTCTTGAGTAATGGGATGCGTTCCTTTAATACATTTAGGTTTTCAAAATTCATTGAGAGTTTTATTCTGATTTGCTAATTTAGCATTTTGAATACTGTTTGAATAGTACTTTTTTCAGCTGTTTTGATTGATGAATTGTATATTCTGTTAAGTTTGCATAGGTGAAGTATGTCATGAATGTTGTTTGTTTTGAGCCAGGTTCTTTGCATCTTTCTTTTTTGTTGGTTTAACTTTTTTAGTTCTGTATTTCTCCAAGGTGTTGGTGTTCTTTTGTTTTGTTTAGTTTTTTTGAGTGATATTAGGATATTGAAAGCTTCCTGTAGAAAATCATAAACAATGTAAAAAATATTTGCTGTGTCTAGGTCTATGTTGGCTGTTAGTTGTGTTTCTAAGTCTTCAAAATTGAGTTTGTTCCATCATCGATAGATGTTTGTACATAAGGTGGTCTTTGATGTGTTGATTTGTGTTATTTGATGTTGGAAAGTTACCAAATGGTGGTATGACCATTTGACCGGTGTCATTCTTTGAATGGTAACTAGGTCTAGGTTTCCAAAATGGCCTCTAGGATGTGTCCAGCGATATGTGTGGGACTGTGTACAATGTGATGTAGGTTCAATGTGACTAGGCCAGTGGTGATAGTTTTTAGATGGGACATATTGGGTTTGTCAAACCAAATGTTTAGGGCCCCAAAAATGAATAGGTTGGAGTATAATGTTATAAGGTTTGAAAGTGTGTCCAGATATGTGTCTGGGAATGTTGAATTGTTAGGCGGTGGTCTGTAAAGGAGGAGGAAGTTACAGGAGGAAGTTGGTGTAGGGTTCCAACTGATGATGAGGGCCTCACAACCTTGAATGGAAATGTTGTCTGTTTTGCTGAGATTTATTGCTTGTTTGAATATAATAGTTAGTCCACCTCCTCTTTTGCCTATATGGTTTTGTGTGATGGTTTGATATCCTGAGGTACCAGCTTCATGCGTCCATGTCATCTCCCAACCATGATACCAGTATGAATAGTAAGTCAGATTGTGTGTCAGTGAGCAGGTAATAGATGTGGTGCTTGTTTTTTGAGAGTGATTGAACATTTATGAGTAGGCAGTTTAGAATTTGTGTTTTGGTGGTGGTGTCATTTTGTTTTGAAGAATGGTGAGCAGTATATTTTGAGCTTGTAGCAGGAGTGTTATTAGTTGTGATAATAACTGTATGAGGGTCAACATAGTGTTGTTTTTCTGTAAGGTGTTCCTCGTCCAGCATGCTTATGGAGGAATTTTGTTGGGTCTGTGTGTTGGTGGTGAACTTGGTGGCTGAGAGTGGCATGGTGAGTTTTGTTCTTTTTGTAGAGTAGCCTTGTTGTGTAGTAGACAGGGAGATGCTACGTTGTTAGGATGGAATGTTGTTTATTTTATGTGTGCCTGTTTAGGGTGGAAGGAGTCTGGGTCAGGGGTGGTGGAGGAGAATGGTTTGGAAGGCTCTAAATTGTGCAATGGATGAGAGGTGGGTGAATGAATGTTGTTGTGTTGGGGTGTATGTGGTAGATGTTTGTGAAGCGTGAGAACTTTAGAATACTGTTTGGTCAGTATTTGATTTTTGTGTCGTCATGAAGGTAAGAGTGGGTGTGATGGAAAGAATTATGAAAGTTTGTGTTATTTTGGTGTGCTGATATGTGTGGTTTTGTTTTTGTGAAGTAGTGAGAGGAGATATTGATGTAGTGGTTTTCTGTGAAGGAACTGTATGTGAGTTACTGCTAGTGAGGGTCATTTGAATAATACAAGGGGTGGTGATGTGCTTTGGAGAAGAGTGTGTGAGGTGTGTAAAAGGGGATGGACAAAAGTTGAGTGCATGTGTTAGATTTGATCGCTGGTAGAGGTAATATGTGTGGTGTAGTGGAGTGTAAGGATTGTGTGGTTGTGTGTAATTGGTAAAAAGATGAGGAGGGTGTTGGTGGATGGTGTGATGGGAGGCTGAATGTAGGTTTTGTCGTGATAAAAAGGGGTCTGTTAGGAGCAAGTAGAGGATAGTGCTAGTGTTTTGCATGAACAAGAAGTGTGTGTCTGGACAGATTAAAGTTATGCAGAATGTGGCTTTGTGTTGTGTGGGTGGTGTTTGGATGTTTTAGTGGTAATGGACAGAGTTGTGTTTGGTGTGTGAATAAAGGTGTCGTAATGTTGTTGTTGTGGTGGATATGTGTATAAGTGTGGTATGTGGAGTTTTGTGATTGTTGTAGAGTTATGGAAATCTATATGAGGTTTGTTGTGGTGCATGAGGTGGATGCCTCTGCTGATATTGTGTTTGGATGTTGGAGGATGTGGAGGGATTGACAAATGGGAAGTTGGGCAGCAGCTCTAGCCCTATGTCCAACCAATCCCGAACAGGCCCAAAAAGGCAGCTGCCCTTGTCCTCTCCGCCCTTAGCCTTGATGCCCGGGCTGAGATGCCCTCAGCCCTAGGCTTAAAAAGCCCTATTGGCCAATGAAACCCTAGTCCTAATCCTAACCAGTCAGATTCCTAACCCTAAACTCATGAGCCAATGGGAAACTGGCCTTATTAACTAATCAGAACCCTAGCTCTGACAGTCAATCTGAACAGTAACCCTAAACCCTTAGACAAATAGGAACCATATCTCTAGTGCCAATCAGAATGCAAACTCTAGGCTATTACTCCAGTAGGAAACCCTAGGCTATTACTCCAGTAGGAAACCCTAGCCCTAAAGTCGATCTGAACACAAACCCTAACCCTTAAGCCAATAAAAATACTAGCCCGAGCAACTAATCAATAACAAATGCAACAACCAATTGAAACTTGTATAAGGGCCATGCTGCCTTAAGCTCAAGCCCTTGTGGAAGGGAAGTGCTCCTCTACTCAGAATCTTCTTGGATACAGACAGGCACAATCCACACTTCCAAACTAGCAGATTCTACTTTTCAGATAAGGGACGAATTTGAAACCACTGAAATACTGCTGGTTGTGCACTTAAATATATGGCTTTTTCAAGGCAAAAACAAGTGCTGCATTCACTTTCCAAACAATTTAAATCAAAGAGCAGATTAAGCAGCCTTCTAAACACACTCTGGTTAGCCACTGAAGTGTATGTAGCCTTTGGTTAAAATAAATGGGTAGGGGTTGGAACTTTACGCAGTCTTTGTGAACAACTAGGAGGGAAAACTGTCACAGGTAAAAAACAGCTGTTTAAAAGCACCATGTCTGCAGAAACACTTGGAGCCTAATGAAAACAGGCACGGATTGGGGAAAATACTTTTTACACATAATAAGAATACAGAGAAAGTCTGAGGTCTTAAGAGCCTTTAAGGACTCTTGCTCACTGGGCTTTATTCGGGTGCAGAGAAAGCTGAGCTCACAAAATAGAGGTGGCTGTCATGGGGTTTCCTCCACAAACTTAAAGGCCCAGTGCAGGTGTGAGAGGAGAGCTGAGGTTGCCCCAATCTTGGTGTGACTTGTTAGTGCTTTACAGTACATCTCTCACTTTAGTAGACGACACAATGACCTGTTAAATCTCCAAGTTACACTTAAGGTACCTTTTACCGACATGAGCCGTGACAAAGCAGTTTTTATACAGCAGAATTCTCACAATTCAAAGGAAAACATCAAAGAGACAACGACTACCATTGTTTTATAACTCTGAGAATCAAAAGCCACATAACACTCTCATTCAAAGACCGTCCACTTCATCTCAACACTCAATTTCGCATTACAAATCCCAGAATGCACCACTTTTATTCTGCACTCATCTATGCACACACAATGGTCGCTATTAATACTCACGTTATCATGTTCACGTTACGTGTCAGCCACCTCGTCTACGCATGAATGTCTTTTGACTGGGTCAATTTTGAATACCAGGACACAACTGCCTATAACATGTGTAGGAAACTGGGCTTCTTTGCAGATGCCTCACACTTTTTGCTCCTTTTAGAACTAATGGATGCTGGCTTTTGACTCTGACAGTGCACTGAGGCCTGCTAAATCGACCTAAGTGCTAGTGCTCTTTCCTTAAAAACAAGGTATGTCTAATTGTTTACAATTGGCACAGGACTTTAGCACTCCTGTAAGTATCTAGTAAATAGTACCCCAGTGCCTATGGCATGTGTTGTAAGGAGGGTCCCTGGGGGCTGCAGCATAGCTTATGCTACCCAAAGGGACCCACACACATATACCACACTGTGTGCCAAGCCAAAGTCACTGCATGCTTTATACATAAGTCACCCCTACAGCAGACCTTAAGAACCCCAGGGCAGGGTGCATTATAATACAAGTGAGGACACATCTGCATGAGCAGATATGCCCCTGTGAGGTCTAATTCTATTCCTAGACATTGCAAGTACCAGACAGCCATCTTATATCATGTTCTCAACACTGGTCAGCACGAGTGAACCAGCTACAATATGGCTGCAAAGAAATAGTGGTGATGCCAGTATTGGATTTATTATGACATGCACCTAGAGGGCACCTTAGAGGTGCCCCCGGAAACCTACTCATCCTCTAGTGTGTTGGCTGACTGGTTTCAACCAGTTTGCCACCACAGAAATGTTTCTGACCTGACCCCCTAGAGGAGAGAGCCTTTGCTCTCCGAGATCCAAAACAATGCCTGCTCTGACAGGAGGTGTTATCACCTCCACCAACAGGATGGCTAGTAAATCTGCATACCAAGGCCAGGGACTTCAAAGTCCCTGCTACCTTTGGTATGCGACCCTCACTTTCCCTAGATCTGGCAGAGGAGACCCCTGCCCTGAGGCCCAATTAGCACTAGGACAGACAAAAATTAGCAATGCAGGAGGCAGATTGCACTGCCCAGCTGGACACACCTCTAGGGCGACCAGCTTGAAGTGAACCCGAAATTAAGAATGCCATCATCTTGTGTGTGGTAAAATTAGGAATTATGGGACAAGGTGATGCCCACTTCCCATAGGGAGGAGTCATCTACAGGGTGTAGTGACTCCAGGGGTAAGTAGCACATTGGCTGCTACCCTTCATGCCACTAAATTCAGCATTTAGGAGACCCCTTGATACCAAGACTTCAGATTCACTAGACTAAAGAAGAAGGACCCAAAGAGTCATGAAAAGTAAGAACTGAGGCGCACAAACTGACGGGCTCAATCCCGCTGGCCTGCCTGCTGTACTCGACAATTGAGCTAAAGACAAAGGTCCTCATTACAACCCTGGGGGTCGGTGATAAAGCGGCGGTAACACCGCCAACAAGCCGGTGGTAAAAAAAAATAGAATTATGACCACAGCGGAAACCGCTCACACAGACAGCCACTTTAACACATCGACCGCCACAGCGGTAGCAACAAGCACCACAGCGGTAACCTCCAACAGCCAGACAGAAGACAATGTACCGCCCATCGTATTACAACAGGCCTATCCTCCACCTTTTGCGGGCGGTACCAATGAAATCAAATTCCGGCGGAAACAGAACACAGAAGGGAAATGACTCACCTCTTGACACTCAGGGAAGCCATGGAGCCCAAACTGCAGGTGTTCCCCGTGCCGGTCTACCTCCTTCTACACCATGAACACCAACCCCGGCTAAGTCGGCCATGGTGAGTACTGCTGCCTAGCACACAAGGGAGGGGGGAGGAAAAAGAGAGTGACACACACATGCAACACACGCACCCCCAACAGCATACACATAATGCAACAACATTACATATCCATCCCGTACCCCACAGGAATAATGCAAGGACAAAAGGAAGTGATTAAAGTGAGTGTAATAAGATAAAATACTAGAAATACATCCTCAAAAATCAAAACAGTATATACATATATACAAATGGAGGGACACTGCGCAGTCCCCAATGTCCGTGGGCCTCAGGGCCACATCACATAGGCCAAGTCCCCACTTGATTCCTGCATCAACATAGAGAGAACACTGCAGGGGCATCAGGTTGAAAATACACAGGCACCTCAGGGGGGCGGGGGGCACCTCAGCCGGAAGATGGTACAACACCACTGGTCCTGGAGGGGCCAACATGCCCATTACTCTGTCCTGGGGAGTGCAAAGCCACAGTTTCTCAAGTGGGTGGTTTGCCCAATGCTTGGTCCTGGGGAGGGCAAGGCCACAGTCTCTCAAGCGGGTGGTCTGCCCACTGCTTGGACCTGCGGAGTACAAACCCACAGTCTCTCAAGTGGATGTTCTGCCCACTTCTTGGTCCTGGAGAGTGCAAAGCCACAGCCTCTCAAGTGGGTGGTTTGCCCACTGCTTGGTCCTGGGGAGTGCAAAGCCACAGTCTCTCAAGTGGGGGGTCTGCCCACTGCTTGGTCCTGGGGAGTGCAAGGCCACAATCTCTCAAGTGGATGGCTTCTCCACCAGTTCTGGAGGGGGCTTTGTGCCCAGTGTGCTTCATCCTGGCAAGGAGGGGGTGAGTGAATGCCTTCTTCCACTGATTCTGGAGGGGGCTTTGTGCCCAGTGTGCTTCATCCCAGCAAGGATGGGGTGAGTGGATGTCTTTTTCCACTGGTTCTGGAGGGGGCTTTGTGCCCAGTGTGCTTCATCCTGGCAAGGATGGGGTGAGTGGATGCCTTCTTCCAATGGTTCTGGAGGGGGCTTTGTGCCCTGTGATGCAGATCCTGAACAGTGCAAGGTCACAGTCTCTCACCTAGGTGCCAGACCCACATGATGTGCAGGGGTCCGGATGCATTATGGTCCATGGAGGCAGGACTACACACTGCCCGGCGGCGGCGACAGCAGCTCAGTGGTGGTGGTGGCAGTGACGGTGCTGGTGTAGGGGCTGGCAGTGGTGGGGGGAGGGTCCAGCCCATCCCCTGCAGCCTCGGATGGCTTCCCACTGGGGCTGCTGCTGCTGGCAGCGGTGCTGGTGGCGGTGCAGGTGGCGGTGCAGGTGGCGGTGATGCCAGTGGTGGGGGGAAACTCCAGCCCATTCCCCTGCAGCCTCGGACAGCTGCCCAGTGGGGCTGCTGCTGCTGGTAGTGTTGCTGGCGGCGGTTCTTGGCAGTGGTGGGGGGAGGCTCCAGCACATCCCCTGCAGCCTCAGACGGCTGCCCACTGCTGGCAGCGGTGCTGGTGGCGGTGCAGGTGGCGTTGCAGGTGGCGGTGCAGGTGGCGGTGCTGGTGGCAGTGCAGGTGGCGGTGCAGGTGGTGGTGATGCCAGTGGTGGGGGGAAACTCCAGCCCATTCCCCTGCAGCCTCGGACAGCTGCCCAGTGGGGCTGCTGCTGCTGGCAGTGGTGCTGGTGGCGGTTCTTGGCAGTGGTGGGGGGAGGCTCCAGCACATCCCCTGCAGCCTCAGACGGCTGCCGACTGCTGGCAGCGGTGCTGGTGGCGGTGCAGGTGGCGGTGCTGATGGCGGTGATGCAAGTGGTGGGGAAAGGCTCCAGCCCTTCCCCTGCAGCCTCAGATGGCTGCACACTGGGGCTGCTGCAGCTGGCACTGCTGCAGGCAGTGATGCTGGTGGCGGTGCTGGTGGCAGTGCAGGTGGTGGTGCTGGAGGCAGTGCTGGTGTCGGGGATGCCAGTGGTGGGGGGAGGCTCTAGCCCTTCCCCTGCAGCCTCGGATGGCTCAGCCATCATGGTTGGTGGTGGGGGCTCAGAATCAGTCCCAGCACCAGGCCTCCTGTCCTTCCTGCCTGCAGGTGCAGGCCCTTTGCTCTTCCCCTTGTAAGCTGGTGGTGCCTCCTTGCCATCTGGTGGTGCCTCCTTGCCCCTGCCCTTGCCATCTGGTGGTGCCTCCTTGCCCTTCCCCTTACCAGCTGGTGGTGCTTCCTTGCCCTTCCCCTTGCCATCTGGTGGTGCTTCCTTGCCCTTCCCCTTGCCATCTGGTGGTGCCTCCTTGCCCTTCCCCTTGCCATCTGGTGGTGCCTCCTTGCCCTTGCCAGCTGGTGGGGCATCCTTGCCCTTGCCAGCTGGTGGTGCCTCCTTGCCCTTTCCAGCTGGTGGGGCATCCATGCTCTTCCCCTTGGCAGCTGGTGCAGGCACACTGCCAATGCTGATGGGTGGTTCCTTGGAGCCTCTCACACCTGCAGTAGCTGCCGACACTATTGTGGCCGTGGACTGGGTGACTGAGGTGCATGCCTGGGTTCTGACCACCCTGGCCTGACATGAAGGACGGGGGAGGGGTAGGGAAGAGGTCAACGGCGGAGAGGAAAAACTTCTTAGGGACACTGGGACGGGAGGAGGGTGAAGGTTTGGGAGTGGAGGAAGAGGGAGTGGTTGTTGGAGGTGTCTGTCTGCTGTGTTTGGGTGCAGGTGCATGGGCTGGAGGTTGATGTAAGGTGGATGGCTGTTGGGTGTCTGAGTGCATGTGTTTGTGTACTTTGGGAGGAGGGGGCACAGACACAGTGGGAGAGGACACAGGGGACGTGTGCATGGATGTGGGGGTGTGACACCAGTGAGGTGTGTGTAGTGATAGGCGTGATGGTGATGGAGGCAGTGGATGAGGATGTAGTGCATGCAGGTGTGAGTGGAGACGCTACTGGGAGGGAGGTGGATGACGACGAGGAGGGGGACACAGTGCAGGCAGTGGATATTGGTGTGTCTGCATCTGGGTGGTGTTTGTGTGAGTGCCTGTGGGATGATGTGTGGTGCTTGTGTTTGCATGAACCACTCATGTGTGTCGTCTTGGGTGCATGCTGGTCTGAATGTTTGTTTGGGATAGGTTGGGGTTCAGAGGAATGGGACTGGGCAGAGGAAGTTGGAGGGGGGAGGCTAGAGACAGGAACAATGGCTGCCATCAGGGAGGAGGCCAGAGCCTGGATCGATCTCTGTTGGGCAGCTATGCCAGAGTGAATGCCCTCCAGGAATGCATTTGTTCGTTGCAAATGGCCTGCCAGCCCCTGGATGGCATTCACTATGGTTGACTGCCCAACAGAGATGGATCGCAGGAGGTCAATAGCTCCTCACTCAGGGCAGCAGGGCTAACTGGGGCAGGGCCTGAGGTGCCTGGTGCGAAGGAGATGCCCACCCTCCTGATGGAGCGGGCAGGGGAAACTTGCTGAGGGCTGGTGGGAGGGCGGTGCTGGTACAGGGGGTGGCGACTGTACCTGTAGTTGGGGTGGGCACAGAGGTGTCCCCCTCCACTTGGGAGCTTCCATCGGAGGTGGTATCTGTCTGAACTTTCCCCTCCTGTCTCCGCCATGGTGCTCCCCTCGCCCTCAGTCCCACTGGTGCCCTCACCGTCGGAGGATTCGGCCTCATGGGTGCCTCTGCTCCTCCGCCAGATGATGCTAATGCACAGAAGGACAGGGTGACAAACAAAAAGCGGGGGAGAGACAGAGGATACACCTGGTCAATGGCAGCAACAACACCACCGTTGGCGTACACGACACACACACACACAGGGAACCTCCCTATGCACTAGGCAATGCACTACCAGTCACAATGGTAGTCACCAGGCCATGGACAGGAATACCTAACGCCAATTGCAGCATACCTGAGACCCACAGAGCCCTTCCCAGTAGTGGATGCCTACTAACTTGGTTGGAGGTGGTGTTCATCAGCCCCTGATCAACATGGAACCTACCCTGCAATGTCTGGCCTGGCCTAGGGCCGCCAACAGGCCTACATCTCCCACCCGTAGACCACTCCACCACGCACAAGTAGTATAATGTGAAACTGTACTCACTCCCTTGTGGCTGCTGTGATGCCCTCAAGCTCTGGATAGGGCACCGCCAGTATGTGGAACATCGGGGGGGGTCAGGGTTCGACGGGCACCCCTTCCTCGTTGGGAGGCCATCCCCAGCTGGGCCTCCCCCATCTTCCTTGACAGTGAGTGCTCCACCTGCCGTAGACCCCCATAGTCTGCACATCCTTGGCGATGGCACGCCATATACCCTTTTTCTAATGGGCACTGACCTGCAGAGAAATCAACATAAAAAAAAGGTATCAGTCATACCACTCGGCCTGTTACACTCATGGCCCACCATATCGCCCCCATCCCCTTACGCACAGACATTGCCCACCATACATGCAGCACGCTGCCCAGGACCCTTCAATCACCTCTCCCTTACATGAGGCCCTCACATACAGCACTCCATGCATGCATGCCCCATGCATCGTGCTCACAGTGTACTTACCTGTTGGTCTGGAGGCCCATACAGCATTTGGTACTGGGGTAGGACCCCATCCACCAGTCTCTCCAACTTCGCAGCAGTGAAGGCAGGGGCCCTTTCCCCAGTGACACGAGCCATGGTCGGTTCCAGACACAGGTCACAGCAGCACTTGCAGTGTAGGTCCTCTCCTGTTGAAGGTCAGGTAGCAAGTGAGTGAACAGATAGAAAATGGCAGTCACGTCCGCAGTGGTGTGTACGATCACCGCCGGTGTACATCACCATTGGCCACTGTAACCCATAGGGCCCAATGACAACCAATAAGGAGTTGCACGGCGGTACTCGACCGCCTCCCGCAGTGGCACACAACGTCAGCGGCATTACCTCATTTCCACCTGTCCGTCCACACAGGATAGGCGGATGCCATTTCAGGGGGGGGCAGGTCATGGTACCTAACTATGCCACAGCACACATTGGCACCATTTGGGCCCATACAACAACATGCTGTTTCAGTCACAACATGCAATGCACTGTACATTTTGGAAATGTTGAATACTGACAAGATCCTCATTGTTTTGCCCCCTAGATTGCAACCGCTACAGATAAATAGGAAATGCAGACATCCCCCATGTGTAGGCCCCTGGTGGACTTGGCAACAATGGAGGACAGGCACATTATCCTCACCTACAGACTTGACAGGGCCACAATCCTAGAGCTGTGTGCCCAAATTGGCCAGACCTGATATCTGCTACTAGTCACCCCCACTGGGATCCCCCCTCTTGTGCAGGTGCTATCTGTGCTCCATTTCTTGGCAACTGGTTCTTTCTAAGTGACAGTGGGCTTGGCAGCAGGAATGTCACAGCCAATGTTCTCAATAGTGCTAACAAGAGTGTTGTCTGCCCTGATGAAACACATGCGCAACTACATTGTTTACCCCCAGGTGGAGGATTTGTCCACAGTAATAGCTGACTTCTGTGCAATGGGACATATCCCCAACATCATTGGGGCAATTGATGGCACACATATTGCCTCTGTTCCCCCCCCAGAGAAATGAACAGGTGTTCAGAAATCAAAAGAGCTTTCACTCCATGAATGTGCAGATAGTGTGCCTGGCGGACCAGTACATCTCCCATGTCAATGCAAAGTATCCTGACTCTGTGCATGATGCCTTTATCCTCAGGAATAGCAGCATCTCATATGTGATGGCTCAACTCCAGAGGCAACGGGTGTGGCTAATAGGTGAGCCCATGGTTCCCACCCAGTATATGTTGGTGTATGGGTATGGGGTTGGCCCTAAGGGTTAGTGTTTGGCTAACAGGTACCCCTCGATATTTGCAGGTGATTCTGGTTGCCCCAACCTCTCATGGCTACTGATCCCAGTGAGGAATCCCAGGACAAGGGCAGAGGAACGATCCAATGAGGCACATGGGCGAACAAGAAGAATTATAGAGTGAACATTCGGCCTCCTGAAGGCCAGGTTTTGGTGCCTCCATCTAACAGGTGGTTCCCAGTGCTACTCACCCAAGAAGGTGTGCCAGATCATTGTGGCATGTTGCATGTTGAACAACTTTGCCTTACGTCGCCAGGTGCCTTTTTTGCAGGAGGATGAGGCTGGTGATGGGAGTGTGGCAGTGGTGGAGCCTGTGGACAGTGACGAACTTCACCTTCCATTGACAGTTTTGTATTGGATATTGTCACTGGCAGGCTGATATTCCCACTACTATGGCCACATACTGTACCCTTTGGCATGTCTATTTACAGATATATGTGCCCCACTCTGGCTCCTGGTGTGTTGACTGCAGCAAACTACAGGTCATACATATGTTTACATTACTGTATAGTTGAATTGCAATGTTTACAGATTGTTAAACGAATACATAGTTCAATCAATTAACAAAATCAATACTTGGAGTGGTGGTGGAGGAGAGTCTAGGGTAAAGTTCCTGTCTATTTGTATCACAGGTGCACTGTCCAAGGGGGCATAGGAAGGGGAGCAATGGCAGTTCAAGATGGACAGGGTGACATAGTGGAACACAAGGGTGACACATATGACAGTCTTAATTCCTGGGGCGGGTCTTGGCAATAGTCTCTGGCTTCTGCCTGGATCGCAGGGACTGTTTGCAAGGTGGTTCACCTTCTGCAGGGGAAGGGGTGCTTATGGGGTGCTGATGGCCTGTTGTTCCTGTGGCGGGCGTCAGCGGAGGTTGAGGGCTGTTCATCGGTGTGGCTAGTGTCAGGGGCCCAGTGGTGTGCCACTGCCTCCCTCATGGTGTTGGCCATATCTGCCAGTACCCCTGCAATGGTGACCAGTGTGGTGTGGATGTCCCTCAGGTCCTCCCTGATCCCGAGGTACTGTCCCTTCTGCAGCCGCTGGGTCTCCTGCAACTTGGCTAGTATATGGCCCATCGTCTCCTGGGAATGGTGGTATGCTCCCAGAACGTTGGTGAGTGCCTCATGGAGAGTCGGTTCCCTGGGCCTGTCCTCCCCGTCGCACAGTAGTCCTCCCAGTTTCCCTGTTGTCCTGTGCCTCCTCTCCAGTGACGTTGTGTGGGGGACCTATTGGGATGTAAATGCAGTGTTATTGTTTCTGCGTGTGACATCTTGTGCATGTGTGTGTTACCCTGTATGGTTGTGACTGCCCTGGCAGCTTAGGCCTGTGTGAGTGGTGATTTGGTTGGAATGGTGATTGTCTCAAGTGTGCATGCTTTGGTGATGGGTGTCCATGCAAGTGTGTGATAGGTGTCCATGCATTGGTGTTGCATGCAGGGCTTGGTAGTGGGAGGGGTGGGTTGTGATGGTGGGTGGTATGTGAGGTGGTGGAGTGATGGGGGTGAGGATAGGGGTGAGGGTTTATGATGGCATGCAGGTAGTGGGGGTGATATTAATAGAGATTTGACTTACAGGAGTCCAGTCCTCCTGCTACTCCTGCCAGGCCCTCAGGATGCAGTATTGCCAAGACTATTGCCTCCCATGTTGTTAGTTGTGGGGTAGGAGGTGGGAGTCCCCCGCCAGTCCTCTGTACTGCTATCTGGTGTCTTGCTACCCCAGAACGTACCTTTCCCCGTAGGTCGTTCCACTTTTTCCTGATGTCATCCCTTGTTCTTGGGTGATGTCCCACAGCGTTGACCCTGCCCACAATCCTCCGCCATAGCTCCATCTTCCTGGCAATGGATGTCTGCTGCACCTGTGATCCAAATAGCTGTGGCTCTACCCAGATGATTTCTTCCACCATGTCCCTTAGCTCCTCCTCAGAGAATCTGGTGTGTCTTTGTGGTGCAGTAGTAGTACTATGTCATCAGCATACTGCAAGTACTTAACGTTGTGGCCTGCGAAGATGGGTGCATGGGCATTTGCATTTTCAAGATGTTTTGGGAGATCTGTTATGAAAAGATTGAACATGCAAGGCACAAGAACGCAGCCCTGCTTCAGGCCCATGTGGTGATAAATTTCCAGGACAAACTAGTGCTATCCCCCAACTTCACCTGAGCCCATGTATCGGTATACAGCAAGATTATAAAATCAAGGAGGGAACAAAGCTCCCCCCAAGCTGCACAGTTTGCCCCTAACTGCTCTCTTGGAACAGAGTCAATTGCAGCCTTCAGGTCCACAAAGCAGATAGATAATTTTTGTTTCATTACAATAGCTCTTTCAGCCATAAGAGGAATGATTAGCAGGTTAGTTATTGTTGATTGGCCTTTCCTAAAGCTTGTTTCATAGATGAGTATTATATTTTGTGCAGCAGTCCAATCTTCGAGCTCCACAAGGAGGCGAGTAGCAAATATTTTGACTCAACATCGGTTAAAGTAACAAGACGATCGTTTGTAGGATTTTCAGCCGGCCCAGCCTTGTAAATAGACTGAATTATACTCCCCTGCCAAGATTGTGGGACACACTTGGTTATTGAAATCTTGTTGAATAGGGGAGTTTAAGATCTCTGCTCCCAACTCACAATAACTTTGAAAATAGCATTGGGGAGGCCATTTGGGACAGGTGCTCCATCGGGTCTAATCATTTTAATCAGATTAATACCCTGAGACTTGTTCATTTGCTACATTGGGTGAGTTATATATTGTGACAAGCTCAAAGGTGCCAAAGTAGGTTGACCTCTGTCATAGCCACCTCTCCCCTGTGATAGGGCAGGAGTGAGAATCTAGGAGTCCAAATATGCATACAATACATACGATAAGTACAGCATAAGCACAAGCATAAAACAGCCTCAACTTGACTCACTGAGCTGGGAAATGTCATTGGAATTTGTAGAGCTGGAGTATTGGATACTGCGAGCTGTGCTGTGTATGTGTGCTCGTGCCCCCCTTCCTTGTGTACTGGATTATAGAATTAAAAGAAATCTAAGGAATGCTGTTGAGGGGGTGTGGCAGTGCAAGGAAGTGGAATGAATAAGTAAGAAAGGGGATTGAAAAATATGATCAAATTTAAATGACAGACTTATAAGAGACTTTTAAGGGTCTTTTAAGCTCAGACATGAGTACAAATTTGATGATAGTGGGAAATTAAAATCAAACAGGCTCGCCGGCACATGTTGGAAAATTGCATTTTAATCGCAGTATAAACATTCATTAACTGGCCACGTCTACGAAGTCATTTGAGAATATCATCTAAGAAAGATATATAAATTCATAAAATACATTTAGCAACAAAGCAACAAAGTAATGTAGTAATACAGAATGTAAGGATATAAGAAATGTAGTCAATAGGTGTCAGAGTGTATAAAGCGATAAGCAATAAAGAGGAAAAGTAATTAAAAAAAAATATTACCACTGGAGTCAACTAGGAGGTCTGGGCGTTCTCAAGGCCCTCGGAATCAAGCAAAGAAGCAGAGAAAGGCGAGAGCAATCCCAGAGGCGGAAGCTGCTTAAGGTGAATTCACTGAAATATCAGATATTACAGAAGCCTCAATCATGTTTAGGAATGCTGCCACTAATCAGCCTTCTATTTCAGACATTTTTAAAAACCTTAGATGTGATACTGAAGTAGGTGGAGTTTTGATTAATCTAACTACAAAATCTTGTCCAAGTGCAGGACAAATTAAAGATATAGCGTCGAATGGTGCTATTCACCCATTAGCTGACCATAAGGACGATGGTACTGTGTGTAAGGAGATGATAATAAAAGCTCAAATCCACTGTACCCCAGAGGATCTTTCTTCATCCCATTGTCAGTCAGGGGTTAAAGTGGCAACAGGGCAAAGCAAAAGCAATGTTGGCCAAATGTGCTATTTCTGGCACCAAGAAGTCCTGAATCACTAAGGAACAATCCCTTTACTAAGTTGTTAACAGAAAAAGATCTGGTTGCAAATCAACAGGAGTTCTTATCTGTCATGCACAAATTATCTAATAACTATATGCATAGGGTTCAAGAGGGATTGGGTGAAGCTGGCTCTATTGTAAATTTTGGAAATGATCATCCATTTAGCCCGATTGTGAATTCTGAAACTGATCCGTTTAGCCTGATACAAAATATAGTAATAGATCAACTGAACATAAACCCCCCTCTTACATCCGAGAAATTAATTTTAGGAAAACGTCAGCTTGAGCACCTGCCTTCTAGTGCTGAGCACTTGGTGCTTATGAATAACCCATTTAAATCGCCCGATCTTTCTTTTTAGGCAAAATATGATAGAATTAGCCTTGCGAACAATGACGCCCAAAATCAACACCACAATGAAAACATGCAGGTTCATTCAGGTATTTGGGAGAACTTGTTAAACACCATGGATGCGATAACAGCTGCATTCACCTTCCATTCAGATAAATGGAATATTCAAGTAGACTTGCTTAATGTACTTGTGGTCTATGTTGAAGGGATAGACTCTAAATTACTGAAATTAATAGTTAAGGCACAGTGAGATGCCAATAACCAATTAATTAACTGTACTTGTGTGCATATCATCAATAAAGTTGTGGAATTGCCGAAAATTGTAGGGGACCTAGTTGACGATGTTAAAATCATATTGACACATTTTTGTCATAACTCTGCTGAAATTATGGACTTAAGACCTGGTAAATCTCAGGCACATGATGATCAAGCTGCTGAAATTGTACAGCAGTTAAATAAAGGGATAAAGGAGGTATGGGTAAAACCCCATCAGCAGACCGAGCAATACATAAGAATAATGAGGGTGATGCTAAACTGTCTGCCATGAAGCAAGTAAGTGAAGAGATCCAAACCATAAATTCCACAATTTTATCAATTAGCATAAATGCTCAAGGGTTAATATGACGAGCCAGAAAAAGGTTACGCAAGGCTAGATAAAGTAAGGTGTCAAACAGTGTAATATCATCTGTCAAGCCAAAGGGTAACTATTCAGTCTTTAATTCCATGAATCAGGTTGAACGTTATCCGAAATTCCCAGATGAAGGGGTTGAAGAGTTAGCCCAAAACCAAAAACAAGGCAAAGATCTTATGTTCAACAAACGTCATAGATCCATCAATGATAAACTGGCGATAAAACAAAGAAAAGAGGTCTGGAAATTATCTGCTAAGGCATAAAAACAATCAAAGTTATAACTAAATTCATGACTTGGGAAATCTAGATGGTAATCATCCTAGACCCAAGAAGGAAGTGGCTATTCCTTTTAGTGAATGTTAGTACCTCTCCAGTATTGTCAAAAAAGACTTTGAAGAAAATATGGGTAACCTTGGCATCAAACCAACATGAAGTAAAAGAGACTAAAAGGAAAGTGACGATTAATAAAGTTCCAACAACCACCGGTGCTGTACAATCAGACAATAATGGAAATAATGGAAATAAGCCCTACTCTTTGGCCATCTTTCATTGGTTAATTGGGAACTATTTCTAATACTAAACAATCATTTTGGCAGAAAGAAAAATCTCAGTTAATACCAACAAAGCAAATCTCCTCAATTTCTGCGTTTTCTGGCCAAGCGGTCTTATGCACAAAACAACTGTCCAATTTGTCATCCCCCCAAAAATTCATTTTTGTTCACAGTACGAATCTAGAGGGCCCCACGATATCCTTAATCATGGTAATATTTTGAAATTAACAGCCTCAACACCAGCTCTCTTGGATATAACATCAGATGACCTTGTAGCTGTGCAGTTTAAACACAATACACAGTTTCCTTCAACAGAAACTACTTGCGCTACACGGCTAAATAATGAGATTTCCAACAACATATATAATTGTCAATTACAGTTTGAAGAATGGGGTATTGAAGTTAAGAAGTGCACAAAAGCAACCGACAAAGGAAATCAAGTGGTACGATCAAGGATCTGCTAAGTGTCCTAAACATAATAGCTCTTTATTAAGGGGGGCGTAGGCCCACCATTTAAGCTTGGAACAGCTCTTCAACTTAAAATAACAAATACAATTTAAAGTCCGGATTGCATATCTGTGAACAGGTCTGACAAAAGCAAGTTCAGTTTGAGGACTGAGTATGGTTGCCATCAATTTTAACAAATGCAAAGACTGAAGGTGATGATTGATGGTTGCCTAGTAGTGACCAAGTACAGAAGTTGATCAATATATGTTTCTGGAATGTGCATGGACTTACAAGGTTATTATTAGATCCCAATGCAGTTTATTTCATAAAGATTTTTGAAATTTTAATGTTTCAAGAAACACTCATCCCAATTATTGGTTATTGTGAATTTTTTATTCCAGGTATTTGCACTTCCCTGTAGGGGCATGTGAAAAGTGATATATATATATATTTGTATCTGGGGACTTTGACACTCACCTAATTCCTACAATAGGATCTGAAAAAGAAGCAATGTTAACATTCGCTCATGTCGAAATTAATTGCTCAAACTTGGCCTGATAATTGTGAATGATCCAGTAGCAGATGAAACTTTACCAGTGCCGACTTTTAAAACTGCAAATCTTCATCAATTATTGATTACACCTTAATTTCCAAGGCCTTGGAATATCATATCTGAAGTTATTATATTTTGACCCATGTTGAGAGCGATCAAAACCCGCAGGTAATAGTGTTAGAGCTTAATGTTGCTTATAATCCAAAAGTAAACATCTTCCAACAACTTTCAGCCACCTATAATTTGAAAAGATTGGTTTGGCATTTTTTTAAAACAGCAGGAGATAATACATTTTGCAAAACAGCAAAACATATCTTTGAACGTAACTGCCTAATCTGTATTAGCAAAGAAAGAGACTTGGAAGGAACTATGCAGGAGACTAAGGCCCTCTTTATGACATTGGCGGTAAATGCCGCTTACGGCCGCACTAACGGCCGCCAACTTACCGCTGTGCAGACGAATATCCGTTCACCATATTATGACACACACACCCCAATCCGACAGAATACAGCCACATACACAAATCCACTAGACCAAAGGTCAGTGCTAAACTGGTGGTACCAAAACCCACACCATTACGCCAGCAGAACAACGCCCATCACATTATGACCCACGAATCACCACGGTGGACATTCAAAGGCAGTAAACCATTGGCAGTACATGCCACCGTGCTCATAATGGACACCCAAATACAAAACAACACTACATTGGCTAATTCAAACAACACACACCTGACACCCATACACACACCACACCACTATAAAAAATACACCCACGTTACCCACACCCCTTTACCAACAACAATTGCCACACAAGGCTGAGAAGAAGAGCACAGAGACAACTAGACACACACACCACTCACACCCATACACCCCTCACGCCACATTACCCAACACACCCTCACCAACACACATCACACAACCCCCCTGGCACCACAAAGGCACCCCCGCTACACAGTGGAGGAAATCGTCAGGGTAGAGCCACAGCTCTTTGGGAGCACAGGTGCGGCAGATATCAATAGCAAGGAAGATGGAGTTATGGTGGAAAATCGTAGACACGGTCAATGCCATGGGACAGCGTCCAAGAACAAGGGATGACATCAGGAAGAGGTGGAACGACCTACGAGAGAAGGCACGTTCCAGTGCATTAAGACACCAGGTCACCGTACACAGCACTGGAGGTGGATCCCCACCTCCTCCCGCACAGCATGGGAGGAGCAAGTCTTGGCATTACTGCATCCCGGGGGACTCGCCGGAGTTGGAGGAGGACTGGACACTGCTAAGTCTACTTTTAACAACTATCACCCCCCATACCTGCATGCCATCACACACCCTCACCCTGACTCCCATCACTCCACTACATCCCACACACTCCACCATCACATCTCACTAATCCCAATGCCAAGCCCTGCATGCTGTACCAATGCATGGACACCCCTCCCAGCCCTGCATGGACACTCATCACCAAAGCTTGCACACCATAGGGAACCACAATACACCAACATACACAAGCAAAAGCTGGCAGGGGAACAACAACCATAGAGGGGAAGCTACAGAAGTACAAATGTCAGACACCTGAAGCATAATACATCATTTACATCCCCACAGGTACCCCAGCCAATGTCACTGGAGAGGACGTGCCACCACTATCCAGTCCCCCAACTGAGCAGGCCCACAGTGATGCCAGTAACTCTGAACTTCAGGATCTAGACAATCTACCTGGCTCATCAGGGACCACTGGACAGCCGGTCACCCAAGCCCACTCACAGACCACCATAGAGCCTCCCCCATCGGGAACCAACACCACAGAACCCACCCAGCGTACCCACACCTCTGTCCCCAGGACATGTCAATCAGCTGTGTGCCAACCTGTACAGGGACCCCAGGCCACACCTCGCCCACAAGACAACCAGGGACCGGGGGTCAGTGGAAGTGGGCACACCGTTCAGGGGACAGAGGCACAGGCCAACCGGGACACTGGGAGGATTGCTGTGCACCGGGGGAGGACAGGAGCAGGGAGGCAAGGAGCAGGGAGGCAGGGAGCAGGGAGGCTCCCAGGAGGCACTCTCCGAGATCCTGGGAGCCTACCAACATTCCCAGGACACGATGGGCCAGATCCTAGACAACATGCAGGAGAACAGGTGGCTGCAGGAGGTACAGTATCAGGGAGGGCTTGCAGGCCATTAACAACACCCTGATCTCCATAGCAGGGGTGCTGGCAGACATAACCAACATCATGAGGGAGGCAGCAGCACACCAGCGCACCCCTGCCACTAGCCAGTCATACGAACAGCCTTCCGCTGCCGCTAGTGGCCAGGAGGCCAGGACCAACAGCCCACCAGCACCCTTCCCCCTGTAGAAGGCGAACCACCCCGCAAACCAGACAGACGCCAGAGACACTTGCCAAGACCACCGCCAGGAAATGAGACTCTCCTGAGTCACCTTGTCCACCTTGAACTGCCATTGCTCCCCTTCCTATGTCCCCATGAACAATGCACCTGTGCTACAAACAACTGGAACAATACCCTGGACTTTCCTCCATCATCACCCCACTCCATTGCACTGTCCCTTCTATATATTAGCAGAACAATAAACACCCTTGGATAAAACTCGACTACTGGTATGTCATGTATTGCAAATTTGTATTGATTGAAACAGCTACAACCATTGCAAATGAACTGTAAGTAGTAGGAACATAGAATTAATGACCTGTAGCTGGCTGTTGTGATCACAAACATCTGCAAAATGAATATCCATAGGTAACAGTAAGTAAGGCAAAGAAGTGGGTAATGCCAGCATGCCAGCATGCCAATGCCACACAGAATACACCAATACTCATAGAAATGTGAAGTTGGACCATCTCACCTGTTTGTCACTGGAAGTACTGACGTATCACTGATGTTCTGTTGTCCACATCCTCATCCTCACTGCCCTCAGGGTCCACTGCTGCCACGGGGGCACCTCAAGTCTCCTCCTCCTGCAGAAAAGGTACACGCCGTTTGAGGGCCAGGTTGTACAACATGCAGCATGCCACTACTAGCTGGCAGACCTTCTTGCATGAGTAGCACAGGGATCCATCTGTCAGATGGAGGCACCTGAACCTGGCCTTCAGGAGGCCAAAGGTCCTTTCAATGATCCTTCTGGTTCACCCATGTGCCTCATTATAACGTTCTTCAGCTCTTGTCCTGGCATTCCTCACAGGGGTCAGCAGCCATGATAGGTTTGGGTAACTAGAGTCACCTGCAAATATTGAGGGACAACATTTAGCCACACACTATCCTATATGGCCAACACCATAGGCATACACCAACATATACTGGGTGGGAACCAGGGCTCACCTAACAGCCACACCCTGTGCCTCTGTAGTTGGGACATCACATTTGGGATGCTGCTATTCCTCAGGACAAAGGCATCATGCACCGACTTGGGAGATGTACTGGTCCGCCAAGCACACAATCTGCACATTCATGGAGTGGAAACTCTTACAATTCCTGAACATCTTTTCATTCTGGCGCGGGGTACAAATGCAATATGTGTTCTATCAACTGCCCCAATTATACTGGGGATAAGTCCCATTGCATAAAACCCGGCCTTCACAGTGGCCAAATCCTCAACCTGGGGGAAAGCAATGTAGCTGCACATGTGTTTTATCAGGGCAGACAAGACTCTTGCTAGCACGATTGAGAACATTGGCCTTGACATTCCTGCTGCCAAGCCCACTGTCACTTGGAAAGAACCAATTGCCAGGAAATGGAGCACTAATAGAACCTGCACAAGAGGGGGGATCCCAGTAGGATGACGGATAGCTGATATCAGGTCAGGTTCCAATTGGGCACACAGCTCTGTGATTGTGGCCCTGTCCAGTCTATAGGTGAATATTATGTGCCTGTACTCCAGTGTAGCCAAGTTCACCAGGGGTCTGTACACGGGGGTATGTCTCCATCTCCTATTCATCCGCAGTGGTAGGTATCTAAGGGACACAAGAGTGAGTAGGCTGTCACAAACTGAACAAAGAAGCCATGCAAGCAGTCCACATCGTGCAAACATGTTATGGGACAGTGCAATTTATAAAGTATGTGCCTATTGATCCTGTGACACAGCAATTATCGATGGGCCTGTTCACCCCCCTGAGATTGCAATTGCCTGTCCTGTGTGAAGGGACAGGTAGAAGTGAGGTAATGCCGCCGACGTGCGCTATGGCGGTGGGCTGTCGTGAACTGCTGTGCAATTCCTCACTGGTTAATATTGGGCCCTATGGGGTACAGTGTCCAATGGGGATCTACGCCAGCAGTGACGGTATGCACCACCGCGGACAAGACTGCCATTTTCTATCTGATTCCTCATTTGTTTCCTGACCTTCCATATGAGAGGACCTACACTGCATGTGCTGCTGTGACCTGTGTCTGGAACCTACCGTGGCCCATGTGACCGGGGAAAGGACCCCAAACTTCACTTCTGAGGAGTTGGAGCGACTGGTGGATGGGGTCTGACCCCTGTACAGACTACTGTAGGGGCTTCCAGACCAACAGGTGAGTACACTGTGGTCAAAATGCACGTGGCATGAATGGATGGAGTGTTGTGTGAAGGCCTCGTGTAAGGGGGGTGGGTGGATGTCCTCTTGGCAGTGTACATGTTGTGGGCTGGGCTATGTGTGTGCCAGTGGTGATGCAAACAGTTATGGTGGGCCATTTGTGTGACAGGCTGGACTGTTTGTCTAATGGTGTTCTCCTGTGTGTATTGCCTCTGCATGTCAGCAGAAGGGAATATGGCATGCCATCGCCAAGGAGGTGCGGACCCTGGAGTCTATGGCAGGCGGGGCACCCAATGTTGAAAACGGTGGGAGGAGCTTAGACGCTGGGCAAGGAAGACCGCGGATGCCCAGCTGGGGTGGCCTCCCAACTAGGAGGGGGTAACCGTCGGACCCTGACCCCCCTGATGGCCTGCATATTGGTGGTGGCCTACCCTGAGCTGGGTGGATGCTTGAGGGCATCATAGCAGCCACAAGGGGGTGAGTACAGTGGCTATCATTACAACTTACGGATGGTGGGGTGGTATCAGGGGGGTGGTTGTGTGTCCTTGGGTGCCCCTAGGCCAGGCCAGACATGGCAGCGTGGGTCCTCTGGTGGCTGAGGTTTGAATCTAAAATACTGTTTACCTAGCTTGTTAGTATTCACTTCTGGGCAGGGTTGTGTGGGTCCCAGCTGTGCTACAATTGGCGGTGTGAGCCTCCCTCATTCCTTGGTGACTAGCCATTTCCCTGATAGTGCCATGCAGAGTGCGTAGGCCTGTTCCCGAGTGTAAGGGTGCTGTGTACACCAACTGTAGTGTTAGTGCAGCCATTGACCCTGTGTATCCTTTGTCTCTCTCCTCCCTTTCTTGTTTTGTCATCCTGTCCTTATGTGCATTAGCATCATCTGGCAGAGGATCAGAGGCACCGGCGACAGAGACAGCTGCATCCCACAGGACCCTGAGGGCACCAGTGGGACAGAGGGCGAGGGAGGCACAACGGCAGAGACTGGAGGGGACAACACAGACTCTGATACCTCCTCCGATGGGAGCTCCCTGCTGGTGGCGGACACATTTGTGACCACCCCAGCTGCAGGTACAGTCGCCACCCCTGTACCAGCACCGCCCTCCCAGTAGCCCCTCAGCGAGTTGCCTGTGCACGCTCACCCAGGAGGGTGGGTATCTCCTTCACCCCAGGCACTTCAGGCCCTGTCCCAGTGAGCCTTGCTGCCCTGTGTGAGGAGGCTTTTGACCTCCTGAGATCCATCTCTGTAGGACAATCAACCATTGTGAATGCCATCCAGGTGCTGGCATCTCAGATGCAGCAATGCAATGCATTCCTGGAGGGCATTCACGGTGTATTGGCGGCCCAATTCGGTTCAGGCTCTGGCCTCCTCTCTGATGGCAGCCATTGTCCCTGTTTCAGTCGTCCCCCCTCCAACTTCTACTTCCCATTCCCACTCTCCTCAACTCCAACCCAGCCCAAGCACACAGACAGACACGAATGCACACAAGACAATACCCAAGAGTGGCACAGGCAAACAGAAGCACCACACTTCATCCTACAGGCACTCACGCAAACACCATTCAGTTGCAGACATGACAACATCCACTGTCTCCACTGTCTCCCCCTCCTCTGTCTCCCACCCAGTTATGTCTACACTCACACCTGCATGCACTACATCAATACCCACTACCAGCATCATCACAACACCAAGCAGAACGCATACCTCACTGGCAAACACCTCCACAACATCCATGCATGTGTCCCCTGTGTCCTCTCCCACCAAGTATGCCCCCCATCTAAAGGACACAAACGCAAGCACTCAGACACCCAACATCCATCCACCTCACAACAGCATACAGCCCATGCACCTGCACCCGAATCCAGCAGAAATACACCTCCGATGACCACTCCCTCATTCTCCATTACTCCTCCCTTTTCCCGCCCCAATGTACCTAAAAAGCTTTTCCTTTCCACGATTGACCTCTTCCCCACCCCTACCCCTGTCCTGCAAGTATGGGCAGGGTAGCAAGGATCCAGCCCAGCACTTCAGCCAAACAGTCCACAGAGACAGTGGTAGCACCACCTACTGATGGTGGTAGGGATACCAGGCCAACAATACTGAAGGGGAAGGAGGCAGCACAACCTAGGATGAAAGGGAAGGAGCTTGCACCAGCTGGAAAGAAGGGGAAGGAGTCTGCACTAGCTGGGAAGCAGGGAAAGGGTCTGGCACCAGCTAGGAAGAAGTGGAAGGAGCCTGCACCAGCTGTGAAGAAGTGGAAGGAGCTTGCACCAGCTGTGAAGAAGGGGAAGGAGCCTGCACCAGCTGGGAAGAAGTGGAAGGAGCCTGCACCAGCTGGGAGAAGGGGAAGGAGCCTGCACCAGCTGCGAAGAAGGGCAAGAAGCCTGCACCAGCTGGAAAGAAGGGAAAGGAGCCTGCACCAGCTGGAAAGAAGAGGAAGGAGCCTGCACCACCAGGCAGAAGGGGGGAAGAGCCCATCCACCCCTGCCAGGAATGGTAAGGGATCCTCAACCCATGACCAGGAGGAGAGGAGGCAATCGACGCCAGTGGAAGCTGTCAGCCATACACCGCCACCACCAGCAGCTGTCACAGGGCCCCCACTGCCAGCCGTGGTTGTGCAGCCATCACAGAGCGCAGGGGCTGACCAGGAGCCTCCCCCAACCACCACCACAGTGCAGCCATCACCACCAGTGGACACCATGTAGTCCACCCTCCAGGGGCTACTGTGCCGGCTTCCTCCTCCAGAACCAGTGGGCAAGCACCCACGTGAGAGACTGTGGCCTTGCACTCCCCAGGACAAAGTACAGGGAATGTTGCCCCCTCCAGAACCAGTGGGCAAGACACCCACTCGAGAGACTGTGGCGTTGCACTCCCCAGGACAAAATCTATGGGCATGTTGCCCCCTCCAGAACCAGTGGGGAAGACACCCACTCGAGAGACTGTGGCCTCACACTCCCCATGACAAAGCAATGGGCATGTTGCCCCTCCAGAACCAGTGGGGAAGATACCCACTACAGAGACTGTGGCCTTGCACTCCCCAGGACAAAGCAATTGGCATGTTGCCCCCTCTCGGACCAGTGGGGAAGACACCCACTTCAGAAACTTTGGCCTTGCACTCCCCAGGACAAAACACAGGGCAGGTTGCCCCCTCCAGAACGAGTGGGCAAGACACCCACTTGAGAGACTGTGACCTTGTACTCCCCAGGACAAAGCAATGGGCATGTTACCCCCTCCAGAACCAGTGGGCTTGTTCCTGCATCCAGCTGTGGTGCCCCTCCTTCCCCTGAGATGCCTGCCTATTTGGCAACTGATGCCCCTGCAGTGTTCTATCCGGATTGGTGCAGGATTCGAACTGGGCCTTGGACTGTGCCCTGTGGCCATGTGGGCCCTTTGAACAATGGACTGGGCAGTGTCCCTTTTTTATACAAGTGTACATATCTGTTTCATGGCCAAATCGGATTATTGATTTTTTTGTTGAACTGATTACAATCACTTTCATCAATTACTGTCGTCCTTGCATTATTCTGCAGATTTTCGGAGTCTAATTGTTTTTGTAATTCAGCTGGTTGTGTGTAAGGCATGTGTGTGTCGGATGTGTGTTGTGCGTGTGTGTGTCACTCTCATTTTCCTCCCACCCGCCCTTGTGTGCTAGGCGGCTGTACTCACCGTTGTCATCTTCACCGGCGTTGGCGTTCCAGGTGGAGAATAACGTAGAAGATCATCGGGAAGACTTGCAGTTCATGTTCCATGGCGGTGTGGTTCTTCCCTGTGTCTACAATGGTGAGTCCTTTGACTTTTGTGCTCTGTTTCCCCCAGGCTTTTGATGGCGTGGGTACTGCCCCGGAAAAGGTGGTGGTTTCCTGTGTCAAAATATAGTGGGCGGTACTTTGTCTTCCGCCTGGCTGTTGGCGGCTACCGCCATGGTGACTGTTGTTTCCGCCCTGGTGGTCACTGTGGTACATTGGCTGTCTATGGGAGATATCACCGTCATGGTCTTTATTTAGTGGTAATTACCGTCAGCCTGTTGGCGGTATTACCGCCTCTTTATCACCCACTGCCAGGGTCGTAATGAGGGCCTAAATGAGGTATTCCCTTCTAAAGCCAAGCATAGAGGGAACCCAATAGCCACTTTGAATAACAGATGATTTTCAGCAGAGCTATATCAAAATAAAAAGGTGCTTAGTCGAATAAATAACCCATTGTTTTCTATTCATAGGCAATTGCTTATATTTTTGTGAAGATCATACAAGCAAGCTATATTGAAAGCAAAAAAGCCTATTCTGAGAACTTATGGATAAAACTTCTACATGTCAGTAAAACAAACAATGTAAAGGCATTCTGGGCAATTGTAAATGATCTGCCAAACAGTGGCTGTGGGGTCGAATGTGCCAATATTCCGGAGGCTGCCAGGGGTAGTGTGACCGGATCCCGTGTGGAAGGAATATTCAAACGCGTTGTTCCGGTGTACCAGTGTTTTATTAGAGTAAGGTGATATTTGGTGAGTTACGGTCCAGGTATGTTTTAAGGTTTTCTTCTTTGGGAGGTGGGCGAACTGGTGGTTTCTTGTTGTGGTAGTTTTTCACTTGTCTTTCTCTTTTGTTTCCTTGGCATACAGGTGTCCCCGGGAAGTACATGTGGAGAGAACAGAGGAAATTTGGTAAGTGGTTAGGTCACTTTTGGGCTTTGATCTTTCTTTTATCTTTTCTATTCTCTTCCTGTCTTTCTCCTTCTGAACAAGGTCTATTTTATATGTCTCTCTTCTGTTTTCTGCCTCTTCTATGCGCTGTCCTGGAATGGTTCTTGTGGTCTTCTTACAGTGCTTAATGTCTCTTTCCCTTCTCTTTGTGCCTCTGCGGTTTTAGGTGCAGTGACTTTAAAGTGCCATTGTCTAAACAAAAGTGCTTTATGGTGCTCAATTGGTGGTGTGTCGGTTTGTCTTTTCCCTCCCTCTTTCCTCCTTTCCGTGCCCGTTTTGTTCCCTTTTTCCTGTTATTCCCTTCCTTCCTCCCCCTCCTTTTTCACCATCCAGTTTTCTCTCACACTCTCTCTCTCTCTCGTTTTCTCACAGGTATGTGATCCCACGCACCTGGAGTTGCCATGCTTCTCCAGAAGTGTGACGGGCGGTAGCGTTTCGTCCTCCCGGTTGCCTGTCTCAGCGGAACCCGTCAGATGCCTCCGGTTGGGTTTTCGAGTAGCAGTTGGGAGTCGCTGTGTCCGGGTCTCGAGGCGCCACCACTCTCCCTCTCCTTCGTCTTGCGGATGCACGATTTCCTTCTCCTCTTGTGGTCGAGGGATTTCCTCCTCCTCCCATGGTCGTTCGTTCGTTTCCTTCAAACCATTGACATCCGCTAGTGCAGCCAGAGGCAGTTTTGACCTTTCAGCGGCCCGCCATTCATGACCATCCCACCAATCACGGGACGGGAGGCGGGTCGGACAACGAGCACCAGGGGCAGAGTCAGCACAGGTCCTGGATGTGTGCGGGCGATCGCAATCCAGCCCGTCACAGGTAGCTTTTTATCTGACTTGTATGGTGAACATTCGGGATCTCAACCTGTGCAGGAGAAAAAATTGACCATACTTATGACAAATGTAGATCGGGCCCTTGTGAGCCCTAATTGGCGAAGACCCTATGCAAATGAAAAATCCACAAAAGAAAATCCCACACAGTACAAGACTCAAAGTCCAAATCATGAAAGTTTATTTAAGAATGTAAGCATCATTACAGAAAGCAAAAAGATTAGTTAGACAATTCAAAACAGCAAGAGAATAACATATGGTAACATAGGTAAGAGGACCAATACGAAGTCTGCTTCTAGTGAGAGCGAGGAAAAGTCTACGTATGAAATCAAATAACAATCTGACAAAGAGACTGCTCATTACAAAAGGCAGGAAAGGTCTAGCAAACATTCCCAAACTGCATATTTTATAGGTTCAAATGAGTAGAAGATCATGTTCTTTGTATGGTGTGAAGTGGCATCATGGGCTGTACTAATAAAGTTACATTTAAAGAAACCAATCAACATTTTATAAATTATATTACGTAAAGCAGGCTACGCTAGAAAACTAATATTGGCTTTTTACCTACATACAAGTGGAAATGACATTGCACTACTGAACAATAACAGTTTAAGAAAATGAATGCACATTCCAGCTAGTAGTTGTGTCAAATTTAAGCATTAATATCACATCCATCCAATGGCTGACAACCTTACCAATCTGTTCTTTCAGCATTCTCTTATTCGTGCATTCATTTGCCATATAGTCCAACTCATACAAAGCCTCAAACTGCGCAGGTCTAGGCTTTGGCTACATCTCAAACATGGCATGACTCAAAATTCTTAATCTTTTTCACTTCAAATAAACTATACATAGGAAACTATATCTTCTTATTGTCAGCAATAGTTATATGCCATTCTTTAAGCCACAGCATGTATGCAATCCAAAATCCATCAGCAGCTCATGTGCGAGGGTACTAATCGTGAGTGGAGCATCTCCTTCATTAGTGGAAATCACTGGCTTATTCAAATGTGCACCCATTGTAACATCAATCTAATTCAATCGATTACAATATGACTTCAAACAAGACTTAAAATGCACAACATAAACAAAACAAATACTTTATCTGCATACCCGGATATAGGACTGGTAGAAATTTGGTCTGTAGTTGGCAAAGGTAAGCCCCCTGTCCAAGTAGGGACCACTGTAAGTCTGATACACAACCTATAGTAGCCTGTGCTCACCCTCTGGTAGCTTGGCACAGGGCAGGCAGGTTTAACTTAGACGTCAATGTATAAAGTATTCCTGCAACACTTAATTACAGTAACACAGACAAAGACACATTAAAAAGACTCAACACCAGGTTACAAAAATAGATATCTTTTATCCGGATAGGGTAAGACCAAAACAACAAAAATCAAATAAATTAATCCGAAGGTATACCAATGAACCAAAGTTAAATTGTGGGTTCATCGAAGAATTGCTTAAATAATGTGTTGACTTGATTGGGAAATTATTGTGACCACCCCCGTACTGTCAGAGCGGCGGTGATTGCCCTGTATTGCCTAGGTTATGGTACTGAGGCACAGGGAACAACGTTTCCTCCAGCGTTTGAACCATGTGTTATGTTAAGAAGGAAAACAGGCTTGTACTGAAAATTATGCAGCTGCTCCCTTTACAAGAGTTACAGTAAGGGTTCACAGGTGCATGTACAATCACAGGTTTCCGAACGTCCTGGGGCTTACCTGAAGTTCAGAGCGGTGTCTTGGCCCTGCCAACAGCGGGACCTCTGCGAGACAGGTAGCGGCCCGAGGGAGCGGACCCCAGCGTGACCCTGGCAGTTAGAGGAATGGAGGGGCCCGCGGAGAGAGATACTCGTTCTAGTCTCTCCGCGGGGTTGTCCGGGAGGACAGGAAGTGGCACGGGGGCGCCGGATTGGTTGTATGGTAAGTGGGGGTGGGATTAGAAGGGGGGTTTATAAGGGGGTGGAAGGGTGGGGTCGCCCTCTTTTCCGGCGCCGACCTAGTTAGGAGGGTTTCTTTGATGGCGTCTTGTTTAAGAGGCTAGTTGCGTGCGTTTTCTTTTTGAGCCTGGGCTGGGGGAGGGCCGAGTTGCGTGTCGGGTTGAGAACCAGGGCCGGGGGGCAGGATCGAGTTGCGCGCAGGAGGGCGGGGGGCGCGGCCGGTGTAAACGAGGCACAGAGGCCTCGCCGCGCCCTTCGAGAGCGGCCCCAGCAGTTGGCACCAGGCGCTTGGAGGCCGCGCAGCCCCCGGCGTCTTAACAGCACACATCAAGTGCAAGGAAGCGTGAGGCCAGGTGGCCTACGCGCTCATGGTACGGCAAGTCGGGGGAACGCTATTACACAGCAAAGGGAAGGCTCAGTAACGCACGGGAGCGCGATCGCGGCTAGACACCAGGAGGCAAGGCCTCAGGGGGCCACAGGGCGCACGGAGCCGGGCGGGCCCCGCAATTATTATTTTCCTATCCAACCCGACTGCCGCAGCCAAAGCATACACTGTGTAGGGGCGACACGGGAGACACTTTAGATTTTGGGGCCCAGTGGGGGGTGGGGCCTCCAAACAAGTTCGGGTATATTACAGGCACAACCCGGAGGGCAGCACACCAAAGGGGTAGTGCCAGAGGGCACAGGCACTTACAGGCAGTTGAGGCCCAGGGGGGCCCGCGCTGGGTTAAAGCCACACAGTTTTAATTGTTTGGGGACAGGGCAACGATATGTCAACCAGCCATGATGCAGAGGCTGTCAGGGCCGCGCTCCGTATTTTAGGCGAAGCCGGACGGGTGGATTTACTCAGGCCCGGGGTTTTAGAGCAGGCCTGGGTTGGCATGACCCAGCCAACACGGGCTGCGTCAAGCGGAGTGGCGGCGGCAATCGCCGCATGTGAGTCACAGGATTCGGAAGGGGACAAGGATGAAGTGCCGGGGGCCCAGGAACAGGTAACGGAGGTGTGGACGGGGACACCTAACACGTTTAGCCCCTTGATTTTCAGCGGGGAAACACAGGGCACACAGGGCCCGGGCCCAGGGTCCACAGGAGCAAGCTGCGCAGGCACAAAAGTGGGCGGGCCCCCCGGGGGGAAGGGGACAGTACGGCAGGGCAGGGCCCTGGGTTACAAGGGGAAGAGAGCGGTCAGCCGTACCGGGGCCTAGTGGTGGTCAGACCCTTTCGACCTGTCCTGCCACAGGGGGGGCAATCGCACAACGGGTTACGGGACCCCAGCAAAAAAGCGAGGGAAATAAACAGGCAAACCCAGGGGGGGGCAAGCAGACCCAAGGCCCCCCCGCGACCGGCAAGACCTGCAAAACACAAGACAAGCAGGGAGGCTGGGGCGATGGGGACCCCGGGCCCCGCCGCACAAGGAACATGGGACCAGGCAGATGCATGGGACTTGGAAGCCAGAATTCGCGAAAAGCGCAGGGCTGTGGCAGAAACCGTGGCCAAGTGGGCTCAGTTGTGTAAAGACAGGGAGGAAGCGGGCACCCGGGGTGAAGAAAACAAAAGGGGCAGGGAGGCCACAGACAGTAGGGGACCCAGCTGGATGGGGCAGGCGCAGGGAGCTGGGTTTGGATACCGCAGACGGAAGCGGGTAGGGGGCAGGAGGCTCGTGCGGCCGAAGGGCGGGTCGGCGCGGGAAGCCCCAGCGGCGCATACGGCCACATGGGTAGAAGCAATACGGGGTCAGCAATTGAGGTTGGCAAGAGAAGGGTGATGCCAACAGGGCGCAACACGGCCCAAACACGTTTGTCTGAAGCACTAGATGGGTCTGCGGCCGCCTTCTCTACTCCATGGGAATGTGAGTACCAGAACGATGGCGTGCGCCATGTGGGGCAAGTGTCAACAGAAGTAATGCCAACAAAGTCAAGGGGATATGTGGAAAACAAGTGTGAGTGGGTAGGCGAGGAAGAGTCGGAATTGGACTATAAGGAAGATGGGGAGGATTGGGAAGACGGAGAGATACGAGATGTGGAGGTGAGCGGTGTCAAGAAGGGGGGGGGTGTGGGTGCAAGTGCAGCAAAAACCCCTGCCTCTGCCTTTGTTTTTCAGGACACCGTCGTGGCCGAGGGGCCAACAGGAATATGCAAAGAGGGCCACGTGGCAGAGCGATGAGGAGAACACCGCGTAATTGGGGAGAGACGGTCGGAGGTAAGGGGAGATGGTGGTCAGTTTGGGGCGACGGGGGGGAGGTTACAAGGGCGAAATGCACAAGCAAATCCATAGGCGTAGGAGATGGGTCAGTGTTGGAGACACCAGGGTTGGTTTCAGTACAGGAGGGGGATGTGACCAAGGACAAGGAGGCAGCATCCACCACTGTTACAACAATAGGTAGTCAGACGGCAGGGGAAGACACGAATACTGAGGACAAAGAGGGGGGAGTTCATAATAAACATCTTCCGTACATGGGTTTGGCCATGCCCCTGGGTTCCCACGTCGCAGACAAAACAAAGGCGAGGATCTGGAAACATGAATACATAGATGTTTTTAAGCTATTACACAGGGACATACAGGTCAAGGAAGGATCTAAAGAGGAGGAATGGGAGTTAGCACGCAGGCCCAGGGTTTCTATTACAATGGACAATTGGACGTCCGCATTTTTGATATTTGCCAGTATATATTGCAAAAAGTACCCGGACAGGGCCATTGCACTTTTCAAATACATGGACATTATTAGGAAAGCCCAGATGCACTTTGGGGGGTTTGCATGGCTAAGTTATGATGAGGAGTTTAGGGCTCGAGTGAGCGTAAATCCTGAAAAGCTGTGGGGAGATGTAGATCCGGAGTTATGGATGCAATGGATGGCATCGGCGAAGGCATCGGCATCCACACATACGGCGAGCGGACTGCCAGTAATATATAAGCCTTTTCAGGCACGCCCCGCCTCAGGAGGGGCGGGCGCTGCTACAAAAACGCTGGTGTCCAACACGGGGGCTTGTTGGAACTTCAACAAGGGTTTCTGCTCACGGGCACAGTGTAGGTTTAAACATGATTGCTCCAAGTGCGGGCCGTCATCCAGTCATTCAGTGCTTCTCCCTTACCAGCCCTGCAGAACAGTGGAGGGCGGCGAGAGGAAGAAGCTCATAAGGAGCTCCTGCTCCAAAAGGGTCCTACACCAGTTAGACTGGAAGTGTTGCTGCCTTGGTTGCACAGGTACCCAGAGGCGGATAAGGCTTGACAATTGGAGTGGGGTTTTCAAGAGGGTTTTAGGGTAGGCTATCAAGGTCCCCGGCAGAGGAGGTGGGCAGACAATTTGCGGTCTGCTAAGGAGAAGCCTCAGGTAGTACGGGATAAACTGGAAAAGGAAGTGGCACTCGGGAGAATAGCTGGGCCGTTTTTTGATTGGCCAACCGATCACTTGATGATATCTCCTTTAGGGGTGGTACCCAAAAAAGCGCCTGGCGAGCTCCGTTTGATCCATCATTTGTCATCACCTGAAGGTGCGTCGGTAAACTATTTTTTTGCGCAAGAGGACACCAAGGTAATTTACGCCTCGGTGGATGATGCGGTGAAGTTAGTTTTGAGGTGCGGTATAAAATCGGAAATGGCAAAATGTGACATACAATCAGCTTTTAGGTTGTTACCCATTCATCCAGCAGATTTTAACCTCTTAGGTATGCAGCCAGACGGAGCCATATATGTGGACAGGGTCTTACCTATGGGCTGTGCGATATCATGTGCTTTATTTGAAACTTTCAGCACCTTTTTGCAGTGGGTTTTTGTTAAAATTAGTGGCCACAGGGCGGTGACGCACTATCTAGATGATTTTCTATTTGTAGGGGCAGCCGCATCTGGAGCATGTGGACAGGCTTTGGCAGGTTTTCAGAGGCTAGCGCTGCAGACAGGAGTGCTGTTTGCCCCGGAAAAGACAGAAGGACCGCTGTCAATTTTGACCTTCTTGGGCATTGAACTAGATGCCGAAAAAATGGTGGCCAGATTGCCAGCGTCAAAAGTGATAGAAATACTGTAATTTCTGGCAGTTGTGTGGACACTGCACAAAATTGATTTAAGAATGGCACAAAAACTGCTAGGATACCTCAGTTTTGCGTGTAGAGTAGTGAGGGTAGGTAGAACGTTTTGTAGATGACTAGGACTGTCCATGTCGGGAGCAGTGCTACCACATCATAGGATAAGAGTTTCCTTGGCCCTGAGAGAAGACATCAAGGTATGGGAGATTTTCCTGAAGAAATTTAATGGGGTACCAATGTCGTTTGGTGACTCCGATACGGTCTGGCAGGTTAAAAAAAATTCAGATGCGGCAGGGGCGTCTGGCTTTGGCATCTACTGGGACGGGAGGTGGTGCGCTGAAACATGGCCCCGTCAATGGTTGCAACAGTGGAGGAGCATTGCCTTCCTTGAGATTTTCCCACTATTAGTGGCGTTGGCAGTTTGGGGCCGGGAATTAGCCAACAGGACGGTGGTTTTTCAGGTGGACAACATGACGGTAGTGAAGATGATCTCGGGGTTGGTGGAGATGTCTTTAGCGGTATCTACGCGGCGAAGTTACAGGCTCGCATGGTTGGAGTTTCAATCTTTTGAGGCGTTAGTGGGCAACTTTTGGGCACAAGGATCACAGACTTTGGAGGCACGGGCTTTACGTGTTGTGCTGTTTCTGATTAAGGAGGGTATATCCCCAGCCACAATAGGAGGAAAGTTGGCAGGTGTTTCATTCTATGGGAAACTTTTCTTTGGTACGGATCCAGCGTGTAATGATTTATTAGGTAGAATGTTGAAAGGTTGGGGCAGGGTCAGGGCTGGTGCAGCAAGTACCGCAAGAGAACCCATTACTTTTGAGATACTGTGGGAACTGTTGCACGTTTTGCCGGTATGTTGTGAGGATGAGTATGAAGTAGGTCTCTTTCGGTTATGCATGGTTTGGATGTTTTTCGGTGCGTTTAGAGTATCCGAATTGTTAGGCGTAGGGAAGGAATTTGGGGTGAAAGTGAAGGAGGTTTGCATGCACAGGGAAAGGTTGGGGATATGGCTCAGGCGGTCTAAGACAGATCAGTTGGGAAAGGGGAAATGGGTATGGTTGGAAAAAGGAGGAGATGATCTAGCGTGCCCGGTGAAAGAGTGGATGGTTTTCAAGCAAAAGTTGAGTGTGGCCGGGGAAACAGGGGTGTTCATGCATGCTTCTGGCAAGAAACTTACTTGCTATCAGTTGTTGCAGGTGTTGAGGATGGCGCTGAGACGGATGGGGCGGCGTGCAGGGGATTTCGGAACGCATTCCTTCAGGATTGAGACAGCTACAGAGGCAGCTCATTTAGGTTGGAATTGGGCCAAGATCAAAGCCATAGGTAGATGGAAATCTAGATGCTGTGAGCGTTATGTTAGGCCTTGATGAAATACATGTTGGGGGGTGGGGGTTTAGATGTTCACGACAAATGTTATAGTGTTTTTTCTTTGCAGGATGCGTGGCCGGGCCACAGAAAGATAAGATGGTGACATGGCTGGTCGGTCATTCATTCGTTCACTGGGTGGCGAAATTCGCAGAGAAACAAATTTACGGCAGGTCAATGGGACTGCCCAGCAGACACCACGAAGTTCGTTGGTGGGGAAAGAGTGGCATGAGGTGGGGGAGTTTACTTCTGTTTACCACGGGGAACTTGCCGCAGTGGGGATGTCCAGACTTATTACTGATCCATTTGGGTGAAAATGATTTGGTGAAGCAATCAGGGCTCACATTGATACAGTTCATGCAGAAGGACTTGGAGCTATTGAAGCAAAAACTATGCGGGACATGCCTGGTGTGGACAGAATTTGTACCCCAACGGGTATGGGGAGGGGCAATCAATCATGGAGCCATTGAGCGGGCTCGGAAAAAGCTGAACAGAGCAATAAGGGTATTTTGCTGGGCCCAAGGGATTAAGGTGCTGAGGCACGAGGCCCTTAAGGAAAAATATGGGACATTGTTCAAAGTGGATGGGGTGCATTTATTGCAATTAGGAAATGCGTACTATTTGACTGAGTTGAGGTTGATGTTGGAGAACTTATGGGGAGAGAATCTGTGGATCAGGGAATAAAAAGGAGGAGACAGCACCGTAAACAGGGGGTTAACGGGGTGGGGCAGCAAAACGCCACGTGGGGCTTGCTGGTTGGCAGGAAATGGGGGAGGGGGGAGAGCCAGATGCGGGCTTGTCCCCCTTCCAAGGGGAAAAACAAGGAGGTGAAGGATCAGAGTGGGGGGGTGGGATGTTACAAACAAGGAGGGCATGAGAGGAATAGGGGAGTGCCTCGGTGAGGAGATTTGAAGAGAGCCATTGGAAGAGAGAATGAAGGGCATAGGGAAGCTGTTAAAGTTAAGGTTGGGAAAAAGGGAGGTATACAGTTCAAAGTTATTGATGTTTATGTTAAATCCTGTCCTAAATAAATGACCTTTTACACCAACTATGGGTGTCACTGTATGTGTGTCCCGATCAGCCTTGCACATGGGGCTGCATCTCTGAGGAGAGAGTCGCGCTGTTGAGCGGCTTCTCAGGCTGCAAGCTGCCCGACACTTGGGGTTGTTGTTATTGGCGGGCCTCGCACACACAAGGCCGACTTCCCAGGGTTGAGTTGTGCTGGCGGTCAGCTTCCTCCAAGGTAGACGGGGCAGGCGGCTGATGTTTCTGGTGCCAGTGGCCTCACGCATGGCTTGCTCATAAAGGCTGCAGGCTGCAGGCTCCTGGCAGTGTGGGTCTATTGAAAACAGGCACTCAAAAAAGAAAGTCAGCAACGGGTAATTCTGAGGGAAAGGGTCACACGGCACAATTCAAGCCCCAGTCAGGCACAGCATAGTCCCACGGCTGTCAGTGCAGGGTTGAGCTCACAGGAGGCCAACACTGGAATTATCACAGCATCCTGTCAAACTCCTGGACTTGAGCATGCACTGAGCAGGGGAGGTAGTGATGCAAGGACCTTGATGTCCCAGGGACCTTGCAGGAAAACCAGGTGCAAGCCAACAAGCCCTTGGAGACCCTTAGGGGCAAAGGCAGCTAGAAGAGTCCAGTCCTTCTTGGGCAGGGTGACACAGCAGGCCAAAACACAGAGCACAGCAGAGTGACAGTCCCTCCTACTAGTCAGCGCACAGCAGCAGTAGGCCAACACAACAAGTTAGTTCCTTCTGGCAGCACCTCCTGGCAGCACAGCAGTCCATCTTCTGGGCAGGGTGTCCTTGTCCCAGTAGAGTTCTGATTTGGTGGGGTTTGGGTTCTGTATCATTTATACTTTGATACCCAAGTTCTGGAAGGTTGAGGAAAATCCCAAAGCTCCTTTTGAAGTCCCCAGGGTCCCTTTCCTGCCCTGCCCGACTCCAGACACTAATGGGGGGGTGGGGGGGTTATGCAGCCCTTTTTGGGGAGGAGAGGTACAGCCCTATTCAGAAGTAAGTGTCACCTCCTCCTTCCCACCTAGCCCAGGAAGACCCATGTGCTAGGTGATGGGCCATCAATATCCAAATGCTACACCCAAGCTCCCTTTGTGTTTGGCTTCCTAGAGGCAATTCATAAAGCCCAGCTGTCATCTACCCCAGACATGTATTCAGAGACAGGCAGAGGCACAGAATGTGGCATTTTCAGACTTACAATTTAAAATCTGACTTTGCCATAAGTTGTGATTTTAAATTGTGAGTCCAGGGACACCAAACTCCACAGTTCTATCTCTTCCCATCTAGAAGTTAGACCTAAAATCTGACAAAAAGACTGCTCATTTTAAAAGTCAAGAAAGATCAACAAAGATCCCTAAAACCACTGATTTTATAGCTTCACAGGCATACAAAATCATGTCCTATGTATGTGTGAAGTGGCACCATGGGCTATACTAATAAATATACACTTACAGAAACCAATCAACATTTTAAAATGTATATCACGTAAAGCAGGCTACTCTAGAAAACCTCCACCAGCGCAGTCTCTGCGCTGCTCCCCCACCTGGCTCCTCGAACCGGGACTCTGATCCCAGCTACTGAGCCCCCGGCTCGAGCCTGCTGCTCACCCGCTGTCCTCTCACTGGAGCTGCACTCAATGTCTCTCTGGTCCTGAGTGCGCTCCCAGCTGCGTAGATGCTGGTCTTTTGGTAGTATTACATTGTGGTATTTTACTTTTAGTTTATCTTAATTTAACTTAGTTGCTTGCCCTCAGTTCAGTGTCCCGCTATTTCTGTCTTTCACCCACCCGCCCTCCGCCTCCCGCTCAGACCTACACACCCCAGGACTACTTGTGGAGGCTGTTGTGCGGGCGCGTGAGGAAGGCAAACCTTTCTGCTTCCGTGCCTGGACCGTGCCCAGCACCAGAACCCCTGACCCTCTGACCATCTTCTGCTAAACCGCCAAGGACCTTATGGCACTAGACCCCGAAACAACAACTGTTTCACTGCCTCACCGCGCTCAACCAAAGGATCTTTCACCTGTCAACTCTGCTGTTTCACCTGCTGCACAAGACTTCCAGCCTACACAAGACCCTGCATGGACAACGTTACAGTCAACCTGGCCCCCCTCCAGTGCATTGTGCTAAACACCCACTCTCTCTGCAAGCACTCCATAGAGACCTGGGACACCATCTCCACCCCTGCTTCTGACGTGGCCTTGATCACAGAAACATGGCTCTGCCAAACTGCGAACCCCAACATCGCTGGTACAACCTCCACCGGCTACAAGATGAAACACAAAGACCGAGCAAACAAACAAGGTGGAGGAATTGCCATAATCTTCAAGGAAACCATCTGCTGCACCATCACAAACGACCGCCCCACACCCCTCATGAAGCACCTCAATTTAGAACTCCGTACAGACACCAAGACCACAACAGGCGGTACCCTCATCTGCCGACCACCGGGACCCCATCCAGTATTCTGGGACGCCATCCCCAAGTTCATCGCCCCTTTGGCCATAGATTCCCAGAGCTACATCCTGCTCAGCAACCTCAACTTCCACATGGGTGACCCCAAAGACACCTTCATCACCACTCTTATTGAGAAGCTTAACAACATCGGCCTCACACTGCACCCATGCACAAAGATGGACACACAATCAACACAACAGTGACTCAACAACAACAGAATCAAGTTCACCCACAACACAGAGCTCACCTGGACCGACCACACTATTATCCACTTTACCTTCTCAGGCAAAGATCAACACGCATCCACCACAACCAACGAGGTCACCCACAGCAGCTGGGGAAAAACACAATGGACCCTGTCTCCTAGCATCTCACAACCCGAAACCTCAGCAGATCTCAACCAGGCCGTCTGGAACTTCACCACTTAGATCACCAACTGTGCCGACGAAATTGCCCCACTGAAACCAACCAAACCCATCCAAACCTGAAAAACGAGCCAGCTGGTATAACCCAGAGCTCAGAACAGACAAGCACAGTTGCTACCAACTTGAGAAGCAATGGAGAGCCTCCAAAAAACCCTCTGACAGAGCCACATACAAGAAAGCCCTCAGTGAATACCACAACACATCAAAGAGGCCAAGAAAGCAGCCATCACCAACTGCATCAACTCTGCGGCCAACCACACCAAGGACAGCAAGATAACTACAATCTATAACAACATCGAATTCCCCCTTATCTCACTCTTGCCAACTGCGAGCAACAAGGAAACATTGACTGAACGCTCACCACCTAGACCCCTCTCACCCCTTACACCACCCTTACCATCATACCATCCATCGACTCCGGGGCCCCCACTAGCATCTACCCCCATCATATTTTCAACCTCCACACCAACCCTATCAGCACGGAACTCACCAACATCCTCAACACCTCCATCTCCACAGCAACTTTTCCAGACGAATGAAAACACACAGAGGTGAGACCCCTCCTGAAAGGCCCTAGGCTGACTTCAGCCACCTCAAAAATTACCAACAAATCTCCCTCCTCCCTTTCTCTGCCAAAGTACTGGAGAAAGCCATCAACAGACAACTCACTGAATATCTGGAGCTCAACCAACTTCTCGGCTCATTTCAATCTGGATTCCATGAAAACCACAGCATGGAGACTACGCTTATCGCCGCCACAGATGACATAAGAGCTCTCCTTGACCGCACCGGAGCTGTGGCCCTGATCCTCCACGACCTCTCAGTGGTATTTGACACCACTTCCTCATCAACAGACTCCACACCATCGGCATACAGTAAAATGCCCTCAAGTGGATCGTCTACCTTCTCCTCTGCAGCTATGGACATCACCTGTGACGTACTCCAGGGATCATCCGTTAGCCCCACCCTTTTCAACATATACATGACCCTCCTTGCAGACATCATCATTTCCCACAGTCTCAACATAATCTCCTACGCTGACGACACACAACTCATCCTCTCCCTCACCGTACACTCAACGAATGCCAAAATCAACTTCCATAGAGCCAAGACAGACGTAACCAAACGGATGAGAGACAGCTGCCTCAAGCTTAACTCCATCAAAACAGAAGTACTGATTTTTTGTGAGGACTCCTCCGCCGGGGACAACAGCTGGTGGCTAACAGAACTTAGACCCACGCCCATATCAACAACCCAGGCGTGCAACCTCCTTGACAGCCAATTGACAATGGAACACAAAATCAACACAGTTGCCTCCACATGCTTCTACACCCTCTGCATGCTCCGCAAGATCTTCAAATGGATTCCCATCGACTCCAGAAAAAATGTCACACAGGCCCTAGTCTCCAGCTCCCTTGACTACTGCAATGCTCTCCAAACAGGACTGCCCAACCAACTCCTCAGAAGACCCCAGACCATTCAGAACACCGCAGCCAGGCACATCCTGAACTTAACAAAAATGACCAACACCACCCCCACCTCAGACACCTCCACTTGCTACCCATCCAGAGGAGATACCAGTTCAAGACCCTCATGCACATCTACAAATCTGGGGCTATCTTATATCAACCACAGCCTAAACTTCCACCAGCCCAAATGACTCCTGCTTTCTGCCACACTGGCCCTCACACACACACACCCCGCATTCTCTGCAGCTGCACCAGAGGCCAATCATTCTCCTACACCACTGCCAAGACCTGGAACTCCCTGCTGCTACACCTCTGAACAGCACTATCCCTCACAGAGTTCCAAAAAAAGCTCAAGACTTGGCTTTTCGACGGAGACAAGGCACCAAAGTGCCCAGATACCCTCAGGGGTGACAGTCCGCGCTCTACAAATGGGTTGATTGATTGATTGATTGATTAAGCAATAACAGCTTTTTACAAATGACAGTGCATTACGGAACAGTAACTGTTGCTGTCAACCTTGAATATTATGTGCTTTCCTCCAGCAGGCAGACTTCCTCTGAAGCACATTAGCTGTTACAGGTCAAATAAACAGTACTATGCAAAGAACACAAATTTGTCTATTTTATGAAGAAAGGAAAGAAACATCAATGCTAAAAGATAACTAAGTGGCCCAACTAAGGCCCTCATTATGTTCCGTCTGCGGTGGAGGTTGGACTGCCACCAAAAGCAGCGGTTCGGGCTCCATATTACGACCGTGGCTGAGCCACCACGGTCTGACCGCTGGCACCGCCAGGTTGCCGACAGCCTGGTAGTGCTGGCGGTCTCAATCAGCCAGGGCAGCACTGCCCTCCAAAGTCCGAGTCCCCTTTCCGACAGCCTTTGCATGGTGGTCTCACCATGCAAAGGCTGGTGGAAAGGGTGTGCTGGGGGCCCCATTGGGGCCCCTGCTCTGCCCATGCACCTTGCATGGGCAGTGCAGGTACCCCGATGGGCAGCTCGTCACGCTTTTCACTGCACATTTACGGGCATCCGACGCACCGCAACATTGCCATCAATGTTGTAGTGTGTTTCCCGCTGGGCTGGTGGGTGGAAACACCGGCCCAGAAGGGAACTCTTAATAGGTATCGCAGAGGGATTGCTGCATATGCAGTCATCCTGACGCGGGCCTTTGGCGGGCGTCCTCCGCTGCCCGCCAAAGTCAAATTGAGGGCCTAAGTGTATTTGCAGTCAGCCAGCCAGTGGGTCCCAGCACAGAAGAAAAGTTGTGTAAGGCAAATCTAAAATATTTCTGAATATTTTTATCTCTGCACTTTAGTGATCTGTTGAAGACTTCCGTGATAATGTCAATTCGCTTTCATATAATAGTCAAGAATAGTTTTCAATTAGTTACTCCATTTTTGCAATTTCCATATTTTTTGGGTTTTAATATTACTTTTCCTATGGTTATTCATTTCCCTTGCAGTATAATAGGGACTTAGAATTTTAAGTGAATTCCAATTGCACTTGCGGTGTGAGAGCTCAGTTAAACAACAAGGTCGTAATCGGGCCCTACAATGCTAGCTGTTCTCCCAAGTTGGCTTCCAACATTTGTGGTCAGTGGTAAGATTTTTGCAGGATTTCACTTTACCTTTTGACAGTAAGAAGGTTTCTCTTTTGACACAAAGGTTCAGGGTAAAACGCTAAAGCGACTAGAATTCATTTTCTGAATAATCTAGTTGGGTGTGATTTCTTTAGTTTGAAGTGTGCAAGAAGAAATCATACCTACACCCACACAGTCAAGAAACGACAGATAACTAGGGAGGAAGCCTACTGGTTTGTGAAAGCCCAACATACATTCCAGAGGATGGGACTCAACTAGATGCCATGCAGACCCCAGTCCCAAGCCTAATACTGTGTATCTTCCATCAAGTCTGGGTAATGAGAATACTACATTCATAAACTGGAAATGGAATTGAGAAAGTTGTCAAACATAGAATAGAAACAAACTGAACACCAGGCCAAGGGGGCCTCTGAGGAAAAGAAAAAGGCCAACCAAGAGCAAATGGCCAAAAAGAAGATGTCCAGTGGGCAGAGACTGGCTGTTTTGCTTTACTGCTGACCGAGCCAAAATACACATACACTGAAAAGAGTCAAACAAATCTCTGGAATGTACCTCATAATCTAAAGAAGACATTTATTAAATCACGCTGCAAGGCTCGTAAAGGAAGGTCAGTAGGACTGAAAGTGCATGTTTAAAATGTGTCCAGCAATAAAATGAAAAAATGTAGAAAGAATGTTCAGTCTATAAACAGCAAATATATACATGCAAAGGTACAGATGCCTATATTTATATATATATATATATATTCATACGCAATGCAAAGCAAATAATTAGTAAACATTCATCACCATGGGAAATAGCTGCTTCTTCGTCTTTCTCTCAGTAGCTTCAAGCCGTAGAGTCCAAGATCGGCTGTGGAATGAGAAAGAGAGATCTACCCTCATGGGATGTCAGGCATTCTGACGTCTCAATCCTGACTGAAGTCCCTGAATCTCCCACTGTCAATTCTGGTTCTCTTATATACCTTAAACAAGCCAGAGGGGAGATTTCTAGAAAAACACTCCCTCCTTGTTATTCAGAAATGCTGGCTACTTCAGGTTAGTTTTGAAAGGAACATGTCGGAATTGGCCAAGATCCCAAGGTGCCCTCTCTCAAAACAAAACCATTCCCTACAGTACCATAAACATCATCCTAGTACATTCTTATCAGCCTAAACCCTTGGTGAGAAAGAACACACAGACATGCAGAATAAAAACATGAGCAAAAACCACATTGTATAACGTGGGCATGGAAAAATACTTTCAGCTTTTAACGTGGCGGTGGCTAATGCTGAAATAAAGTCAATAGGCAAAACTAAGCTGATGGTCACTAATGTGACGGTGTGCTGCTAGGCTAAGTGCAACGTGGAGTCAGTGGTCAAAACACAAATATCATTACACTGACTTATGAAAATATGTACATAGCAAAGAAAATAAAGGCACACAGGAAAAACAGAAACATCTCAAATTTGAGGTCCAGAAAGCCCAGCTTCTCTATGCACCAGAATCAGTATAATACATGGTAGAACAGCTGCAAAGAAGGGGGCTCCACTATGCAATGGCTGTGATATAAATAACAGCAGAGAACTTAAAGGACAACCTCTACATAGCGACAGGTGGATTATGACAGGGCACTTCTGCTTTTGTGTTGAGTAGCCTCTGGATGAAGTCTTTTAGTGCTGCGGGCTACTCTCATATCTTATAATAAAGTACTGTGCACAAAAGTAAACAAGAAGCGACAGACTTGAGACAGAGAATGGCACTGCTGTGTGGGAGTGCTGATCTGTGCTGAAGGTGCAGTCAGATCTCAATGTCTCATAATTTTAAAACCACATTGGTTTGCTAACAGACATGAATTGATCCCCATTGTAAATAACAGGGATACCCTTTTTAAAGTAGTGGAGTCAATGAGGGGGTTGGACAAATTAACAACATATAAATGCAGGACGCTAAGCAATACAGGTATTGGGGGGGGGTCTCAGTGACAATCGTGGCAGCCTTTTAAGGATTTTTTGAAGTTTCAAGGTGATCCAAAGGACTTTGGTGGAAAAAGTAACTACAACAAAAAGCTCAACAGGGGTGCAAGCCACTCTCCAAGATTCCTTACAGCAGTGCCATGGGATGAAAGCAGCAGTGCTCCGTTATTCCCAACGGCAGTTATAAGCCTGAGAAACTAGGAGCTTGACTGGTATTTCCTGCCCTGAGCATAATGTATGGGATATCAACACTATGAAGCACTTGAAGGAGGCTATTGTATTGTTCAGACATGCTACTAAACTGTCTCAAAAAACGTTTGTTGATTGTGCACTCAAGCCATTAGAAAATTAATATAAAGTGATATGAAAATTTCTGTAGGAATATGTGTAGTTACTTCAACAACGTTTATATCAGCAATCAGATTTACATTGCGGAATTTTACATCGGGAGTGCCTTTACTTTGGAGGTAAGTTGGTAAGTAGTATTTCTAGCCCTAAAAAAATATGTATAAAAATTGTAAAAAAAGAATCTACTTATTACAATAATAACACTATTTAAATAAAAAGTTAATTTAACCTGATTTTAATTCTTATTTAATATACATTTAATTTATAACATAATTTTACATTACTCATCCAGGTCCATTGCTACCCCTTAAACTCTACCCATAAAAACCTCCTACTATAATTGTACTCCATCCATTCTGAAACCCTAAAAACCCCTCAAAACCTTTAAGCATGACCCATCCTTGAGCCCTAAAAATCCCTAACTGCCTCTAACCATTATGGAACCCAGACCTCTAAAGCCCCCTTACTGCACCTCCGCACTACCCATTCTTGAACCCGAAAAACCCATTACTATCCCAAAAGAATAACAAAATTGTACCAGTACAAATCCCCCTTATCTATATTTAAAACTGAACTCATCCCTAAACCTTAAAAAAATATATACCCAGATGTTAAGTTAGTTGTTTCCCATAACAAATTAATTGAGTTTTTACCAGCAAAAAAAAGGACCCAGGCGGGCCATACACATGTTTAGCACTCTAAAGGATAAAAGGCCCCAATAACATACAAACACAAACCAATGCACCAAAAACCCCTGCTCCCCTCGCCCCCACCCGGAAGCAGTGTTAGATATCATATCACATTGCCGTTCCGCTCCGCTCCGTGGCTCTCTGTTCCCCCTGGCCATAATGTCTAATGTCAGTATCCAATAGTAGTCCAGGCATACAAAATGGCTCCAAGATCAATCCCCAATAGACCGACCATCTCTGCCAGATCTTTTGATGTTTCTAGAGGCAGCCCTTAGGCCTGAATACTGCCATATGCAGCCCCAAACAAAAATCCATTCCAATTTTCCACACCCCTCAGGACGGCGGTACACTAGCTTTCCACAGCCGTGCAATATCTCTTTTCGCCAGCATAAGTCCAAGAAAGTAAGTCCCTCCCATTCCTTCTGTGCAATGGAGAAGAAGCAGTTTCGGGGCAAATGGAATAACCCAGGTAAGAACCTCACTCAAACAAGACACCACCACTTTCCAGAAGCGTGTCAGTGCACTACAGATCCACACAGTGTGTATAAATGTGCCCTCTTCAATTTCGCAACGTAAACATGTGGGAGAGCCTATGGGACCCATATGCCACAGACGACGTCTTGTGTAGTATGCCCTATGGAGATATTTCTATTGGTTTAGTCTCAGGTGGGATGATATCGCAGCTCCCCTAGGGGCTTTTAGGGCCTCATTCCAGTCGTCATCGTTAATGTTGTCAATATCGTCCTGCCACGCCACTCGGAGGGCAGGCAGCGTGGTGGAACTCTTGATGACAAGGGATTTGTATATTGTGGAAATATTGTGGCTGATTAAATCACCCTTCAGTAACTTACCCTCTAGAGAGTTAAATTCCGGGAGGTCCGAGATTTTACGTATATATGGGGAGATAGCATGGCGCAGATGCAAATATTTATAAAATTGGCTGTGATGCATCGCGTATTCGGATTGGAGCTACTGGAAAGATTTAAGTATACTGCCATGCAGTGTGTCACCCAGTGTTGAATGCCAATCTGATCACACAACCGAAAGCGTTCTAGTCGAGCCACCTGTGGGAGGAAGGTATCCCGGCACAGTGGTGTCTCGCGTGTCAGTTGCTGCCACCAACCCATACGATAGAGGGATATTCTCCATGTCTGCACCACTACTCTAGTCGCTGGAAGGAAGCCGTCTATATCTGTACCCTCATATAGAAGGTTGAGTATATCAGTGTCTCCAATCGTCCACCTATGTTGTTATTTTTTAATATTAAAATTAATTTACAGTTACAAATAATTAGTATTCATATTTTTACCAACTTTAAATAATAATTACCTTAAATTTAATTACAAAAATTAAACTAATTTTAACTTATAAATTGACTAAATTGAATTTAAAATGAAATTTAGAACACTGTTACAAATGAAAGACACATCCTTAATAAGAGATTACGTATATATGTGTATACATAAATATATGTATATAAACACACACATGCATATACATTTATAAAGATGAAATTAGATTACTTTAATCATTTAAGAATTAGCTTACCTGCAAAGTAAAAACCTGAGATGTAAAAGTCACAACCCTTAACTGTAATTTGGTTTCTCCTGACGCTTCTATTGCAATGTAGTGACTCTCGACGTAAAGCTTCCTTAGTGGCATATCTTCTGAAGGAGTTTTTATTTAAAAGATCTACAAATATAGCTTACAGAAATGTTACACAAGTGCTTAGCAGAAACTAAGGCCACTTGCTCCAGGCAGTATCCTAAGACTGCTCACACAATAGCATCATAGTTTAGAGGAGTATCACTGGCAACCAGCAACAAGACAACTGAAATAAATAATAACTAAGGCGATGACCATGTTTAGATTCTCACTATTATTTTCACTTGTTTTACTGCTGATAAGTTAAAGGAAGTGTAAGGAGCAGAAACTCCAGATTGGAAACAGGAGGATACGAATCTTGTTTATTTTCTACTCCTGTTGCCAATGTTTTCTTGGCCCCTGAGACCAGCGACATCAATGGTACCCCACGGGATATCAAAGGATATAATTCCAGGCAAGTACTCAAATGTTCAAGTTTACAATGAGGATAAGGTTTAAGGACAATGGACAAGAGAAGCAAAAAATCGAAAATTGTCGAAATGGATGTGGCAATCTTCCCTGAGTTAGTATTTAAATGTTTCTTTATCAAGGATTGCACAAACCTCAGGAGAGCCAAATGTTAATGAGATGCCTTACGGTACAGACCCTAATGGGGGATCAGTCTGGGACATTTGAAACAAAGCTGTCTTGACCTAGACAGAAGGTAACCTCTGAGCTGGAGGTCAGTGCTTCGACTTAGGGCCTTATGGACATGCCTGCCTAGTTGGGCAAATAGAGGGCTCAACCTAGCATGACCTTTGCAGGATACAGAGAGTAGATTTAAGAGAGCATGAATTAGACCAAACAATCTTCAAGACAGTAGGCGGTTGAATGGTGTTGGTTTTTCTGTGGTGCAAGTTTCTGTTGGAATGTACCTACTAAATTAAGTTAGTTGGTTAAAGTACAGTTGCTCCAGTGCCCAGCCGTTGCATGGGGTTTGAGTAGTATTTTCACAAGTGTGGGTGTTGGAACAGGAATGTCCCCTGCATGATTTGCTAGGATGAGCCTCCACTGTAAATGATCCTGCATATGTCTATGGAAGGGTAACATAATTTATGTGTACGGGAAAACCTTGACTAAGGTACATCAGAGTGGCAATCTGTGGCCTAGAGATGCCTTACCTTGTGAGTATGAATACTCAAGCTCACAGTGCTGCAACAAACTGGCTGTGGTGGCATTATGAATTCCTACTTACTGGACATATCAGATCTACAGTTTAGTATTTGTACACAACCATCTCCATGCATCTATACAGACATTGTTAAGCCATCAGCTTACTTGTATGGCTTTCGGATTTCCTATGTTCTCGACTAATGACGCTGCTTTGTACCTCTTCTGCTCTGGGTTTATGTATTGTTCGCTGTTGGCACTGATATTTCTTTTGGTCTGCCCTGCTTATCGTACTTGCATGATGTTCTTATTTCCATATTAATAGGCCTTTTTAATTGGTCCATGTGTGGGCGAGTGGTCTTCTGGCCTCTCCATGTAAATTGACTGTTCAGTTAATTGCAACTCTTGAGCTACATCCCTGAGCACATGAGTGTAGGATAAAGTGTCACTTGTGCATGCTTCAGTATGAAGCAGAAGTAAGCAAAGAGTATGAGGGTCACATTGTTCTATGAACCCAGTAAAATCCATCTTGATTCCTCTGTGTGGGCTTGTGTACAAAATGGAGGTCCGAGAGCTTGTCAGACTAGCATAATATATTGCTGGTATCCCTGAAGCTTCTGAAAATCTCCAGACTCTGAAGTGTGGGAGGATGTACACAGGGGTCACTTTCAGAATCCTGCAGCTAAGTCATACCTTTTTGATTCTGGCAGGAGCACTGAAAGCAGTCAGTTTTGTAATGAAGGGCTGAACTTTCGTTATAACCAAGCTTTGTTTTCAAAACAAACAAAAACACATGAGTACACCCACAGCTTGCATAATAGAGATGTCTCTACCACAATCAGACCCGATAAGGGTTCCAAGCTAAACCATAATATGCCCACCACTTCCCCAAAACGTTCTTATATTTCTGAGGCAGCCGTCAGCTCCATATATTGGCTCCTCCAGTTGGCGCACCAGTCCATTGCTGCCCACCATTCAACCATGGATTGTGGCCTTTCTGAGTTCCAGTGAAGGCCAATGTCTAGATTTTGTTATTAGTGAACATGGTTCCAATTCCAACAAAAGTACGATCTTTCCGGCTCCTCCCAAATCCCTCCAGAGTACTTAGTAGTGCAATGTGTGGAAAGGGTTCTAATATTACTCCAAGGACCGACCCTCAAGAGTGCATTAAAAATCGTCTGCCAATACAGTGTAAGAACAGAGCATTCACAAACCAATGTGGAAACAATCATCCAGCTCCTCTAGCAACATAAACAGATGGGCTGAGGAATTCTGTTAGCTTCTATTAGGACGCCTCCAGAATAAGAATAGGAATCTGAGGACACGTGCTGTGCACTGTCATGAAAGAAATGTGATGGGAGGATTTTGCATTGTCCTGAAGAAGGTGGTGGAAAGATTTTGAGAGACCACCGAAACACGACGACGCAGGTTGAATTGCTTGACCAATTGGAACTGCCTAAAATAGATTTGGAAATTAGACATACAGTTCAATTGGACAGTATATACCAAATTCTGGACAGCATATGATTATAAACTAGGGACTCTGGGGGTCATTCTGACCGCGGCGGACGGCGGTCGCCGCCCGCCAAGCGGTTCCCGCCGAAAGACCGCGGCGGTCATTCTGGCTTTCCCACTGGGCCGGCGGGCGACCGCCGAAAGTCCGCCCGCCAGCCCAGCGGGAAACACCCTTCCCACGAGGACGCCGGCTCAGAATGGAGCCGGCGGAGTGGGAAGGTGCGACGGGTGCAGTTGCACCCGTCGCGAATTTCAGTGCCTGCAAAGCAGACACTGAAATTCTTCGTGGGGCCCTCTTACGGGGGCCCCTGCAGTGCCCATGCCATTGGCATGGGCACTGCAGGGGCCCCCAGGGGCCCCGCGGCACCCCCTACCGTCATCCTGTTCCTGGCGGGAGAACCGCCAGGAACCGGATGGCGGTAGGGGGTGTCAGAATCCCCATGGCGGCGGAGCACGCTCCGCCGCCATGGAGGATTCTCAAGGGCAGCGGGAAGTCGGCGGTACACCGCCGACTTTCCGTTTCTGGCCGCGGCTGAACCGCCGCGGTCAGAATGCCCAGCGGTGCACCGCCAGCCTGTTGGCGGTGCTACCGCCGACCTCCGCCATGGCGGTAATTACCGCCAGGGTCAGAATGACCCCCTCTGTCTTTTGTTTTGTCTCCCATTTTATGTGGTGTCAATTGTTCGGTTTTAGGATCATTTTTAGCATTTGTTTTTTATGAGGCATTTTATCTGTGTGTTTTATATGGGATTAATTATTAAATAATTCTTTAGATATTTCCTTTATCAAGACTGATCATTGGTGGGTGTGTTTGATTGTGTAGTGTGGTGGATAGGTTTTGTGTTCCCCATAGGGGTTATTTACTTTTCTATCACTGTGACACAGTGCCCTGTCCCCTTTGGGTGATTGGTTGAGTGGGGCCCTCTCTCCCTCTCTGTTTTAGGGTTCATAAGTAAAGTGAGCCTCATCCCAGACTTTTGTTATTCAAGGTGTCACTTTCAAAGAACAGTCCATTAAAGGTTGTCCCCTGCCTGGGAACTTTCTAGTGTCCTTGGGTCTAATACGTAGTTTCAGTTCATTTATTTCGAGGCACCAAAGCATTCCACTACAATCCCAAAGCGTTTTGATCTCAAATACGTGAACTAGAAAATTTCACTGGATATTCTTTGGGGCATACACAACATTTAAATACGCCAGGCATGTTATAGATATATATAATAATATCTTTTTTTAAACGTGCCTTAAAAAATTCACCTATGTCTCCATGCCAAAAGACTCCTTGCTACTGAGTGTATCTAACAAATGAGGGGATAAAAAAGGTTTGTATCAGTTCTTAAATTCAAAACCTTGCCATTCACCTATCACTTTGTGTGCACCACATTTGTGGTCTCACCTGCTGATCAGCTATGGGAACTATAAAGAGAGAAACACATGTCACATTGTTAAAAAAAACTTTTAGTATTGGTACACACCAGGCTCCATCTATCTAAGCAGAGATTGATATGCCATCAGCTTCCGTGTATGGTTGTTGGATTACCCGATGTCCTAGGGCACTGCCGTTGCTTTGTGTCTCCCGTACTCCGGGGTTCTTTAAGTATCTTTGAGGTCGGCGCTTGTATTTCTTTAGGCGTCTCCTCGTTATCGTACGTCCTTTGTGCTCTTATTTCGCCCTCGTAAGGTCGTGATGGACGTTTCATTAGCTTTTTCTTCTTCTGCACCGCCCTTTCATCTTTGTTAATTGCGCCTTCAGTGTTCGCTAATACTGAGCAGTCTGATCACCTGATGTTGAGGACTTCTGGGAGGTATAGGGGAAGAGATTTCCGAAACAATTGTGCTGTGTTTGCAACACAAAAGTGAGGGAAACCAGCACAAAACTTTTTTTACATACTTTTTGGGCTAGAAGGTTGCCCTTAAGTAAGGCAAAGCAGCGCCTTGCATTACTTAGCATCAAGGGGGCGTTAAATGGGTGGTACATGGGCATAACTATGCAACCACCCATGCTTTTTGATAAAACACCCAATAGGGTTTGCGTAAAAAAATTAGCCCCACTTGAAAACGAATGTTAAAAGGAGAAATGTTTTCAGTTTTCCTTTCTTTTCCATCTTTGTATGTGTGCTGCATTGTACAGCATACAAAGCAGTGGTCGAAGGTGGGTGGGATTAGAGGGGCACAAGCTGCCCCTTCTTTTCTGATTTATGAAAACACCCTTTCCTTACTTCTTGTAAAAAGACAACCTCCCTGCGATGGTTAGTTCCGATATTTTAAATGCTTCAGCTGAAGTGTCATGCAGGGAGTCTCCTGCACTGTGAAATGGAAGCTAAACAAACCTTTCTGCCAGGGTGCCTAATTCCCTGAAAGAAACACTAATGTATGCAACCAGTTATCCAGCAAATGTACAGTTTAAGCTGCAAATGGAAAGGACCATTGGGAGTCAGTATTGGCTTTAATTGATCAAATCACTCAAAGCTTTGTGATGACAAAGATTTATTTTTGAGTGGTAGTGCAAAGAGTTAACAACTGAACTGTGAAGTGTGTGCTTTTAATTGAAACTGTATTTATATTTTCTTACTACCCTTGAAGCAGTGTTTAATCGACAGTTATTTAAAAATAAATTGCATTAGGCACAGTCTGGGTATTACTAAAATCTATATTTTGGAAGCACTACATTATCTAAAAAAAAAAATGTGAACTTTGTAGCAGTCTATATTATAGGGTGTGTAAAGCAAGTTTAAAATAATGACTTACATATTCACCTAGGGTCTGATCTTCTAGCGATAAAAATAGGCAAGTCACTATTCTCCACTGCACCAACCAAGATTTAATTCTGTGGCTCTCCAGTTACACACAGACCTCTGCAATGCATTAACTAATAGAGGTTTCATAATGTACGAGGGTGTGTTTCCCACTGAATAATTTTTTTATTTATTTTTCATTTAAGCTGCATGTTATTTTATATGTAGCTACCTGACAGTGAAAGACCAAAACAACTAAAAGGATACTTTGGTGGTCATTCTAACCCTGGCGGTAAAAACCGCCAGGGCGAATGACCGCGGTAGCACCGCCAACAGGCTGGCGGTGCACTGCTGGGCATTCTGACCGCGGCGGTTCAGCCGCGGCCAGAAACGGAAAGTCGGCGGTGTACCGCCGACTTTCCGCTGCCCTTGAGAATCCTCCATGGCGGCGGAGCGCGCTCCACCGCCATGGGGATTCTGACACCCCCTACCGCCATCCTGTTCCTGGCGGGTCTCCCGCCAGGAACAGGATGGCGGTAGGGGGTGCCGCGGGGCCCCTGGGGGCCCCTGCAGTGCCCATGCCAATGGCATGGGCACTGCAGGGGCCCCCGTAAGAGGGCCCCAAAAAGAATTTCAGTGTCTGCCTAGCAGACACTGAAATTCGCGACGGGTGCTACTGCACCCGTCGCACTCCAGCAACTCCGCCGGCTCCATTCGGAGCTGGCTTCATCGTTGCTGGGTCTTTCCCGCTGTGCTGGCGGGCGGCCTTTTGGCGGTTGCCCACCAGCACAGCGGGAAAGCCAGAATGGCCGCCGCGGTCTTGTGACCGCGGTGCGGTCATTTGGCGGTAACCGCATGGCAGGCGGCGACCGCCGCCCGCCGCGGTTAGAATCACCGCCTTTGTTTTTTAGCCACACCTTTGACCCTGCCCCATTACATGCAGCATCATAGTTTCCATACGTTTTTCAATGGACTTTGACCACTGACACAAAGTAGGGAAAGTTTTAAAAGTTGTCTAGGTATAGAATGGAACCCTTCCAGTACAAAACCGATGCTAGACTCATGCACACACCCTTACACTTTGGCGCAAAGGAGTGTGCGTGGTGCTTTGCAGCAAAAATCTGTGCCAGCGCTAGGGAGAGGGGAGGAGAGAGCCATATCTCTTGAGGATGTGGCACTCTCTGGCTCTTTCTTCTCACGCAATGCAGCGCAGCCCTTTTGCCTGCTGTGCTGAGTGAGAATTTAATAAATCTGGCCCATAGTCACATATTGTGTGGTAATGTTTATTTGACGCTTTTTCATAAATGGCTTTATTTGCTTGTATGTTCTTACTAGATAGGGTGATATTTGTGTATTTTCTAGCTTGCTCTAACTTGCCCACCTCTTTTAGGATGTTTTTCAAAGGTTATATATAATTTCTGGGCATCTGCATTGTTGGGGGGCACAGGAAAGCTCACTTTGAGTTGAAGAACACAGCAGAAGTGCAAGTTCATGGCTCAGTCTCAACTCTGATTAACATGAGCGCATCAATCAATGAGATATGCAAGTCTGAATATGTCTGCATCATACTTTTTCTAACCGACACTCTTCAGCACTCCTTTGAACCCATCTGGCAAAATAGGAATCTTACCTCTTTGTAGGTTGTTTATGACCAATAGCTCACATGAGGGATACACAATACCCTCCAATGTGTTTGCAGTGGTCTGGGGGGCATCAGCTGTCACGCTGCAGGGTGACTTCTTCTTTTTAAATTTGTGCTCAGTGTATGCACTTAAAAATGTGGTGGCATACTCATGGGCAATGCAGCATGCCATAGAATTGGATGCCTCAGAGGGAAGATGATCAAGTTACGAACTGATTACACTGTTCAGCTCACGTTCCTGGCCCACTTACCTAAGTAATGTCAGAGGACATGAACCAATGACCCTTGCATCAGGGTTTGTGCAGACGGCAGACTCTGTGTGCCTTTCAGATGGGCACTGGTTTCTGGTGGATGATCATGATAAGAACCCAGATATACAAATAATACATTCCACTTTGAGAGAACAAGTGATCCCTAAACGCAAGAACTTGAGGCCACCCTGTGAACAAACTGTGCAAAATAATAGGTTGTTCTTTCAAGGATCTGAACTCACAATCACTAAAGCTCAATCAAATTAAAATTACATTATTGATCCAAGGTATGTCAGTGACTGGGGCGCTACAGAGCCGGCGAGCAAGGTGGTCGCTGGAACTTTTACAAACCCTACTGACAAGTCATTACTGCGCCCATAAACCATAAATCATCCAATCAGCGATGCCTTGTCATGCATCTGTGGAAGGTGGTTCTGGTGGTGGAGGAGTAGTCAGTAAGTGAGAGGATGAATTGGGTGTCATCTGTGTAGGAAAGTATGTTGAGACAGTGGGATCTGACGATGTTGGCCAGTGGGGTAATATATGCGTTGAAGAGTGTAGGGCTGATGGATGAGCCCTGGGGGACACCGCAGGTGATCTCCTTGGGTTCGGAGACAAAAGATGGGAAGTAGATCTTCTGAGTTCTTCCGGTGAGGAAGGAGGTGATCCATCTGAGCGTGTCCCTTTGGATGCCGATGTGGTGGAGTCTTTCGATCAGCTTGTGGTGGGATATGGTGTTGAAGGCTGCCAAGAGGTCGACAAGTATCAAAGCTGCTGTTTGTCCTCGGTCGAGGAGGGTTCGGATGTCATCGGTGGCTGCAATCAGGTCAGTTTTGGTGCTGTGATTACTGCAGGAGCCGGACTGGGAGTCATTGAGTAGTTGGTTCTGCTCCAGGGATGACATGAGTCGCTTTTTCATGATCTTTTCCAGTACCTTCACTGGGAATGGGAACAGAGAGATTAGCTGGTAGTTTTGGGGTTTGCTGGGTTCGGCAGAAGGTTTTTTGAGTGGTGGTCTGACTTTGGCATGTTTCCAGACATTGGGAAATGTTGCAGTGTTGATTGGGGTGTTGAACAGGGTGGTGAGTTCCTAGCCCATCCTTTGGCTTCCATAGTTGAAGATGTAATGCGGGCATGGGTCTTTGGGAGTTCCTGAGTGGATGTATTTCAGGGTGGAGGTGATGTCCTCGGTGGAGAGGATGCTCCGGGTGGTCAGCATGTGGTTCGTGTCGATTAAAGTGGTGGTGAATATGTCGAGGAAGTCCATAGGTGTGGGTTGGGGTTTGAAGTTACTGTAGATAGTTCTGATCTTGTTGTGGAAGAAATGGCAAGGTTGTCACATCGCTACTGTGAGGGTGTGATGTAGTTTTCGCTAGCGGCCAGGTTCCAGAATTCCTTAACAATGTTGAAAAGTTCCTTGGTGTTGTTGCCGTTGGTTGTGATGTGCGTGGCAAGGGCTGTCTTCTTTGTTGGCCTCAGAAGGCAGTGGTACAGATTGAGGAATGTCTTGAAGGCTCCTCTGTCAGTTGTGTCCTTGCTGGTGCGCCATCTCCTCTCCAGCTGTTTCCTGTCCTGTTTCACTGTTCTGAGTTCTTGGGTGTACCATCTGGCCTTTTTGGAGGATTTTCTCTGGATGTTGCTCTTGATGGGGATGATGCTGTTTGGTGGAATTGGTGATACAGGCGATGAAGGTTTTCACTATCAGTTCGAGGTTGGTGATGGTAGAGGGGTTGGAGGTGTTGATGGTGTCCACCCAGCTGGTCTCTGAAATTTTGTTCCACCTCCGGTGGGGGGTACTGGTCATCTTGGGGGTGGAGGTGCGGGGGCTGGAGATGCTGAAGTGGAGGATGGAGTAATTAGTCCATGTGAGTTCTGTAAAATGGCTGTATTTCACCAGGTTGAAGGAGATGAAAATGAGGTTTACCATGTATCCTGCGGTGTGTGTGGTGTCGTGGATGATCTGGGTCCATCCGAGGCTGCTGATACTGTCAAGGAAGTCTGCAGTGTTGTGGTCATTGGGATCGTCAATGTGGAAATTTAGGTAGCTGTGAGAAAGTAGCCTCTTTCTAGCCTTGTTACCCCCACTTTTGGCCTGTTTGTGAGTGTATGTCAGGGTGTTTTCACTGTCTCACTGGGATCCTGCTAGCCAGGGCCCAGTGCTCATAGTGAAAACCCTATGTTTTCAGTATGTTTGTTATGTGCCACTGGGACCCTCCTAGCCAGGACCCCAGTGCTCATAAGTATGTGGCCTATATGTATGTGTTCCCTGTGTGATGCCTAACTGTCTCACTGAGGCTCTTCTAACCAGAACCTCAGTGGTTATGCTCTCTCTTTACAAATTGTCACTAACAGGCTAGTGGCCAATTTCACCAATTCACATTGGCATACTGGAACACCCTTATAATTCCCTAGTATATGGTACTGAGGTACCCAGGGTATTGGGGTTCCAGGAGATCCCTATGGGCTGCAGCATTTCTTTTGCCACCCATAGGGAGCTCTGACAATTCTTACACAGGCCTGCCACTGCAGCCTGAGTGAAATAACATCCACGTTATTTCACAGCCATTTACAACTGCACTTAAGTAACTTATAAGTCACCTATATGTCTAACCTTTACCTGGTAAAGGTTGGGTGCTAAATTACTTAGTGTGTGGGCACCCTGGCACTAGCCAAGGTGCCCCCACATCGTTCAGGGCAAATTTCCCGGACTTTGTGAGTGCAGGGACACCATTACACGCGTGCACTATACATAGGTCACTACCTATGTATAGCGTCACTATGGTAACTATGAACATGGCCATGTAACATGTCTAAGATTATGGAATGGCATTGGGGAGACAATTCCATGATCCCCCGAGTCTCTAGCACACACCCGGGTACTGCCAAACTGCCTTTACCGGGGTTTCACTGCAGCTGCTGCTGCACTGCAGCTGCTGCTGCTGCCAACCCCTCAGACAGGTTTCTGCCCTCCTGGGGTCCAGCCAGGCTTGGCCCAGGAAGGCAGAACAAAGGACTTCCTCAGAGAGAGGGTGTTACACCCTCTCCCTTTGGAAAAAGGTGTCAGGGCTGGGGAGGACTAGCCTCCCCCAGCCTCTGGAAATGCTTTGATGGGCACAGATGGTGCCCATCTATGCATAAGCCAGTCTACACCGGTTCAGGGATCCCCCAGCCCTGCTCTGGCGCGAAACTGGACAAAGGGAAGGGGAGTGACCACTCCCCTGACCTGCACCTCCCAGGGGAGGTACCCAGAGCTCCTCCAGTGTGCTCCAGACCTCTGCCATCTTGGAAACAGAGGTGCTGCTGGCACACTGGACTACTCTGAGTGGCCAGTGCCAGCAGGTGACGTCAGAGACTCCTTCTGATAGGCTCTTACCTGTGTTGCTAGCCTATCCTCCTTCCTAGGTAGCCAAACCTCCTTTTCTGGCTATTTAGGGTCTCTGCTTTGGGGAATTCTTTAGATAACGAATGCAAGAGCTCATCAGAGTTCCTCTGCATCTCTCTCTTCACCTTCTGCCAAGAAATCGACCGCTGACTGCTCTGGACGCCTGCAAAACCGCAACAAAGTAGCAAAGAAGACTACTGCAACCTTGTATCGCTGATCCGGCCGCCTTCTCGACTGTTTTCCTGGTGGTGCATGCTGTGGGGGTAGCCTGCCTCCTCTCTGCACTAGAAGCTTCGAAGAAATCTCCCGTGGGTCGACGGAATCTTCCCCCTGCAACCGCAAGCACCAAAAGACTGCATCACCGGTCCTCTGGGTCCCCTCTCAGCACGACGAGCGCGGTCCCTGGAACTCAGCAACTCTGTCCAAGTGACTCCCACAGTCCAGTGACTCTTCAGTCCATGTTTGGTGGAGGTAAGTCCTTGCCTCACCACGCTAGACTGCATTGCTGGGTACCGCGTGATTTGCAGCTGCTCCGGCTCCTGTGCACTCTTCCAGGATTTCCTTTACGCACAGCCAAGCCTGGGTCCCCGACACTCTAACCTGCAGTGCACAACCTCCTGAGTTGTCCTCCGGTGTCGTGGGATCTTCTTTTGTGACTTCGGGTGAGCTACGGTTCACTCCTCTTCGTAGTGCCTGTTCCGGCACTTCTGCGGGTGCTGCCTGCTTCTGTGAGGGCTCCCTGTCTTGCTGGGTGCCCCCTCTGTCTCCTCACGCAATTGGCGACATCCTGGTCCCTCCTGGGCCACAGCAGCATCCAAAAACCCTAACCGCGACCCTTGCAGCTAGCAAGGCTTGTTTGCGGTCTTTCTGCGTGGGAACACCTCTGCAAGCTTTTTCATGACGTGGGACATCCATCCTCCAAAGGGGAAGTTCCTAGTCCTCTTCGTTCTTGCAGAATCCACAGCTTCTACCATCCGGTGGCAGCTTCTTTGCACCCTCAGCTGGCATTTCCTGGGCATCTGCCCAATCTCGATTCTGTCGCGACACTTGGACTTGGTCCCCTTGTTCCACAGGTACTCTCGTCCGGAAATCCACCTTTGTTGCATTGCTGGTGTTGGTCTTCCTTGCAGAATTCCCCTATCACGACTTCTGTGCTCTCTGGGGAACTTAGGTGCACTTTACACCTACTTTTCAGGGTCTTGGGGTGGGCTATTTTTCTAACCCTCACTGTTTTCTTACAGCCCCAGCGACCCTCTACAAGCTCACATAGGTTTGGGGTCCATTCGTGGTTCGCATTCCACTTTTGGAGTATATGGTTTGTGTTGCCCCTATACCTATGTGCTCTCATTGCAATCTATTGTGACTGTACATTGCTTGCATTGCTTTCTATTGCTATTACTGCATATTTTTGGTATTGTGTACATATATCTTGTGTATATTTGCTATCCTCATACTGAGGGTACTCACTGAGATACTTTTGGCATATTGTCATAAAAATAAAGTACCTTTATTTTTAGTATATCTGTGTATTGTGTTTTCTTATGATACTGTGCATATGACACCAGTGGTATAGTAGGAGCTTTGCATGTCTCCTAGTTCAGCCTAAGCTGCTCTGCTAAGCTACCTTTTCTATCAGCCTAAGCTGCTAGAACACCTCTTCTACACTAATAAGGGATACCTGGACCTGGTGCAGAGTGTAAGTACCCCTTGGTACCCACTACAAACCAGGCCAGCCTCCTACATTGGTCGTGCAGCGGTGGGATAAGTACTTGCAACTACTTACCACTTTGTCATTTTGTACTTTTCATAAGAGAAAAATATACAAAACAAGTTCAGTGTATGTACACCTAACCAAAAAGTTTTGCTTTTCTTCTCTTACTCTATTGCTAAGTGCTGAAAAGTACCTCTAAACTTTCAAAAAGTTTCCTAAAAAGTTGAAAAAGTTTTGGTTCTGTTTCCTTAAAAAGTTCTGAAATTTTTTCTTTCTTTTTCTGTCCCTTAACCCCTTAGCTGCTGGGCCTTTTCCCCCCCAGTGCTGAGCCCTTTTTTGGCTATTTGGGGTAGTTCGCGCTTAGGGCTTCATAACTTTTTGTCCACATAAGCTAACCACGCCAAATTTGCGTCCTTTTTTTCCAACATCCTAGGGATTCTAATGGCACCCAGAGTTTGTGGTTTACCCTGGAGGAGTACACACGAAAGTACGGGGTTCTCTAGAAGCGGACGTCGCGGATATTAGCGTAGTCCTAGGTTGTATGTATTCCTATTTGGAAGGGTAACGTCAGTGGAATGTCAGTTGGAAATTACCGAGTGGAACAGCGAGGGGTGGGAAGAAGGGAATTTCCTTTTACGGACTAGGTGGTCTCACACACTATATAGTGTCATGCTTCATCATTTGACCACCTAGACCCACCCAGGTAGGACAGTGCCACCTGGGCGGACTCAACCTCACTGTTAAAGGAACAGGAGGGAGTGCGTAAATAAACTTGTTTCTGGAAAGATCGGGATCCAGCTAATCTACAGTAGATTGAGTCCGCCCAGGTGGCACTGTCCTACCTGGGTGGGTCTAGGTGGTCAAATGATGAAGCATGACACTATATAGTGTGTGAGACCACCTAGTCCGTAAAAGGAAATTCCCTTCTTCCCACCCCTCGCTGTTCCACTCGGTAATTTCCAACTGACATTCCACTGACGTTACCCTTCCAAATAGGAATACATACAACCTAGGACTACGCTAATATCCGCGACGTCCGCTTCTAGAGAACCCCGTACTTTCGTGTGTACTTTGAATTATAGGGAGCTAAGTACGGAGTGTTCCTCCATAATTATCCCCCCTCCTCCCTCTTCCTCTCTCCATGTGTAATGATAGTTGAGCAGCTGCTAGCTGCGAGAGTCCCCCCCCTTTAGTGAGTAATTATTGCTCCTTTGTCCAGGACCACACACCAACACTAAGGTTGTTTGTCCTCTTCCCTTTCTTTTCCCCTCTCCCCCTACTGCCTCATATCGGTGCTCTTTCTTCCCCAGTATGGCGGAAGGACTCTCCTTCAGTGATGAGGATCTGACAGCCATTCTGTCGGCCCCCTCACTTCTTGGTGATACCACCCTCTCCAAGAGTTTGTCCCAGTTGGGCGACTGGGATACACTAGTAGAACTAAAACGATCTCATGTCAAAACTATTCTCCACGGGGCCGTTCTGACTGAATACCTCCGGAGCAATACAGCACCAAATGGACTGTTGGTCACCAATGCCCCACGTATATTCCTTGAAGATCTAGAATTTAGAAAGGATTGGGCTTTGATTGCATGGAAGTGTACTAGAGATTGGCTCATCCTGATCATAAAAACAGCGACAAGGTTATCCGAGGCACTCCTAATTCAGATAAAAACGAGTGAGAATAACCTTAAATCAGGGATGAGCATTCTCTCCTTTAAAAAGAAACTAGAGGAGGTTAACAAAAATATGAACGAGCATAAGGAATATCTCACTCAGCGAAAGATTTCTAAATTCCAAAAAGATCTCGATCGGTTCTCCCACGAGAAGATATACCCTTATACCAAATCGGATTATGTAGCGAAAACTAACAACATATCCGACACCTCATCTGGTGGTAACACCAGTTCAGATAATGATAGTTCATCATCAGATAATTTGCGGCAACGTCGCGGACGACGTGGGCAACGACGGGGAAGGTGGAATCACCCACCTATGTTACCCCCCTGCCCTCCATACCATAATCAACAATGGGGTTGGCCTTCCCAATATGGACTCCCACTTCAATACCAGGCGCCCTTTTTCCAGCACCCTGCACAATGGTCTTTTCCTGAGCCACCGCAGCCTTTTTTAGACAGAGGCAACGGGAGGGGAAAAGGAAAAAGGAAAGAGGTACATTGGAGGCCAAGAGAGGACACCCCAGAGAATACTGCACAAAGGGAACCCCTCCCAGGGACAAGCAAAACACTGTAACGAGCCTGACGGATAATCAAACAGATAACATTATCAATCTGAGTAACCGGGTTCTGAGTGAAATTGAAACTAAGGCACTAAACAAGGGCTTAAACTTTGTGCCCACGCCCAAAATTGACTTATTTAAAACCCGAACAGAACTAGCGGGTTTGTTTCGAAAGATACGCTTGAAAACGTTCATCTTGGAGAAACATTACGAGGCTTCAGACAAAAACACTGGCCTACGCCCAAAGTCCACCTTCTGCCCATCCACGGGACAGATGCCCCCCGAGGTCCTGGCTTTTGAGAAATCAGTATCCCTAAAAGTCAACGCACTTACTGGGACCACCAAAAAAACATACCAGAATATGAGTACGGCCGAGCTTTCAGCTCTGAAAGGCCTGACATCTGACCCCACGATAATCATTAAACCAGCAGACAAAGGGGGAGCAACGGTAATTTCTCCACTTAAAATGTATAGAGATGAGTGCGAACGTCTGTTGGGTAACACCCACCATTATAAACGCTTATCTCGAGACCCCACACCTGATATTCAAGATGAAATTTCCTTTTTCGTGATTAAGGGCTTAGAGAACGACTGGATTACTCGACATGAGGCAGACTTCCTGATACAGGCTAACCCTAGGATTCCCTACTTTTACATTCTCCCTAAAATGCATAAAGGGAAAATTCCCCCACCAGGGAGACCTATTGTATCCGGGATCGGATCGGTTCTAGAACCCCTGTCTCAATTTGTGGATTTCTTCCTTCAGCCATTGGTCAGAAGAATTCCTACTTACCTAAAAGACACGACGGATGTGTTAGTCTTATTAGACTCTGTGGCTTTTGACACAACTAGAGAACTGTTGATCACCCTGGATGTAGAATCCCTATACACCAACATTCCCCAGGAGGCCACTCTGCAGGTCATTAGCGACCTTTTGGAAGCCAATAGAGGAGAGTCACGTACACCGCCTGACTTCATACTTGACTTGGCACATTTGGCTCTCACAAGGAACTACTTCAAGTTTGAGGATAACTTTTTCCTGCAAATACAGGGTACATCTATGGGTAGCACTTTCGCACCTAGCCTAGCATGTCTCTATGTTGATCACTTTGAGAGACAGGTAGTCAACCACGATGACAACCCGTTTTCCCAGCAGATTAAACTCTGGAAACGATATATAGATGACATTCTATTGGTCTGGACAGGAACTAGAGATGAGGCGATGAATTTTGTAAATTGGTTAAATACAGCTAACCCTTTCCTGAACTTCACCATGACCATAGGTGACAACCAACTAGCATTTCTTGACCTATCAATCTATGAAAGCAATGGGGCTCTAGCCACAGAGGTCTATTATAAACCCACAGATCGGAATAACCTGCTCCAATTCAAAAGCTTCCACCAAAGGTCCCTGAGGGAGAATCTCCCGGTTGGTCAATTCTTACGTCTACGACGGAATTGTTCCACCCTCACAAACTACCGCAAACACGCTGAGAAATTGGTTAGTAAGCTGCAAACCAAGGATTATCCCACACATCTGGTGAAGAGAGCATACAAAAGAGCGGGGAATAATAATAGGGACCAACTACTACAACCACGCACTAGGACGTCTGACACTGAACAAATTGTGTGTGTGACTACCTTTAATCCACTATCCAATAAGATTCAGAAAATCATCAATGATGAGTGGAAAATCCTTATATCTGGTGGTTTACCTTTTCAGCAGCCACTACATGCGTTTAAAAGAGCCACAAACATACGGGACATGGTTGTCCACACAAGACCCAAAGAAAAAAACAATTCCCTGACGACACTAACCACACTATGGGGCCTCCCACCACCAAGAGGACACTACCCATGTGGCAACTGCAGTGTCTGCTGTTTCACCAAAAAGTCAACCACAATAGACCTAGACCTTAAGACTCCATGGGCTCAAAGATCCCTAACCAACTGTAACAGCAAAAACGTGATATATTTGATTAGATGCCCCTGTAACCTTAAATACGTGGGAATGACATCTAGAAAGGTCGCCACGAGAATCTGTGAACATAGGAGTACGATCCGTTGTAAACGAGAGGCCACTAAATTGACTAACCACTTCCTTCTGGAAAAACATTCGGCAGATGACTTACACTGGACGGTCATTGAGCAACTATCTCCATCGTCCTCCAATATGACACAGAGATTGCTCCAGACCGAACAACGTTGGGTCTGGAGATTACACACGGACACCAATGGTCTTAATGATGAGATCCCTTGGTTCACACTCAATAAATGATTTCTCTGACTAATTTATGAGTCCTCCCTTCCGTCCGCTTCTGCTCTATCTTTTTCTTCCCCTTTCCCCCCCCCCCCCCCCTCCCGGTTGCACAGTAGATTAGCTGGATCCCGATCTTTCCAGAAACAAGTTTATTTACGCACTCCCTCCTGTTCCTTTAACAGTGAGGTTGAGTCCGCCCAGGTGGCACTGTCCTACCTGGGTGGGTCTAGGTGGTCAAATGATGAAGCATGACACTATATAGTGTGTGAGACCACCTAGTCCGTAAAAGGAAATTCCCTTCTTCCCACCCCTCGCTGTTCCACTCGGTAATTTCCAACTGACATTCCACTGACGTTACCCTTCCAAATAGGAATACATACAACCTAGGACTACGCTAATATCCGCGACGTCCGCTTCTAGAGAACCCCGTACTTTCGTGTGTACTTTGAATTATAGGGAGCTAAGTACGGAGTGTTCCTCCATAATTATCCCCCCTCCTCCCTCTTCCTCTCTCCATGTGTAATGTTACCCTGGAGGAGACCAAGAAAATAGCCAAAATACAGTGAAAACTTAGTTTTTTCCAAAAAATGGGAAAAAAGGGCCGCCGAAGAAGGCTTGTGGTTTTTTCCCTGAAAATGCCATCAACAAAGGGTTTCTGGTGCTGAAATCACTATCTCCCCACCTTTCAGGAACGGGCAGACTTGAATCAGAAAACCAAATTTTCCAACACAAATTTGGCATTTTACTGGGACATACCCCATTTTTACTATTTTTGGTGCTTTCAACCTCCTTCCAGTTAGTGACAGGAATGGGTGTGAAACCAATGCTGGATCCCGGAAAGCTAAACATTTCTGAAAACTAGACAAAATTCTGAATTCAGCAAGGGGTCATTTGTGTAGATCCTACAAGGTTTTCCTACAGAAAATAACAGCTGAAATAAAAAAATATTGAAATTGAGCTGAAAACAACAGCCATTTTTCTTTATGTTTTACTCTGTAACTTTTTCCTGCGATGTCAGATTTCTGAAAGCAATATACCGTTTTGTCTGCTGGACTCTTCTGGTTGCGGGGATATAAAGGGCTTATAGGTTCATCAAGAACCCTAGGTACCCAGAGCCAATAAATGAGGTGCACCCTGCAGTTGGTTTTCATTCTATACTGGGTATACAGCAATTCATTTGCTGAAATATGAGGAGTGAAAAAGAGGTATCAAGAAAACCTTTGCATTTCCAAAATGGGATCAAGATAAGGTTTTGAGGAGCAGTGGTTATTTGCACATCTTTGAATTCTGAGGTGCCCATACTAGCATGTGAATTGCAGGGCATTTCTCAAATAGACGTCTTTTTTACACACTCTCTTATATTTGGAAGGAAAAAATGTAGAGAAAGATAAGGGGCAATAACACTTGTTTTGCTATTCTATGTTCCCCCAAGTCTCCCGAAAAAAATGATACCTCACTTGTGTGGGTAGGCCTAGCGCCCGCGACAGGAAATGCCCCAAAACACAACGTGGACACATCCCATTTTTTCACAAAATACAGAGCTGTTTTTTTGCAAAGTGCCTACCTGTGGATTATGGCCTCTAGCTCAGCCGGCACATAGGGAAACCTACCAAACCTGTACATTTTTGAAAACTAGAGACCTAGGGGAATCCAAGATGGGGTGACTCGCGGGGCTCTGACCAGGTTCTGTTACCCAGAATCCTTTGCAAACCTCAAAAAGTGGCTAAAAAAACAAGTTTTCCTCACATTTCGGTGACAGAAAGTTCTGGAATCGGAGAGGAGCCTCAAATTTCCTTCCACCCAGCGTCCCCCCAAGTCTCCCGATAAAAATGATACCTCACTTGTGTGGGTAGGCCTAGCGCACGCGACAGGAAATGCCCCAAAACACAACGTGGACACATCACAGAAAACAGAGCTGTTTTTTGCAAAGTGCCTACCTGTAGATTTTGGCCTCTAGCTCAGCCGGCACCTAGGGAAACCTACCAAACCTGTACATTTTTGAAAACTAGAGACCTAGGGGAATCCAAGATGGGGTGACTCGCGGGGCTCTGACCAGGTTCTGTTACCCAGAATCCTTTGCAAACCTCAAAAAGTGGCTAAAAAAACAAGTTTTCCTCACATTTCGGTGACAGAAAGTTCTGGAATCGGAGAGGAGCCTCAAATTTCCTTCCACCCAGCGTCCCCCCAAGTCTCCCGATAAAAATGATACCTCACTTGTGTGGGTAGGCCTAGCGCCCGCGACAGGAAATGCCCCAAAACACAACGTGGACACATCACAGAAAACAGAGCTGTTTTTTGCAAAGTGCCTACCTGTAGATTTTGGCCTCTAGCTCAGCCGGCACCTAGGGAAACCTACCAAACCTGTACATTTTTGAAAACTAGAGACCTAGGGGAATCCAAGATGGGGTGACTCGCGGGGCTCTGACCAGGTTCTGTTACCCAGAATCCTTTGCAAACCTCAAAAAGTGGCTAAAAAAACAAGTTTTCCTCACATTTCGGTGACAGAAAGTTCTGGAATCGGAGAGGAGCCTCAAATTTCCTTCCACCCAGCGTCCCCCCAAGTCTCCCGATAAAAATGATACCTCACTTGTGTGGGTAGGCCTAGCGCACGCGACAGGAAATGCCCCAAAACACAACGTGGACACATCACAGAAAACAGAGCTGTTTTTTGCAAAGTGCCTACCTGTAGATTTTGGCCTCTAGCTCAGCCGGCACCTAGGGAAACCTACCAAACCTGTACATTTCTGAAAACTAGAGACCTAGGGGAATCCAAGATGGGGTGACTCGCGGGGCTCGGACCAGGTTCTGTTACCCAGAATCCTTTGCAAACCTCAAAAAGTGGCTAAAAAAACAAGTTTTCCTCACATTTCGGTGACAGAAAGTTCTGGAATCGGAGAGGAGCCTCAAATTTCCTTCCACCCAGCGTCCCCCCAAGTCTCCCGATAAAAATGATACCTCACTTGTGTGGGTAGGCCTAGCGCCCGCGACAGGAAATGCCCCAAAACACAACGTGGACACATCACAGAAAACAGAGCTGTTTTTTGCAAAGTGCCTACCTGTAGATTTTGGCCTCTAGCTCAGCCGGCACCTAGGGAAACCTACCAAACCTGTGCATTTCTGAAAACTAGAGACCTAGGGGAATCCAAGGAGGGGTGACTTGCAGGGCTCGGACCAGGTTCTGTTACCCAGAATCCTTTGCAAACCTCAAAAAGTGGCTAAAAAAACAAGTTTTCCTCACATTTCGGTGACAGAAAGTTCTGGAATCTGAGAGGAGCCACAAATTTCCTTCCACCCAGCGTTCCCCCAAGCCTCCCGATAAAAATGATACCTCACTTGTGTGGTTAGGCCTGGTGCCTGCGACAGGAATAGATCACACAACGGTCAATGTTGGTCCTTACGTGAGGCAGCTGTTGACCCTGGGGTGATCCATTCCTGACACAGACACTAGGTGTAGGCACTCAAGTGGGGTAGTGTTTTTATCAGGACAGGTGAGGAGTCACTGGGTGGTAGGAATATTGTGGATCCCAGCATATTCCTGTAGTTTGTGTGACAGAAATGCGAGAAAAATTTAGTTTTTTTTCAACATTTCAGCTTTGCAGGGTATTCTGGGTAAGAAAACTTTGGGGAAGCCACACAAGTCACACCTCTGTGGACTCCCCCGAATGTCTAGTTTCCAGAAATGTTTGGGTTTAGTGTGTTTCTCTATATGGCCGCCGAATCCAGGACCAAAAACACAGGTGCCTGCCTTACAAAACCAGTTTGTTTTGCCATGGATAATTTTGATGTCTCCACAATATGATTTGGGTGGTGGAATTTGGGGCTGAACTAAATTGGGGAGCTCCCAAGAGAGCACTCTCTCTCTGCTTGCCGCCGCATTCACCTGCTCTCTGGGTTGACCTAACCCACTATTACCCAGTTGCACAAACAGCTTGCGAAGGGACAGCAGGACTGTCCTCATCACCTCCCTCATAATGTACTGGAAGAGGAGTTATCGAATGGGACTCCTCTGACTGAAAAATCACTCCCAGAGTCTGCGCCATTGTCCTATCCCTCAGATGCTGTCTCAGTATCTGATGTCTCAGTCTCTGATCCTATGTCAGAGCGGTCCTCTATAACCCGAGTGTAGGCAGCAGTCATCCATCAAGATGCCATCTCTGCTATTGGCTAAACTGTTGCTCTAAAACACTAGCCTACGTAGACAGTCACAAAATCGATGGTGTGTGAGATACGTGCAACAGTAGAGGCCACCTTACCTGCGCTTCTTCCCTCAATCAGCACGTACTTTCAAGACACTCAAAAAACACCTTGTCACATACCATTCGTCACAGTCTTTAGCACCTCCTGCGCCCAGTCCAACAATCATTATTGGTGCTCCCACTCCCTCCTCCTCGGATTCCCTCATTACCACCCAGCAAAAGTGCCCTTCATCTCTCCATAGACTTTGCTAATGTACTCAGCTATTTACATAAAATACAGATTTGCTCTTTGCAGTAGGCATATAAACCTTCTGCGCTTCTTTATGGCACTAAAACTGCCACTAGACAAGTCGGACCCTTTTCCCCCGAGGGAAACCACACACATATTGACAAAAGTGATATATATATGACAGCCAATCACCTGAAACTCAACTCAAGCAAAACCAAAATAATCCTCTTTGGCCCACACAAAAACACCTGGGACCCCTCATGGTGGCCCACCACGCTAGGCCCTGCACCCACCCCCGCCAACCACGCACGCAACCTCAGCATCATCCTAGACTCCTCCCTCTCGATGACCCAACAAATCAACGCTCTCACCTCCTCTGCTTCAACACACTCCGTATACTGAAAAACATTCAAATGGATCCCCACAGAGACCAGAAAAACTGTCACTCACGCACACATCAGCAGCAGGCTTGATTACGGAAACGCCCTCTACGCCGGCACCACTCTAAAACTCAAGCGCAAACTACACGCATCTAGAACTCAGCAGCACGACTCATCCTCGACCTCCGCCGACACGAACACATCTCTCCACACCTCAAATCCCTCCACTGGCTCCCCATTGACAAAAGGATCACCTTCAAGATCCTCATCCTCGCACACAAATCACTCCACAACACAGGCCCTGCCTACCTCAATGAGAGTCACCTTCCACACCCCCACACGAAACGTCCGCTCAGCTGACCTCTCTCTCGCCTCTGTCCCCCGCATCAAACACACCACCACCGGGGGCAGATCCTTCTCCTACCTTGCACCCAAAACCTGGAACGCCCTCACAACCCACCTTCGCAAGACCCAAAACCTACTTCTTTTCAGGAAGGGCCTCAAAACCTGGCTTTTCGAACAGTGAACCTCCCAGATCCTTTCCCTCCCCCCGCCCCCCCCCCAAGCGCCTTGAGACCCTCACAGGTGAGTAGCACACTTTATAAATCTCTTTGGTATATATAGATCTACCTCTATATATATCTATATATCTATGTACATAGATATATCTATAGATATATCCATGTACATAGATATATCTATCTACATAGATATATAAATATATAAAAAAATGGCCCCCAGGGAAACCCTACAACATCTAAAAAAAAAATTGCCCCCACAGGAGGTCACCCTGCCCACGGGCGACCCCCTGTCATTTTTTTTATTTATTTATTTATTTTTTTAAAACAATCCCCTGGGGGGGGGGGGGCGCGATCGCGCCCCCCCCCCCCCCCAGGGGGCACCTACCTTTTTTTTTTTTATTAATTATGCCCCCGGGGGGGGGGGGCGGCCCGTTTTCCGCCCCCCCAAAGTGAAATCCCTGGCGTCTAGTGGTGTTTCCTGGCCCCCGATCGCAGCTGTGCTGCGATCGGGGGCCAGGAAACACTTTGAGAAGGCCTCGTAAGAAAGGGGAAACTCTCCCCCTTTCTTACGAGGCCTTCTCAAACTGTTTCTGGCCCCCGATCGCAGGGCCAGAAACAGTTTGAGAAGGCCTCGTAAGAAAGGGGAGAGTCTCCCCTTTCTTACGAGGCCTTTTCAAAGTGTTTCCTGGCCCCCCGATCGCAGCTGTGCTGCGATCGGGGGGCCAGGAAACCTGAAAGTGTTTCCTGGCCCCCGATCGCAGCACAGCTGCGACCGGGGGGCCAGGAAACACTTTCAGGAAGGCCTCGTAAGAAAGGGGAGTGTCTCCCCTTTCTTACGAGGCCTTCCCGAACGTGAGAAAGGCCGTTTTCCCCATCAAAGCAGGAAGCGGCCGCAAGGCTGCTTCCTGCTTTGATGGGGAAAACACCTTTGCAACATCGGCGCGCTGACGTCACAAAGGGGCGGGTGGGGGGGCGGGGGGAGACACGGAAGCTTCCGTGTCTCCCGGGGGGGTTTAAAAAAAATAATAAATCCTCGGGTGCGACGCACCCGAGGATTTATTGATACCCTTCCTGGTGTCGGCCACTGGTCGTGACCCGCACCAGGGAGGGTGTGTGGGCGTCGGCCAGTGGCCGACGCCCGCACCTAACAGGTTAAACTCTTTTCTCTCATGTCTGGTACAGGTCTTACTCTTGATCTGGCCAGCACAGCTTATGACCACCTTAACTGGAAAGGTATAAGGAGTCTCTGCATTGATAGAGGTTTAGGGGTAGGGAAGAATCCCTTTAGAGAATTGTTAGTTAACATGCTCATTGAAAATGATAAGGCCTTAGCTGGCACATCTGTTGAGAAGTTAGCAGATGGTTCACATTCTGTCTCTGGGGCAGCCCCAGCAAGAATGTTAGATGGTATTCTTTCCAACGTGCCCCTTAGCAGACCACCTAGCATAACTGGTACTAATGTGAGTTCTCATCACAGTAGGGATGGCACCCCTGCAGGTCAAGTTGTTAGAGTGCCAGCTGTTAGGGACATTTCTCCCTCTGTTCATTCACACCATTCTTCTGTGTCAAAGCATGCCCAACCCACCCACCCTGATGACAGAATGTTAGAAAGGGAGCTCAATAGATTGAGAGTGGAAGAGTCCAGGCTAAAGCTTAAAAAGCAACCGCTGTCTCTAGACAGGGAATCTTTAGACTTAGAAAAAGAAAGACAGAGGTTTGGACCCCATGGTGGCAGCAGCAGTATTACAGATAGTAATCCTGTAAAAGAGCATGATTCTAGGAATCTGCATAAGATAGTTCCCCCTTACAAGGAGGGGGATGACATTAACAAGTGGTTTGCTGCACTTGAGAGGGCCTGTGTTGTACAGGGGGTCCCTCAAAGGCAGTAGGCTGCTATCCTACGGCTATCTTTCAGTGGAAAGGGTAGGGATAGGCTCCTTACTGTGAAAGAAAGTGATGCCAATAATTTTACAGTTTTAAAGAATGCACTCCTGGATGGTTATGGCTTAACCACTGAAGAGTACAGGATTAAGTTCAGAGAAACCAAAAAGGAGTCTTCACAAGACTGGGTAGACTTTGTTGACCATCCAGTGAAGGCCTTGGAGGGGTGGTTACATGGTAGTAAAGTTTCTGACTATGAAAGCCTGTATAATCTGATCCTGAGAGAGCATATTCTGAATAACTGTGTGTCTAATTTGTTACACCAATATCTAGTGGACTCAGATCTGACCTCTCCCCAAGAATTGGGAAAGAAGGCAGACAAATGGGTCAGAACAAGAGTTAACAGAAAAGTTCATACAGGGGGTGACAAAGATGGCAAGAAAAAAGATGGTGAGAAATCTCAGGATAAGCATGGGGATAAGGGTAAAACCAAAGATCCTTCTTCAAATCCTAAACACTCTTCAGGGGGTGGGGATAAAACAAATTCTTCCTCTTCTTCACAACCTGCACACATTAAAAAGCCTTGGTGCTTTGTGTGTAAAAACAGAGGCCATAGGCCAGGGGATAATTCCTGTCCAGGTAAACCCCCTGAGCCTACCACCACTAATACATCAAGCTCTAGTGCCCATAGCAGTAGTGGTACTAGTGGTGGGACTGCTGGCAACAGTCAAGCAAAGGGTGTAGTTGGGTTCACTTATGGGTCCATCATAGAAACTGGGGTAGTCAGTCCCAAGACAGTTTCTGTCACACCTAGTGGCATTGGCCTTGCCACACTGGCTGCTTGTCCCCTTACAATGGATAAGTACAGGCAGACAGTTTCAATAAATGGTGTTGAGGCCCAGGCCTACAGGGACACAGGTGCCAGTATCACTTTGGTGACTAAAAACCTAGTGGCTCCTGAACAACACATCATTGGACAACAGTATAAGATTATTGATGTCCATAACTCCACTAAGTTTCTTCCCTTAGCTATAGTTCAACATAGTTGGGGTGGAGTTACTGGCCCTAAGCAGGTGGTAGTATCACCTAGCTTACCTGTAGACTGTCTCTTAGGTAATGGCATAGAGGCCTCAGGTTGGGCTGATGTGGAGTTTTATACCCATGCAGCCATGCTGGGTATCCCTGAGGAATTGTTCCCTCTCATTTCTACTGAAATGAAAAAGCAAAGGAGAGAAGGCCTGAAAACTCAGGATCCCTCTCCAACAACAGGTAAAAAGGGTATCACAGTATCCCCTAACCACCCTGCCAATCAGGATACCATTCCTGTGGTGGGAGAAACCTCTCCTGGGGTGGCACCTGTTCCAAGGGAATCATCAGCTGGCATAGCTGTATTCCCTGAGGTGGAAGTACCTCTCTGTGGGATAACTGATATTGGTGAGAAAAAGAGCACCATTTTAGTTAACATGGAGCATCCCTCCAACCCTCCCAGAGAAACTTTAGTGCAGAAACCCTGCACTGCCTCACAACACTTAGGACAGCAATACTGCCCTAGTGTGGAGCTCATAGGACAGCATCCCTGCCCTGCTCCAACTCAAGAGAAACAGCATCCCTGTTCTCTCTTCCAGCCATATGGACAATGTTTTTGCCCAGCTATGGCTTTACTGAGACAGCATCCCTGTCTGGCATTCTCATCACTACAAATAGGTTCAGTGGACAATTCCAACTGCTCTAAACTAAAACTTACTGATAGAAACTCTGAAAATATATCTTCACATTGTTGCTTAGCTAAGAAACTTCAAACAAGGTGGTTTACATCCCCACAGGGAAGTAACTATATAGTGGATGATAAAGGGAGTAACTAGTCTATTGCAGAGCTACTCTCTACTTATCACCACTTAGACAATAAAGTCTCAACTGGCCAAGGTTAGCCTTATTGTCCTTCGTTTGGGGGGGGGGTTGTGTGAGAAAGTAGCCTCTTTCTAGCCTTCTTACCCCCACTTTTGGCCTGTTTGTGAGTGTATGTCAGGGTGTTTTCACTGTCTCACTGGGATCCTGCTAGCCAGGGCCCAGTGCTCATAGTGAAAACCCTATGTTTTCAGTATGTTTGTTATGTGTCACTGGGACCCTGCTAGCCAGGACCCCAGTGCTCATAAGTTTGTGGCTTATATGTATGTGTTCCCTGTGTGATGCCTACCTGTCTCACTGAGGCTCTGCTAACCAGAACCTCAGTGGTTATGCTCTCTCTTTACAAATTGTCACTAACAGGCTAGTGACCATTTTCACCAATTCACATTGGCATACTGGAACACCCTTATAATTCCCTAGTATATGGTACTGAGGTACCCAGGGTATTGGGGTTCCAGGAGATCCCTATGGGCTGCAGCATTTCTTTTGCCACCCATAGGGAGCTATGACAATTCTTACACAGGCCTGCCACTGCAGCCTGAGTGAAATAACGTCCACGTTATTTCACAGCCATTTACCACTGCACTTAAGTAACTTATAAGTCACCTATATGTCTAACCTTTACCTGGTAAAGGTTGGGTGCTAAGTTACTTAGTGTGTGGGCACCCTGGCACTAGCCAAGGTGCCCCCACACCGTTCAGGGCAAATTCCCCGGACTTTGTGAGTGCGGAGACACCATTACACGCGTGCACTATACATAGGTCACTACCTATGTATAGCGTCACAATGGTAACTCCGAACATGGCCATGTAACATGTCTAAGATCATGGAATTGTCACCCCAATGCCATTCTGGCATTGGGGAGACAATTCCATGATCCCCGAGTCTCTAGCACAGACCCGGGTACTGCCAAACTGCCTTTCCCGGGGTTTCACTGCAGCTGCTGCTGCTGCCAACCCCTCAGACAGGTTTCTGCCCTCCTGGGGTCCAGCCAGGCTTGGCCCAGGAAGGCAGAACAAAGGACTTCCTCAGAGAGAGGGTGTTACACCCTCTCCCTTTGGAAAAAGGTGTCAGGGCTGGGGAGGAGTAGCCTCCCCCAGCCTCTGGAAATGCTTTGATGGGCACAGATGGTGCCCATCTCTGCATAAGCCAGTCTACACCGGTTCAGGGATCCCCCAGCCCTGCTCTGGCGCGAAACTGGACAAAGGAAAGGGGAGTGACCACTCCCGTGACCTGCACCTCCCAGGGGAGGTGCCCAGAGCTTCTCCAGTGTGCTCCAGAATTCTGCCATCTTAGAATCAGAGGTGCTGCTGGCACACTGGACTGCTCTGAGTGGCCAGTGCCAGCAGGTGACGTCAGAGACTCCTTCTGATAGGCTCTTACCTGTGTTGCTAGTCTATCCTCCTTCCTAGGTAGCCAAACCTTCTTTTCTGGCTATTTAGGGTCTCTGGTTTGCGGAATTCTTTAGATAACAAATGCAAGAGCTCATCAGAGTTCCTCTGCATCTCTCTCTTCACCTTCTGCCAAGGAATCGACCGCTGACTGCTCTGGATGCCTGCAAAACCGCAACAAAGTAGCAAAGACGACTGCTGCAACCTTGTATCGCTGATCCGGCCGCCTTTTCGACTGTTTTCCTGGTGGTGCATGCTGTGGGGGTAGCCTGCCTCTTTTCTGCACTAGAAGCTCCGAAGAAATCTCCAGTGGGTCGACGGAATCTTCCCCCTGCAACCGCAGGCACCAAAAGACTGCATCACCGGTCCTCTGGGTCCCCTCTCAGCACAAAGAGCGTGGTCCCTGGAACTCAGCAACTCTGTCCAAGTGTCTCCCACAGTCCAGTGACTCTTCAGTCCAAGTTTGGTGGAGGTAAGTCCTTGCCTCACCACGCTAGACTGCATTGCTGGGTACTGCGTGATTTGCAGCTGCTCCGGCTCCTGTGCACACTTCCAGGATTTCCTTTGCGCACAGCCAAGCCTGGGTCCCCGACACTCTAACCTGCAGTGCACAACCTTCTGAGTTGTCCTCCGGCGTCGTGGGATCTTCTTTTGTGACTTCGGGTGAGCTCCAGTTCACTCCTCTTCGTAGTGCCTGTTCCGGCACTTCTGTGGGTGCTGCCTGCTTCTGTGAGGGCTCCCTGTCTTGCTAGGCGCCCCCTCTGTCTCATCATCCAAGTGGCGACATCCTGGTCCCTCCTGGGCCACAGCAGCATCCAAAAACCCTAACCGCGACCCTTGCAGCTAGCAAGGCTTGTTTGCGGTCTTTCTGCGTGGGAACACCTCTGCAAGCTTCTTCACGACGTGGGACATCCATCCTCCAAAGGGGAAGTTCCTAGTCCTCTTCGTTCTTGCAGAATCCACAGCTTTCTACCATCCAGTGGCAGCTTCTTTGCACCCTCAGCTGGCATTTCCTGGGCATCGGCCCAATCTCGACTCTGTCGCGACACTTGGACTTGGTCCCCTTGTTCCACAGGTACTCTCGTCTGGAAATCCACCTTTGTTGCATTGCTGGTGTTGGTCTTCCTTGCAAAATTCCCCTATCACGACTTCTGTGCTCTCTGGGGAACTTAGGTGCACTTTACACCTACTTTTCAGGGTCTTGGGGTGGGCTATTTTTCTAACCCTCACTGTTTTCTTACAGCCCCAGCGACCCTCTACAAGCTCACATAGGTTTGGGGTCCATTCGTGGTTCGCATTCCACTTTTGGAGTATATGGTTTGTGTTGCCCCTATACCTATGTGCTCTCATTGCAATCTATTTTGACTGTACATTGCTTGCATTGCTTTCTATTGCTATTACTGCATATTTTTGGTATTGTGTACATATATCTTGTGTATATTTGCTATCCTCATACTGAGGGTACTCACTGAGATACTTTTGGCATATTGTCATAAAAATAAAGTACCTTTATTTTTAGTATAACTATGTAATGTGTTTTCTTATGATACTGTGCATATGACACCAGTGGTATAGTAGGAGCTTTGCATGTCTCCTAGTTCAGCCTAAGCTGCTCTGCTAAGCTACCTTTTCTATCAGCCTAAGCTGCTAGAACACCTCTTCTACACTAATAAGGAATACCTGGACCTGGTGCAGAGTGTAAGTACCCCTTGGTACCCACTACAAACCAGGCCAGCCTCCTACAGTAGCCGAGGAAGATGTAGTCCTTGGAGTCTAAGGCTAGGGGTGTGATGAAGCCTGCAATGATGTTGCAGAAGCTATATGGTGGGCCTGGGGGTCGGTATGAGGGGGTGCCTCTGTGGGTTTTTTGTCATCCATGTGGAGCTTGAAGTTTAGCTGTTCCACGGGGGTGGTGGTGTTGTCGGTGGTGGTGGTGCACTGAATGGTCTCTTTGTGGATGATGGCTGTTCGTCCTCCCGGCTTGTTGGTGAGGTTGTGGTGAATGATTTTACATCCATCAGGGATCGATGTGGCAATGTTTGGGGCTCATATGGGGTTGATCCAGGTCTCGGTGAGGAAATCGATGTCGGGTGCGAGGGTGGTGATAAGGTCTCATAATTCAGTGGAATGCTTGCATAGTGAGTGTGTGTTGAGAAGGGCACATGCGAGTTGGTATTTTTGTTCAGGTGCTGTCTGTGGTGAGTTGGGGTGGGGCTAGTCGGTGGTCTGGTGTGTGTGCTGTGCCAGGTGCAATGGCAGTGGGTGCAAGTAAAGGGTCCTAATGTGGAGTGTGGGTCAGCGCGGTGGCAGTATATGTTGAGGCGTCCGGGGCTGAGGGTGTAGAGTTCGGTGATGGTGTATCTTCAGGGAGAAGGAGGGCTAGGGGGAGTGGTGCAGGGCGTGCTCCAGGCATGGACAGCCAGAGACGGGCTTGCCTTTGGTGCACCAGCGGCGCATCCGCTGTGCAGATGCACTGCAGCCTGCATTAAGTAGGTCCTGGAGTGGGTGGGGCTTCTGTTGGTGGGAAGAACAGTGAGTGGGAAAAGCCTGGTGGGAAAATTCAGGCAGATGTGGTGTCATTAGATCTGGCTGGAAAAGCAGGAACTGAAAGCCACAGGTAAGGGGCAGGCTAAGTGTCCAGGTGGCTACTGATGTGGTTGCGTTGCAATGACCTTCCTTGTGCGGCCGGATCAATGAGGGTTTATTCTGAGGAGGGCCACTTCACAGAATTTGCACAGGCTTTTCGCGCTCCTGCAAAGTATTGATCCAGACCTCTCAGCAGCAGCAGTATTCTTAGATGCCACTAAGGCTTTTGATTAACTAGAGTGGGATTATCTGTTTGGTTATATTACGTAGGATTGGCTTCCCACCAGCATTTATGTCCTGGATTGTGCTGCTTTACACCAAACCTGTGGTGCAAGTTCAAGTGAATGGTGCACGATCAACACCTTTTTACATCACCGGGGGAATGCGGCAGGGCAGCCCTCTGTCAACTCCGTGCTGTTTGCACTTGCGATGGAACACCTGGCTGCTAAATCGCACCAACATCAATTGCGATATGCGATCAGAATTCCAGAGAGGCACATCTTAATTTCCTTGTACGCAGGTGATGTCACATTATATCTTAGAGACCCCACAGACAGCCCTAACGAGGTGTTATGCAAATTTGTCAGATTTGGTGGCCTATCAGGCGTACAGATTAATTGGGAGAAGTCTCACATTTACCCGTTAACCACAAAATCACAGAGATGTCAACCTGACACAGGATAGGGAGGAGCTGCTGCGCGCAAATTATGGCATCACATTAGCAAACATAACGAACAATGTCACCTTCTGAATTTCACTGCCTCTGTTGCTAGTGAGGCGAATTTCCCTCATGGAAATGGTCCTTTTGTCCAAAATTACTGTATTTGTTCCTTAACATCGCATACTGGCCAGGACGTCTCTTCTTTAACATGCTTAAGACACACTAGATCCGCCTGGCGTGGGCAGGTAAACAGGTGTGGCTGAAGTGGGAAATTCTTACCCAACTTTTCGACCGAGGAGGTCTTGAAGCCCCTGATATGAAACTGTATCAGGCCTGTAATATACTGGTACCACCCTCCGCGCACATGCTACATTTAGCTGTGAACAGGGTTACATGGCCTGACCCCGTTAACGGTGTATCTAGGCCCCGGGATCCATAGTATAGCACCCTCTGACTCCACCGTAGCCTGTAAACAAGCAGCCTGGTGCAAGCTGGCAAGTGGGCAGGCAAGCAATTAGTATATTCGCCTGCAATGCAACTTCATCACCAAGCCACTTTCCAGACTACCTACGAACAGACAGGCCAAAATATGCTTACAAGGGCCACAGTACATACATGGGGTGACCTCTACAGAGAAGGTCAGTTCGCAGACCGTGATACGCTTTTGGCTGCTAGATCTCAGACACCATTAGATGTCTTCCTCTTTATCTGCTTAAAAGATGACGTTAAAGCCATCACACCTGACTTTCCAAAAAAGCATCCTACGGTTAGTGCCTTACACACATTTATCACCTCAAAAGGGCTAAGCCATTTAGGGCCAGATGTAGAAAGCTTTTTGCATGACGCAAACTGCGAAAATCGCAGTTTGCGCCATGCAAAAAGCCTTTTGCGATGTTCATTCACAAATTGCGAGTCGCTACCGAGTCGCAATTTGTGAATGCGACTCGCAAATAGGAAGGGGTGTTCCCTTCCTATTTGCGACTCGCATCGCAATTCAGAGTTTCTTTGTGACCGCGAATGCGGTCGCAAACCAACTTGCAGTTACCACCAGTGTCACACTGGTGGTAACTCATTCGCAAAAGGGAAGGGGTCCCCATGGGACCCCTTCCCCTTTGTGAATGTCGACAAAAATATTTTTTCAGAGAGGACCACTGCCTACTCAAATGGTTTCCGTATTTTTTTCATTTTGCAACTCGTTTTCCTTTAAGGAAAACGGGCTGCAAAATGAAGAAAAAAAAAACTGCTTTATTTACAAAGCAGTCACAGACATGGAGGTCTGCTGACTACAGCAGGCCACCATCCCTGTGAGTGCAGGGACTCGCTATGGGGTCGCAAAATGCAACCCACCTCATGAATATTGATGAGGTGGGTCTTTGCGACCCCATGGCGAGTCGCAGAAGGTGTCTGAGACACCATTCTGCATTCGTTTTTGCGACTTGCAAATTGCAAGTCGCTCAGACTCGCAATTTGCAAGTCGCAAAAACTGATTTTGCTACATCTGGCCCTTAATGTCCTTATTGTATTGTGCGGCGCAGCAGGAACGGACAGGACCAAGTGTCAGGGCTCAGGAGGGCTGGGATGGGGAACTGCCAGCCCTGCTCACCAACAGAAAAAGGATCTACTGCTACCAACAAACAGGCGGCACTGCCTTTAGTAGTAGATTGAGCAATATCCACTACAAATTCCTTCATAGACTATATTACACTCCGGTTAGACTTCACAAATATGGTTTGCGCTCAGATGATCACTGCATGTGGTGAGCATTGGAGGGGGAGGATTTCCTGCATTTGACCTAGGCATGCCCCCAGGTCTTAAGTTATTGGGGTGAAGTTGAAGCTGCCCGGTCCCAAATTATGTTGATGCCACTTACTCTCTCCCCCCTGATGGCAATATTGGGATACACTGCAGACATAAAGGTGGGATATTGTAGATATGTATCTCTCTGTCTCTTACTTGTCAAGAGAAAATTTGCTTGTGGATGGGGCGGGGGACGTGCTCGTAAATTTAAAGAATAGCTACATGACTTAATATATTGCAAGGATCAACTTGAAGTATATGCCGAGCTGCTGCCACTCAATTCTAGACGCAGGGACATCTGGGAACCATTGGAGACTTACTTTCTTGTTCACCCCCTGAATAATCTAGTATGCCCTGATTGATCCCCTGATACTGGTTTGATTGTTGCTGTTCCCCACTGACGAGTGATTCCTAAGAGTTCCTTGGGGCCCATTTGAGGCTGATGCCTGATGTAAGGGCAGACATTCAAGGCATTCGAGATGCGACGGGGCAGGGCAGGACTAGCCAGATTGCTAGATCAATGCACTGTTGTGAGATTTCATGCAGGAACTATTATTTTCGATTGTATTGCATTGACTGCTTGAACCTATGCAAATTTGTGATTCCTCTGTTATGTCACTGCAAACTGTTAATAAATAAAAATAATACAAAATAAACAAGGTATGCCAGTGATTGGTGGAACTGCATTGTTTTACTATGTCATTTACTGCTAGAGCTGTGTGTTTGTCATATCCTTTGAGGATGAACTCCATTAATGAAATATACATGAAATTCTGAAAAAACAGAAACAATCCCTCTATTGTTTTCTCCCAACGGGAGTTGCTCACCTAGCGGCAGTTTGTGTCACTCTGGTAGTTGAGACTACCCTGCATTATAGATAGCTTCATGGAGAACACTGCTCAAGGTTTAATCATGCAGTATGTATAACATGTGATAAAAATGCAAACTTTATGCGTGGAAGAATCATGCATTGTGTCTGTTTTCATTTGGAACTAGTATTCTACAAAAAGCCACTTTGGGTGACATTAGTAGATATGAGTCTGTGTTGAATCCTGTAGGTGTTTTTGCTATCCCTGCGCTGTTATTCCTATTTTGCATGGATTATTGGGATCTTAGCGCTAAGCAATGCATGGCCATTTAGCAAGACACATGCATCAACTTTATCTTTTAGGATGCAAACGTTGATGGACAGAATTGTTGGTGGCATTTAGCTTTCTGTAGTTTCAATTTGCTTGTATGAGTGTCTGTGCAAAACGTAAGTAAGTTTGTGCCACACTGTCTTTCCATGATGTAGGTGGGCAGATATTTTATGATATAATTGAGGAATTTGTTCCCAGAATACCTTGTCTGAACATGTGTGATGAAGAGATCTGTGTCACTTGTCAGTTTTTTACTGAGAACACACTCTTCCTCTTGTCGACAATGGTCACTCTGCACTCTGGTACCACTAACTGGAACTGACACTGTGCACAATTCAACATGCCAATTACTTCCCTAAGGGCCAAATGTAGGAAGATTCCAAATTGCGATTTGCAATTTGCGAGTCCCAGCGACTCGCAAATTGCAACTCGCAATTTGGAATGCAGAAAGGTGTCTCAGACACCTTCTGCGAGTCGCTATGGGGTCGCAAAGACCCACCTCATTAATATTAATGAGGTGGGTCGCAATTTGCGACCCCACAGCGATTCAGGGCTCTCACGGGGATGGTGGCCTGCTGGAGACAGCAGACCACCATGTCCGTGACTGCTTTTAAATAAAGCAGTTTTTATTTTCAAAGTGCAACCCCTTTTTCCTTAAAGGAAAACGAGCTGCACTTTGAAAAAAAAACGAAACCTTTAGTTTCTGTATTTTTCAGGGCAGGTAGTGGTCCATTGGACCACTGCCTGCCCTGAAAAATTATTTTTTGTTCCAGACACAAAGGGGAAGGGGTCCCTTGGGGACCCCTTCCCGTTTGCGCTTGGGTTAGCATCCACTTCAAGTGGATGGTAACTGCGCTTTCATTTCATAGCATTGCGAGTCGCAAATAGGAAGGGAACACCCCTTCCTATTTGCGAGTCGGAAATGCATTTTTGTGAGTCGGATCCGACTCGCAACATGCATTTTTACATAGCCATGAGGCTTTAGCGACTCGCAAACTGCGATTTTCGCCGTTTGCGACTCGCTAAACCCTTGCTACATCTGGCCCTAGATGAGCTGTTATGTGAGCTCTTACACAACACCCCATTGTCAGTTTCTGTTACTTTAGGAAACAGTAAGTGTGTTGTTACTTGCTTCAAAACAACATTCATTACTGTAATATTTGTATTTAACCACTCCTCCATTTTGACCACTGACTCCATTTTGTGCTTAACTTAGCTTCAGCCACCGACGTTAGAGGTGCGGGTATTTTTCCGCGCACAAGTTATGCAATGTGTTTTTCACTCATGTTTTCACTCTTTGTGATCTTTCTTACAGAGGGCTAGAACATAACATGGAGGGGGATGAGTAGATAAGGATGTACCAAGATGATGTTTATGGTACGGCAAGGAACGGTTTGGTCTTAGAAGAGCACCTTGGGGTGTGGCCAATTTACAACGTGCCCTTCTCAAAACCAATCTGCTTTGTCCAGCGTTTGAACAACAACTCACTGGATGCGAGGCCGGATTTCTAGGATTCTCTTCTCCAGCTAGTTTAAAGTATATAAGAGGAGGAAACTAGGCGACTGTGAGAAATAAAATATTGAACTCTGGTCGGGACGGGGGCACCTGTACCCACCTCTCTCACTTGAGAGTAATTCTCTCTCTTCACGGTCAACTGGATTCACGGCCTGTTGCTGGCAAGGAGATAAAGCAAGTGAGCCCAATGGTGATAAATTATTTTTTATAATTTTTTCGAGCTTTGCATTGTGCATGAATATATAATCACTGTATATGCAGATTCCATGATAAAAGTAGTGTATTTTCACTGTTTGTTGTTATGAACATTATTATTCTATGACTGTGATTATTTTTGGACGTGTATTCGTGTCGCTGCATTTGACCTACATGATTCCTCTATTCGAATCTGAAACAGTGTTTTAATAAATGTATTACTCGGACTGCATTGTTAGAATTTCTTTTATTCATGTTTCCTCTCAGTTTAAAGTAACTGCAGAACACTTTTATTTCACTGTATTGACTTTCTTCAAATGTGCACTTGTATTGTACATAATTGACCTTTCTATTCAAATCTTGCAAGGGGCCTTGATAAATGTGTTTTTCGGAATGAGAGGGTTGCATACTAGAAATTATTTTCAGTATTTGTGTATGTATTCTTAGTCTGCAGTAAAGCAAAACAATTACACAGGTGATACTGATGTATAACAAAGTTCCATATACGTGTTGTTAAAAAAGATCCCAAACTATGCATCGCCACCATCTGCCAAAAATAGCTGAACTGCACCTGTGGGGCTCTTATTGAAATTATCATCTAGATCATTTGTAAACCCAATGATTTCTGCAGGACCCTTGTTGTCCTAGAACTCGTTAATATTTTGTGTTGACGCATATTCATCTAGGTCAGGTTGCTACCATTTTTTCCTTAAGAAGACCCTGTTCAATTTACTTTTAGGGGTTGAAACTGTGACTTATTGGTCTTAATCTTGTTTGCATTTGATACTGGGTGTTAAGAAATCAGAGAAATCATTTTAACTACATTCTATTTTGAGTCTTTATGTCAATATAGTTAAGGCATCCATATGTTATGTAGACACTATTATATTTGTTTCTGTTTTGTTTACTCACTTTTTAGCACCTACACTGCTTCTATTAATATATCTGAATTGTCACTGCAATGTGTATGTACATATGTGTATGTGTGTATATGCATATACAACCAAAGACAAATTATTAATTTTCCAATTCAGAAATCTGAAGCACATTTGGTTGTGTTAGCAGGGCCATTTATTTAGCCACCCCCTGCAGAGGCATTGAATGTCTCTTTCAAGTGGTAACCTTTGTTTGGGTGCAGGTGGAAATATTATGTTTGGACTCAAATGAATCGTAATGTAAAATCTCCTTTAATGGCAAAGTCTGATTTTAGATTACACTTTTGAAAATGTCACTTTAAGAAAGTTAGCAGTTTCTTGTCTTAAACTTTCTGAGGCCTTCTAGGACTTTCCAGTTGCCTCATCCTGCTAATTCCTTCCCCATCAAGAATGTGTATCAGCTCAGACAGAGAACAAGGATCCGGTGTATTTGGGAGCGGGCCATCCTGCCAAGAAGGAAGAGGCAGAGCTGTTCCTTGCATCACTTACATTACAAAAGGCTGTCACCAGCACACTCACAAAGGAACTTGACACTAGCCTTTTGTCACCCTAGACCTCTTGTAGTCTGGGCAGGGGAAGAAATATGTAGATGTACTTCAGTTTTCAATGACTAAAGAACAAACTAAATCATAATATGAAGCAACAGGGTAAATAGAGAGTTATTTTAGAATATTAGATATGTGATCAGCAATGTTTGGGGATCTATATTTTATTCACTCAAAATATTGTTTATTATTGTTGAGGTAGTAATTATGATAAATCTTACTCAAGTGATGTACATATTAATTAAGCACATCATAAAAACTAATTATTATAAAATATCAAGGTTTGTGTGTAGGGGTTCTGGAGATTCATGGCATGACCTCTACTTATACCTTGCAAGAGTAAGATTTTTGTTTTCCTTTAGGAGCAGATGGAAATGTGGACGTTAGGGTCTCTGAAATCACAATTTAAAAATACATCTTTTGGTAAAGGTTGTTTTTAGATTGTGTGTTTGAAAATGCAACTTTTAGAAAGTAGGCATTTTCTTGCTTAAAGCATTCTGTGACTCTGCCTGTTTGTGGATTCCCTGTCTGGGTCAGTTCGACAGTTGTGCTGTTTGCACCTCTCCTCTAGACAGTGACACAAAGGAAACTGGGGTGTAGCCTGCATATCCTGATGGGCCTTCCGGGCTGGAGAGGAGGAGTGGTCACTTACACCTGAAAGGGCTGTGTCTGCCCTGACACAAAGCAGTCTCCAACCCCCTGGATAGTGTCTGGGGCCTGTCCTTGGCCAGGCAGGATCTTGTGAACAACAGAGACGTCTCTTCGAAGTAGGCCTACTTCAAAGTCAGAAAGGGGTAAAACAAGGGGACCCAAAACCCCTGAAAATCAGATTACTTCTGGAACCAAGAGGAACCTCTGCCCAGTAGAAGAGCTGGAGAAGGAGTACTGCCCTTTTGACTGTGACTGTACTTTGGTGCGTTGGTCTGCAGTAGCAGCTTCTGCCTGGGAGAGGACAAAGACTGACTTTTGTGTGACTTCCCACTGATGATGAATCTCTAAGGGTTTGAGCTGAGCTTTCCTCCAGTTGTTGAAGTCTCAGGGACATCAAAGACTCCTCTCTGCCAGCACCCGGACTTTCTGCTTAGAGTCCTGCCCTGCCAAGTGGTGCCCTTACCTGTCTCTGGGCCCTTGAAAGGTGAAGCTGGTGGAAAAGGACAGAAATCCACACAAAGACCACCGGGTGGGGAAACTTTCAACATACCACTGCAACGTGGCTGATAAATGCTGCGCCGCCGGCCTCGCGGCTACAATTGACACTCCGCCTGCATCGCAGCTGGGAGATCGACGCAACATGGCTGCAGAAACGACACGCAACACCAGCAGCGGCTGCTGTTAGTGACGCAAGCCCCCTTCAGCACGGTTTCTTGACACCATGCGACCGGATTTCAACGCAACATCGCTGGGCAAGGAAAATCCACGCAAAGCCTGCCCGGAACCGAGGTACCCACCCTGGATCGATGCATCGCTCTCTTGAAGAAGAGAAGAAACGACGCACACCAACCCAACCGGAGGAGGAATGACGCACGGTCTTGCTTGCGAGTAAGAAATTGACACATCGCTGTCCTTTTTTGATGCACGTTCGCCTGTACGGCAGGTACTTTTGTGCAATAACATAATTCTCACGGTTTTCTAAGGATTAAGGCTCTTATTCTTTTTAAGATTCATATCTTGACTTGTGTATGTCGGATTTTTGTTGTTTTGATTAAATAAATATGACCTATTTTTCTAAACGTGTGTTGTGTCATTTTATAGTGTTTTCACTGTATTACTGTGCATGTTGGAACAAATACTTTACACATTGCTTCTGAAGTTAAGCCTGCCTACTGGTGCCAAGCTACCTAGGGTGTGAGCAGGGGTTAACGGAGGGTGATTCTTCTTTACCCTGACTAGAGTGTGGGTCCTTGCTTGGACGGGGGTAACCTGACTGCCAACCAAGATCCCATTTCTAACAATATGTCTAAATCAATTGCCTCTTCTGGGCCCCGTCAGGCTTGCAAAGCATGAACTGCTGATAATCAAGATTAGTAGAAGTGTGAACTTGGTATTTAGTGTGTTCAGCAGTGATGCATGTATGCCTACTAGACCTGCTTTATGTAAGGTTTTAGAGAGCTTGAATACTGCTTTGCCCACTACATTTTACAAAATGTAGCTTTTATTTCAGTATTTGTCTTTGGGGCCACGGTGTAGATTTCAAATTGCTCATCTTACAATTTTGTAGCCTGTGACAATGGGTTTCTGACCAGCATGAACAGGGCAACTGATGGTACCCCTGAAATAAAAATGATCAGTTTTGATTTATTGATGATATAAGATGAGGCGTCTGGGGAAGTGGAACTTGAGCTGTCCATGTTCGGCAGATGCTTTTGGTGGATTGTTATTGTGGCACATTTCTGCTGTGTCCCTGTTGACCACCCCATATCTTTCTGCCCTATCAGGCAAGGATTGTGTGCCTGCTGCACCATTTCTGCTGCAGACAAGTTGAGTGTTACAGCGTATTCCGTACCTGAAGTTTAAGTGGGTTTTTTTTAGCAGCCAAGGCTCTTTCTGTCGGTTTGATGATCTTGGGTGCCAGAAGATCTGCAAGCATGTGATACTGAGTGCCCTCAGACATTTCACCAGTGCAGGTTTTTTGTAATGGGGATCAGGATTGCACTGGTGCATGATCTTGATTCCTTTGCTTGTCTTGAATGTGGTGTTCCACTGTTGTACTTCTGGGTTAAGGTGCACGCTAAGAGGAGGCACCATAAACAGAAGTAAATACACAGTGATTTTGTTGAGTCCCAAAGTGCCCAAACAGCTTTTAGTAAACATCATAATGTCATGCAGCAGCCAATATGCTTGATGTCTTAGGGGTCTCCCAGGTTAAACTTCAGAGCACATGTTCAACATTACATCGTCTGGCAGGAGGTAAGAAAATGCATAGCCACTAAGAGACATCTGAAAAGGGATATGACAGAAATAAAAAAGAGCTGTTTGCATATGTGAAACTGTGAGCATGCTATACCCTCAAAATTTACAGCTCAGAGACCACCCAGGAGTTGGGTGGATTGGAGACTGGGCTCACCTCAAGTCATGAGGCAATGTGTCCCAGAGACAAAGTTCAAAACAGCATCTCAAAATACAGTCAAATAAAGAAAGGATTGACTCAAAAAGCGAGTTCTAGAGTAAACTTTAGGAAAACCATTAAAGTTTATTACAAAATTTAAAAATGTACAATACAGAAATAGTAAAGCACAGATGCAGCAAATTTCATTTAAACTCAGACGCATTACCATGAAGATTCTCAGTAATAGAAACAATGCAGAACAATAAGCAATATCAATAATAAGATAAGTCTCAAATGTGCACCAAAATCAGTATGAAATTGGACAGCCATCGTAGTAGCACACGAAAGGTATCTGGCTCACCCCTGAATTCAAGAATTTATATAGTCATTTTCTCCATAGAAAAGCATTAGGACTGACAACTCATTGTGATATGACCAAAGAATTACATTTTCAACTAATCAAATTACAGACTTTTAAAACATAGGTCTACACCTTTACACTAACCCACTACATGAATATTGATGCATCCCCTCTAACCTGATGTAAACCCCACGTGTCAGAACAAACTAGTTACTCAAAAAACAGTGAACTATTGTCAATTAATGCAATACCGCATGCAAGCGGAAGGTCTGTGAAAAAGTGTTACAGTAAGCCATCTAGCAGCCTTTCTTTAAGAACAGTGTCAATCGGAAATAAACAAAGTGTCATTCGGAAATAAACAAATTCACATTTTGCTTAACTACTTGCAGCAGAAATTAAACAGAGAATAAACATAATGTGGTGAAATCCATTTTTGACAACATGGTGTTGAGGCCTAACTGAACCCTAGTTAGCATAAACCAGCAAAACACACCATAACATGTTGCAGCAACATGGTTTCAACTGGATTGGCTTCATGACGGTACACACATGTGAATTACTGATTAGATTAATTGTTTTTCACACTATTAATAATTAACATTTTGATTTAATCACATAAAAGTGTTATCAACATGTTAAGAATATACACCAAAATATTGTAAACTCCTAATGTCAGAGATCTCATATCTCACTCATTGATAGTGAGACACACATTTGGAGGTCAGAGTAAGCGTTCACTCACAGCACATGAAATATCGCCAATAGATGTTAAGTTTTCAGTTAGCGTACAAGTGCCATTTATATGCTACAGTGTCCTTAGGTGTGATGTTTCAATACATTATGTTCAATGCTTCTGGAATCATGTGATTTTGCTGCTGCTGTGTTTTCCACATAATTATGGATTTACACATTTGCCACATAACCCATCATCTTCTACATAATTTGCAGATTTCACAAAAAAAGTAATGTGCTCACATAGATCAAAAGTTACTAGTATTCTAATTCATGTTAAGAGGATGTGATTTGAATTGTAAATACACTTGAACTTTGTTGTGCCATATACATTGGATATGTATTTTTAGCATTTGCTTAACTATGACAAACTGGATTTAATCTAGGATGATGCTATTATGTAACCAAATAACTATACTTTCCACTTCGTAGCGGGGTAGTCGCATGACCTAATTTAGGGACTGTGTGGCAAAACGATGGATAGACGAATGATCGCTGAGTTATAATTGATAACAGTTTTATTGAAATTATCCAGAAACAATTTTAACTTTCTCTTTAGATGCGCTCTGATTAAGACTTTGACAACTATAGTGTATGTAGATTTTATGTAGAAGTAGGTTTAATTGTTGAAATATATGTTTTTGAACTGTGGATTGTCATTGTATATTTGAATCATATTTATGTATATCAAATGTGTGCGTTATATTGTAAGGCGTACAGCTGAAACAATAAAGATTGAATCAGTACTAGTGAGGACCTTTGCCCAGACAGAGTTAACATGTATAAAAATGACAAAATAATAAATACGATCATAAAATGTGCTGCATTACTCCACATAATTGACCTTTTCTGGCAGAATAATTTAGTGAAACACGCCACTTAATGAGGTCCTCCTACCTCTCATAATCCCACTAGCCCTGGATGCCGCTTTGGACGCTGCAAGGCACGGCTTCTCTCCTTTGCAAGCTATGAGGCTAGTTCGTATTTTTTCGTTTATTTTACATTTATTTCGAAGTTTGCTCTGTCTACCAAGTTGCTAATTATATGTTGCAGAATTATCCAAGTGAAAGGTCTTCTAATGTTTTGTAATATCCGTTTATGTACTCATGCCAATAAAGGGCTGTAGTGCATGAACTACAAACTCAAAAAAAAAAGTGCAGAAGAAGCACGCCGGAAGTCTTCTCGTCTGGACCTGAAACGTCTTTGCAACTCTCGCGGGATGTAATTTCCATGGGAAGATTTCGCGAGCAAAGAAAGTTTCAGACTTCTAAGGGATAGAGGCTGGAGTGTCTTGGACTCGAATAGGCGTGGCTAAAACAGAATTAGGCGGGCACAGTCTGCTCTATGAGGGGCGAGGTGGCCCCGGGCCAGCGTGGAGGCGAGGCATATTAGTGTAGAAAGAACCAGGAGGCGGGGACGGTCTGAGCTGAAAAGCACGTAACGAACACAACTAGTTTAAGTAGGCTGCGCTTGTAGTAGAAGTGAGGCGCCGCCTCATGGGCGTCTGGGCCAGTATCCAATAGGCTTAAAGGGGCAAAGCCGAGCGCTATAGCTGACCCTACGTTTTTGTTTACGCACTTTTGCTACTTTTTGTCTAACTTTAAATCACTTACAAAAGCACCTTGATGCCAATAGACCATTTTCGCGCTCTAGCACACTGGATGAATAATCAGTAAATGAGGGTACAAGCTGTATTTCAGAAAAGGTTACGGCGGGCAGGGTTGGGTTTCAGGGACGTGAATACCCCAGGGGCGTGGTTAGCACAATTGCGGCGCTGTAAGGGCGGAGTTGCGCTTGCGAAGGGGCCTGCGTTGCGAGGGGTTCTCGCAGTGGGGGCGTGTCCTTGTGTCAGGGGTGGGCGGTCTGTGCCACAGCAGCCTGCCCCGTCCCCGTCCCATTTTGTCCCGTGAACTGGGAGCTGCGCTAAGAAAGGCCACCGAGCTTGGCGGAGTGTGATGGAGCCCCCGGCCTGAGGCGGCCATGGAGCCGTGCCTCCCGCTCTTGCTGCTGGGGAGCTGCGGCCTGTTGCTGCACGTTGGCGGTGAGTTCGGGGTACGGCCCGTGGAATGGGGGTAGTGTTGAGACCTGCGAGCGCAACCTGGAAATGTTTGTGGAAGCTGCTACGGAGGCCCCCTCCCGCGGACGCGGTGTCACCTTACAGCACTCGCAGGAACTTTCGGCGAGTTCAGAGCTGGAGGGAGCGTCTAACTCTTTGTGCTTCCCGAGGCCACAGCCTTTGTCCCGGAGCCGCGTTGTGCGGCTAGGGATCTTGCTGGCTGCAGGCGCCGTTCATAGCGCTGTGCGCCGCACACACGCTGCGCTCTGTCCCGATGTGACCGACCTGTACGGTCTGTTACAGCACCATTACAGGCGTCGAGCTCGCCTCGGTACCACCAACGCGTGTAAGCAGCGCTTACACCGAGTAATCGAAAAGTGCATGTGCAAAATGCACGTGTACGAAATGCTAATGGACCATGTACCAAGGTATAAGATAGCTACAACTGTGTGTTTTGATCTTACATTACCTGCATGGGCGTACAGCCAGCCTGGTGTGCGCTTATATAGACTACTCCAGTTTATGTACAGACCTCGATAGTTCCTTCTTTGCGAACTCAGGGTCCCCCCCCCCCCCCCCCCTCTGTGCATGTGTGTAACGTCCCCCTGCACCGATTGCTCATGCTTTGCTTGTGTGAATTAAAAGTTGTTACAGTCCACAAGTATGGACTACTGTAACAGTTTGTATATGTACAGATTGCTACTTCATCTTGAATATGCACAAACAATGTTACCTATGTGTGTGGATGTCCTGACGCTTGTAATGAGTCTTGAGGCTCATTTAGCACATGTGCGGACAACTTCTATGTTGTGCCACCAAAGAAGAGGGGGACTCAAAACCGATCGATCTCCACAGTACCTGGGCTCCCAGAACATAAAATCACTGCACAGGCAGCTACTGTTCCTATTAAAGTCAGCTAAAACAGGCAAGAAAGCTAAACTCAATTCCAAACCAGGGGAGCCCTATGTATTATCTTATGTTGCCCACACACCCCATAGGGCTGTCACCATCGGCCTGCTCCTCGTAGAACCGCACTGCAATGTCCTACGGGTCCTTCGACGGCTTACTTCAGTGGAGATCTTTTTTATGCTGTATGATGATGGTCAGTGTGGGGGCAGGTGTACTAAGTGTAGGTAAGTGAAAAAGAGGGAAAATGTTTAAAACCGTCTACAAGAGTCCACCCATAACCTTTACTATTGTGGCACTCTTGGTGGGTTTAAAAGCGCTATTTAAAAAGTCAGGGATATTTTAGGGATTCAATGTGCTCAGTAGCCAGAACTAACCAGGTCAACATGTTGTGCGCCTAGTGGCCATGCTGAATAGGCTCAGCAGTGCTCTTCAGGACCAAAGAAACAATGCGATAGAGTGTACCTCGTCTCCCCAGTTCAGAAAATTGTGAAAAAAATATGGGTAATGGCCATGAGGCTACTGCCTCTCCTATTTAGAGGGAACTGCTAAGTATCAATATCCTAATCCGAGTAGTTCCCTCAGGTGGTGGTTCCCGTTATGTACTAGGGTTAAGACATACGCTGCCTACCAGTCTGTGGGAGATAGATGCAAAAGGAGAAAGTAAATCCCCCATCAATGCAACGCTACGTTTACTCAAATGTTGGTCAAGTTTCCCACTATTAAGTTCTTATTGTGCAGACGGCGCCAACATCAAACTTTAATAAACCCATAATGAAAAGCTTGCACACCACACAGACAACCCATACATAGTGCTACAAAATAGCATCCAAACATGTAAAAATCTGGTCGCCACACCGTGAGAAAAAACAATATTATCAGGAGCAGATGTTCTTGTCCTAATTGACAATGGTGTAAGGCCCCATAGGCCGAGATCAGAGACTCTAGCACAGCTGCTAGCTAGAAAAAGCCGCAGTAATGACGTATAAATCAAGGCTCCGAGTAACAGCGCCTCTAGACACAGTCAACAAACTGTATGTAACATGTAGCCATACTCGCGTCCGTAGCGCCAAGAGCGCAAACGACCCATACACAGAGGTTATACAGCGAATGTGTGCAGTAATTGCTCTCGCAAGATACATGTGCCTCAGCAGTGCATACATATGTAGACTGCCCCTCAGGTGCTGCCATGCAGAGTGCATGGGTAGCGTGTGTATGCTTACAGGCTGCTCCTCGTGAGGAAGGTGCTCACATATAGATTGTCCTTGCTGTTTGCATATAGCCGGCCGTACACTCCTGTCTGTGCCCACAAGTCACGCTCCTTAGAGCATCGGTGGTGTACGCCGAGGTCGCACCTTGCTGAGCACCAGCTGTGGCCGAGGAGGCTTTCCCGCTGCTTTGTGCGGAAGCCCGTGCTGTCCTGTACATGGCCTGGGCACTTGGCGAGGAGATAGACGTGGTCTGTCAGCTCGTGTAGCAGACCTGCACACTGTTTGTGTGAGTACGTGTGGTCTGCTTTAGATGGCTGCTTGGAGCTGCACGAAGCACTTTTATATCGCGCTGTGTGTACCAGAACACTGAGATACCCAGCCTACTGCCTCTATGAATGCATGTCCTTTCTCCGTTTGTATTTATCATGGGGTGTAAAATATGCCTTGTTGTCGTCGTCAGTGGTATCTTCTCCTCCAACTGATTTTGCGAAGGTCTTTTATAAACATATTTTGCCCCGGCCTGTGTCCCAGCTGTCGTACGCGTGCTTTCCTTTTCTTCTACCGGCTGTACGTGCACCGTTCTATTTGTAGCCATTGTTTTTTTCTTCTTTTTTTTCTGCCGCTTCAGGATACTTGTTGCCATCTTCATATTACTAATGCATTTGGGTCTCCCCTGATAGCGCTGCAGGTGAGATGTTCCAAATATTCTAACCCCATTGATGGCTGCCCATAAGAAGCTGGTAGAGCACGTTTATTAAATCACAGGCGTTCACTCTGGCTTTATAAAGCGCTTGCTTTCTCGCCCCTTCACGCAGATAATATTACAGAGCCAGCCCCGTGGTGTACGCACCGCTCTCTGCCGTTGAGGTTCGAGCTCAACAGGCAATGTCTAACCCGCTGATCCATGTCACCAGCACGAGAGAAAGGTAAACAAATGGTTTATTCTCCGTTCCTGGCTTGAGCAGGCGAAAAAAACCTTTTAAGGATTTTTGAGACTATGTGAATGCGAGTCGGGTTTGGGCTTTGTTCGTATTTCACATTGCACACAAATTCACTTTTTGTTTACCTCTGTACTTTCATGGTGTTTGGAAAAGCATGCGTGCGCGGTATACCGAAACCAAATTCCTTTTTTTAATTTGCGATGTAGAAATGTGTTCGGGGTTGCAGTCCTGTGTTTGAAGCTCTTTAGAAAAGTGTGTTTTAATTGTTAGTGTGCTATGCTTGCAGATAATCTGTAATCTGTCAGTTACAATACGCAGCGTCACACGTAAAGGACGGAGCTAAAATTTCAAGTTGGCGTTGGGGGCTCGAGTTTGTGCTAAACGCTGCCTCGTTGTGCGCTCCCTGGAGTCGCAGCTCGCAGGGCACACAGACCCAAGCATTCTTTTCTCTTCTGAAGGGCGGGTTTTTAGATATCGTGAAGAGTACAACTCGGGCCAGACTTTTCATTACTGGGCCCCAGGGATTGTATTTTTTCCCTTCAATCGGGCCACCCACCGTTTCAAAAGATGTGTAATTACCTGACTGAGTAGATTTGACCAATTTTCCACCACGCCAGCAGTCTGACTACCGTGGGGCGAAGTGAAATGCAGTGTTGGCTTTCAGCGAACTTGGTTTTCTATAAATATACAACATCGCTTTCTTGCAAATGTTTGTGATTTATGTTTATATTACTGCTCTTTGGAGACCTTTTGACTGTGCACTGCACAACAGATACATATGGCAATTGGCCTTGTAGAAAACATGTTTGCAAGTTATTTTACCTATTTAAATCCTACTTAAATGTTCACATAATATTATTGGATCGAATATATATCTCAAAATAACAGATTAAATACATGGGCTTTTGTCATTAGGTTTTGGTGGTAGCAATGATCCACAGGCCCTTGCAACCTGGTGTGTATGTGAACTTTAGGTTACACTTAGGTAGTGAGGGGCACGTATCAAATGCACTGTTGTTGCAACAGGCTCTGTGGTCAAAGGCACTGCAGAGCAGTTCACAGGGGTGGAGAATGCTTCAGTGTACACTTTTTCTAAAAGCTTTTATTGGTCTGATGGCCTTGCTTAAGATAGTGGCATGACATGTCAGTTTCCAAAACTTTTGAGATGATGGCAGTTTGTAATGGATTTGGGCCCTCTAGATAAACCCCATTATGCAGCCTTTGAGTTGCACCAGGTCCCCATCATAGCCTGTTACCACTCAGCATGTGTTGTCTACTGCCCACCCTACTAGAGTCCCTTCAACGCCCTCTGTTGGGCCTTAGGGCCCGGGCCCATTTTGTTGAAAACCACTGATTACACCTCTAGAATGGACGTCTGTGGGCCTGATTACGACCTTCATGCTTGCCCGTGAAATATCCAGAGTTATTTTTTAATTTGTTACTAATTAAGGTTTTAGTACTTGAGGTTATTGTATTGGCAATTTACCCGTTGCAAATATAGGGCCAATAAAATAGAACACAGTTTACAGAGAGACAGAAATGTTGATGCTGCCCTCTCCTTGATGTTTGCTATAATTTCTATTTGTTTCTACTTATTTAATTTCTATTACACAACACTGGAGCAGATTCTAGCTTTAAGGCACTGATTGGTTGAAAGCCATATCTGGGATGTCTCCTTTCTGCTTTTTAGTCTTTATGTACATTCCATTTGACCTTTTATACATGGTTTCTTCTGGATCCTGTTATGGAGACACAGTTTTTGACAGTAGATTACACATGTGGGAATTTTGAGGGGGAAAAAATAAATATTATACTAGTTTGTTTATAATTGGCAACCGAGACCGGTGGACACCAATAGCCAGCTCTAAAAGTGAAGTTGTGTTTTTTTCCCCATAGTAGTCTATCCAGTATCCAAAAACTAGTGCAGTGGTGCCTTAGTCCAGTACAAATCAACATATTACCTAGTGCCATTCGCCACTAGGTAGTAATAGTTAGGACATATTTTCCTTAGAAAAAGGTTTTTTTTAAACGTTATTTTTTTATTTTACTTGCCTACATCTTTGCCGCCCTCACCTTGCAATGCTAATTACCCCACAAATTACGGCACTCATGAGATCTTTGATAACATCATTGATAATATCAATTTGCAGTAAAATGATCGGAAACTGCATGGCAAGGGCGCACGTTATAGTTACTTTAGGGCACTAGTTATAGTTACTTGAGAACTCTAATTGGTGAATATGTACGGTTTGGTATATTTAAAATGTGAGCCTAACTATAACATCCCTGTACCTTTTATTTTTTTTAAAGTGAATATATTTTTTATATATATATATATATATCTCCAAACACATCATTGTTCATTTTTTCTTTCCTGTTCCTACATATACATTTTTCTTATTTGTTTTTGGCATGAAGTGTTTTGTTTTTATTGATAATACATATTTTTTTGTGTCTTTTTGTTCAGTTAATCGAGATAATTTTGTTATGATTTTGATGTACCTATTTTGCCTGTATTCGGTTTGTCTAAACACTTGGAGTTGAGTTGCTGCAAATTTGGATTTCTTGATGCACAAACTCATTATTTTAAATGTTGGAAGCACTTTTGGCTGAAATTTCCAGTGCCGTCTGAGGGGTTAATTCCGCTGTGCTTTCATGGATGAGTCTTCTGTGCTGTGCCCCATCTGCCTTTCCTCCATACTCCCATTTTCTGGTGTTCAGATGGCCAGGATATGTTAACAGCTCACAGCTTAGTCGGTGCATCTTGGGCAGATGACTTGTGCAGAGATCCCGGGCCTATCTCCGGTGCATTCGACTTGTATCAGAAGTTTCTGTGCAGCAGAGCATGTGTTGAAATGAGTAACAATATGTTTCAAGGGCTAAAAAGGTGTGCTTTAGGACCCGGGCGGGGCCCATTTGGCTTTCAGGCCTATACTGGGGGTTGAGAATTTACTGGCGTGAAGTTCGGTGTTTCCACTCCAATGCTGAGACCAGTCTAGGTAGTGGGAGAACGTAAGCGCGGGATACTCGACATGGGCTTCTTCTGGCCATTCCCTCTCTGACTGGAGACGTTTGCTATTTATTACCTCGTCAACAGTAGGAAGCAGCAAGGGTTTAACCGTTAAAACGTGTCATTTATATTACCTGGGTATTGTATAACTGCTATAGACCTGGTGGTTGTGTTGTTTCTATACTCCGACGCGCGTCTGCCGGCTTGGGGAGTGGTGGAGTCGGGGGGCTCGTGAGGGGGCGCAATGTGAATTAGAGGTCGTGCTCTGGGAAACGTGAAATGGAGGGATGTCTGCAGGGGAGTCAGTCATATGTCACAGGTTAACTTTTATGTGTGGTTTAGTGGCTTGTTGATGACTCAACCTCAGTGAGATTTCAGTGGCACTGACTTGCGGGTAATCAATCAATGTTTTCTTTATAAGCTAGACTGCCTCGCCTTTTAATAATAGGCCTGCAAGCGTTACATTTACTAGGGTTAGTTTTGCTCTGTGGTGTTTTTATAAGCAAAGGTGCTTCGTTGAAAGAGGTACACTGCGATTTGTGATCAGCGGCGACATACACTTTATAGTGTCATAATTACAGGAGATTCTCTCGTGGCTTTTTCCGTTTTCACCACTTTGTCAACTAAGTGCCAGTAGTGGCCCTGCGTTCACCCTTCATTAACTTGTAATTGCTCCCACCAATTCAAGTTTTCCGGGTGGCTTTCACAATTTAGTGGTTCCCAAATGGCATATTTTGCATATTTCTTACGCCTGTTTGAGCATGGCCAGTCCGGATTTCTGGAACGTCAAACTCCTGCCTCTTTGTAACCGGGGCTCCAACATGAGTTCTAAGCAGATCTATTTTAATGCATACCTTTGGAAGTACAAGTATTTGAATAAACGAAGTTAATTCTTAGTCTTTGTGAGAATATTTCTAAACTTGTTTGAAGCAGGATAAGAGCTCTTGTGTACCTGTTGTTGGCTATATTTTTTCAAATGAGAATATATGATTATATTGAGTAAAGCAAGCTAGTATGCTGCTTACCTCTTGAGCGGAAAAGATGATCCTGAATCCACTACATAAAATAGTAAATCTGCACTTGTACGAGGGGGTGTAGATGTACTACTTTTTTGAACTCACAAACGTCCCCGGTGGTTCTCCTGGAAAGCTGGGCTGGGTGTCTGTTTTTAGTCAACTTATTGAGAATGTCATGTGACATCCTCAGCACTCTTGGTTTCGCAAAGTATGGTTCTGCATAGAATAGACTTAGGGGAGAAATGGTGCCTACCCGTATTGTGTGTGTGTTTTTTTTTTTTTTTTCTTTTTAATTCCCATGCAAAACTGTTTTTTTCGCTGTAGAGAACTCCTACAAGACTGAGGTGACGCGTTCCCTTTCCTACCCTGGAAAAGAAGTTACTTTGTTCCTTGCTGGCGTAGATCCTTGACCATTTCCAGGGAGCAAAAGGGTTTGATCTGAGTTTGCGAGCTTTGAAGGATAACCATGCCCTGTTTCGCGTGTGAGTTAATACTGAGCATTTCTCTACTCTCGTGGCTGAGAAATCCGCATTGGGTACCCCATTTGCTTCAGCCAGAATTCCTTTTGCAAATTACTGGACGGCATAAATGGAGGTATTTTCGGCTGTAAGCACTCTGTGTGGCAGAGAATCGTCGTGGTCTATACATGGTTGTTTAATTTTCTGCTTAGGTGCACAAGTCTCGGTTCTAGATCTGTGAGTAGCCCCAAATAAAATGCATTTGTCAAAATAAAAGCCCACACTTTCTTTTAATGAAGTGCCTTTTAATGCAAATATTAATATTTTGATATTATATTCCAGTATAAAGTAATGTATATTATTCACGAGTTTAAAATATCTTTATCAATATTGTTAGTGTTGTGTGTTTTTTTATTTTATTTATTTTTTATCTTTTTTTTACTGCTGACTCTCACCATGGTTATGTATCTATAATGGGTAACTGCATTCATGTTTCAAAATAAGTACTAATTCTAAGACATGGGGAAACTGCTAGAACACTTCTCTAGCTCTTAGAGGTACAAGTACCGTCTTCAATGCTTAATTTGTTTCAAAACATAATAATAAATACACGGACTCAAGGACCCTCAGGCTGCTTTTGCGGGCACATTTGAATGCTTAACTCCACTTAATGCCTTTTCTACTACCCTACACTGTCTTTTTATGTATTGCTAACTTTTTCGTCCCTGCTTTCGCCTTTTCTCACTGTTTTCGATATTTCTCTCCTTTTTTTTTTTTTTCCCTTTTCTGCCTTTCTCTGGCTTGTTCTGTCTATGTCTAATAATGAAAAATAAGCCTCTGTTGCCAAAAATCGGTGTTGTTGGCCACTGCAACCACCAACACAAATTGAGCATCCGCGATGCAGCACTAGAATGGATCAGTTCCTTCCTTACTGGAAGAACACAGACTGTCAGGCTGCCACCGCTCACATCGGAACCCAAAGAAACATGCTGGAGAGTACCCAGAGGATCCTCACTCGGCCTGGCACTCGTCAAAATTACCATGGGCCGCTCGCCAAAATCATCAGAAAAAAATGTACTCCTACCTCTATTCAATATTTGGCACCTCTGGAGCTCCCCAGTGCCTAGCTAAGTTCCGTTGGGCTACCCCCAAACCCATATTACACAGCAACAGTTTGTTTCATCAGTGGTACATCCACATCATCATTGTAAATATTTGTAGCCCTACCTGAAAGTGCGGGTAACCATCTGCTGCATGACTTACCGTTGTCCTAGCCCTGTCTGATGTCTACACCCCCACCACACCATACCTATGACTGACCGACGGTGCCAGACCTTTTAGGAGCTCCCCTCACCCCCCCTTATACATTGACTGACTGGCTCAGCCTTAACAGGCGTTTGAGAGGGATGGCGTTGTGTAGCTAACCGTACCCCAAATGTACCAGACCTCTTATTGGCACTCTTCTACATGTTGATTGACTCAGTCCCAACTGCACCAGAGCTTTTATTGGTACTTTAGTGTATGGAACTAACTCAGCCCAAGCCTTGAGGGCCTCTCAGCTCCAGTAGCATGTTAAGTAAATCGCCCTCACATCCGAACCCCCTCCTCCCCTTGCCTTATGCAGGCAAATTCACAGAGTGCCTCGCATGCGCTGTTAATTGCCAGACCGCCCTTAACATGGGCTTGCACCGTGCACAGTTCACTGGATGCCTTCTAGTTCCCGGGCAGAGTGTACGTGAGAGGGCCTGCATTTAGTGAGTGTTTGCATCTCTCTCTCTCCCTCTTTTCACCCGATTTGTTCCCACAGTCCTCAGAATGCGACAGACACCTGTTGGCCCTAGGAGTGCCATCGCCACGCTGGCTGTGAGGCTGGAAGAGCACCGCGTGAGGGATGAGGGGCGCCTGCCAACGGGTTGCGTTGGGCCCGTGCCAGGGAGATTGTGCGTCACTTGCGACCTGGCTGCAACCTCTTTCTTTCATCCCATCTCCCTTCCCCTGTCACCCGGAACTCGCCCACGCTCCGTGCACTGCCCTTTTATAAGCACTAACTTCCCTTGCGAAGTTGAATGTGTACCCCTTGCCCGCTTTCTTGCATGACGCAAACCCTACCTCTTTTACAAGCCCCAAAACGTTCTGGCCCTCGCATTGCCACTGTCGCTCACGGAGGTCTGTTTTTCCTCTTTGTCCACAGTGTGCACCAGGCCACTCGTACCCTTCACTCGGTATGCCTCTCCGATGTCACGTTGGCCTCAGTTTGTCCTCTCTGCGGTCCTCTTTGTCGTTCAAATCTGACCGTTCCCATATTTCGTGTTAAAATCTGAAGACCAGCTGTTCGGGGGTCGTGAAATTCTGATTTTGTTTGTCCTGTGTAAACGACAGGGACTTGCACCTGGGATTAAGTACTTTTGTTGAGGAGCTCTCGGGGCCTGCTGGAGACAGCTGCATTACCACGTGATCCGGCCGCTCCACCCCACCCAGTTACATTCAAGCCTAAAGACCGCAGTGGGTCAGTTGTGTTGAGCAAATGCCTCTCTGCTGGGGGTCTGCCGAGGAAGACCTTACAGCTCCTACCACAGACCCACAAATGGACCTTTCCCGCTGTTCATTTGCATACCCTCGCGCTTTCTTTGGCGTTTGATTTTAAGGCAGCTCTCCGCAGTTTCCCTATTGCGAATACTGGATTGAATCGGATAGAGCAACATTTCTCTGAAGAATTAAGGTCTGTTCTGCAAGCAGGTCTTTTATCAAGACCTATCGAAAGTAGCACTGGGTGAGAAATTCAAGACATTTACTGCTCCTCCTAAATGTGCATACCGTTTTTTTTATTTTTCAAAATCACTTCTGAGCTCTCAAGGTTTTGTTAAAAAAACAAATGAGCAGTTCACGCGCATCTACTCTGTGCCTCCAGGTTGCTGACCTAGATGCTTTAATAATAGAGGTGTTCTGGGGATGTTAGCAGATGGCTATGGAATTCTGCTTCCTTCGTCCATGTTTGCCCTGAAATGATTATTTCTCATAACCAAAAAATATGAATGGAGGGCAGTTTTAAGTGTTACATTCCCCAACTTCGGTCACCTGAGTTTTAGCCAATTTATTATTTTTCCTAATTCCCATGCCTAAGACATTTCTTGGAAATCGTTTCCTTATTAATGAATACGCCTTTTGATATGGTGGTTTTTTTTCTGCTTTCAGAAATTGCTAGTACCAGTATCGGTGTGCGCCATGAATCCTAGTTCCAAAAAGACGGTGCTCACAATCTTTTACTGTTTATATCTGTAATTATGTCCAAACTAGTTATTTTGTGACACGTCATTAGAAAGCATTGTGCTATTTAACTGTGTTTCATGCCCCATCTGTTATTACCAGTGAGCATGTTGCCATGGGTTACCTTTCTAGAAATTAGGTAATCATGAGTTACTGTGCCAGCAGTCGTGTCACCATGAGTTACTGCGCCCCTAAGCAAGTGCCATGAGTTCTAATGTCAGTAACCAG